>NW_027192708.1:617819-1235638 GCF_949987515.2 Delphinus delphis | reverse complement strand
TTCAAGTCCTCTTGGCAGCCTTACTTCAGTCTATTTTTGGACGATAGCTGTCATTTATAACTCTGCAGGTGTGTGAATTACAGTGCCCCTGAGCTCCTTTGTTCAACTTGCTTTCTTGTGACCTGGCCGCAACACCGCAGGATGGCTTCAGGCCCTAATCTGGTTCCGGCACGGCACGCTGAGCCTTTGGTTATTTCCTCTTCCTGGTGGGAAATGAGAGTTAAATTTGCCCGTCCAGACACCTCCAGCTAGTCTCTCATTGGTTCTCGCTATTCCTGTTCATCTTCCGCAGAAATTGCAAACTGGGCCAAACAGGAGGTTAAAGGCGCTGACTCTCCAAGTGGGGAGAGTGTTAGTAAAGCGTCTGGAATGTTGCACCCGAGTACCAGGGGAGGAAAACTGAGACATATTTGAACACGTCTCCCGTTCACATGGTTGATCATACTTGGGTTCCACATGCATGTTTTAGCTGAAGGAAGAATACCTTAAACCTGGAGAGTTAAGACCCGTGTAATGGGTACCATGCAATATGACTTCAAAGGGTCTTCATTTGCTCACCGAACCTCTCCAATCCTATCACTGCTGCGTTTATGCCCCTGTACACATGCTTGATTCTCTTTCGGAGACATAGCAATCCATAGGTTTTAAGATACTTACTAGTCAGGTACATTCTTAGGCGTTTAATATGCGGTGTTGAGTCCATTTCGTTGAGCAAGGAGTAGCTCTTGTCTATTCCATATTTGACTTAAGGAACTTTATCTGTGCTCATTTCAATCTCTGGTTTTATGCAGCACCCCAACTCACCTTTACCCTTAAGCAAGCATAAGTTGGTTTTCTAAATTTGAGACCCTGTTCTGTTCTGTAATTCAGTTCCTGTGTAGCCAAGTTTACATTTCGTGTATTACCGATATCTTATGATGTTTCTTTTTCTGTGTGACTTACTTCAGTTAGAATCATCATACCTGAATCCACTCATTGTGCTGCTAAGGGCCTGATGACATAGATTTCATTGCTGAGTGATATTGCTTTGTAAGTAAATACCACAACTTCTTTATCCATTTTTCACTTTCTGCGATGTTGAACTTGTACTGTAAACGAGGTTCTTGTAAACAGAGCCGTTCCAAACTTTGGGGTGGCTGTGTCTTTTTGAATTTAATTTCCCTAAGCTATAGGACCATAAGTGGAAGTGCCCTAGGTTCTGTTGCTGTGTTTTTTAGATGTTTCAGGAAACACCATACACTTCTCCCGAGTGGTTGTTGGCAATTTACATCCCTCCCATCAGCATAACAAGGCTCCCAGTTCTCCATGGCCTGTCCTGCCTTTCTGGATTTTACACTTTTTTCAGATGGCCCCTTTGACCGGGGGGAAGTGAGACTTCATTGTAGTGCAGATTTCCTTTGCAAGCTTGCTTGGTTGGCCAAAAAGGGCGTATGCGTTTTTTCCTGAATATATTCAGGAAAAAACGCATACGCCCTTTTTGGCCAAGTGCATCATTGTGGACGTTCTGCCTCTTTTCCTATGCTTTCAATGCAATTCCAGTCTACCTCCTGAAATCGGTTTCCTGCAATTCTGCCCCGCTTTCAAGTCCTCTTGGCAGCCTTACTTCAGTCTATTTTTGGACGATAGCTCTCATTTATAACTCTGCAGGTTTGTGAATTACAGTGCCCCTGAGCTCCTTTCTTCAACTCGCTTTCTTTTGAGCTGGCCGCAACACCGCAGGATGGCTTCAGGCCCTAATCTGGTTCCGGTACGGCACGCTGAGCCTTTGGTTATTTCCTCTTCCTGGTGGGAAATGAGAGTTAAATTTGCCCCTCCAGACACCTCCAGCTAGCCTCTCATTGGTTCTCGCTATTCCTGTTCATCTTCCGCAGAAATTGCAAACTGTGCCAAACAGGAGGTTAAAGGCGCTGACTCTCCAAGTGGGGAGAGTGTTAGTAAAGCGTCTGGAATGTTGCACCCGAGTACCAGGGGAGGAAAACTGAGACATATTTGAACACGTCTCCCGTTCACATGGTTGATCATACTTGGGTTCCACATGCATGTTTTAGCTGAAGGAAGAATACCTTAAACCTGGAGAGTTGAGACCCGTGGAATGGGTACCATGCAATATGACTTCAAAGGGTCTTCATTTGCTCACCGAACCTCTCCAATCCTATCACTGCTGCGTTTATGGCCCTGTACACATGCTTGATTCTCTTTTGGAGACATAGCAATCCATAGGTTTTACGATACTTACTAGTCAGGTACATTCTTAGGCGTTTAATATGCGGTGTTGAGTCCATTTCGTTGAGCAAGGAGTAGCTCTTGTCTATTCCATATTTGACTTAAGGAACTTTATCTGTGCTCATTTCAATCTCTGGTTTTATGCAGCACCCCAACTCACCTTTCCCCTTAAGCAAGCATAAGTTGTTTTCCTAAATTTGAGACCCTGTTCTGTTCTGTAATTCAGTTCCTGTGTAGCCAAGTTTACATTCCGTGTATTACTGATATCTTATGATGTTTCTTTTTCTGTGTGACTTATTTCAGTTAGAATCATCATACCTGAATCCACTCATTGTGCTGCTAAGGGCCTGATGACATAGATTTCATTGCTGAGTGATACTGCATTGTACGTAAGTACCACAAGTTCTTTATCCATTTTTCACTTTCTGCGATGTTGAACTTGTACTGTAAACGAGGTTCTTGTAAACAGAGCCGTTCCAAACTTTGGGGTGGCTGTGTCTTTTTGATTTTAATTTCCCTAAGCTATAGGACCATAAGTGGAAGTGCCCTAGGCTCTGTTGCTTTGTTTTTTAGATGTTTCAGGAAACACCATACACTTCTCCCAAGTGTCTGTTGGCAATTTACATCCCGCCCATCAGCATAACAAGGCTCCCAGTTCTCAATGGCCTGTTGCCTTTCTGGATTTTACACTTTTTTCAGATGGCCCTTTTGACCGGGGGGAAGTGAGACTTCATTGTAGTGCAGATTTCCTTTGCAAGCTTGCTTGGTTGGCCAAAAAGGGCGTATGCGTTTTTTCCTGAATATATTCAGGAAAAAACGCATACGCCCTTTTTGGCCAAGTGCATCATTGTGGACGTTCTGCCTCTTTTCCTATGCTTTCAATGCAATTCCAGTCTACCTCCTGAAATCGGTTTCCTGCAATTCTGCCCCGCTTTCAAGTCCTCTTGGCAGCCTTACTTCAGTCTATTTTTGGACGATAGCTGTCATTTATAACTCTGCAGGTGTGTGAATTACAGTGCCCCTGAGCTCCTTTCTTCAACTCGCTTTCTTGTGACCTGGCCGCAACACCGCAGGATGGCTTCAGGCCCTAATCTGGTTCCGGCACGGCACGCTGAGCCTTTGGATATTTCCTCTTCCTGGTGGGAAATGAGAGTTAAATTTGCCCGTCCAGACACCTCCAGCTAGTCTCTCATTGGTTCTCGCTATTCCTGTTCATCTTCCTCAGAAATTGCAAACTGGGCCAAACAGGAGGTTAAAGGCGCTGACTCACCAAGTGGGGAGAGTGTTAGTAAAGCGTCTGGAATGTTGCACCCGAGTACCAGGGGAGGAAAACTGAGACATATTTGAACACGTCTCCCGTTCACATGGTTGATCATACTTGGGTTCCACATGCATGTTTTAGCTGAAGGAAGAATACTTTAAACCTGGAGAGTTAAGACCCGTGTAATGGGTACCATGCAATATGACTTCAAAGGGTCTTCATTTGCTCACCGAACCTCTCCAATCCTATCACTGCTGCGTTTATGCCCCTGTACACATGCTTGATTCTCTTTCGGAGACATAGCAATCCATAGGTTTTAAGATACTTACTAGTCAGGTACATTCTTAGGCGTTTAATATGCGGTGTTGAGTCCATTTCGTTGAGCAAGGAGTAGCTCTTGTCTATTCCATATTTGACTTAAGGAACTTTATCTGTGCTCATTTCAATCTCTGGTTTTATGCAGCACCCCAACTCACCTTTACCCTTAAGCAAGCATAAGTTGGTTTTCTAAATTTGAGACCCTGTTCTGTTCTGTAATTCAGTTCCTGTGTAGCCAAGTTTCCATTCCGTGTATTACTGATATCTTATGATGTTTCTTTTTCTGTGTGACTTATTTCAGTTAGAATCATCATACCTGAATCCACTCATTGTGCTGCTAAGGGCCTGATGACATAGATTTCATTGCTGAGTGATATTGCTTTGTAAGTGAATACCACAACTTCTTTATCCATTTTTCACTTTCTGCGATGTTGAACTTGTACTGTAAACGAGGTTCTTGTAAACAGAGCCGTTCCAAACTTTGGGGTGGCTGTGTCTTTTTGATTTTAATTTCCCTAAGCTATAGGACCATAAGTGGAAGTGCCCTAGGCTCTGTTGCTTTGTTTTTTAGATGTTTCAGGAAACACCATACACTTCTCCCAAGTGTCTGTTGGCAATTTACATCCCGCCCATCAGCATAACAAGGCTCCCAGTTCTCAATGGCCTGTTGCCTTTCTGGATTTTACACTTTTTTCAGATGGCCCTTTTGACCAGGGCGAAGTGAGACTTCATTGTAGTGCAGATTTCCTTTGCAAGCTTGCTTGGTTGGCCAGAAAGGGCGTATGCGTTTTTTCCTGAATATATTCAGGAAAAAACACATACACCCTTTTTGGCCAAGTGCATCATTGTGGACGTTCTGCCTCTTTTCCTATGCTTTCAATGCAATTCCAGTCTACCTCCTGAAATCGGTTTCCTGCAATTCTGCCCCGCTTTCAAGTCCTCTTGGCAGCCTTACTTCAGTCTGTTTTTGGACGATAGCTGTCATTTATAACTCTGCAGGTTTGTGAATTACAGTGCCCCTGAGCTCCTTTCTTCAACTCGCTTTCTTGTGACCTGGCCGCAACACCGCAGGATGGCTTCAGGCCCTAATCTGGTTCCGGTACGGCACGCTGAGCCTTTGGTTAATTCCTCTTCCTGGTGGGAAATGAGAGTTAATTTGCCCGTCCAGACACCTCCAGCTAGCCTCTCATTGGTTCTCGCTATTCCTGTTCATCTTCCGCAGAAATTGCAAACTGGGCCAAACAGGAGGTTAAAGGGACTGACTCTCCAAGTGGGGAGAGTGTTAGTAAAGCGTCTGGAATGTTGCACCCGAGTACCAGGGGAGGAAAACTGAGACATATTTGAACACGTCTCCCGATCACATGGTTGATCATACTCTAGGTTCCACATGCATGTTTTAGCTGAAGGAAGAATACCTTAAACCTGGGTAGTTGAAACCCGTGGAATGGGTACCATGCAATATGATTTCAAAGGGTCTTCATTTGCTCACCGACCTCTCCAATCCTATCACTGCTGCGTTTATGCCCCTGTACACATGCTTGATTCTCTTTTGGAGACATAGCAATCCATAGGTTTTACGATACTTACTAGTCAGGTACATTCTTAGGCGTTTAATATGCGGTGTTGAGTCCATTTCGTTGAGCAAGGAGTAGCTCTTGTCTATTCCATATTTGACTTAAGGAACTTTATCTGTGCTCATTTCAATCTCTGGTTTTATGCAGCACCCCAACTCACCTTTACCCTTAAGCAAGCATAAGTTGGTTTTCTAAATTTGAGACCCTATTCTGTTCTGTAATTCAGTTCCTGTGTAGCCAAGTTTACATTCCGTGTATTACTGATATCTTATGATGTTTCTTTTTCTGTGTGACTTATTTCAGTTAGAATCATCATACCTGAATCCACTCATTGTGATGCTAAGGGCCTGATGACATAGATTTCATTGCTGAGTGATATTGCTTTGTAAGTAAATACCACAACTTCTTTATCCATTTTTCACTTTCTGCGATGTTGAACTTGTACTGTAAACGAGGTTCTTGTAAACAGAGGCGTCCCAAACTTTGGGGTGGCTGTGTCTTTTTGATTTTAATTTCCCTAAGCTATAGGACCATAAGTGGCAGTGCCCTAGGCTCTGTTGCTTTGTTTTTTAGATGTTTCAGGAAACACCATACACTTCTCCCGAGTGGTTGTTGGCAATTTACATCCCGCCCATCAGCATAACAAGGCGCCCAGTTCTCCATGGCCTGTCCTGCCTTTCTGGATTTTACACTTTTTTCAGATGGCCCCTTTGACCAGGGGGAAGTGAGACTTCATTGTAGTGCAGATTTCCTTTGCAAGCTTGCTTGGTTGGCCAAAAAGGGCGTATGCGTTTTTTCCTGAATATATTCAGGAAAAAACGCATACGCCCTTTTTGGCCAAGTGCATCATTGTGGACGTTCTGCCTCTTTTCCTATGCTTGCAATGCAATTCCAGTCTACCTCCTGAAATCGGTTTCCTGCAATTCTGCCCCGCTTTCAAGTCCTCTTGGCAGCCTTACTTCAGTCTATTTTTAGACGATAGCTGTCATTTATAACTCTGCAGGTTTGTGAATTACAGTGCCCCTGAGCTCCTTTCTTCAACTCGCTTTCTTTTGAGCTGGCCGCAACACCGCAGGATGGCTTCAGGCCCTAATCTGGTTCCGGTACGGCACGCTGAGCCTTTGGTTATTTCCTCTTCCTGGTGGGAAATGAGAGTTAAATTTGCCCGTCCAGACACCTCCAGCTAGCCTCTCATTGGTTCTCGCTATTCCTGTTCATCTTCCGCAGAAATTGCAAACTGTGCCAAACAGGAGGTTAAAGGCGCTGACTCTCCAAGTGGGGAGAGTGTTAGTAAAGCGTCTGGAATGTTGCACCCGAGTACCAGGGGAGGAAAACTGAGACATATTTGAACACGTCTCCCGTTCACATGGTTGATCATACTTGGGTTCCACATGCATGTTTTAGCTGAAGGAAGAATACCTTAAACCTGGAGAGTTGAGACCCGTGTAATGGGTACCATGCAATATGACTTCAAAGGGTCTTCATTTGCTCACCGAACCTCTCCAATCCTATCACTGCTGCGTTTATGCCCCTGTACACATGCTTGATTCTCTTTCGGAGACATAGCAATCCATAGGTTTTAAGATACTTACTAGTCAGGTACATTCTTAGGCGTTTAATATGGGGTGTTGAGTCCATTTCGTTGAGCAAGGAGTAGCTCTTGTCTATTCCATATTTGGCTTAAGGAACTTTATCTGTGCTCATTTCAATCTCTGGTTTTATGCAGCACCCCAACTCACCTTTACCCTTAAGCAAGAATAAGTTTGTGTTCTAAATTTGAGACCCTGTTCTGTTCTGTAATTCAGTTCCTGTGTAGCCAAGTTTACATTCCGTGTATTACTGATATCTTATGATGTTTCTTTTTCTGTGTGACTTATTTCAGTTAGAATCATCATACCTGAATCCACTCATTGTGCTGCTAAGGGCCTGATGACACAGATTTCATTGCTGAGTGATATTGGTTTGTAAGTAAATACCACAACTTCTTTATCCATTTTTCACTTTCTGCGATGTTGAACTTGTACTGTAAACGAGGTTCTTGTAAACAGAGCCGTTCCAAACTTTGGGGTGGCTGTGTCTTTTTGATTTTAATTTCCCTATGCTATAGGACCATAAGTGGAAGTGCCCTAGGTTCTGTTGCTTTGTTTTTTAGATGTTTCAGGAAACACCATACACTTCTCCCGAGTGGTTGTTGGCAATTTACATCCCGCCCATCAGCATAACAAGGCTCCCAGTTCTCCATGGCCTGTCCTGCCTTTCTGGATTTTACACTTTTTTCAGATGGCTCTTTTGACCGGGGGGAAGTGAGACTTCATTGTAGTGCAGATTTCCTTTGCAAGCTTGCTTGGTTGGCCAAAAAGGGCGTATGCGTTTTTTCCTGAATATATTCAGGAAAAAACGCATACGCCCTTTTTGGCCAAGTGCATCATTGTGGACGTTCTGCCTCTTTTCCTATGCTTGCAATGCAATTCCAGTCTACCTCCTGAAATCGGTTTCCTGCAATTCTGCCCCGCTTTCAAGTCCTCTTGGCAGCCTTACTTCAGTCTATTTTTGGACGATAGCTGTCATTTATAACTCTGCAGGTTTGTGAATTACAGTGCCCCTGAGCTCCTTTCTTCAACTCGCTTTCTTTTGAGCTGGCCGCAACACCGCAGGATGGCTTCAGGCCCTAATCTGGTTCCGGTACGGCACGCTGAGCCTTTGGTTATTTCCTCTTCCTGGTGGGAAATGAGAGTTAAATTTGCCCGTCCAGACACCTCCAGCTAGCCTCTCATTGGTTCTCGCTATTCCTGTTCATCTTCCGCAGAAATTGCAAACTGTGCCAAACAGGAGGTTAAAGGCGCTGACTCTCCAAGTGGGGAGAGTGTTAGTAAAGCGTCTGGAATGTTGCACCCGAGTACCAGGGGAGGAAAACTGAGACATATTTGAACACGTCTCCCGTTCACATGGTTGATCATACTTGGGTTCCACATGCATGTTTTAGCTGAAGGAAGAATACCTTAAACCTGGAGAGTTGAGACCCGTGTAATGGGTACCATGCAATATGACTTCAAAGGGTCTTCATTTGCTCACCGAACCTCTCCAATCCTATCACTGCTGCGTTTATGCCCCTGTACACATGCTTGATTCTCTTTCGGAGACATAGCAATCCATAGGTTTTACGATACTTACTAGTCAGGTACATTCTTAGGCGTTTAATATGGGGTGTTGAGTCCATTTCGTTGAGCAAGGAGTAGCTCTTGTCTATTCCATATTTGGCTTAAGGAACTTTATCTGTGCTCATTTCAATCTCTGGTTTTATGCAGCACCCCAACTCACCTTTACCCTTAAGCAAGAATAAGTTGGTGTTCTAAATTTGAGACCCTGTTCTGTTCTGTAATTCAGTTCCTGTGTAGCCAAGTTTACATTCCGTGTATTACTGATATCTTATGATGTTTCTTTTTCTGTGTGACTTATTTCAGTTAGAATCATCATACCTGAATCCACTCATTGTGCTGCTAAGGGCCTGATGACACAGATTTCATTGCTGAGTGATATTGCTTTGTAAGTAAATACCACAACTACTTTATCCATTTTTCACTTTCTGCGATGTTGAACTTGTACTGTAAACGAGGTTCTTGTAAACAGAGCCGTTCCAAACTTTGGGGTGGCTGTGTCTTTTTGATTTTAATTTCCCTATGCTATAGGACCATAAGTGGAAGTGCCCTAGGTTCTGTTGCTTTGTTTTTTAGATGTTTCAGGAAACACCATACACTTCTCCCGAGTGGTTGTTGGCAATTTACATCCCGCCCATCAGCATAACAAGGCTCCCAGTTCTCCATGGCCTGTCCTGCCTTTCTGGATTTTACACTTTTTTCAGATGGCTCTTTTGACCGGGGGGAAGTGAGACTTCATTGTAGTGCAGATTTCCTTTGCAAGCTTGCTTGGTTGGCCAAAAAGGGCGTATGCGTTTTTTCCTGAATATATTCAGGAAAAAACGCATACGCCCTTTTTGGCCAAGTGCATCATTGTGGACGTTCTGCCTCTTTTCCTATGCTTGCAATGCAATTCCAGTCTACCTCCTGAAATCGGTTTCCTGCAATTCTGCCCCGCTTTCAAGTCCTCTTGGCAGCCTTACTTCAGTCTATTTTTGGACGATAGCTGTCATTTATAACTCTGCAGGTGTGTGAATTACAGTGCCCCTGAGCTCCTTTGTTCAACTTGCTTTCTTGTGACCTGGCCGCAACACCACAGGATGGCTTCAGGCCCTAATCTGGTTCCGGCACGGCACGCTGAGCCTTTGGTTATTTCCTCTTCCTGGTGGGAAATGAGAGTTAAATTTGCCCGTCCAGACACCTCCAGCTAGTCTCTCATTGGTTCTCGCTATTCCTGTTCATCTTCCGCAGAAATTGCAAACTGGGCCAAACAGGAGGTTAAAGGCGCTGACTCTCCAAGTGGGGAGAGTGTTAGTAAAGCGTCTGGAATGTTGCACCCGAGTACCAGGGGAGGAAAACTGAGACATATTTGAACACGTCTCCCGTTCACATGGTTGATCATACTTGGGTTCCACATGCATGTTTTAGCTGAAGGAAGAATACCTTAAACCTGGAGAGTTAAGACCCGTGTAATGGGTACCATGCAATATGACTTCAAAGGGTCTTCATTTGCTCACCGAACCTCTCCAATCCTATCACTGCTGCGTTTATGCCCCTGTACACATGCTTGATTCTCTTTCGGAGACATAGCAATCCATAGGTTTTAAGATACTTACTAGTCAGGTACATTCTTAGGCGTTTAATATGCGGTGTTGAGTCCATTTCGTTGAGCAAGGAGTAGCTCTTGTCTATTCCATATTTGACTTAAGGAACTTTATCTGTGCTCATTTCAATCTCTGGTTTTATGCAGCACCCCAACTCACCTTTACCCTTAAGCAAGCATAAGTTGGTTTTCTAAATTTGAGACCCTGTTCTGTTCTGTAATTCAGTTCCTGTGTAGCCAAGTTTACATTTCGTGTATTACTGATATCTTATGATGTTTCTTTTTCTGTGTGACTTACTTCAGTTAGAATCATCATACCTGAATCCACTCATTGTGCTGCTAAGGGCCTGATGACATAGATTTCATTGCTGAGTGATATTGCTTTGTAAGTAAATACCACAACTTCTTTATCCATTTTTCACTTTCTGCGATGTTGAACTTGTACTGTAAACGAGGTTCTTGTAAACAGAGCCGTTCCAAACTTTGGGGTGGCTGTGTCTTTTTGAATTTAATTTCCCTAAGCTATAGGACCATAAGTGGAAGTGCCCTAGGTTCTGTTGCTGTGTTTTTTAGATGTTTCAGGAAACACCATACACTTCTCCCGAGTGGTTGTTGGCAATTTACATCCCGCCCATCAGCATAACAAGGCTCCCAGTTCTCCATGGCCTGTCCTGCCTTTCTGGATTTTACACTTTTTTCAGATGGCCCCTTTGACCGGGGGGAAGTGAGACTTCATTGTAGTGCAGATTTCCTTTGCAAGCTTGCTTGGTTGGCCAAAAAGGGCGTATGCCTTTTTTCCTGAATATATTCAGGAAAAAACGCATACGCCCTTTTTGGCCAAGTGCATCATTGTGGACGTTCTGCCTCTTTTCCTATGCTTTCAATGCAATTCCAGTCTACCTCCTGAAATCGGTTTCCTGCAATTCTGCCCCGCTTTCAAGTCCTCTTGGCAGCCTTACTTCAGTCTATTTTTGGATGATAGCTGTCATTTATAACTCTGCAGGTTTGTGAATTACAGTGCCCCTGAGCTCCTTTCTTCAACTCGCTTTCTTTTGAGCTGGCCGCAACACTGCAGGATGGCTTCAGGCCCTAATCTGGTTCCGGTACGGCACGCTGAGCCTTTGGTTATTTCCTCTTCCTGGTGGGAAATGAGAGTTAAATTTGCCCGTCCAGACACCTCCAGCTAGCCTCTCATTGGTTCTCGCTATTCCTGTTCATCTTCCGCAGAAATTGCAAACTGTGCCAAACAGGAGGTTAAAGGCGCTGACTCTCCAAGTGGGGAGAGTGTTAGTAAAGCGTCTGGAATGTTGCACCCGAGTACCAGGGGAGGAAAACTGAGACATATTTGAACACGTCTCCCGTTCACATGGTTGATCATACTTGGGTTCCACATGCATGTTTTAGCTGAAGGAAGAATACCTTAAACCTGGAGAGTTGAGACCCGTGTAATGGGTACCATGCAATATGACTTCAAAGGGTCTTCATTTGCTCACCGAACCTCTCCAATCCTATCACTGCTGCGTTTATGCCCCTGTACACATGCTTGATTCTCTTTCGGAGACATAGCAATCCATAGGTTTTACGATACTTACTAGTCAGGTACATTCTTAGGCGTTTAATATGCGGTGTTGAGTCCATTTCGTTGAGCAAGGAGTAGCTCTTGTCTATTCCATATTTGACTTAAGGAACTTTATCTGTGCTCATTTCAATCTCTGGTTTTATGCAGCACCCCAACTCACCTTTACCCTTAAGCAAGCATAAGTTGGTTTTCTAAATTTGAGACCCTGTTCTGTTCTGTAATTCAGTTCCTGTGTAGCCAAGTTTACATTCCGTGTATTACTGATATCTTATGATGTTTCTTTTTCTGTGTGACTTATTTCAGTTAGAATCATCATACCTGAATCCACTCATTGTGATGCTAAGGGCCTGATGACATAGATTTCATTGCTGAGTGATATTGCTTTGTAAGTAAATACCACAACTTCTTTATCCATTTTTCACTTTCTGCGATGTTGAACTTGTACTGTAAACGAGGTTCTTGTAAACAGAGGCGTCCCAAACTTTGGGGTGGCTGTGTCTTTTTGATTTTAATTTCCCTAAGCTATAGGACCATAAGTGGCAGTGCCCTAGGCTCTGTTGCTTTGTTTTTTAGATGTTTCAGGAAACACCATACACTTCTCCTGAGTGGTTGTTGGCAATTTACATCCCACCCATCAGCATAACAAGGCTCCCAGTTCTCCATGGCCTGTCCTGCCTTTCTGGATTTTACACTTTTTTCAGATGGCCCTTTTGACCGGGGGGAAGTGAGACTTCATTGTAGTGCAGATTTCCTTTGCAAGCTTGCTTGGTTGGCCAAAAAGGGCGTATGCGTTTTTTCCTGAATATATTCAGGAAAAAATGCATACGCCCTTTTTGGCCAAGTGCATCATTGTGGACGTTCTGCCTCTTTTCCTATGCTTTCAATGCAATTCCAGTCTACCTCCTGAAATCGGTTTCCTGCAATTCTGCCCCGCTTTCAAGTCCTCTTGGCAGCCTTACTTCAGTCTATTTTTGGACGATAGCTGTCATTTATAACTCTGCAGGTTTGTGAATTACAGTGCCCCTGAGCTCCTTTCTTCAACTCGCTTTCTTGTGACCTGGCCGCAACACCGCAGGATGGCTTCAGGCCCTAATCTGGTTCCGGCCCGGCATGCTGAGCGTTTGGTCAATTCCTCTTCCTGGTGGGAAATGAGAGTTAAATTTGCCCGTCCAGACACCTCCAGCTAGTCTCTCATTGGTTCTCGCTATTCCTGTTCATCTTCCGCAGAAATTGCAAACTGGGCCAAACAGGAGGTTAAAGGCGCTGACTCTCCAAGTGGGGAGAGTGTTAGTAAAGCGTCTGGAATGTTGCACCCGAGTACCAGGGGAGGAAAACTGAGACATATTTGAACACGTCTCCCGTTCAGATGGTTGATCATACTTGGGTTCCACATGCATGTTTTAGCTGAAGGAAGAATACCTTAAACCTGGAGAGTTAAGACCCGTGTAATGGGTACCATGCAATATGACTTCAAAGGGTCTTCATTTGCTCACCGAAGCTCTCCAATCCTATCACTGCTGCGTTTATGCCCCTGTACACATGCTTGATTCTCTTTCGGAGACATAGCAATCCATAGGTTTTAAGATACTTACTAGTCAGGTACATTCTTAGGCGTTTAATATGCGGTGTTGAGTCCATTTCGTTGAGCAAGGAGTAGCTCTTGTCTATTCCATATTTGACTTAAGGAACTTTATCTGTGCTCATTTCAATCTCTGGTTTTATGCAGCACCCCAACTCACCTTTACCCTTAAGCAAGAATAAGTTGGTTTTCTAAATTTGAGACCCTGTTCTGTTCTGTAATTCAGTTCCTGTGTAGCCAAGTTTACATTCCGTGTATTACTGATATCTTATGATGTTTCTTTTTCTGTGTGACTTATTTCAGTTAGAATCATCATACCTGAATCCACTCATTGTGCTGCTAAGGGCCTGATGACACAGATTTCATTGCTGAGTGATATTGCTTTGTAAGTAAATACCACAAGTTCTTTATCCATTTTTCACTTTCTGCGATGTTGAACTTGTACTGTAAACGAGGTTCTTGTAAACAGAGCCGTTCCAAACTTTGGGGTGGCTGTGTCTTTTTGATTTTAATTTCCCTAAGCTATAGGACCATAAGTGGAAGTGCCCTAGGTTCTGTTGCTTTGTTTTTTAGATGTTTCAGGAAACACCATACACTTCTCCCGAGTGGTTGTTGGCAATTTACATCCCGCCCATCAGCATAACAAGGCTCCCAGTTCTCCATGGCCTGTCCTGCCTTTCTGGATTTTACACTTTTTTCAGATGGCCCTTTTGACCGGGGGGAAGTGAGACTTCATTGTAGTGCAGATTTCCTTTGCAAGCTTGCTTGGTTGGCCAAAAAGGGCGTATGCGTTTTTTCCTGAATATATTCAGGAAAAAACGCATACGCCCTTTTTGGCCAAGTGCATCATTGTGGACGTTCTGCCTCTTTTCGTATGCTTTCAATGCAATTCCAGTCTACCTCCTGAAATTGGTTTCCTGCAATTCTGCCCCGCTTTCAAGTCCTCTTGGCAGCCTTACTTCAGTCTATTTTTGGACGATAGCTGTCATTTATAACTCTGCAGGTTTGTGAATTACAGTGCCCCTGAGCTCCTTTGTTCAACTTGCTTTCTTGTGACCTGGCCGCAACACCGCAGGATGGCTTCAGGCCCTAATCTGGTTCCGGCACGGCACGCTGAGCCTTTGGTTATTTCCTCTTCCTGGTGGGAAATGAGAGTTAAATTTGCCCGTCCAGACACCTCCAGCTAGTCTCTCATTGGTTCTCGCTATTCCTGTTCATCTTCCGCAGAAATTGCAAACTGGGCCAAACAGGAGGTTAAAGGCGCTGACTCTCCAAGTGGGGAGAGTGTTAGTAAAGCGTCTGGAATGTTGCACCCGAGTACCAGGGGAGGAAAACTGAGACATATTTGAACACGTCTCCCGTTCAGATGGTTGATCATACTTGGGTTCCACATGCATGTTTTAGCTGAAGGAAGAATACCTTAAACCTGGAGAGTTAAGACCCGTGTAATGGGTACCATGCAATATGACTTCAAAGGGTCTTCATTTGCTCACCGAAGCTCTCCAATCCTATCACTGCTGCGTTTATGCCCCTGTACACATGCTTGATTCTCTTTCGGAGACATAGCAATCCATAGGTTTTAAGATACTTACAAGTCAGGTACATTCTTAGGCGTTTAATATGCGGTGTTGAGTCCATTTCGTTGAGCAAGGAGTAGCTCTTGTCTATTCCATATTTGACTTAAGGAACTTTATCTGTGCTCATTTCAATCTCTGGTTTTATGCAGCACCCCAACTCACCTTTACCCTTAAGCAAGAATAAGTTGGTTTTCTAAATTTGAGACCCTGTTCTGTTCTGTAATTCAGTTCCTGTGTAGCCAAGTTTACATTCCGTGTATTACTGATATCTTATGATGTTTCTTTTTCTGTGTGACTTATTTCAGTTAGAATCATCATACCTGAATCCACTCATTGTGCTGCTAAGGGCCTGATGACACGGATTTCATTGCTGAGTGATATTGTTTTGTAAGTAAATACCACAACTTCTTTATCCATTTTTCACTTTCTGCGATGTTGAACTTGTACTGTAAACGAGGTTCTTGTAAACAGAGCCGTTCCAAACTTTGGGGTGGCTGTGTATTTTTGGTTTTATTTTCCCTAAGCTATAGGACCATAAGTGGAAGTGCCCTAGGCTCTGTTGCTTTGTTTTTTAGATGTTTCAGGAAACACCATACACTTCTCCCGAGTGGTTGTTGGCAATTTACATCCCGCCCATCAGCATAACAAGGCTCCCAGTTCTCCATGGCCTGTCCTGCCTTTCTGGATTTTACACTTTTTTCAGATGGCCCTTTTGACCGGGGGGAAGTGAGACTTCATTGTAGTGCAGATTTCCTTTGCAAGCTTGCTTGGTTGGCCAAAAAGGGCGTATGCGTTTTTTCCTGAATATATTCAGGAAAAAACACATACGCCCTTTTTGGCCAAGTGCATCATTGTGGACGTTCTGCCTCTTTTCCTATGCTTTCAATGCAATTCCAGTCTACCTCCTGAAATCGGTTTCCTGCAATTCTGCCCCGCTTTCAAGTCCTCTTGGCAGCCTTACTTCAGTCTATTTTTGGACGATAGCTGTCATTTATAACTCTGCAGGTTTGTGAATTACAGTGCCCCTGAGCTCCTTTCTTCAACTCGCTTTCTTGTGACCTGGCCGCAACACCGCAGGATGGCTTCAGGCCCTAATCTGGTTCCGGCACGGCACGCTGAGCCTTTGGTTATTTCCTCTTCTTGGTGGGAAATGAGAGTTAAATTTGCCCGTCCAGACACCTCCAGCTAGTCTCTCATTGGTTCTCGCTATTCCTGTTCATCTTCCGCAGAAATTGCAAACTGGGCCAAACAGGAGGTTAAAGGCACTGACTCTCCAAGTGGGGAGAGTGTTAGTAAAGCGTCTGGAATGTTGCACCCGAGTACCAGGGGAGGAAAACTGAGACATATTTGAACACGTCTCCCGTTCACATGGTTGATCATACTTGGGTTCCACATGCATGTTTTAGCTGAAGGAAGAATACCTTAAACCTGGAGAGTTAAGACCCGTGTAATGGGTACCATGCAATATGACTTCAAAGGGTCTTCATTTGCTCACCGAAGCTCTCCAATCCTATCACTGCTGCGTTTATGCCCCTGTACACATGCTTGATTCTCTTTCGGAGACATAGCAATCCATAGGTTTTAAGATACTTACTAGTCAGGTACATTCTTAGGCGTTTAATATGCGGTGTTGAGTCCATTTCGTTGAGCAAGGAGTAGCTCTTGTCTATTCCATATTTGACTTAAGGAACTTTATCTGTGCTCATTTCAATCTCTGGTTTTATGCAGCACCCCAACTCACCTTTACCCTTAAGCAAGCATAAGTTGGTTTTCTAAATTTGAGACCCTGTTCTGTTTTGTAATTCAGTTCCTGTGTAGCCAAGTTTACATTCCGTGTATTACTGATATCTTATGATGTTTCTTTTTCTGTGTGACTTACTTCAGTTAGAATCATCATACCTGAATCCACTCATTGTGATGCTAAGGGCCTGATGACACAGATTTCATTGCTGAGTGATATTGCTTTGTAAGTAAATACCACAACTTCTTTATCCATTTTTCACTTTCTGCGATGTTGAACTTGTACTGTAAACGAGGTTCTTGTAAACAGAGCCGTTCCAAACTTTGGGGTGGCTGTGTCTTTTTGATTTTAATTTCCCTAAGCTATAGGACCATAAGTGGAAGTGCCCTAGGTTCTGTTGCTTTGTTTTTTAGATGTTTCAGGAAACACCATACACTTCTCCCGAGTGTCTGTTGGCAATTTACATCCCGCCCATCAGCATAACAAGGCTCCCAGTTCTCCATGGCCTGTCCTGCCTTTCTGGATTTTACACTTTTTTCAGATGGCCCTTTTGACCGGGGGGAAGTGAGACTTCATTGTAGTGCAGATTTCCTTTGCAAGCTTGCTTGGTTGGCCAAAAAGGGCGTATGCGTTTTTTCCTGAATATATTCAGGAAAAAACGCATACGCCCTTTTTGGCCAAGTGCATCATTGTGGACGTTCTGCCTCTTTTCCTATGCTTTCAATGCAATTCCAGTCTACCTCCTGAAATCGGTTCCCTGCAATTCTGCCCCGCTTTCAAGTCCTCTTGGCAGCCTTACTTCAGTCTATTTTTGGACGATAGCTGTCATTTATAACTCTGCAGGTTTGTGAATTACAGTGCCCCTGAGCTCCTTTCTTCAACTCGCTTTCTTGTGACCTGGCCGCAACACCGCAGGATGGCTTCAGGCCCTAATCTGGTTCCGGCCCGGCACGCTGAGCCTTTGGTTCATTCCTCTTCCTGGTGGGAAATGAGAGTTAAATTTGCCCGTCCAGACACCTCCAGCTAGTCTCTCATTGGTTCTCGCTATTCCTGTTCATCTTCCGCAGAAATTGCAAACTGGGCCAAACAGGAGGTTAAAGGGACTGACTCTCCAAGTCGGGAGAGTGTTAGTAAAGCGTCTGGAATGTTGCACCCGAGTACCAGGGGAGGAAAACTGAGACATATTTGAACACGTCTCCCGTTCACATGGTTGATCATACTCTGGGTTCCACATGCATGTTTTAGCTGAAGGAAGAATACCTAAAACCTGGAGAGTTGAGACCCGTGTAATGGGTACCATGCAATATGACTTCAAAGGGTCTTCATTTGCTCACCGAACCTCTCCAATCCTATCACTGCTGCATTTATGCCCCTGTACACACGCTTGATTCTCTTTTGGAGACATAGCAATCCATAGGTTTTAAGATACTTAGTAGTCAGGTACATTCTTAGGCGTTTAATATGGGGTGTTGAGTCCATTTCGTTGAGCAAGGAGTAGCTCTTGTCTATTCCATATTTGGCTTAAGGAACTTTATCTGTGCTCATTTCAATCTCTGGTTTTATGCAGCACCCCAACTCACCTTTCCCCTTAAGCAAGAATAAGTTGGTTTTCTAAATTTGAGACCCTGTTCTGTTTTGGAATGCAGTTCCTGTGTAGCCAAGTTTACATTCCGTGTATTAGTGACATCTTATGATGTTTCTTTTTCTGTGTGACTTATTTCAGTTAGAATCATCATACCTGAATCCATTCATTGTGCTGCTAAGGGCCTGATGACATAGATTTCATTGCTGAGTGATATTGCTTTGTAAGTAAATACCACAACTTCTTTATCCATTTTTCACTTTCTGCGATGTTGAACTTGTACGGTAAACGAGGTTCTTATAAACGGAGGCGTCCCAACTTTTGGGGTGGCTGTGTCTTTTTGATTTTAATTTCCCTAAGCTATAGGACCATAAGTGGAAGTGCCCTAGGCTCTGTTGCTTTGTTTTTTAGATGTTTCAGGAAACACCATACACTTCTCCAGAGTGGCTGTTGGCAATTTACATCCCGCCCATCAGCATAACAAGGCTCCCAGTTCTCCATGGCCTGTCGTGCCTTTATGGATTTTACACTTTTTTCAGATGGCCCTTTTGACCAGGTGGAAGTGAGACTTCATTGTAGTGCAGATTTCCTTTGCAAGCTTGCTTGGTTGGCCAAAAAGGGCGTATGCGTTTTTTCCTGAATATATTCAGGAAAAAACGCATACGCCCTTTTTGGCCAAGTGCATCATTGTGTACGTTCTGCCTCTTTTCCTATGCTTTCAATGCAATTTCAGTCTACCTCCTGAAATCGGTTTCCTGCAATTCTGCCCCGCTTTCAAGTCCTCTTGGCAGCCTTACTTCAGTCTATTTTTGGACGATAGCTGTCATTTATAACTCTGCAGGTTTGTGAATTACAGTGCCCCTGAGCTCCTTTCTACAACTCGCTTTCTTGTGAGCTGGCCGCAACACCACAGGATGGCTTCAGGCCCTAATCTGGTTCCGGCACGGCACGCTGAGCCTTTGGTTAATTCCTCTTCCTGGTGGGAAATGAGAGTTAAATTTGCCCGTCCAGACACCTCCAGCTAGTCTCTCATTGGTTCTCCCTATTCCTGTTCATCTTCCGCAGAAATTGCAAACTGGGCCAAACAGGAGGTTAAAGGGACTGACTCTCCAAGACGGGAGAGTGTTAGTAAAGCGTCTGGAATGTTGCACCCGAGTACCAGGGGAGGAAAACTGAGACATATTTGAACACGTCTCCCGTTCACACGGTTGATCATACTCTGGGTTCCACATGCATGTTTTAGCTGAAGGAAGAATACCTTAAACCTGGAGAGTTGAGACCCGTGTAATGGGTACCATGCAATATGACTTCAAAGTGTCTTCATTTGCTCACGAACCTCTCCAATCCTATCACTGCTGCGTTTATGCCCCTGTACACATGCTTGATTCTCTTTCGGAGACATAGCAATCCATAGGTTTTAAGATACTTACTAGACAGGTACCTTCTTAGGCGTTTAATATGCGGTGTTGAGTCCATTTCGTTGAGCAAGGAGTAGCTCTTGTCTATTCCATATTTGGCTTAAGGAACTTTATCTGTGCTCATTTCAATCTCTGGTTTTATGCAGCACCCCAACTCACCTTTACCCTTAAGCAAGAATAAGTTGGTTTTCTAAATTTGAGACCCTGTTCTGTTCTGTAATTCAGTTCCTGTGTAGCCAAGTTTACATTCCGTGTATTACTGATATCTTATGATGTTTCTTTTTCTGTGTGACTTATTTCAGTTAGAATCATCATACCTGAATCCACTCATTGTGCTGCTAAGGGCCTGATGACACAGATTTCATTGCTGAGTGATATTGCTTTGTAAGTAAATACCACAACTTCTTTATCCATTTTTCACTTTCTGCGATGTTGAACTTGTACTGTAAACGAGGTTCTTGTAAACAGAGCCATTCCAAATTTTGGGGTGGCTGTGTCTTTTTGATTTTAATTTCCCTAAGCTATAGGACCATAAGTGGAAGTGCCCTAGGTTCTGTTGCTTTGTTTTTTAGATGTTTCAGGAAACACCATACACTTCTCCCCAGTGGTTGTTGGCAATTTACATCCCGCCCATCAGCATAACAAGGCTCCCAGTTCTCCATGGCCTGTCCTGCCTTTCTGGATTTTACACTTTTTTCAGATGGCCCTTTTGACCGGGGGGAAGTGAGACTTCATTGTAGTGCAGATTTCCTTTGCAAGCTTGCTTGGTTGGCCAAAAAGGGCGTATGCGTTTTTTCCTGAATATATTCAGGAAAAAACGCATACGCCCTTTTTGGCCAAGTGCATCATTGTGGACGTTCTGCCTCTTTTCCTATGCTTTCAATGCAATTCCAGTCTACCTCCTGAAATCGGTTTCCTGCAATTCTGCCCCGCTTTCAAGTCCTCTTGGCAGCCTTACTTCAGTCTATTTTTGGACGATAGCTGTCATTTATAACTCTGCAGGTTTGTGAATTACAGTGCCCCTGAGCTCCTTTCTTCAACTCGCTTTCTTGTGAGCTGGCCGCAACACCGCAGGATGGCTTCAGGCCCTAATCTGGTTCTGGCACAGCACGCTGAGCCTTTGGTTAATTCCTCTTCCTGGTGGGAAATGAGAGTTAAATTTGCCCGTCCAGACACCTCCAGCTAGTGTCTCATTGGTTCTCGCTATTCCTGTTCATCTTCCGCAGAAATTGCAAACTGGGCCAAACAGGAGGTTAAAGGGACTGACTCTCCAAGTCGGGAGAGTGTTAGTAAAGCGTCTGGAATGTTGCACCCGAGTACCAGGGTACGAAAACTGAGACATATTTGAACACGTCTCCCGATCACATGGTTGATCATACTCTGGGTTCCACATGCATGTTTTAGCTGAAGGAAGAATACCTAAAACCTGGGTAGTTGAAACCCGTGGAATGGGTACCATGCAATATGACTTCAAAGGGTCTTCATTTGCTCACCGAACCTCTCCAATCCTATCACTGCTGCGTTTATGCCCCTGTACACATGCTTGATTCTCTTTCGGAGACATAGCAATCCATAGGTTTTAAGATACTTACTAGTCAGGTACATTCTTAGGCGTTTAATATGCGGTGTTGAATCCATTTCGTTGAGCAAGGAGTAGCTCTTGTCTATTCCATATTTGGCTTAAGGAACTTTATCTGTGCTCATTTCAATCTCTGGTTTTATGCAGCACCCCAGCTCACCTATACCCTTAAGCAAGCATAAGTTGGTTTTCTAAATTTGAGAC
Source organism: Delphinus delphis (assembly GCF_949987515.2). Taxonomy (NCBI): domain Eukaryota; kingdom Metazoa; phylum Chordata; class Mammalia; order Artiodactyla; family Delphinidae; genus Delphinus; species Delphinus delphis. Next base: position 1,214,266 of record NW_027192708.1, on the reverse strand, counting down.
CCTGTTCTGTTCTGTAATTCAGTTCCTGTGTAGCCAAGTTTTCATTCCGTGTATTACTGATATCTTATGATGTTTCTTTTTCTGTGTGACTTATTTCAGTTAGAATCATCATACCTGAATCCACTCATTGTGCTGCTAAGGGCATGATGACACAGATTTCATTGCTGAGTGATATTGCTTTGTAAGTAAATACCACAGCTTCTTTATCCATTTTTCACTTTCTGCGATGTTGAACTTGTACTGTAAACGAGGTTCTTGTAAACAGAGCCGTTCCAAACTTTGGGGTGGCTGTGTCTTTTTGATTTTAAATTCCCTAAGCTATAGGACCATAAGTGGAAGTGCCCTAGGCTCTGTTGCTTTGTTTTTTAGATGTTTCAGGAAACACCATACACTTCTACAGAGTGGCTGTTGGCAATTTACATCCCGCCCATCAGCATAACAAGGCTTCCAGTTCTCCATGGCCTGTCCTGCCTTTCTGGATTTTACAATTTTTTCAGATGGCCCTTTTGACCGGGGGGAAGTGAGACTTCATTGTAGTGCAGATTTCCTTTGCAAGCTTGCTTGGTTGGCCAAAAAGGGCGTATGCGTTTTTTCCTGAATATATTCAGGAAAAAACGCATACGCCCTTTTTGGCCAAGTGCATCATTGTGGACGTTCTGCCTCTTTTCCTATGCTTTCAATGCAATTCCAGTCTACCTCCTGAAATCGGTTTCCTGCAATTCTGCCCCGCTTTCAAGTCCTCTTGGCAGCCTTACTTCAGTCTATTTTTGGACGATAGCTGTCATTTATAACTCTGCAGGTTTGTGAATTACAGTGCCCCTGAGCTCCTTTCTTCAACTCGCTTTCTTGTGATCTGGCCGCAACACCGCAGGATGGCTTCAGGCCCTAATCTGGTTCTGGCACGGCACGCTGAGCCTTTGGTTAATTCCTCTTCCTGGTGGGAAATGAGAGTTAAATTTGCCCATCCAGACACCTCCAGCTAGTCTCTCATTGGTTCTCGCTATTCCTGTTCATCTTCCGCAGAAATTGCAAACTGGGCCAAACAGGAGGTTAAAGGGACTGACTCTCCAAGTGGGGAGAGTGTTAGTAAAGCGTCTGGAATGTTGCACCCGAGTACCAGGGGAGGAAAACTGAGACATATTTGAACACGTCTCCCGATCACATGGTTGATCATACTCTAGGTTCCACATGCATGTTTTAGCTGAAGGAAGAATACCTTAAACCTGGGTAGTTGAAACCCGTGGAATGGGTGCCATGCAATATGACTTCTAAGGGTCTTCATTTGCTCACCGAACCTCTCCAATCCTATCACTGCTGCGTTTATGCCCCTGTACACATGCTTGATTCTCTTTCGGAGACATAGCAATCCATAGGTTTTAAGATACTTACTAGTCAGGTACATTCTTAGGCGTTTAATATGCGGTGTTGAGTCTATTTCGTTGAGCAAGGAGTAGCTCTTGTCTATTCCATATTTGGCTTAAGGAACTTTATCTGTGCTCATTTCAATCTCTGGTTTTATGCAGCACCCCAACTCACCTTTACCCTTAAGCAAGAATAAGTTGGTTTTCTAAATTTGAGACACTGTTCTGTTCTGTAATTCAGTTCCTGTGTAGCCAAGTTTACATTCCGTGTATTACTGATATCTGAGGATGTTTCTTTTTCTGTGTGACTTATTTCAGTTAGAATCATCATACCTGAATCCACTCATTGTGCTGCTAAGGGCCTGATGACACAGATTTCATTGCTGAGTGATATTGCTTTGTAAGTAAATACCACAACTTCTTTATCCATTTTTCACTTTCTGCGATGTTGAACTTGTACTGTAAACGAGGTTCTTGTAAACAGAGCCGTTCCAAACTTTGGGGTGGCTGTGTCTTTTTGATTTTAATTTCCCTAAGCTATAGGACCATAAGTGGAAGTGCCCTAGGTTCTGTTGCTTTGTTTTTTAGATGTTTCAGGAAACACCATACACTTCTCCCGAGTGGTTGTTGGCAATTTACATCCCGCCCATCAGCATAACAAGGCTCCCAGTTCTCCATGGCCTGTCCTGCCTTTCTGGATTTTACACTTTTTTCAGATGGCCGTTTTTACCGGGGGGAAGTGAGACTTCATTGTAGTGCAGATTTCCTTTGCAAGTTTGCTTGGTTGGCCAAAAAGGGCGTATGCGTTTTTCCCTGAATATATTCAGGAAAAAACGCATACGCCCTTTTTGGCCAAGTGCATCATTGTGGACGTTCTGCCTCTTTTCCTATGCTTTCAATGCAATTCCAGTCTACCTCCTGAAATCGGTTTCCTGCAATTCTGCCCCGCTTTCAAGTCCTCTTGGCAGCCTTACTTCAGTCTATTTTTGGACGATAGCTGTCATTTATAACTCTGCAGGTTTGTGAATTACAGTGCCCCTGAGCTCCTTTCTTCAACTCGCTTTCTTGTGACCTGGCCGCAACACCGCAGGATGGCTTCAGGCCCTAATCTGGTTCTGGCACGGCACGCTGAGCCTTTGGTTAATTCCTCTTCCTGGTGGGAAATGAGAGTTAAATTTGCCCATCCTAACACCTCCAGCTAGTCTCTCATTGATTCTCGCTATTCCTGTTCATCTTCCGCAGAAATTGCAAACTGGGCCAAACAGGAGGTTAAAGGGACTGACTCTCCAAGTGGGGAGAGTGTTAGTAAGCGTCTGGAATGTTGCACCCGAGTACCAGGGTACAAAAACTGAGACATATTTGAACACGTCTCCCGATCACATGGTTGATCATACTCTAGGTTCCACATGCATGTTTTAGCTGAAGGAAGAATACCTTAAACCTGGGTAGTTGAAACCCGTGGAATGGGTACCATGCAATATGACTTCAAACGGTCTTCATTTGCTCACCGAACCTCTCCAATCCTATCACTGCTGCGTTTATGCCCCTGTACACATGCTTGATTCTCTTTCGGAGACATAGCAATCCATAGGTTTTAAGATACTTACTAGTCAGGTACATTCTTAGGCGTTTAATATGGGGTGTTGAGTCCATTTCGTTGAGCAAGGAGTAGCTCTTGTCTATTCCATATTTGGCTTAAGGAACTTTATCTGTGCTCATTTCAATCTCTGGTTTTATGCAGCACCCCAACTCACCTTTCCCCTTAAGCAAGCATAAGTTGGTTTTCTAAATTTGAGACCCTGTTCTGTTTTGGAATGCAGTTCCTGTGTAGCCAAGTTTACATTCCGTGTATTACTGATATCTTATGATGTTCCTTTTTCTGTGTGACTTATTTCAGTTAGAATCATCGTACCTGAATCCACTCATTATGCTGCTACGGGCCTAATGACATAGATTTCATTGCTGAGTGATACTGCATTGTACGTAAGTACCACAAGTTCTTTATCCATTTTTCACTTTCTGTGATATTGAACTTGTACGGTAAACGAGGTTCTTGTAAACGGAGGCGTCCCAAACTTTGGGGTGGCTGTGTCTTTTTGATTTTAATTTCCCTAAGCTATAGGACCATAAGTGGAAGTGCCCTAGGCTCTGTTGCTTTGTTTTATAGATGTTTCAGGAAACACCATACACTTCTCCTGAGTGTCTGTTGGCAATTTACATCCCGCCCATCAGCATAACAAGGCTCCCAGTTCTCCATGGCCTGTCGTGCCTTTCTGGATTTTACACTTTTTTCAGATGGCCCTTTTGACCGGGGGGAAGTGAGACTTCCTTGTAGTGCAGATTTCCTTTGCAAGCTTGCTTGGTTGGCCAAAAAGGGCGTATGCGTTTTTTCCTGAATATATTCAGGAAAAAACGCATACGCCCTTTTTGGCCAAGTGCATCATTGTGGACGTTCTGCCTCTTTTCCTATGCTTTCAATGCAATTCCAGTCTACCTCCTGAAATCGGTTTCCTGCAATTCTGCCCCGCTTTCAAGTCCTCTTGGCAGCCTTACTTCAGTCTATTTTTGGACGATAGCTGTCATTTATAACTCTGCCGGTTTGTGAATTACAGTGCCCCTGATCTCCTTTCTTCAACTCGTTTTCTTGTGAGCTGGCTGCAACACCGCTGGATGGCTTCAGGCCCTAATCTGGTTCCGGCACGGCATGCTGAGCCTTTGGTTATTTCCTCTTTCTGGTGGGAAATGAGAGTTAAATTTGCCCGTCCAGACACCTCCAGCTAGTCTCTCATTGGTTCTCCCTATTCCTGTTCATCTTCCGCAGAAATTGCAAACGGGGCCAAACAGGAGGTTAAAGGTGCTGACTCTCCAAGTGGGGAGAGTGTTAGTAAAGCGTCTGGAATGTTGCACCCGAGTACTAGGGGAGGAAAACTGAGACATATTTGAACACGTCTCCCGTTCACACGGTTGATCATACTCTGGGTTCCACATGCATGTTTTAGCTGAAGGAAGCATACCTTAAACCTTGAGAGTTGAGACCCGTGTAATGGGTACCATGCAATATGACTTCAAAGGGTCTTCATTTGCTCACCGAACCTCTCCAATCCTATCACTGCTGCGTTTATGCCCCTGTACACACGCTTGATTCTCTTTTGGAGACATAGCAATCTATAGGTTTTAAGATACTTACTAGTCAGGTACATTCTTAGGCGTTTAATATGGGGTGTTGAGTCCATTTCGTTGAGCAAGGAGTAGCTCTTGTCTATTCCATATTTGGCTTAAGGAACTTTATCTGTGCTCATTTCAATCTCTGGTTTTATGCAGCACCCCAACTCACCTTCCCCCTTAAGCAAGCATAAGTTGGTTTTCTAAACTTGAGACCCTGTTCTGTTCTGTAATTCAGTTCCTGTGTAGCCAAGTTTCCATTCCGTGTATTAGTGATACCTTATGATGTTTCTTTTCTGTGTGACTTATTTCAGTTCGAATCATCATACCTGCATCCACTCATTATGCTGCTACGGGCCTGATGACATAGATTTCATTGCTGAGTGATATTGCATTGTACGTAAGTACCACAAGTTCTTTATCCATTTTTCACTTTCTGCGATATTGAACTTGTACTGTAAACGAGGTTCTTGTAAACAGAGCCGTCCCAAACTTTGGGGTGGCTGTGTCTTTTTGATTTTAATTTCCCTAAGCTATAGGACCATAAGTGGAAGTGCCCTATGCTCTGTTGCTTTGTTTTTTAGATGTTTCAGGAAACACCATACACTTCTCCAGAGTGGCTGTTGGCAATTTACATCCCGCCCATCAGCATAAGAAGGCTCCCAGTTCTCCATGGCCTGTCGTGCCTTTATGGATTTTACACTTTTTTCAGATGGCCCTTTTGACCGGGGGGAAGTGAGACTTCATTGTAGTGCAGATTTCCTTTGCAAGCTTGCTTGGTTGGCCAAAAAGTGCGTATGCGTTTTTTCCTGAATATATTCAGGAAAAAACACATACGCCCTTTTTGGCCAAGTGCATCATTGTCGAGTTTCTGACTCTCTTCATATGCTTTCAATGCAATTCTAGTCTACCTCCTGAAATCGGTTTCCTGCAATTCTGCCTTGCTTTCAATGCCTCTTCATAGCCTTACCTCAATATATTTTTTAAAAATAGTTGGCCTTTATAACTCTGCAGGTTTTTGAATTGCAGTGGCCCTTAGCTCCATTTTTTAGCTCTTATTTTTGTGGTATTGCCCCATAACCAAAGGATTCCTTGAAGCCCTATTTTTCTTCTGGGGCACCTGCTGTGCCTTTGGTTAATTCTTCTTACTGATGTGATATTAGAGTGACATGTGCCCATTGAAACCGCTACAGCTAGTTTCTCACTGGTTCCCCCTATTCCCATTCATCCTCTTCACTAACTGCAGACTGTGCGATACCAGAACTTAAAGGCATTGACTCCATGTGGGAATGTTGTTAGTAAAGCGGCTGGAATGTCGATCCGGAGCCCCAGGAGAGGAAAAATGAGGTGCGTTTTGGAAACCTTTCCCGATCATATGGTATACCAGTCGCTGGGTTTCCCAAGCATGATTTAGCTGTAGGAAGATTCCCTTCAACCTGGAGTGTTGGGACCCTTGGACTGAGTAGTATGAAGTATTGCATTAAACTTTCGGCAGTTGCTCACCAAAGCTCACCAATCCTGTCAGTCCCAAGTGTCCAGCCTTATGTCTTATCCAGCTGTGGGTTTATATGTGGTCAATCCAGGTTGCATCACAGCCCCTGAGCGAATTTTGTAAGAATTTTTCTCTCTTTCATTGTTTCAGCGTTTTGTTTTTAAAATTTATTTCTATAATGGGGTTTAGTTCCTTTTCACTGCTGTGTTTGTGCCGCTCTGCACACACTTGATTCCCTTATGGAGATATATCAATACATGGGTTTTAAGATTCTTATTCCTCAGATATATTTCTCTGCGGTGTATAGGGTGTGTTGAGGCCTGTTCATTGAGCAAGGTGTAGATCTTGTCTAATACCTATTTGGTTTATTGAACGGTATCTGTGCTAATTTCAAACTCTGGTTTTATGCATCACCCCACCTCTCCTTTCCCCTTAAGCTGACATAAGTGTGTTTTCTAAATGTGAGACACTGTTCTGTTCTGTAATTCATTTCTTGTGCAGCCATATTTACCCTCCCTCTATAAGTGATATCTTATGATATGTTTCTTTTTCTGTTTGACTTATTTCAAGTAGTATTATCGGACCTAAATCCACTCTTTATCCTTCTACTAGCCTTATTACATTGATTTCATGGTGAAGAGATATTCCATTGTACATAAGTACCACATCTTCTTTATCCATTGTTCTCTTTCCTGGGATATTTAAGGTGTACTGAAGTTGAGGTTCTTGTAAACAGAGTAGCCCTAAACTGTGGTGTGCTTGTGTCTTGTTGATTTTTAGACTTCCCTAGATATACTCCCATGATTGGAAGTGTCCTATGCTCTGTAGCTCTGTTTTTTAGATGATTTAGGAACCACCATACACTTCTCCAGAGTGGCTCTCGGCAGTTCACACACTGCCCATCAGCGTATAAAGGCTCCCTGTTCTCCATGGCCTGTCCTGCATTTCTGGTTTTTACAATTTTTTAGGATGGCCCTTTTGACCGGTGGGAAGTGAGACTTCTTTGTTGTGCACATTTGCATTGCTTGCTTGCTTCGTTGCCCATAAAGTGCGTATGCGTTTTTTCCTGGATATAATCAGGAAAAAACGCATACGCCCTTTTGGGCCAACTGCATCATTGTCGAAATTCTGCCGCTTTTCATGTGCGTTAAAGACGAGTCCAATCTATCTCTTGAAATCTGTTTCTTGCAATTCTGTCTTGCATTCAGATCCTCTTCTTTGCCTTACCTCAACATATTTTTGGACGTTAGTTTTCATTTATAACTCTGCAGGTTTGTGAATTGCAGTGACCCTGAGCTCCATTTTTTAAGTTGCTCTTTTGTGAGCTGGCCTCAAACCCGCAGGATTGCTTCAGGCCCTATTTTGGCTCCGGCGAGGCAGGCTGAGCCTTTCTTTAATTCTTATTCTTAATGGGAAATTAGAGTGATATGTGCCCGTCCAAACCCCTACAACTCTTCTCTCATTGGTTCCCCCTCTTCCCGTTCATCCTCCTCACAATTTGCAAAATGTGTGAAACAGAAGTTTAAATGTGCTGATTCTCCAAGTGGGGAGATTCTAAGTAGCGTGGCTGGAATGGTGAACAGGAGCACCAGGAGAGGATAAATGAGGTGCATTTTAGACACATCTCCCGATCACATGGTGTACAGTCCTCTGGGTTTTCCATGCATGTTTTAGCTGTAGGAAGATCCCTTGAACCTGCAGATTTGGGACCCATTGAATGGGTACCAGGTAGTATTACTTTAAAGGGTGTGCATTTCCTCACCCAACCTCACATTTCTCTTAGCGCAAACAGTTTCCAGCCTTATGTCTCATCCTGCTGTGGGTCTAGATGTGTTCAATCCATGTTGCATCACCGTCCCTGAGGAAAAGTTGTAAGAGGTTTTCTCTGTCTCTCTGTCGTTTATTTTTTTCAATTTATTACTATATTGGTTACAGCTGATTTTCAAAGCTCTGTTTCTTGCTGCTGTACATCCACTTGATTCGCGTACAGAGAGACATCAATAAATTCTTTTTCAGATTCTTACCAGTCGTATATATTCTTTTCCGGTGACTTGAATGTGCTGAGTGCAGTTCTTTTAGCTACCGTGTAGGCCTTGTTGATTATCAGTTTGGTATTTGGAATGGTATCTTTGCTAATTTCAACCTCCTGGATGATGCCTCACCCCTCCCCACCTTTCCCGTTTAGCAGCCTTATGCGTGTTTTCTACATATTTGACTATGTTTTTGTTTTGTAATTTATTTCATGTGTAGCCATTTTGGATTCCACCTTTAAGTGATATCTTATGATATGTGTCTTTTTCTTTTTGAATTCTGTCACTTAGAATGATCATACGTAACTCCTCCGGAGTTGTTACAACTGGCCATATTTCATTGATTTCCAGGCTGAATAATATTCCACTCTACCTAAGTACCACATCTCTATCCATTTTTTCCCTCCAGAGACATTTAAGTTATATCCTAGTCGAGGATCTTTTAAACAGAGAGGGGGTAAACATTGGGGTGCCTGTGTCCTCTCGATTTTTGTTTTTCCCAAGATATACGCCCATGAGTGCAAGTGCCCTATGCTCTGTAGCTCATTTTTTAGATGCTTTAGTAAACACAATACACTTCTCCAGAATGGCCGTTGGCAATATACATTTCCACTATAAGTCTCACAGGGCTCCCTCTTCTCGTTGCCCTGTCCTGCATTTCTGTTGTTTACGCTTTATGAGGATGGCTCTTCTGACTGATGCGAAGTGATATCTTTTGTAGTATTGACTTCCAGTGCCCACCTGTTTGGTTGGCTAAAAAAGTGTATGCCCTTTTCTTGAATATATACAGAAAAGAACGCATACACCCTTTTTGGCCAACTGCAATGTTGGCAATGTTCAGCTCCTTTTCTTGTGCTTAATGGCGAGTCCTTTCTACCTCCTCAAATCCCTTTCCTGCCATTCTCCCTTGCTTACAAGTCCTTTTCTCTGACTTTCCTCAAGACATTTTTCAGTGATGGATATTTTCAACTCTGCAGTTTTGTGAATTTTACTGCCCCTGAGTTCCATTGTTCAACTCGTGTTTATGGGAACTGGCCACAAAGCAGCGGGATTTCCTCAAGCCCTATACTGTTTCCATGGGCAACCCTAGCCTTTGGTCAATTCGTCTTCCTGATTGGAAATTAGAGTGACATGTGCCTGTCTGAACACCTAGGACTTGTCTCTCATTGTTCCTCATCCTTCCGCTTCATCCTCTGGACAAATTCCAAACTGTACGCAACAGGATGTTGACAGTGCTGACATCTCCAAGTGGGGAGACTGTTAGTAAAGACGCTGGAGGGGTGAACCCGAGCACCAGGAGATGAGGAGATGAGATGCCTTTTCCAAACTCTTCCCGATCAGACGGTATACCATCCTCTGGGTGTGACAGACATGTTTTAGCAGTAGGAAGAGTCCCATTCATGTAAGGAGAACACCAGGGCTTTTTCAAAATCAGTGTCTCCCCGAAACCCAAACTGGGGAAGTTTTTAAGCTACGGCTACACATATGTTCATTAAGGGCCTTGGGAAGTAGGCAGAGTCCAAACTTTAGATGATTGAAGTCTTCAGGGTCAGAAGCACTCACCACCAGCTTCCCTTAGGCTACACTTTAACTGTCATTGATAGATGATGTCAATAAAAATATCTATTCTTTTTCAGATTATTTCCCCTTATAGGTTATTGCAAAATGTTGAGTGTAGTTCCCTGTGCTATACAGTAGTTCCTTGTTGATGATCTATTTTATACATAGCAGTGTGTATGTGTTCATTCCAAACTGTTAATTTATCCCTCCTCCCACCTTTCCCCTTTGGTAATAATAAATTATAAGATTTTATACTTCTCAGAAATGGGGGAGCTGAAAGAGAGGTATCATTTTCAATGGAAAAGCATTTAAAACAAGATTGAAGGTTTAACCAAGATTATTAGCTGTACATCCTTGGAAAGAAATCACTTCGTTTCTCTAATATTGACCTGACAAATAAGACAAACCTTTTCACTGAACTTGCTTATAAAAAGTGATGGAAATATCAAATGGAAGTGTTAAAAACATCTTATTTTACCCGAGCCTTATACACTGTTCTATGTTAACTACAGTTTGGCTCACACATCTGTTCATTGAGGTTACAATAGTCTCAATTTCTGTTACTGATCCTCCAGAGTGGACCCCAACAAGTGTCCCCCTGCCCAGTGTCATTGGGGCCAACAGATCGAGACTGAGTTTGGTTCACAAGCAAAGGAAACTTTATATTTTGATCAGAGAATGGAGAGGTGAGAGCATGCACTACCCCGTGGGCTGTGGGCTGGGCTGCTGTGTAGAGATCCTGTCAGAGTCAGCGGGAGGGAGGGAGGCGGCGGAGCTCTCGAGGGCCGGGTTGGCTGTAGCTCAGGCTCTATATCGTGGAGTCTGCACTGGGCCCCAGGAGCTGAGGTGTCGACCCAGCCATTCTGCACTAGGAAATCTGGTCTGAAGTGTCGGGTGTGGAACCTCTGCATGCGGGACCCTAGGAGCACGTGAAATTAGACAAAGCACAAAGGATAAAAAAGGTTAGACTTGACTTTATTGCCCAGATTCTATTTTTATCTCCCAGGGATTTTTAATGGGCTTTGCTGGGGACAAACCCCTCCTCTGCCTTTTGTCCCGTTCCTCATTCTTGGAGTGCTGAGGGTGCAGACCCTTCTTCTGTAACTGCTGAGTGCTGAGTTGGGAGCCCTCATACCCTGGGGCGAGGGTCAGAGCTTCTCCCCAGCAGCTTCCCGGTGACGTTGATTGTCCCCAGGACCCCTGCCTCCCTGCTCGTCCACCTGAGCACCAGCATTGGAAGTGTTATAGATTCTAATGACCTTTAAGGGTCCAGGAAAGAGATGTGCAGAGACGCTGTGGGGGCCGGTTTCACCCCGCCCCACATTTGTTCGGCCACCTTAGGCTGACCGTCTCTGCCAGCCTAGATGCTCTGACCAGTAGTCTGCGCTTTCTTCAGTTAGGCCCCTGAATTAACGTACAAACAGCACCAGGTGTCAGAGCCCTGCCCGCTCAACTCCCAGACAGTCCAGGGTCAGTGGTGATCAAGGACCATGATGGCTACTGAGTCAACAGCCTTTTGAAGTAAACAGGAGTCCAGCCGGTCTTATTGGCCACCATCATCACGGTGTCTGTAGGCTTTTCTATGGTGACAGTGTGGTATACTGTTCCCCCGCCAAGATTATTAGCTCCCCTCTGGGTGCAGTAAGTCCTGCAAGCAGTAGTCTACTCTTTTGGGACACACTCTTGTTGTTTTATGAGAGAAACTCCAGGTCAAGTGATGTTCACACGAGTCGTCATGGTGCCCTGTTGCCCCCGGTTATCTCTCTGGATGTTGGAGTTGGAGGGCCTCCTCACTCGAGGTCGGTGTGCCCACGGAGCGAACCCTGCAACTTCAGGGCATGGTTGGTGGTTAGGATCACCACGTGGGGTCCTTTTCCCTTAGGAGGGAGGTGGCCTTTTGGGCTGCTGATTTCCAGGTTTTTAGATACCGCCAGTATCTTGGCCAGATGTGGCAGTGGGCCAAGCCCCTTAGTGACCGTAGTTTATCCTACCTGGATGACATTCTTGCATTGTTCCATTTCAAGTGGTCCCAGTTTTTGCACTAATTCTCCAATGGCGATTCACCTTTCACCGGGAATGTAAAGGTCAAAGGGTTTAGCTAAATTAGGGAGTTCCAGGGCAAGGGTCTGAATTGACTGCTCTTTCCATTCTTGAAAGGCCACTTCTGGATTCTATTCAAAAGGATCATCATCTTTTCCTTTCAGTGTTTCATATAGAGGCCCAGCTAGTAGACTGTAGCTAGGGATCCAGAAGCAGCAAACCCTGGCCTCCCCAGGAACCCCTAAGCTGTCTTCTAGTTTTAGAAAGGGGTAAGGCTGAAAATGGTTTCTTCCCTTTCCTGGGATGGGCTTCTCTGACCTTCTGTGAGAATGAAGCCCAGGCAGGTCACCGCAGTCTGTGATATTTGAGCTTTTTCTTGGACAACTTCTATCCTTTATTGGCTTGGTAGTTCAGAGGCCTCCTTAGTAGGGCTGGTGATCAGAATGTCGTCTGCATATTGAAGGAGGGTTTCCTTTTCCAGAGGTAGAACTTTTAGGTCTTTAGCTAAGCTTTCCCCAAAGATGGTGTGGGAATTTTTGCACCCTTGGGGCCAGACGGCCCGGAAGTATTGTTTTAGTTGTATGTTGAGTCCTGCCACTCACAAGCCAAAATTTCTTGTGACTCTGGGACTAATGGAATACAAAAGAAGGCATCATTGAAGACTAATACAGAATACCATGTCCTGGTGGTTGGTAGAATGACCAGCAGGGTGTAGGAATTAGGAGCAACTGGAGGTATATCCTCGGTGGCTTCACTGACTGTCCTGACATCCTTTACCAGGTCCCCAGCAGCCCATGGGGCTCTCGTGGTCAGACCAATCCCAGAATATGGAGCTCACCTGGGCAGGTACCCCACCCCCACCCCAGCCCACGGGGCTCTCGTGGTCAGGCCCCTCCCAGGATACAGAGCTACCCTTGCAGGTACCGTGGCAGGGCTGGGCACACAGGAACCGTGCACATAGCCCTCATTGCAGAGCACCCCCAGCTCACCTGTCGCTCAGAGCTGACACAGAGCACCTCAGAGCAGGACTTGAACTAACAAACAGCAGCTGCGACAGGTCTGTGACCCTGGGCATCACTCCGTGAGGCCTCCCTCCACCTGGTCTTCCAGAGACTTCCACTGCACCCGGGGCACCAGGCCTCTGTCTCCAACCACCACCCACCCCTCCTCTCCCTGACTCCTGGGTTCCTCTCATTAGGAGAGGGTTTTCTTGAAGTTGTCTCCCACTCATGGGCCAGATAAAATGATTAGAAAACAAGCCAAAGCTGCAGCCCCTTGTCTATCCTGACTCTCAGGAGCCCACACCTGTTCCTTGGACCTGGCCGGTTCAGCAAGTTCCATTTTCTGCAACTGTGAGCCCCTGAGGGGTGATGATTGGCTGACCTGGGCAGCCTTACCGTGCCGGCCAGCCCTCCCCAGGTGTGCCTGGGTTGAGATCAATATAAATACCACTCCAGGCAGCAAGAGCCCCTGCAGCCGTGCCTGACGCCATTTTCTCTGCCCTGTCAGCAGTCTCGGGGCTGGGCTGGTGGGAGGGAGTGAGAGGCCACGGCTTTGTGGGTGGCCCAGTGTGAGTGGGGCTCTGCTGGACTTTCTGCAGCAGTTGCCAGGCTGCCACCTGCTAAAGAAGAGGATGTGTCACCCATACCTGCTGCTGGAATTTCTCCCTGGGCAGAGGTGAGGAAGGAAAAAAGCAGTGGGGGCAGGGACAGGACGGGTATCTCAGGCAGGGAAATGGAAATCTTCCAGAAGAGCACCCAGGGCCAGGACCATCCTGGCTGGCCTGCAGGCACCAAGTCGGCCGGCATGCTGTCACTCGTGTGGCTCTATGGCCCTTCCTCTAGGCTTTCAAGTCCTTGTATATATTCAGGTGTTTTACCTGGGACGGGTGGGAATAGTTCAGCAGCAACTGGCCTGGGGCTCAGCTCACGTTTACTCACAGATGCCTCGGCACGGTGCCCCAGCTTTGCAATGAGGACGCTTGTTGCGTGGGGGCTGCTGGCTGAATGGGAGACGATTCCCCACCACTGACCAACTTCAGAATTGTTTACAACTGGAGCAAGTGCCCTGATACGGTTTTCCTCTGTGTAACTGGTGGGTTCTGTGTTTTTTTTCTCTTTTTCGTTTTTGGTTCAAGGTAGATTTTATTCCTCTTTTTTGTATTTACAGATATAAGCATGGAAATAATTTATTCATATAAATACATGTATGTGCAGGGAATAATTGTTTTTTCTGTTTTATTTTTTAAATTTTACTTCTTTTTAATTTTGAATTTTATTTTATATTTTTATACAGCAGGTTCTTATTGGTTATCTATTTTATACATATAAATGTATACATGCCAATCCCAGTCTCTCAACTCCTCCCACCACCACCCCCCCAACAGCTTTCCCCCCTTGTTGTCCATACGTTTGTTGTCTACATCTGTTGCTCTATTTATGCCTTGCAAAATGGTTAATCTGTACAGTTTTTCTAGGTTCCACATATATGCATGAATATACAAGATTTGTTTTTCTCTTTCTGACTTACTTCACTCTGTATGACAGTCTCTAGATCCATCGACGTCTCTACAAATGACCCAATTTCATTCCTTTTCATGGCTTAGTAATATTCCATTTTATATATGTACCACAGCTTTATGCATTCGTCTGTCTGTGGGCATTTAGGTTGCTTCCATTACCTCGATATTGTAAATAGTGATGCAATGAACATTGCGGTGAATGACTCTTTTTGATTTATGGTTTTGTCTGGGTATATGTCCAGTACTGGGATTGCTGTATCATATGGTAATTCTATTGTTAGTTTCTTAAGAAATTCCATATTGTTCTCCATAATGACTGTATCAATTTATATTCCCAACAATAGTGGAAGAGGGTTCCTTTTCTCCACACCCTTTCCAGCATTTTTTGTTTGTAGATTTTCAATGATGCCTATTCTACCAGGTGTGAGGTGATACCTCATTGTTGAATCCATTTCGTTGAGCAAGGGGTAGCTCTTGTCTATTACATATTTGGCTTATGGAACGGTATCTGTGCTAATTTCAAACTCTGCTTTTATGCAGCATCCCAACTCACCTTCCCCCTTACGCAGGCATAAGTTGGTTTTCTAAACTTGAGACCCTGTTCTGTTTTGTAATTCAGTTCATGTGTAGCCAAGTTCACATTCCGTGTATTAGTGATACCTTATGATGTTTCTTTTTCTGTGTGACTTATTTCACTTAGAATCATCGTGCCTCAATGCACTCATTATGCTGGTACGGGCCTGGTGACATAGATTTCATTGCTGAGTGGTATTCTGTTGTACATAAGTACCGCAACTTCTTTATCCATTATTTGCTCTCTGGGATATTTAACTTGTGCCGTAGAAGAGATTTCTGTAAAAAGAGCCATCCCAAATTTTGGGGTTGCTGTGTCTTTTTGATATTAATTTCCCTAAGCTATAGGACCATAAGAGGAAGTGCCCTAGGCTCTGTTGCTTTGTTTTTTAGATGTTTCAGGAAACACCATACACATCTCCCGAGTGTCTGTTGGCAATTTACATCCCGCCCATCAGCATAACAAGGCTCCCAGTTCTCCATGGCCTGTCCTGCCTTTCTGGGTTTTACACTTTTTTCAGATGGCCCTTTTGACCGGGGGGAAGTGAGACTTCATTGTAGTGCAGATTTCCTTTGCAAGCTTGCTTGGTTGGCCAAAAAGGGCGTATGCGTTTTTTCCTGAATATATTCAGGAAAAAACGCATACGCCCTTTTGGCAAAGTGCATCATTGTGGACGTTCTGCCTCTTTTCCTATGCTTTCAATGCAATTCCAGTCTACCTCCTGAAATCGGTATCCTGCAATTCTGCCCCGCTTTCAAGTCCTCTTGGCAGCCTTACTTCAGTCTATTTTTGGACGATAGCTGTCATTTATAACTCTGCGGGTTTGTGAATTACAGAGACCCTGAGCTCCTTTCTTCAACTCGCTTTCTTTTGAGCTGGCCGCAACACCGCAGGATGGCTTCAGGCCCTAATCTGGTTCCGGCACGGCACGCTGAGCCTTTGGTTATTTCCCTTCCTGGTGGGAAATGAGAGTTAAATTTGCCCGTCCAGACACCTCCAGCTAGCCTCTCATTGGTTCTCGCTATTCCTGTTCATCTTCCGCAGAAATTGCAAACTGGGCCAAACAGGAGGTTAAAGGGACTGACTCTCCAAGTGGGGAGAGTGTTAGTAAAGCGTCTGGAATGTTGCACCCGAGTACCAGGGTACGAAAACTGAGACATATTTGAACACGTCTCCCGATCACATGGTTGATCATACTCTAGGTTCCACATGCATGTTTTAGCTGAAGGCAGAATACCTTAAACCTGGGTAGTTGAAACCCGTGGAATGGGTACCATGCAATATGACTTCAAAGGGTCTTCATTTGCTCACCGAACCTCTCCAATCCTATCACTGCTGCGTTTATGCCCCTGTACACATGCTTGATTCTCTTTCGGAGACATAGCAATCCATAGGTTTTAAGATACTTACTAGTCAGGCACATTCTTAGGCGTTTAATATGGGGTTTTGAGTCCATTTCGTTGAGCAAGGAGTAGCTCTTGTCTATTCCATATTTGGCTTAAGGAACTTTATCTGTGCTCATTTCAATCTCTGGTTTTATGCAGCACCCCAACTCACCTTTCCCCTTAAGCAAGCATAAGTTGGTTTTCTAAATTTGAGACCCTGTTCTGTTTTGGAATGCAGTTCCTGTGTAGCCAAGTTTACATTCCGTGTATTAGTGATATCTTATGATGTTTCTTTTTCTGTGTGACTTATTTCAGTTAGAATCATCGTACCTGAATCCACTCATTGTGCTGCTAAGGGCCTGATGACACAGATTTCATTGCTGAGTGATATTGCTTTGTAAGTAAATACCACAACTTTTTTATCCATTTTTCACTTTCTGCGATGTTGAACTTGTACTGAAAACGAGGTTCTTGTAAACAGAGCCGTTCCAAACTTTGGGGTGGCTGTGTCTTTTTGATTTTAAATTCCCTAAGCTATAGGACCATAAGTGGAAGTGCCCTAGGCTCTGTTGCTTTGTTTTTTAGATGTTTCAGGAAACACCATACACTTCTCCCGAGTGGTTGTTGGCAATTTACATCCCGCCCTTCAGCATAACAAGGCTCCCAGTTCTCCATGGCCTGTCCTGCCTTTCTGGATTTTACACTTTTTTCAGATGGC
Source organism: Delphinus delphis (assembly GCF_949987515.2). Lineage (NCBI taxonomy): Eukaryota > Metazoa > Chordata > Mammalia > Artiodactyla > Delphinidae > Delphinus > Delphinus delphis. Next base: position 1,197,423 of record NW_027192708.1, on the reverse strand, counting down.
CCTTTTGACCGGGGGGAAGTGAGACTTCATTGTAGTGCAGATTTCCTTTGCAAGCTTGCTTGGTTGGCCAAAAAGGGCGTATGCGTTTTTTCCTGAATATATTCAGGAAAAAACGCATACGCCCTTTTTGGCCAAGTGCATCATTGTGGACGTTCTGCCTCTTTTCCTATGCTTTCAATGCAATTCCAGTCTACATCCTGAAATCGGTTTCCTGCAATTCTGCCCCGCTTTCAAGTCCTCTTGGCAGCCTTACTTCAGTCTATTTTTGGACGATAGCTGTCATTTATAACTCTGCAGGTTTGTGAATTACAGTGCCCCTGAGCTCCTTTCTTCAACTCGCTTTCTTTTGAGCTGGCCGCAACACCGCAGGATGGCTTCAGGCCCTAATCTGGTTCCGGCACGGCACGCTGAGCCTTTGGTTATTTCCTCTTCCTGGTGGGAAATGAGAGTTAAATTTGCCCGTCCAGACACCTCCAGCTAGCCTCTCATTGGTTCTCACTATTCCTGTTCATCTTCCACAGAAATTGCAAACTGGGCCAAACAGGAGGTTAAAGGCGCTGACTTTTCAAGTGGGGAGAGTGTAAGTAAAGCGTCTGGAATGTTGCACCCGAGTACCAGGGGAGGAAAACTGAGACATATTTGAACACGTCTCCCGTTCACATGGTTGATCATACTTGGGTTCCACATGCATGTTTTAGCTGAAGGAAGAATACCTAAAACCTGGGTAGTTGAAACCCGTGGAATGGGTACCATGCAATATGACTTCAAAGGGTCTTCATTTGCTCACCGAACCTCTCCAATCCTATCACTGCTGCGTTTATGCCCCTGTACACATGCTTGATTCTCTTTCAGAGACATAGCAATCCATAGGTTTTAAGATACTTACTAGTCAGGTACATTCTTAGGCGTTTAATATGCGGTGTTGAGTCCATTTCGTTCAGCAAGGAGTAGCTCTTGTCTATTCCATATTTGGCTTAAGGAACTTTATCTGTGCTCATTTCAACCTCTGGTTTTATGCAGCACCCCGACTCACCTTTCCCCTTAAGCAAGCATAAGTTGGTTTTCTAAATTTGAGACCCTGTTCTGTTCTGTAATTCAGTTCCTGTGTAGCCAAGTTTACATTCCGTGTATTACTGATATCTTATGATGTTTCTTTTTCTGTGTGACTTATTTCAGTTAGAATCATCATACCTGAATCCACTCATTGTGCTGCTAAGGGCCTGATGACACAGATTTCATTGCTGAGTGATATTGCTTTGTAAGTAAATACCACAACTTCTTTATCCATTTTTCAATTTCTGCGATGTTGAACTTGTACTGTAAACGAGGTTCTTGTAAACAGAGCCGTTCCAAACTTTGGGGTGGCTGTGTCTTTTTGATTTTAATTTCCCTAAGCTATAGGACCATAAGTGGAAGTGCCCTAGGTTCTGTTGCTTTGTTTTTTAGATGTTTCAGGAAACACCATACACTTCTCCAGAGTGGTTGTTGGCAATTTACATCCCGCCCTTCAGCATAACAAGGCTCCCAGTTCTCCATGGCCTGTCCTGCCTTTCTGGATTTTACACTTTTTTCAGATGGCCCTTTTGACCGGGGGGAAGTGAGACTTCATTGTAGTGCAGATTTCCTTTGCAAGCTTGCTTGGTTGGCCAAAAAGGGCGTATGCGTTTTTTCCTGAATATATTCAGGAAAAAACGCATACGCCCTTTTTGGCCAAGTGCATCATTGTGGACGTTCTGCCTCTTTTCCTATGCTTTCAATGCAATTCCAGTCTACCTCCTGAAATCGGTTTCCTGCAATTCTGCCCCGCTTTCAAGTCCTCTTGGCAGCCTTACTTCAGTCTATTTTTGGACGATAGCTGTCATTTATAACTCTGCAGGTTTGTGAATTACAGTGCCCCTGAGCTCCTTTCTTCAACTCGCTTTCTTTTGAGCTGGCCGCAACACCACAGGATGGCTTCAGGCCCTAATCTGGTTCCGGCACGGCACGCTGAGCCTTTGGTTATTTCCTCTTCCTGGTGGGAAATGAGAGTTAAATTTGCCCGTCCAGACACCTCCAGCTAGCCTCTCATTGGTTCTCGCTATTCCTGTTCATCTTCCACAGAAATTGCAAACTGGGCCAAACAGGAGGTTAAAGGCGCTGACTTTTCAAGTGGGGAGAGTGTTAGTAAAGCGTCTGGAATGTTGCACCCGAGTACCAGGGGAGGAAAACTGAGACATATTTGAACACGTCTCCCGTTCACATGGTTGATCATACTTGGGTTCCACATGCATGTTTTAGCTGAAGGAAGAATACCTAAAACCTGGGTAGTTGAAACCCGTGGAATGGGTACCATGCAATATGACTTCAAAGGGTCTTCATTTGCTCACCGAACCTCTCCAATCCTATCACTGCTGCGTTTATGCCCCTGTACACATGCTTGATTCTCTTTCGGAGACATAGCAATCCATAGGTTTTAAGATACTTACTAGTCAGGTACATTCTTAGGCGTTTAATATGCGGTGTTGAGTCCATTTCGTTGAGCAAGGAGTAGCTCTTGTCTATTCCATATTTGGCTTAAGGAACTTTATCTGTGCTCATTTCAATCTCTGGTTTTATGCAGCACCCCAACTCACCTTTCCCCTTAAGGAAGCATAAGTTGGTTTTCTAAATTTGAGACCCTGTTCTGTTCTGTAATTCAGTTCCTGTGTAGCCAAGTTTACATTCCGTGCATTACTGATATCTTATGATGTTTCTTTTTCTGTGTGACTTATTTCAGTTAGAATCATCATACCTGAATCCACTCATTGTGCTGCTAAGGGCCTGATGACACAGATTTCATTGCTGAGTGATATTGCTTTGTAAGTAAATACCACAACTTCTTTATCCATTTTTCAATTTCTGCGATGTTGAACTTGTACTGTAAACGAGGTTCTTGTAAACAGAGCCGTTCCAAACTTTGGGGTGGCTGTGTCTTTTTGATTTTAAATTCCCTAAGCTATAGGACCATAAGTGGAAGTGCCCTAGGCTCTGTTGCTTTGTTTTTTAGATGTTTCAGGAAACACCATACACTTCTCCCGAGTGGTTGTTGGCAATTTACATCCCGCCCTTCAGCATAACAAGGCTCCCAGTTCTCCATGGCCTGTCCTGCCTTTCTGGATTTTACACTTTTTTCAGATGGCCCTTTTGACCGGGGGGAAGTGAGACTTCATTGTAGTGCAGATTTCCTTTGCAAGCTTGCTTGGTTGGCCAAAAAGGGCGTATGCGTTTTTTCCTGAATATATTCAGGAAAAAACGCATACGCCCTTTTTGGCCAAGTGCATCATTGTGGACGTTCTGCCTCTTTTCCTATGCTTGCAATGCAATTCCAGTCTACCTCCTGAAATCGGTTTCCTGCAATTCTGCCCCGCTTTCAAGTCCTCTTGGCAGCCTTACTTCAGTCTATTTTTGGACGATAGCTGTCATTTATAACTCTGCAGGTTTGTGAATTACAGTGCCCCTGAGCTCCTTTCTTCAACTCGCTTTCTTTTGAGCTGGCCGCAACACCGCAGGATGGCTTCAGGCCCTAATCTGGTTCCGGCACGGCACGCTGAGCCTTTGGTTATTTCCTCTTCCTGGTGGGAAAAGAGAGTTAAATTTGCCCGTCCACACACCTCCAGCTAGCCTCTCATTGGTTCTCGCTATTCCTGTTCATCTTCCACAGAAATTGCAAACTGGGCCAAACAGGAGGTTAAAGGCGCTGACTTTTCAAGTGGGGAGAGTGTTAGTAAAGCGTCTGGAATGTTGCACCCGAGTACCAGGGGAGGAAAACTGAGACATATTTGAACACGTCTCCCGTTCACATGGTTGATCATACTTGGGTTCCACATGCATGTTTTAGCTGAAGGAAGAATACCTAAAACCTGGGTAGTTGAAACCCGTGGAATGGGTACCATGCAATATGACTTCAAAGGGTCTTCATTTGCTCACCAAACCTCTCCAATCCTATCACTGCTGCGTTTATGCCCCTGTACACATGCTTGATTCTCTTTCGGAGACATAGCAATCCATAGGTTTTAAGATACTTACTAGTCAGGTACATTCTTCGGCGTTTAATATGCGGTGTTGAGTCCATTTCGTTGAGCAAGGAGTAGCTCTTGTCTATTCCATATTTGGCTTAAGGAACTTTATCTGTGCTCATTTCAATCTCTGGTTTTATGCAGCACCCCGACTCACCTTTCCCCTTAAGCAAGCATAAGTTGGTTTTCTAAATTTGAGACCCTGTTCTGTTCTGTAATTCAGTTCCTGTGTAGCCAAGTTTACATTCCGTGTATTACTGATATCTTATGATGTTTCTTTTTCTGTGTGACTTATTTCAGTTAGAATCATCATACCTGAATCCACTCATTGTGCTGCTAAGGGCCTGATGACACAGATTTCATTGCTGAGTGATATTGCTTTGTAAGTAAATACCACAACTTCTTTATCCATTTTTCAATTTCTGCGATGTTGAACTTGTACTGTAAACGAGGTTCTTGTAAACAGAGCCGTTCCAAACTTTGGGGTGGCTGTGTCTTTTTGATTTTAAATTCCCTAAGCTATAGGACCATAAGTGGAAGTGCCCTAGGCTCTGTTGCTTTGTTTTTTAGATGTTTCAGGAAACACCATACACTTCTCCCGAGTGGTTGTTGGCAATTTACATCCCGCCCTTCAGCATAACAAGGCTCCCAGTTCTCCATGGCCTGTCCTGCCTTTCTGGATTTTACACTTTTTTCAGATGGCCCTTTTGACCGGGGGGAAGTGAGACTTCATTGTAGTGCAGATTTCCTTTGCAACCTTGCTTGGTTGGCCAAAAAGGGCGTATGCGTTTTTTCCTGAATATATTCAGGAAAAAACGCATACGCCCTTTTTGGCCAAGTGCATCATTGTGGACGTTCTGCCTCTTTTCCTATGCTTTCAATGCAATTCCAGTCTACCTCCTGAAATCGGTTTCCTGCAATTCTGCCCCGCTTTCAAGTCCTCTTGGCAGCCTTACTTCAGTCTATTTTTGGACGATAGCTGTCATTTATAACTCTGCAGGTTTGTGAATTACAGTGCCCCTGAGCTCCTTTCTTCAACTCGCTTTCTTTTGAGCTGGCCGCAACACCGCAGGATGGCTTCAGGCCCTAATCTGGTTCCGGCACGGCACGCTGAGCCTTTGGTTATTTCCTCTTCCTGGTGGGAAATGAGAGTTAAATTTGCCCGTCCAGACACCTCCAGCTAGCCTCTCATTGGTTCTCGCTATTCCTGTTCATCTTCCACAGAAATTGCAAACTGGGCCAAACAGGAGGTTAAAGGCGCTGACTTTTCAAGTGGGGAGAGTGTTAGTAAAGCGTCTGGAATGTTGCACCCGAGTACCAGGGGAGGAAAACTGAGACATATTTGAACACATCTCCCGTTCACATGGTTGATCATACTTGGGTTCCACATGCATGTTTTAGCTGAAGGAAGAATACCTAAAACCTGGGTAGTTGAAACCCGTGGAATGGGTACCATGCAATATGACTTCAAAGGGTCTTCATTTGCTCACCGAACCTCTCCAATCCTATCACTGCTGCGTTTATGCCCCTGTACACATGCTTGATTCTCTTTCGGAGACATAGCAATCCATAGGTTTTAAGATACTTACTAGTCAGGTACATTCTTAGGCGTTTAATATGCGGTGTTGAGTCCATTTCGTTGAGCAAGGAGTAGCTCTTGTCTATTCCATATTTGGCTTAAGGAACTTTATCTGTGCTCATTTCAATCTCTGGTTTTATGCAGCACCCCAACTCACCTTTCCCCTTAAGGAAGCATAAGTTGGTTTTCTAAATTTGAGACCCTGTTCTGTTCTGTAATTCAGTTCCTGTGTAGCCAAGTTTACATTCCGTGCATTACTGATATCTTATGATGTTTCTTTTTCTGTGTGACTTATTTCAGTTAGAATCATCATACCTGAATCCACTCATTGTGCTGCTAAGGGCCTGATGACACAGATTTCATTGCTGAGTGATATTGCTTTGTAAGTAAATACCACAACTTCTTTATCCATTTTTCAATTTCTGCGATGTTGAACTTGTACTGTAAACGAGGTTCTTGTAAACAGAGCCGTTCCAAACTTTGGGGTGGCTGTGTCTTTTTGATTTTAAATTCCCTAAGCTATAGGACCATAAGTGGAAGTGCCCTAGGCTCTGTTGCTTTGTTTTTTAGATGTTTCAGGAAACACCATACACTTCTCCCGAGTGTTTGTTGGCAATTTACATCCCGCCCTTCAGCATAACAAGGCTCCCAGTTCTCCATGGCCTGTCCTGCCTTTCTGGATTTACACTTTTTTCAGATGGCCCTTTTGACCGGGGGGAAGTGAGACTTCATTGTAGTGCAGATTTCCTTTGCAAGCTTGCTTGGTTGGCCAAAAAGGGCGTATGCGTTTTTTCCTGAATATATTCAGGAAACAACGCATACGCCCTTTTTGGCCAAGTGCATCATTGTGGACGTTCTGCCTCTTTTCCTATGCTTGCAATGCAATTCCAGTCTACCTCCTGAAATCGGTTTCCTGCAATTCTGCCCCGCTTTCAAGTCCTCTTGGCAGCCTTACTTCAGTCTATTTTTGGACGATAGCTGTCATTTATAACTCTGCAGGTTTGTGAATTACAGTGCCCCTGAGCTCCTTTCTTCAACTCGCTTTCTTGTGACCTGGCCGCAACACCGCAGGATGTCTTCAGGCCCTAATCTGGTTCTGGCATGGCACGCTGAGCCTTTGCTTAATTCCTCTTCCTGGTGGGAAATGAGAGTTAAATTTGCCCATCCAGACACCTCCAGCTAGTCTCTCATTGGTTCTCGTTATTCCTGTTCATCTTCCACAGAAATTGCAAACTGGGCCAAACAGGAGGTTAAAGGGACTGACTCTCCAAGTGGGGAGAGTGTTAGTAAAGCGTCTGGAATGTTGCACCCGAGTACATGGTACGAAAACTGAGACATATTTGAACACGTCTCCCAATCACATGGTTGATCATACTCTAGGTTCCACATGCATGTTTTAGCTGAAGGAAGAATACCTTAAACCTGGGTAGTTGAAACCCGTGGAATGGGTACCATGCAATATGACTTCAAAGGGTCTTCATTTGCTCACGAACCTCTCCAATCCTATCACTGCTGCGTTTATGCCCCTGTACACATGCTTGATTCTCTTTCGGAGACATAGCAATCCATAGGTTTTAAGATACTTACTAGTCAGGTACATTCTTAGGCATTTAATATGCGGTGTTGAGTCCATTTCGTTGAGCAAGGAGTAGCTCTTGTCTATTCCATATTTGGCTTAAGGAACTTTATCTGTGCTCATTTCAATCTCTGGTTTTATGCAGCACCCCAACTCACCTTTACCCTTAAGCAAGCATAAGTTGGTTTTCTAAATTTGAGACCCTGTTCTGTTCTGTAATTCAGTTCCTGTGTAGCCAAGTTTCCATTCCGTGTATTAGTGATATCGTATGATGTTTCTTTTTCTGTGTGACTTATTTCAGTTAGAATCATCGTACCTGAATCCACTCATTATGCTGCTACGGGCCTGATGACACAGATTTCATTGCTGAGTGATATTGCTTTGTAAGTAAATACCACAACTTCTTTATCCATTTTTCAATTTCTGCGATGTTGAACTTGTACTGTAAACGAGGTTCTTGTAAACAGAGCCGTTCGAAACTTTGGGGTGGCTGTGTCTTTTTGATTTTAAATTCCCAAAGCTATAGGACCATAAGTGGAAGTGCCCTAGGCTCTGCTGCTTTGTTTTTTAGATGTTTCAGGAAACACCATACATTTCTCCCGAGTGTTTGTTGGCAACTTACATCCCGCCCTTCAGCATAACAAGGCTCCCAGTTCTCCATGGCCTGTCCTGCCTTTCTGGATTTTACACTTTTTTCAGATGGCCCTTTTGACCGGGGGGAAGTGAGACTTCATTGTAGTGCAGATTTCCTTTGCAAGCTTGCTTGGTTGGCCAAAAAGGGCGTATGCGTTTTTTCCTGAATATATTCAGGAAAAAACGCATACGCCCTTTTTGGCCAAGTGCATCATTGTGGACGTTCTGCCTCTTTTCCTATGCTTTCAATGCAATTCCAGTCTACCTCCTGAAATCGGTTTCCTGCAATTCTGCCCCGCTTTCAAGTCCTCCTGGCAGCCTTACTTCAGTCTATTTTTGGACGATAGCTGTCATTTATAACTCTGCAGGTTTGTGAATTACAGTGCCCCTGAGCTCCTTTCTTCAACTCGCTTTCTTTTGAGCTGGCCGCAACACCGCAGGATGGCTTCAGGCCCTAATCTGGTTCCGGCACGGCACGCTGAGCCTTTGGTTATTTCCTCTTCCTGGTGGGAAATGAGAGTTAAATTTGCCCGTCCAGATACCTCCAGCTAGCCTCTCATTGGTTCTCGCTATTCCTGTTCATCTTCCGCAGAAATTGCAAACTGGGACAAACAGGAGGTTAAAGGCGCTGACTTTCCAAGTGGGGAGAGTGTTAGTAAAGCGTCTGGAATGTTGCACCCGAGTACCAGGGGAGGAAAACTGAGACATATTTGAACACGTCTCCCGTTCACATGGTTGATCATACTTGGGTTCCACATGCATGTTTTAGCTGAAGGAAGAATACCTAAAACCTGGGTAGTTGAAACCCGTGGAATGGGTACCATGCAATATGAATTCAAAGGGTCTTCATTTGCTCACCGAACCTCTCCAATCCTATCACTGCTGCGTTTATGCCCCTGTACACATGCTTGATTCTCTTTCGGAGACATAGCAATCCATAGGTTTTAAGATACTTACTAGTCAGGTACATTCTTAGGCGTTTAATATGCGGTGTTGAGTCCATTTCGTTGAGCAAGGAGTAGCTCTAGTCTATTCCATATTTGGCTTAAGGAACTTTATCTGTGCTCATTTCAATCTCTGGTTTTATGCAGCACCCCAACTCACCTTTCCCCTTAAGCAAGCATAAGTTGGTTTTCTAAATTTGAGACCCTGTTCTGTTTTGGAATGCAGTTCCTGTGTAGCCAAGTTTACATTCCGTGTATTAGTGATATCTTATGATGTTTCTTTTTCTGTGTGACTTATTTCAGTTAGAATCATCGTACCTGAATCCACTGATTATGCTGCTAAGGGCCTGATGACATAGATTTCATTGCTGAGTGATACTGCATTGTACGTAAGTACCACAAGTTCTTTATCCATTTTTCACTTTCTGCGATGTTGAACTTGTACTGTAAACGAGGTTCTTGTAAACAGAGCCGTTCCAAACTTTGGGGTGGCTGTGTCTTTTTGAATTTAAATTCCCTAAGCTATAGGACCATAAGTGGCAGTGCCCTAGGCTCTGTTGCTTTGTTTTTTAGATGTTTCAGGAAACACCATACACTTCTCCCGAGTGTTTGTTGGCAATTTACATCCCGCCCTTCAGCATAACAAGGCTCCCAGTTCTCCATGGCCTGTCCTGCCTTTCTGGATTTTACACTTTTTTCAGATGGCCCTTTTGACCGGGGGGAAGTGAGACTTCATTGTAGTGCAGATTTCCTTTGCAAGCTTGCTTGGTTGGCCAAAAAGGGCGTATGCGTTTTTTCCTGAATATATTCAGGAAAAAACGCATACGCCCTTTTTGGCCAAGTGCATCATTGTGGACGTTCTGCCTCTTTTCCTATGCTTTCAATGCAATTCCAGTCTACCTCCTGAAATCGGTTTCCTGCAATTCTGCCCCGCTTTCAAGTCCTCTTGGCAGCCTTACTTCAGTCTATTTTTGGACGATAGCTGTCATTTATAACTCTGCAGGTTTGTGAATTACAGTGCCCCTGAGCTCCTTTCTTCAACTCGCTTTCTTTTGAGCTGGCCGCAACACCGCAGGATGGCTTCAGGCCCTAATCTGGTTCCGGCACGGCACGCTGAGCCTTTGGTTATTTCCTCTTCCTGGTGGGAAATGAGAGTTAAATTTGCCCGTCCAGACACCTCCAGCTAGCCTCTCATTGGTTCTCGCTATTCCTGTTCATCTTCCACAGAAATTGCAAACTGGGCCAAACAGGAGGTTAAAGGCGCTGACTTTTCAAGTGGGGAGAGTGTTAGTAAAGCGTCTGGAATGTTGCACCCGAGTACCAGGGGAGGAAAACTGAGACATATTTGAACACGTCTCCCGTTCACATGGTTGATCATACTTGGGGTCCACATGCATGTTTTAGCTGAAGGAAGAATACCTAAAACCTGGGTAGTTGAAACCCGTGGAATGGGTACCATGCAATATGACTTCAAAGGGTCTTCATTTGCTCACCGAACCTCTCCAATCCTATCACTGCTGCGTTTATGCCCCTGTACACATGCTTGATTCTCTTTCGGAGACATAGCAATCCATAGGTTTTAAGATACTTACTAGTCAGGTACATTCTTAGGCGTTTAATATGCGGTGTTGAGTCCATTTCGTTGAGCAAGGAGTAGCTCTTGTCTATTCCATATTTGGCTTAAGGAACTTTATCTGTGCTCATTTCAATCTCTGGTTTTATGCAGCACCCCAACTCACCTTTCCCCTTAAGGAAGCATAAGTTGGTTTTCTAAATTTGAGACCCTGTTCTGTTCTGTAATTCAGTTCCTGTGTAGCCAAGTTTACATTCCGTGCATTACTGATATCTTATGATGTTTCTTTTTCTGTGTGACTTATTTCAGTTAGAATCATCATACCTGAATCCACTCATTGTGCTGCTAAGGGCCTGATGACACAGATTTCATTGCTGAGTGATATTGCTTTGTAAGTAAATACCACAACTTCTTTATCCATTTTTCAATTTCTGCGATGTTGAACTTGTACTGTAAACGAGGTTCTTGTAAACAGAGCCGTTCCAAACTTTGGGGTGGCTGTGTCTTTTTGATTTTAAATTCCCTAAGCTATAGGACCATAAGTGGAAGTGCCCTAGGCTCTGTTGCTTTGTTTTTTAGATGTTTCAGGAAACACCATACACTTCTCCCGAGTGTTTGTTGGCAATTTACATCCCGCCCTTCAGCATAACAAGGCTCCCAGTTCTCCATGGCCTGTCCTGCCTTTCTGGATTTTACACTTTTTTCAGATGGCCCTTTTGACCGGGGGGAAGTGAGACTTCATTGTAGTGCAGATTTCCTTTGCAAGCTTGCTTGGTTGGCCAAAAAGGGCGTATGCGTTTTTTCCTGAATATATTCAGGAAAAAACGCATACGCCCTTTTTGGCCAAGTGCATCATTGTGGACGTTCTGCCTCTTTTCCTATGCTTTCAATGCAATTCCAGTCTACCTCCTGAAATCAGTTTCCTGCAATTCTGCCCCGCTTTCAAGTCCTCTTGGCAGCCTTACTTCAGTCTATTTTTGGACGATAGCTGTCATTTATAACTCTGCAGGTTTGTGAATTACAGTGCCCCTGAGCTCCTTTCTTCAACTCGCTTTCTTGTGACCTGGCCGCAACACCGCAGGATGTCTTCAGGCCCTAATCTGGTTCTGGCATGGCACGCTGAGCCTTTGGTTAATTCCTCTTCCTGGTGGGAAATGAGAGTTAAATTTGCCCATCCAGACACCTCCAGCTAGTCTCTCATTGGTTCTCGTTATTCCTGTTCATCTTCCACAGAAATTGCAAACTGGGCCAAACAGGAGGTTAAAGGGACTGACTCTCCAAGTGGGGAGAGTGTTAGTAAAGCGTCTGGAATGTTGCACCCGAGTACCATGGTACGAAAACTGAGACATATTTGAACACGTCTCCCAATCACATGGTTGATCATACTCTAGGTTCCACATGCATGTTTTAGCTGAAGGAAGAATACCTTAAACCTGGGTAGTTGAAACCCGTGGAATGGGTACCATGCAATATGACTTCAAAGGGTCTTCATTTGCTCACGAACCTCTCCAATCCTATCACTGCTGCGTTTATGCCCCTGTACACATGCTTGATTCTCTTTCGGAGACATAGCAATCCATAGGTTTTAAGATACTTACTAGTCAGGTTCATTCTTAGGCGTTTAATATGCGGTGTTGAGTCCATTTCGTTGAGCAAGGAGTAGCTCTTGTCTATTCCATATTTGGCTTAAGGAACTTTATCTGTGCTCATTTCAATCTCTGGTTTTATGCAGCACCCCAACTCACCTTTCCCCTTAAGCAAGCATAAGTTGGTTTTCTAAATTTGAGACCCTGTTCTGTTCTGTAATTCAGTTCCTGTGTAGCCAAGTTTCCATTCCGTGTATTAGTGATATCGTATGATGTTTCTTTTTCTGTGTGACTTATTTCAGTTAGAATCATCGTACCTGAATCCACTCATTATGCTGCTACGGGCCTGATGACATAGATTTCATTGCTGAGTGATATTGCTTTGTAAGTAAATACCACAACTTCTTTATCCATTTTTCAATTTCTGCGATGTTGAACTTGTACTGTAAACGAGGTTCTTGTAAACAGAGCCGTTCGAAACTTTGGGGTGGCTGTGTCTTTTTGATTTTAAATTCCCTAAGCTATAGGACCATAAGTGGAAGTGCCCTAGGCTCTGTTGCTTTGTTTTTTAGATGTTTCAGGAAACACCATACATTTCTCCCGAGTGTTTGTTGGCAATTTACATCCCGCCCTTCAGCATAACAAGGCTCCCAGTTCTCCATGGCCTGTCCTGCCTTTCTGGATTTTACACTTTTTTCAGATGGCCCTTTTGACCGGGGGGAAGTGAGACTTCATTGTAGTGCAGATTTCCTTTGCAAGCTTGCTTGGTTGGCCAAAAAGGGCGTATGCGTTTTTTCCTGAATATATTCAGGAAAAAACGCATACGCCCTTTTTGGCCAAGTGCATCATTGTGGACGTTCTGCCTCTTTTCCTATGCTTTCAATGCAATTCCAGTCTACCTCCTGAAATCGGTTTCCTGCAATTCTGCCCCGCTTTCAAGTCCTCCTGGCAGCCTTACTTCAGTATATTTTTGGACGATAGCTGTCATTTATAACTCTGCAGGTTTGTGAATTACAGTGCCCCTGATCTCCTTTCTTCAACTCGCTTTCTTTTGAGCTGGCCGCAACACCGCAGGATGGCTTCAGGCCCTAATCTGGTTCCGGCACGGCACGCTGAGCCTTTGGTTATTTCCTCTTCCTGGTGGGAAATGAGAGTTAAATTTGCCCGTCCAGATACCTCCAGCTAGCCTCTCATTGGTTCTCGCTATTCCTGTTCATCTTCCGCAGAAATTGCAAACTGGGACAAACAGGAGGTTAAAGGCGCTGACTTTCCAAGTGGGGAGAGTGTTAGTAAAGCGTCTGGAATGTTGCACCCGAGTACCAGGGGAGGAAAACTGAGACATATTTGAACACGTCTCCCGTTCACATGGTTGATCATACTTGGGTTCCACATGCATGTTTTAGCTGAAGGAAGAATACCTAAAACCTGGGTAGTTGAAACCCGTGGAATGGGTACCATGCAATATGACTTCAAAGGGTCTTCATTTGCTCACCGAACCTCTCCAATCCTATCACTGCTGCGTTTATGCCCCTGTACACATGCTTGATTCTCTTTCGGAGACATAGCAATCCATAGGTTTTAAGATACTTACTAGTCAGGTACATTCTTAGGCGTTTAATATGCGGTGTTGAGTCCATTTCGTTGAGCAAGGAGTAGCTCTTGTCTATTCCATATTTGGCTTAAGGAACTTTATCTGTGCTCATTTCAATCTCTGGTTTTATGCAGCACCCCAACTCACCTTTCCCCTTAAGCAAGCATAAGTTGGTTTTCTAAATTTGAGACCCTGTTCTGTTCTGTAATTCAGTTCCTGTGTAGCCAAGTTTACATTCCGTGTATTACTGATATCTTATGATGTTTCTTTTTCTGTGTGACTTATTTCAGTTAGAATCATCATACCTGAATCCACTCATTGTGCTGCTAAGGGCCTGATGACACAGATTTCATTGCTGAGTGATATTGCTTTGTAAGTAAATACCACAACTTCTTTATCCATTTTTCAATTTCTGTGATGTTGAACTTGTACTGTAAACGAGGTTCTTGTAAACAGAGCCGTTCCAAACTTTGGGGTGGCTGTGTCTTTTTGATTTTAAATTCCCTAAGCTATAGGACCATAAGTGGAAGTGCCCTAGGCTCTGTTGCTTTGTATTTTAGATGTTTCAAGAAACACCATACACTTCTCCCGAGTGGTTGTTGGCAATTTACATCCCGCCCATCAGCATAACAAGGCTCCCAGTTCTCCATGGCCTGTCCTGCCTTTCTGGATTTTACACTTTTTTCAGATGGCCCTTTTGACCGGGGGGAAGTGAGACTTCATTGTAGTGCAGATTTCCTTTGCAAGCTTGCTTGGTTGGCCAAAAAGGGCGTATGCGTTTTTTCCTGAATATATTCAGGAAAAAACGCATACGCCCTTTTTGGCCAAGTACATCATTGTGGACGTTCTGCCTCTTTTCCTATGCTTGCAATGCAATTCCAGTCTACCTCCTGAAATCGGTTTCCTGCAATTCTGCCCCGCTTTCAAGTCCTCTTGCCAGCCTTACTTCAGTCTATTTTTGGACGATAGCTGTCATTTATAACTCTGCAGGTTTGTGAATTACAGTGCCCCTGAGCTCCTTTCTTCAACTCGCTTTCTTTTGAGCTGGCCGCAACACCGCAGGATGGCTTCAGGCCCTAATCTGGTTCCGGCACGGCACGCTGAGCCTTTGGTTATTTCCTCTTCCTGGTGGGAAATGAGAGTTAAATTTGCCCGTCCAGACACCTCCAGCTAGCCTCTCATTGGTTCTCGCTATTCCTGTTCATCTTCCGCAGAAATTGCAAACTGGGCCAAACAGGAGTTTAAAGGCGCTGACTTTTCAAGTGGGGAGAGTGTTAGTAAAGCGTCTGGAATGTTGCACCCGAGTACCAGGGGAGGAAAACTGAGACATATTTGAACACGTCTCCCGTTCACATGGTTGATCATACTTGGGTTCCACATGCATGTTTTAGCTGAAGGAAGAATACCTAAAACCTGGGTAGTTGAAACCCGTGGAATGGGTACCATGCAATATGACTTCAAAGGGTCTTCATTTGCTCACCGAACCTCTCCAATCCTATCACTGCTGCGTTTATGCCACTGTACACATGCTTGATTCTGTTTCGGAGACATAGCAATCCATAGGTTTTAAGATACTTACTAGTCAGGTACATTCTTAGGCGTTTAATATGCGGTGTTGAGTCCATTTCGTTGAGCAAGGAGTAGCTCTTGTCTATTCCATATTTGGCTTAAGGAACTTTATCTGTGCTCATTTCAATCTCTGGTTTTATGCAGCACCCCAACTCACCTTTACCCTTAAGCAAGCATAAGTTGGTTTTCAAAATTTGAGACCCTGTTCTGTTCTGTAATTCAGTTCCTGTGTAGCCAAGTTTCCATTCCGTGTATTACTGATATCTTATGATGTTTCTTTTTCTGTGTGACTTATTTCAGTTAGAATCATCATACCTGAATCCACTCATTGTGCTGCTAAGGTCCTGATGACACAGATTTCATTGCTGAGTGATATTGCTTTGTAAATAAATACCACAACTTCTTTATCCATTTTTCAATTTCTACGATGTTGAACTTGTACTGTAAACGAGGTTCTTGTAAACAGAGCTGTTCCAAACTTTGGGGTGGCTGTGTCTTTTTGATTTTAAATTCCCTAAGCTATAGGACCATAAGTGGAAGTGCCCTAGGCTCTGTTGCTTTGTTTTTTAGATGTTTCAGGAAACACCATACACTTCTCCCGAGTGGTTGTTGGCAATTTACATCCCGCCCATCAGCATAACAAGGCTCCCAGTTCTCCATGGCCTGTCCTGCCTTTCTGGATTTTACACTTTTTTCAGATGGCCCTTTTGACCGGGGGGAAGTTAGACTTCATTGTAGTGCAGATTTCCTTTGCAAGCTTGCTTGGTTGGCCAAAAAGGGCGTATGCGTTTTTTCCTGAATATATTCAGGAAAAAACGCATACGCCCTTTTTGGCCAAGTGCATCATTGTGGACGTTCTGCCTCTTTTCCTATGCTTGCAATGCAATTCCAGTCTACCTCCTGAAATCGGTTTCCTGCAATTCTGCCCCGCTTTCAAGTCCTCTTGGCAGCCTTACTTCAGTCTATTTTTGGACGATAGCTGTCATTTATAACTCTGCAGGTTTGTGAATTACAGTGCCCCTGAGCTCCTTTCTTCAACTCGCTTTCTTGTGACCTGGCCGCAACACCGCAGGATGGCTTCAGGCCCTAATCTGGTTCTGGCACGGCACGCTGAGCCTTTGGTTAATTCCTCTTCCTGGTGGGAAATGAGAGTTAAATTTGCCCATCCAGACACCTCCAGCTAGTCTCTCATTGGTTCTCGCTATTCCTGTTCATCTTCCACAGAAATTGCAAACTGGGCCAAAAAGGAGGTTAAAGGGACTGACTCTCCAAGTGGGGAGAGTGTTAGTAAAGCGTCTGGAATGTTGCACCCGAGTACCAGGGTACGAAAACTGAGACATATTTGAACACGTCTCCCGTTCACATGGTTGATCATACTCTAGGTTCCACATGCATGTTTTAGCTGAAGGAAGAATACCTTAAACCTGGGTAGTTGAAACCCGTGGAATGGGTACCATGCAATATGACTTCAAAGGGTCTTCATTTGCTCACCGAACCTCTCCAATCCTACCACTGCTGCGTTTATGCCCCTGTACACATGCTTGATTCTCTTTCGGAGACATAGCAATCCGTAGGTTTTAAGATACTTACTAGTCAGGTACATTCTTAGGCATTTAATATGCGGTGTTGAGTCCATTTCGTTGAGCAAGGAGTAGCTCTTGTCTATTCCATATTTGGCTTAAGGAACTTTATCTGTGCTCATTTCAATCTCTGGTTTTATGCAGCACCCCAACTCACCTTTCCCCTTAAGCAAGCATAAGTTGGTTTTCTAAATTTGAGACCCTGTTCTGTTCTGTAATTCAGTTCCTGTGTAGCCAAGTTTCCATTCCGTGTATTAGTGATATCTTATGATGTTTCTTTTTCTGTGTGACTTATTTCAGTTAGAATCATCGTACCTGAATCCACTCATTATGCTGCTACGGGCCTGATGACACAGATTTCATTGCTGAGTGATACTGCATTGTACGTAAGTACCACAAGTTCTTTATCCATTTTTCACTTTCTGCGATGTTGAACTTCTACTGTAAACGAGGTTCTTGTAAACAGAGCCGTTCGAAACTTTGGGGTGGCTGTGTCTTTTTGATTTTAAATTCCCTAAGCTATAGGACCATAAGTGGAAGTGCCCTAGGCTCTGTTGCTTTGTTTTTTAGATGTTTCAGGAAACACCATACACTTCTCGCGAGTGGTTGTTGGCAATTTACATCCCGTCCATCAGCATAACAAGGCTCCCAGTTCTCCATGGCCTGTCCTGCCTTCTGGATTTTACACTTTTTTCAGATGGCCCTTTTGACCGGGGGGAAGTGAGACTTCATTGTAGTGCAGATTTCCTTTGCAAGCTTGCTTGGTTGGCCAAAAAGGGCGTATGCGTTTTTTCCTGAATATATTCAGGAAAAAATGCATACGCCCTTTTTGGCCAAGTGCATCATTGTGGACGTTCTGCCTCTTTTCCTATGCTTTCAATGCAATTCCAGTCTACCTCCTGAAATCGGTTTCCTGCAATTCTGCCCCGCTTTCAAGTCCTCTTGGCAGCCTTACTTCAGTCTATTTTTGGACGATAGCTGTCATTTATAACTCTGCAGGTTTGTGAATTACAGTGCCCCTGAGCTCCTTTCTTCAACTCGCTTTCTTGTGACCTGGCCGCAACACCGCAGGATGTCTTCAGTCCCTAATCTGGTTCTGGCACGGCACGCTGAGCCTTTGGTTAATTCCTCTTCCTGGTGGGAAATGAGAGTTAAATTTGCCCATCCAGACACCTCCAGCTAGTCTCTCATTGGTTCTCGCTATTCCTGTTCATCTTCCACAGAAATTGCAAACTTGGCCAAACAGGAGGTTAAAGGGACTGACTCTCCAAGTGGGGAGAGTGTTAGTAAAGCGTCTGGAATGTTGCACCCGAGTACCAGGGTACGAAAACTGAGACATATTTGAACACGTCTCCCGATCACATGGTTGATCATACTCTAGGTCCCACATGCATGTTTTAGCTTAAGGAAGAATACCTTACCTGGGTAGTTGAAACCCGTGGAATGGGTACCATGCAATATGACTTCAAAGGGTCTTCATTTGCTCACCGAAACTCTCCAATCCTATCACTGCTGCGTTTATGCCCCTGTACACACGCTTGATTCTCTTTTGGAGACATAGCAATCCATAGGTTTTAAGATACTTACTAGTCAGGTACATTCTTAGGCGTTTAATATGGGGTGTTGAGTCCATTTCGTTGAGCAAGGAGTAGCTCTTGTCTATTCCATATTTGGCTTAAGGAACTTTATCTGTGCTCATTTCAATCTCTGGTTTTATGCAGCACCCCAACTCACCTTTACCCTTAAGCAAGCATAAGTTGGTTTTCTAAATTTGAGACCCTGTTCTGTTCTGTAATTCAGTTCCTGTGTTGCCAAGTTTACATTCCGTGTATTAGTGATATCTTATGATGTTTCTTTTTCTGTGTGACTTATTTCAGTTAGAATCATCGTACCTGAATCCACTCATTATGCTGCTACGGGCCTGATGACATAGATTTCATTGCTGAGTGATACTGCATTGTACGTAAGTACCACAAGTTCTTTATCCATTTTTCACTTTCTGCGATGTTGAACTTGTACTGTAAACGAGGTTCTTGTAAACAGAGCCGTTCCAAACTTTGGGGTGGCTGTGTCTTTTTGATTTTAATTTCCCTAAGCTATAGGACCATAAGTGGAAGTGCCCTAGCCACTGTTGCTTTGTTTTTTAGATGTTTCAGGAAACACTATACACTTCTCCCGAGTGGTTGTTGGCAATTTACATCCCGCCCAGCAGCATAACAAGGCTCCCAGTTCTCCATGGCCTGTCCTGCCTTTCTGGATTTTACACTTTTTTCAGATGGCCCTTTTGACCGGGGGGAAGTGAGACTTCATTGTAGTGCAGATTTCCTTTGCAAGCTTGCTTGGTTGGCCAAAAAGGGCGTATGCGTTTTTTCCTGAATATATTCAGGAAAAAACGCATACGCCCTTTTTGGCCAAGTGCATCATTGTGGACGTTCTGCCTCTTTTCCTATGCTTTCAATGCAATTCCAGTCTACCTCCTGAAATCGGTTTCCTGCAATTCTGCCCCGCTTTCAAGTCCTCTTGGCAGCCTTACTTCAGTCTATTTTTGGAAGATAGCTGTCATTTATAACTCTGCAGGTTTGTGAATTACAGTGCCCCTGAGCTCCTTTCTACAACTCGCTTTCTTGTGAGCTGGCCGCAACACCGCAGGATGGCTTCAGGCCCTAATCTGGTTCCGGCACGGCACGCTGAGCCTTTGGTTAATTCCTCTTCCTGGTGGGAAATGAGAGTTAAATTTGCCCGTCCAGACACCTCCAGCTAGTCTCTCATTGGTTCTCGCTATTCCTGTTCACCTTCCGCAGAAATTGCAAACTGGGCCAAACAGGAGGTTAAAGGGACTGACTCTCCAAGTCGGGAGAGTGTTAGTAAAGCGTCTGGAATGTTGCACCCGAGTACCAGGGGAGGAAAACTGAGACATATTTGAACACGTCTCCCGTTCACACGGTTGATCATACTCTGGGTTCCACATGCATGTTTTAGCTGAAGGAAGAATACCTAAAACCTGGGTAGTTGAAACCCGTGGAATGGGTACCATGCAATATGACTTCAAAGGGTCTTCATTTGCTCACCGAACCTCTCCAATCCTATCACTGCTGCGTTTATGCCCCTGTACACATGCTTGATTCTCTTTCGGAGACATAGCAATCTATAGGTTTTAAGATACTTACTAGTCAGGTACATTCTTAGGCGTTTAATATGCGGTGTTGAGTCCATTTCGTTGAGCAAGGAGTAGCTCTTGTCTATTCCATATTTGGCTTAAGGAACTTTATCTGTGCTCATTTCAATCTCTGGTTTTATGCAGCACCCCAACTCACCTTTCCCCTTAAGCAAGCATAAGTTGGTTTTCTAAATTTGAGACCCTGTTCTGTTCTGTAATTCAGTTCCTGTGTAGCCAAGTTTACATTCCGTGTATTACTGATATCTTATGATGTTTCTTTTTCTGTGTGACTTATTTCAGTTAGAATCATCATACCTGAATCCACTCATTGTGCTGCTAAGGGCCTGATGACACAGATTTCATTGCTGAGTGATATTGCTTTGTAAGTAAATACCACAACTTCTTTATCCATTTTTCACTTTCTGCGATGTTGAACTTGTACTGTAAACGAGGTTCTTGTAAACAGAGCCGTTCCAAACTTTGGGGTGGCTGTGTCTTTTTGATTTTAATTTCCCTAAGCTATAGGACCATAAGTGGAAGTGCCCTAGGTTCTGTTGCTTTGTTTTTTAGATGTTTCAGGAAACACCATACACTTCTCCCGAGTGGTTGTTGGCAATTTACATCCCGCCCAGCAGCATAACAAGGCTCCCAGTTCTCCATGGCCTGTCCTGCCTTTCTGGATTTTACACTTTTTTCAGATGGCCCTTTTGACCGGGGGGAAGTGAGACTTCATTGTAGTGCAGATTTCCTTTGCAAGCTTGCTTGGTTGGCCAAAAAGGGCGTATGCGTTTTTTCCTGAATATATTCAGGAAAAAACGCATACGCCCTTTTTGGCCAAGTGCATCATTGTGGACGTTCTGCCTCTTTTCCTATGCTTTCAATGCAATTCCAGTCTACCTCCTGAAATCGGTTTCCTGCAATTCTGCCCCGCTTTCAAGTCCTCTTGGCAGCCTTACTTCAGTCTAATTTTGGACGATAGCTGTCATTTATAACTCTGCAGGTTTGTGAATTACAGTGCTCCTGAGCTCCTTTCTTTAACTCGCTTTCTTGTGACCTGGCCGCAACACCGCAGGATGTCTTCAGGCCCTAATCTGGTTCTGGCACGGCACGCTGAGCCTTTGGTTAATTCCTCTTCTTGCTGGGAAATGAGAGTTAAATTTGCCCATCCAGACACCTCCAGCTAGTCTCTCATTGGTTCTCGCTATTCCTGTTCATCTTCCACAGAAATTGCAAACTGGGCCAAACAGGAGGTTAAAGGGACTGACTCTCCAAGTGGGGAGAGTGTTAGTAAAGCGTCTGGAATGTTGCACCCGAGTACCGGGGTACGAAAACTGAGACATATTTGAACACGTCTCCCGATCACATGGTTGATCATACTCTAGGTTCCACATGCATGTTTTAGCTGAAGGAAGAATACCTTAAACCTGGGTAGTTGAAACCCGTGGAATGGGTACCATGCAATATGACTTCAAAGGGTCTTCATTTGCTCACAGAACCTCTCCAATCCTATCACTGCTGCGTTTATGCCCCTGTACACATGCTTGATTCTCTTTCGGAGACATAGCAATCCATAGGTTTTAAGATACTTACTAGTCAGGTACATTCTTAGGCGTTTAATATGCGGTGTTGAGTCCATTTCGTTGAGCAAGGAGTAGCTCTTGTCTATTCCATATTTGGCTTAAGGAACTTTATCTGTGCTCATTTCAATCTCTGGTTTTATGCAGCACCCCAACTCACCTTTCCCCTTAAGCAAGCATAAGTTGGTTTTCTAAATTTGAGACCCTGTTCTGTTCTGTAATTCAGTTCCTGTGTAGCCAAGTTTACATTCCGTGTATTACTGATATCTTATGATGTTTCTTTTTCTGTGTGACTTATTTCAGTTAGAATCATCATACCTGAATCCACTCATTGTGCTGCTAAGGGCCTGATGACACAGATTTCATTGCTGAGTGATATTGCTTTGTAAGTAAATACCACAACTTCTTTATCCATTTTTCAATTTCTGCGATGTTGAACTTGTACTGTAAACGAGGTTCTTGTAAACAGAGGCGACCCAAACTTTGGGGTGGCTGTGTCTTTTTGATTTTAATTTCCCTAAGCTATAGGACCATAAGTGGAAGTGCCCTAGGCTCTGTTACTTTGTTTTTTAGATGTTTCAGGAAACACCATACACTTCTCCCGAGTGTCTGTTGGTAATTTACATCCCACCCATCAGCATAACAAGGCTCCCAGTTCTCCATGGCCTGTCCTGCCTTTCTGGATTTTACACTTTTTTCAGATGGCCCTTTTGACCGGGGGGAAGTGAGACTTCATTGTAGTGCAGATTTCCTTTGCAAGCTTGCTTGGTTGGCCAAAAAGGGCGTATGCGTTTTTTCCTGAATATATTCAGGAAAAAACGCATACGCCCTTTTTGGCCAAGTGCATCATTGTGGACGTTCTGCCTCTTTTCCTATGCTTTCAATGCAATTCCAGTCTACCTCCTGAAATCGGTTTCCTGCAATTCTGCCCCGCTTTCAAGTCCTCTTGGCAGCCTTACTTCAGTCTATTTTTGGACGATAGCTGTCATTTATAACTCTGCAGGTTTGTGAATTACAGTGCCCCTGAGCTCCTTTCTTCAACTCGCTTTCTAGTGACCTGGCCGCAACACCACAGGATGGCTTCAGGCCCTAATCTGGTTCCGGCACGGCACGCTGAGCCTTTGGTTATTTCGTCCTCCTGGTGGGAAATGAGAGTTAAATTTGCCCGTCCAGACACCTCCAGCTAGTCTCTCATTGGTTCTCGCTATTCCTGTTCATCTTCCAAGAAATTTCAAACTGGGCCAAACAGGAGGTTAAAGGCGCTGACTCTCCAAGTGGGGAGAGTGTTAGTAAAGCGTCTGGAATGTTGCACCCGAGTACAGGGGTGGAAAACTGAGACATATTTGAACACGTCTTCCGTTCACACGGTTGATCATACTTGGGTTCCACATGCATGTTTTAGCTGAAGGAAGAATACCTAAAACCTGGGTAGTTGAAACCCGTGGAATGGGTACCATGCAATATGACTTCAAAGGGTCTTCATTTGCTCACCAACCTCTCCAATCCTATCACTGCTGCGTTTATGCCCCTGTACACATGCTTGATTCTCTTTCGGAGACATAGCAATCCATAGGTTTTAAGATACTTACTAGACAGGTACATTCTTAGGCGTTTAATATGCGGTGTTGAGTCCATTTCGTTGAGCAAGGAGTAGCTCTTGTCTATTCCATATTTGGCTTAAGGAAATTTATCTGTGCTCATTTCAATCTCTGGTTTTATGCAGCACCCCAACTCACCTTTCCCCTTAAGCAAGCATAAGTTGGTTTTCTAAATTTGAGACCCTGTTCTGTTCTGTAATTCAGTTCCTGTGTAGCCAAGTTTACATTCCGTGTATTACTGATATCTTATGATGTTTCTTTTTCTGTGTGACTTATTTCAGTTAGAATCATCATACCTGAATCCACTCATTGTGATGCTAAGGGCCTGATGACATAGATTTCATTGCTGAGTGATATTGCTTTGTAAGTAAATACCACAACTACTTTATCCATTTTTCCCTTTCTGCGATGTTGAACTTGTACTGTAAACGAGGTTCTTGTAAACAGAGGCGTCCCAAACTTTGGGGTGGCTGTGTCTTTTTGATTTTAATTTCCCTAAGCTATAGGACCATAAGTGGAAGTGCCCTAGGCTCTGTTGCTTTGTTTTCTAGATGTTTCAGGAAACACCATACACTTCTCCCGAGTGTTTGTTGGCAATTTACATCCCGCCCATCAGCATAACAAGGCTCCCAGTTCTCCATGGCCTGTCCTGCCTTTCTGGATTTTACACTTTTTTCAGATGGCCCTTTTGACCGGGGGGAAGTGAGACTTCATTGTAGTGCAGATTTGCTTTGCAAGCTTGCTTGGTTGGCCAAAAAGGGCGTATGCGTTTTTTCCTGAATATATTCAGGAAAAAACGCATACGCCCTTTTTGGCCAAGTGCATCATTGTGGACGTTCTGCCTCTTTTCCTATGCTTTCAATGCAATTCCAGTCTACCTCCTGAAATCGGTTTCCTGCAATTCTGCCCCGCTTTCAAGTCCTCTTGGCAGCCTTACTTCAGTCTATTTTTGGACGATAGCTGTCTTTTATAACTCTGCAGGTTTGTGAATTACAGTGCCCCTGAGCTCCTTTCTTCAACTCGCTTTCTTGTGACCTGGCCGCAACACCGCAGGATGGCTTCAGGCCCTAATCTGGTTCCGGCCTGGCATGCTGAGCCTTTGGTTAATTCCTCTTCTTGCTGGGAAATGAGAGTTAAATTTGCCCATCCAGACACCTCCAGCTAGTCTCTCATTGGT
Organism: Delphinus delphis; assembly: GCF_949987515.2. Classification (NCBI taxonomy): domain Eukaryota; kingdom Metazoa; phylum Chordata; class Mammalia; order Artiodactyla; family Delphinidae; genus Delphinus; species Delphinus delphis. The sequence goes on along the minus strand of NW_027192708.1, from coordinate 1,173,249 downwards.
TCTCGCTATTCCTGTTCATCTTCCACAGAAATTGCAAACTGGGCCAAACAGGAGGTTAAAGGGACTGACTCTCCAAGTGGGGAGAGTGTTAGTAAAGCGTCTGGAATGTTGCACCCGAGTACCGGGGTACGAAAACTGAGACATATTTGAACACGTCTCCCGATCACATGGTTGATCATACTCTAGGTTCCACATGCAAGTTTTAGCTGAAGGAAGAATACCTTAAACCTGGGTAGTTGAAACCCGTGGAATGGGTACCATGCAATATGATTTCAAAGGGTCTTCATTTGCTCACAGAACCTCTCCAATCCTATCACTGCTGCGTTTATGCCCCTGTACACATGCTTGATTCTCTTTCGGAGACATAGCAATCCATAGGTTTTAAGATACTTACTAGTCAGGTACATTATTAGGCGTTTAATATGCGGTGTTGAGTCCATTTCGTTGAGCAAGGAGTAGCTCTTGTCTATTCCATATTTGGCTTAAGGAACTTTATCTGTGCTCATTTCAATCTCTGGTTTTATGCAGCACCCCAACTCACCTTTCCCCTTAAGCAAGCATAAGTTGGTTTTCTAAATTTGAGACCCTGTTCTGTTCTGTAATTCAGTTCCTGTGTAGCCAAGTTTACATTCCGTGTATTACTGATATCTTATGATGTTTCTTTTTCTGTGTGACTTATTTCAGTTAGAATCATCATACCTGAATCCACTCATTGTGCTGCTAAGGGCCTGATGACACAGATTTCATTGCTGAGTGATATTGCTTTGTAAGTAAATACCACAACTTCTTTATCCATTTTTCAATTTCTGCGATGTTGAACTTGTACTGTAAACGAGGTTCTTGTAAACAGAGGCGTCCCAAACTTTGGGGTGGCTGTGTCTTTTTGATTTTAATTTCCCTAAGCTATAGGACCATAAGTGGAAGTGCCCTAGGCTCTGTTACTTTGTTTTTTAGATGTTTCAGGAAACACCATACACTTCTCCCGAGTGTCTGTTGGTAATTTACATCCCGCCCATCAGCATAACAAGGCTCCCAGTTCTCCATGGCCTGTCCTGCCTTTCTGGATTTTACACTTTTTTCAGATGGCCCTTTTGACCGGGGGGAAGTGAGACTTCATTGTAGTGCAGATTTCCTTTGCAAGCTTGCTTGGTTGGCCAAAAAGGGCGTATGCGTTTTTTCCTGAATATATTCAGGAAAAAACGCATACGCCCTTTATGGCCAAGTGCATCATTGTGGACGTTCTGCCTCTTTTCCTATGCTTTCAATGCAATTCCAGTCTACCTCCTGAAATCGGTTTCCTGCAATTCTGCCCCGCTTTCAAGTCCTCTTGGCAGCCTTACTTCAGTCTATTTTTGGACGATAGCTGTCATTTATAACTCTGCAGGTTTGTGAATTACAGTGCCCCTGAGCTCCTTTCTTCAACTCGCTTTCTTGTGACCTGGCCGCAACACCGCAGGATGGCTTCAGGCCCTAATCTGGTTCCGGCACGGCACGCTGAGCCTTTGGTTATTTCATCCTCCTGGTGGGAAATGAGAGTTAAATTTGCCCGTCCAGACACCTCCAGCTAGTCTCTCATTGGTTCTCGCTATTCCTGTTCATCTTCCAAGAAATTTCAAACTGGGCCAAACAGGAGGTTAAAGGCGCTGACTCTCCAAGTGGGGAGAGTGTTAGTAAAGCGTCTGGAATGTTGCACCCGAGTACCAGGGGGGGAAAACTGAGACATATTTGAACACGTCTCCCGTTCACACGGTTGATCATACTTGGGTTCCACATGCATGTTTTAGCTGAAGGAGGAATACCTAAAACCTGGGTAGTTGAAACCCGTGGAATGGGTACCATGCAATATGACTTCAAAGGGTCTTCATTTGCTCACCAACTTCTCCAATCCTATCACTGCTGCGTTTATGCCCCTGTACACATGCTTGATTCTCTTTCGGAGACATAGCAATCCATAGGTTTTAAGATACTTACTAGACAGGTACATTCTTAGGCGTTTAATATGCGGTGTTGAGTCCATTTCGTTGAGCAAGGAGTAGCTCTTGTCTATTCCATATTTGGCTTAAGGAAATTTATCTGTGCTCATTTCAATCTCTGGTTTTATGCAGCACCCCAACTCACCTTTCCCCTTAAGCAAGCATAAGTTGGTTTTCTAAATTTGAGACCCTGTTCTGTTCTGTAATTCAGTTCCTGTGTAGCCAAGTTTACATTCCGTGTATTAGTGATATCTTATGATGTTTCTTTTTCTGTGTGACTTATTTCAGTTAGAATCATCGTACCTGAATCCACTCATTATGCTGCTACGGGCCTGATGACATAGATTTCATTGCTGAGTGATACTGCATTGTACGTAAGTACCACAAGTTCTTTATCCATTTTTCACTTTCTGCGATGTTGAACTTGTACTGTAAACGAGGTTCTTGAAAACAGAGCCGTTCCAAACTTTGGGGTGGCTGTGTCTTTTTGATTTTAATTTCCCTAATCTATAGGACCATAAGTGGAAGTGCCCTAGGCTCTGTTGCTTTGTTTTTTAGATGTTTCAGGAAACACCATACACTTCTCCAGAGTGGTTGTTGGCAATTTACATCCCGCCCATCAGCAAAACAAGGCTCCCAGTTCTCCATGGCCTGTCCTGCCTTTCTGGATTTTACACTTTTTTCAGATGGCCCTTTTGACCGGGGGGAAGTGAGACTTCATTGTAGTGCAGATTTCCTTTGCAAGCTTGCTTGGTTGGCCAAAAAGGGCGTATGCGTTTTTTCCTGAATATATTCAGGAAAAAACGCATACGCCCTTTTTGGCCAAGTGCATCATTGTGGACGTTCTGCCTCTTTTCCTATGCTTTCAATGCAATTCCAGTCTACCTCCTGAAATCGGTTTCCTGCAATTCTGCCCCGCTTTCAAGTCCTCTTGGCAGCCTTACTTCAGTCTATTTTTGGACGATAGCTGTCATTTATAACTCTGCAGGTTTGTGAATTACAGTGCCCCTGAGCTCCTTTCTTCAACTCGCTTTCTTTTGAGCTGGCCGCAACACCGCAGGATGGCTTCAGGCCCTAATCTGGTTCCGGCACGGCACGCTGAGCATTTGGTTATTTCCTCTTCCTGGTGGGAAATGAGAGTTAAATTTGCCCGTCCAGACACCTCCAGCTAGTCTCTCATTGGTTCTCGCTATTCCTGTTCATCTTCCGCAGAAATTGGAAACTGGGCCAAACAGGAGGTTAAAGGCGCTGACTTTCCAAGTGGGGAGAGTGTTAGTAAAGCGTCTGGAATGTTGCACCCGAGTACCAGGGGAGGAAAACTGAGACATATTTGAACACGTCTCCCGTTCACATGGTTGATCATACTTGGGTTCCACATGCATGTTTTAGCTGAAGGAAGAATACCTTAAACCTGTGTATTTGAAACCCGTGGAATGGGTACCATGCAATATGACTTCAAAGGGTCTTCATTTGCTCACCGATCCTCTCCAATACTATCAGTGCTGCGTTTATGCCCCTGTACACATGCTTGATTCTCTTTCGGAGACATAGCAATCCATAGGTTTTAAGATACTTACTAGTCAGGTACATTCTTAGGCGTTTAATATGCGGTGTTGAGTCCATTTCGTTGAGCAAGGAGTAGCTCTTGTCTATTCCATATTTGGCTTAAGGAACTTTATCTGTGCTCATTTCAATCTCTGGTTTTATGCAGCACCCCAACTCACCTTTCCCCTTAAGCAAGCATAAGTTGGTTTTCTAAATTTGAGACCCTGTTCTGTTCTGTAATTCAGTTCCTGTGTAGCCAAGTTTCCATTCCGTGTATTACTGATATCTTATGATGTTTCTTTTTCTGTGTGACTTATTTCAGTTAGAATCATCATACCTGAATCCACTCATTGTGCTGCTAAGGTCCTGATGACACAGATTTCATTGCTGAGTGATATTGCTTTGTAAGTAAATACCACAACTTTTTTATCCATTTTTCACTTTCTGCGATGTTGAACTTGTACTGTAAACGAGGTTCTTGTAAACAGAGCCATTCGAAACTTTGGGGTGGCTGTGTCTTTTTGATTTTAAATTCCCTAAGCTATAGGACCATAAGTGGAAGTGCCCTAGGCTCTGTTGCTTTGTTTTTTAGATGTTTCAGGAAACACCATACACTTCTCCCGAGTGGTTGTTGGCAATTTACATCCCGCCCTTCAGCATAACAAGGCTCCCAGTTCTCCATGGCCTGTCCTGCCTTTCTGGATTTTACACTTTTTTCAGATGGCCCTTTTGACCGGGGGGAAGTGAGACTTCATTGTAGTGCAGATTTCCTTTGCAAGCTTGCTTGGTTGGCCAAAAAGGGCGTATGCGTTTTTTCCTGAATATATTCAGGAAAAAACGCATACGCCCTTTTTGGCCAAGTGCATCATTGTGGACGTTCTGCCTCTTTTCCTATGCTTTCAATGCAATTCCAGTCTACCTCCTGAAATCGGTTTCCTGCAATTCTGCCCCGCTTTCAAGTCCTCTTGGCAGCCTTACTTCAGTCTATTTTTGGACGATAGCTGTCATTTATAACTCTGCAGGTTTGTGAATTACAGTGCCCCTGAGCTCCTTTCTTCAACTCGCTTTCTTTTGAGCTGGCCGCAACACCGCAGGATGGCTTCAGGCCCTAATCTGGTTCCGGCACGGCACGCTGAGCCTTTGGTTAATTCCTCTTCCTGGTGGGAAATGAGAGTTAAATTTGCCCGTCCAGACACCTCCAGCTAGCCTCTCATTGGTTCTCGCTATTCCTGTTCATCTTCCAAGAAATTTCAAACTGGGCCAAACAGGAGGTTAAAGGCGCTGACTCTCCAAGTGGGGAGAGTGTTACTAAAGCGTCTGGAATGTTGCACCCGAGTAGCAGGGTACGAAAACTGAGACATATTTGAACACGTCTCCCGATCACATGGTTGATCATACTCTAGGTTCCACATGCATGTTTTAGATGAAGGAACAATACCTTAAACCTGGGTAGTTGAAACCCGTGGAATGGGTACCATGCAATATGACTTCAAAGGGTCTTAATTTGCTCACCGAACCTCTCCAATCCTATCACTGCTGCGTTTATGCCCCTGTACACATGCTTGATTCTCTTTCGGAGACATAGCAATCCATAGGTTTTAAGATACTTACTAGTCAGGTACATTCTTAGGCATTTAATATGCGGTGTTGAGTCCATTTCGTTGAGCAAGGAGTAGCTCTTGTCTATTCCATATTTGGCTTAAGGAACTTTATCTGTGCTCATTTCAATCTCTGGTTTTATGCAGCACCCCAACTCACCTTTACCCTTAAGCAAGCATAAGTTGGTTTTCTAAATTTGAGACCCTGTTCTGTTCTGTAATTCAGTTCCTGTGTAGCCAAGTTTACATTCCGTGTATTAGTGATATATTATGATGTTTCTTTTTCTGTGTGACTTATTTCAGTTAGAACCATCGTACCTGAATCCACTCATTATGCTGCTACGGGCCTGATGACATAGATTTCATTGCTGAGTGATACTGCATTGTACGTAAGTACCTCAAGTTCTTTATCCATTTTTCACTTTCTGCGATGTTGAACTTGTACTGCAAACGAGGTTCTTGTAAACAGAGCCGTTCCAAACTTTGGGGTGGCTGTGTCTTTTTGATTTTAAATTCCCTAAGCTATAGGACCATAAGTGGAAGTGCCCTAGCTTCTGTTGCTTTGTTTTTTAGATGTTTCAGGAAACACCATACACTTCTCCCAAGTGGTTGGTGGCAATTTACATCCCTCCCATCAGCATAACAAGGCTCCCAGTTCTCCATGGCCTGTCCTGCCTTTCTGGATTTTACACTTTTTTCAGATGGCCCTTTTGACTGGGGGGAAGTGAGACTTCATTGTAGTGCAGATTTCCTTTGCAAGCTTGCTTGGTTGGCCAAAAAGGGCGTATGCGTTTTTTCCTGAATATATTCAGGAAAAAACGCATACGCCCTTTTTGGCCAAGTGCATCATTGTGGACGTTCTGCCTCTTTTCCTATGCTTTCAATGCAATTCCAGTCTACCTCCTGAAATCGGTTTCCTGCAATTCTGCCCCGCTTTCAAGTCCTCTTGGCAGCCTTACTTCAGTCTATTTTTGGACGATAGCTGTCATTTATAACTCTGCAGGTTTGTGAATTACAGTGCCCCTGAGCTCCTTTCTTCAACTCGCTTTCTTGTGACCTGGCCGCAACACCGCAGGATGTCTTCAGGCCCTAATCTGGTTCCGGCCCGGCATGCTGAGCCTTTGGTTAATTCCTCTTCCTGGTGGGAAATGAGAGTTAAATTTGCCCGTCCAGACACCTCCAGCTAGCCTCTCATTGGTTCTCGCTATTCCTGTTCATCTTCCACAGAAATTGCAAACTGGGACAAACAGGAGGTTAAAGGCGCTGACTCTCCAAGTGGGGAGAGTGTTAGTAAAGCGTCTGGAATGTTGCACCCGAGTACCAGGGGAGGAAAACTGAGACATATTTGAACACGTCTCCCGTTCACATGGTTGATCATACTTGGGTTCCACATGCATGTTTTAGCTGAAGGAAGAATACCTTAAACCTGGAGAGTTGAGACCCGTGTAATGGGTACCATGCAATATGACTTCAAAGGGTCTTCATTTGCTCACCGAACCTCTACAATCCTATCACTGCTGCGTTTATGCCCCTGTACACATGCTTGATTCTCTTTCGGAGACATAGCAATCCATAGGTTTTAAGATACTTACTAGTCAGGTACATTCTTAGGCGTTTAATATGCGGTGTTGAGTCCATTTCGTTGAGCAAGGAGTAGCTCTTGTCTATTCCATATTTGACTTAAGGAACTTTATCTGTGCTCATTTCAATCTCTGGTTTTATGCAGCACCCCAACTCACCTTTACCCTTAAGCAAGCATAAGTTGGTTTTCTAAATTTGAGACCCTGTTCTGTTCTGTAATTCAGTTCCTGTGTAGCCAAGTTTACATTCCGTGTATTACTGATATCTTATGATGTTTCTTTTTCTGTGTGACTTATTTCAGTTAGAATCATCATACCTGAATCCACTCATTGTGATGCTAAGGGCCTGATGACATAGATTTCATTGCTGAGTGATATTGCTTTGTAAGTAAATACCACAACTTCTTTATCCATTTTTCACTTTCTGCGATGTTGAACTTGTACTGTAAACGAGTTTCTTGTAAACAGAGGCGTCCCAAACTTTGGGGTGGCTGTGTCTTTTTGATTTTAATTTCCCTAAGCTATAGGACCATAAGTGGCAGTGCCCTAGGCTCTGTTGCTTTGTTTTTTAGATGTTTCAGGAAACACCATACATTTCTCCCGAGTGTCTGTTGGCAATTTACATCCCGCCCATCAGCATAACAAGGCTCCCAGTTCTCCATGGCCTGTCCTGCCTTTCTGGATTTTACACTTTTTTCAGATGGCCCTTTTGACCGGGGGGAAGTGAGACTTCATTGTAGTGCAGATTTCCTTTGCAAGCTTGCTTGGTTGGCCAAAAAGGGCGTATGCGTTTTTTCCTGAATATATTCAGGAAAAAACGCATACGCCCTTTTTGGCCAAGTGCATCATTGTGGACGTTCTGCCTCTTTTCCTATGCTTTCAATGCAATTCCAGTCTACCTCCTGAAATCGGTTTTCTGCAATTCTGCCCCGCTTTCAAGTCCTCTTGGCAGCCTTACTTCAGTCTATTTTTGGACAATAGCTGTCATTTATAACTCTGCAGGTTTGTGAATTACAGTTCCCCTGAGCTCCTTTCTTCAACTCGCTTTCTTGTGACCTGGCCGCAACACCGCAGGATGGCTTCAGGCCCTAATCTGGTTCCGGCACGGCACGCTGAGCCTTTGGTTAATTCCTCTTCCTGGTGGGAAATGAGAGTTAAATTTGCCCGTCCAGACACGTCCAGGTAGTCTCTCATTGTTTCTCGCTATTCCTGTTCATCTTCCGCAGAAATTGCAAACTGGGCCAAACAGGAGGTTAAAGGGACTGACTCTCCAAGTGGGGAGAGTGTTAGTAAAGCGTCTGGAATGTTGCACCCGAGTACCAGGGGAGGAAAACTGAGACATATTTGAACACGTCTCCCGTTCACATGGTTGATCATACTCTGGGTTCCCCGTGCATGTTTTAGCTGAAGGAAGAATACCTTAAACCTGGAGAGTTAAGACCCGTGTAATGGGTACCATGCAATATGACTTCAAAGGGTGTTCATTTGCTCACCGAACCTCTCCAATCCTATCATTGCTGCGTTTATGCCCCTGTACACATGCTTGATTCTCTTTCGGAGACATAGCAATCCATAGGTTTTAAGATACTTACTAGTCAGGTACATTCTTAGGCGTTTAATATGGGGTTTTGAGTCCATTTCGTTGAGCAAGGAGTAGCTCTTGTCTATTCCATATTTGGCTTAAGGAACATTATCTGTGCTCATTTCAATCTCTGGTTTTATGCAGCACCCCAACTCAACTTTCCCCTTAAGCAAGCATAAGTTGGTTTTCTAAATTTGAGACCCTGTTCTGTTTTGGAATGCAGTTCCTGTGTAGCCAAGTTTACATTCCGTGTATTACTGATATCTTATGATGTTTCTTTTTCTGTGTCACTTATTTCAGTTAGAATCATCGTACCTGAATCCACTCATTATGCTGCTACGGGCCTGATGACATAGATTTCATTGCTGAGTGACACTGCATTGTACGTAAGTACCACAAGTTCTTTATCCATTTTTCAATTTCTGTGATATTGAACTTGTACGGTAACGAGGTTCTTGTAAACGGAGGCGTCCCAAACTTTGGGGTGGCTGTGTCTTTTTGATTTTAATTTCCCTAAGCTATAGGACCATAACTGGAAGTGCCCTAGGCTCTGATGCTTTGTTTTTTAGATGTTTCAGGAAACACCATACACTTCTCCTGAGTGTCTGTTGGCAATTTACATCCCGCCCATCAGCATAACAAGGCTCCCAGTTCTCCATGGCCTGTCCTGCCTTTCTGGAGTTTACACTTTTTTCAGATGGCCCTTTTGACCGGGGAGAAGTGAGACTTCATTGTAGTGCAGATTTCCTTTGCAAGCTTGCTTGGTTGGCCAAAAAGGGCGTATGCGTTTTTTCCTGAATATATTCAGGAAAAAACGCATACGCCCTTTTTGGCCAAGTGCATCATTGTGGACGTTCTGCCTCTTTTCCTATGCTTTCAATGCAATTCCAGTCTACCTCTTGAAATCGGTTTCCTGCAATTCTGCCCCACTTTCAAGTCCTCTTGGCAGCCTTACTTCAGTCTATTTTTGGACGATAGCTGTCATTTATAACTCTGCAGGTTTGTGAATTACAGTGCCCCTGAGCTCCTTTCTTCAACTCGCTTTCTTGTGACCTGGCCGCAACACCGCAGGATGTCTTCAGGCCCTAATCTGGTTCTGGCATGGCACGCTGAGCCTTTGGTTAATTCCTCTTCCTGGTGGGAAATGAGAGTTAAATTTGCCCGTCCAGACACCTCCAGCTAGTCTCTCATTGGTTCTCGCTATTCCTGTTCATCTTCCGCAGAAATTGCAAACTGAGCCAAACCGGAGGTTAAAGGGACTGACTCTCCAAGTGGGGAGAGTGTTAGTAAAGCGTCTGGAATGTTGCACCCGAGTACCAGGGGAGGAAAACTGAGACATATTTGAACACGTCTCCCGATCACACGGTTGATCATACTCTAGGTTCCACATGCATGTTTTAGCTGAAGGAACAATACCTTACACCTGGGTAGTTGAAACCCGTGGAATGGGTACCATGCAATATGACTTCAAAGGGTCTTCATTTGCTCAGGAACCTCTCCAATCCTATCACTGCTGCGTTTATGCCCCTGTACACATGCTTGATTCTCTTTCGGAGACATAGCAATCCATAGGTTTTAAGATACTTACTAGTCAGGTACATTCTTAGGCGTTTAATATGCGGTGTTGAGTCCATTTCGTTGAGCAAGGAGTAGCTCTTGTCTATTCCATATTTGGCTTAAGGAACTTTATCTATGCTCATTTCAATCTCTGGTTTTATGCAGCACTCCAGCTCACCTTTCCCCTTAAGCAAGCATAAGTTGGTTTTCTAAATTTGAGACCCTGTTCTGTTCTGTAATTTAGTTCCTGTGTAGCCAAGTTTACATTCCGTGTATTACTGATATCTTATGATGTTTCTTTTTCTGTGTGACTTATTTCAGTTAGAATCATCATACCTGAATCCACTCATTGTGCTGCTAAGGGCCTGATGACACAGATTTCATTGCTGAGTGATATTGCTTTGTAAGTAAATACCACAACTTCTTTATCCATTTTTCACTTTCTGCGATGTTGAACTTGTACTGTAAACGAGGTTCTTGTAAACAGAGGCGTCCCAAACTCTGGGGTGGCTGTGTCTTTTTGATTTTAATTTCCCTAAGCTATAGGACCATAAGTGGAAGTGCCCTAGGTTCTGTTGCTTTGTTTTTTAGATGTTTCAGGAAACACCATACACTTTTCCCGAGTGGTTGTTGGCAATTTACATCCCGCCCATCAGCATAACAAGGCTCCCAGTTCTCCATGGCCTGTCCTGCCTTTCTGGATTTTACACTTTTTTCAGATGGCCCTTTTGACCGGGGGGAAGTGAGACTTCATTGTAGTGCAGATTTCCTTTGCAAGCTTGCTTGGTTGGCCAAAAAGTGCGTATGCGTTTTTTCCTGCATATATTCAGGAAAAAACGCATACGCCCTTTTTGGCCAAGTGCATCATTGTGGACGTTCTGCCTCTTTTCCTATGCTTTCAATGCAATTCCAGTCTACCTCCTGAAATCGGTTTCCTGCAATTCTGCCCCGCTTTCAAGTCCTCTTGGCAGCCTTACTTCAGTCTATTTTTGGACGATAGCTGTCATTTATAACTCTGCAGGTTTGTGAATTACAGTGACCCTGAGCTCCTTTCTTCAACTCGCTTTCTTGTGACCTGGCCGCAACACCGCAGGATGGCTTCAGGCCCTAATCTGGTTCCGGCACGGCACGCTGAGCCTTTGGTTAATTCCTCCTCCTGGTGGGAAATGAGAGTTAAATTTGCCCATCCAGACACCTCCAGCTAGTCTTTCATTGGTTCTCGCTATTCCTGTTCATCTTCCACAGAAATTGCAAACTGGGCCAAACAGGAAGTTAAAGGGACTGACTCTCCAAGTGGGGAGAGTGTTAGTAAAGCGTCTGGAATGTTGCACCCGAGTACCAGGGTACGAAAACTGAGACATATTTGAACACGTCTCCCGATCACATGGTTGATCATACTCTAGGTTCCACATGCATGTTTTAGATGAAGGAACAATACCTTAAACCTGGGTAGTTGAAACCCGTGGAATGGGTACCATGCAATATGACTTGAAAGGGTCTTCATTTGCTCATGAACCTCTCCAATCCTATCACTGCTGCGTTTATGCCCCTGTACACATGCTTGATTCTCTTTCGGAGACATAGCAATCCATAGGTTTTAAGATACTTACTAGACAGGTACATTCTTAGGCGTTTAATATGCGGTGTTGAGTCCATTTCGTTGAGCAAGGAGTAGCTCTTGTCTATTCCATATTTGGCTTAAGGAACTTTATCTGTGCTCATTTCAATCTCTGGTTTTATGCAGCACCCCAACTCACCTTTACCCTTAAGCAAGCATAAGTTGGTTTTCTAAATTTGAGACCCTGTTCTGTTCTGTAATTCAGTTCCTGTGTAGCCAAGTTTACATTCCGTGTATTACTGATATCTTATGATGTTTCTTTTTCTGTGTGACTTATTTCAGTTAGAATCATCATACCTGAATCCACTCATTGTGCTGCTAAGGGCCTGATGACACAGATTTCATTGCTGAGTGATATTGCTTTGTAAGTAAATACCACAACTTCTTTATCCATTTTTCACTTTCTGTGATGTTGAACTTGTACTGTAAACGAGGTTCTTGTAAACAGAGCCGTTCCAAACTTTGGGGTGGCTGTGTCTTTTTGATTTTAAATTCCCTAAGCTATAGGACCATAAGTGGAAGTGCCCTAGCTTCTGTTGCTTTGTTTTTTAGATGTTTCAGGAAACACCATACACTTCTCCCAAGTGGTTGTTGGCAATTTACATCCCTCCCATCAGCATAACAAGGCTCCCAGGTCTCCATGGCCTGTCCTGCCTTTCTGGATTTTACACTTTTTTCAGATGGCCCTTTTGACCGGGGGGAAGTGAGACTTCATTGTAGTGCAGATTTCCTTTGCAAGCTTGCTTGGTTGGCCAAAAAGGGCGTATGCGTTTTTTCCTGAATATATTCAGGAAAAAACGCATACGCCCTTTTTGGCCAAGTGCATCATTGTGGACGTTCTGCCTCTTTTCCTATGCTTTCAATGCAATTCCAGTCTACCTCCTGAAATCGGTTTCCTGCAATTCTGCCCCGCTTTCAAGTCCTCTTGGCAGCCTTACTTCAGTCTAATTTTGGAAGATAGCTGTCATTTATAACTCTGCAGGTTTGTGAATTACAGTGCCCCTGAGCTCCTTTCTTCAACTCGCTTTCTTGTGACCTGGCCGCAACACCGCAGGATGGCTTCAGACCCTAATCTGGTTCCGGCACGGCATGCTGAGCCTTTGGTTAATTCCTCTTCCTGGTGGGAAATGAGAGTTAAATTTGCCCGTCCAGACACCTCCAGCTAGTCTCTCATTGGTTCTCGCTATTCCTGTTCATCTTCCGCAGAAATTGCAAACTGGGCCAAACAGGAGGTTAAAGGGACTGACTCTCCAAGTGGGGAGAGTGTTAGTAAAGCGTCTGGAATGTTGCACCCGAGTACCAGGGGAGGAAAACTGAGACATATTTGAACACGTCTCCCGTTCACATGGTTGATCATACTCTGGGTTCCCCATGCATGTTTTAGCTGAAGGAAGAATATCTTAAACCTGGAGAGTTAAGACCCGTGTAATGGGTACCATGCAATATGACTTCAAAGGGTGTTCATTTGCTCACCGAACCTCTCCAATCCTATCATTGCTGCGTTTATGCCCCTGTACACATGCTTGATTCTCTTTCGGAGACATAGCAATCCATAGGTTTTAAGATACTTACTAGTCAGGTACATTCTTAGGCGTTTAATATGGGGTTTTGAGTCCATTTCGTTGAGCAAGGAGTAGCTCTTGTCTATTCCATATTTGGCTTAAGGAACATTATCTGTGCTCATTTCAATCTCTGGTTTTATGCAGCACCCCAACTCAACTTTCCCCTTAAGCAAGCATAAGTTGGTTTTCTAAATTTGAGACCCTGTTCTGTTTTGGAATGCAGTTCCTGTGTAGCCAAGTTTACATTCCGTGTATTACTGATATCTTATGATGTTTCTTTTTCTGTGTCACTTATTTCAGTTAGAATCATCGTACCTGAATCCACTCATTATGCTGCTACGGGCCTGATGACATAGATTTCATTGCTGAGTGATACTGCATTGTACGTAAGTACCACAAGTTCTTTATCCATTTTTCAATTTCTGTGATATTGAACTTGTACGGTAAACGAGGTTCTTGTAAACGGAGGCGTCCCAAACTTTGGGGTGGCTGTGTCTTTTTGATTTTAATTTCCCTAAGCTATAGGACCATAACTGGAAGTGCCCTAGGCTCTGATGCTTTGTTTTTTAGATGTTTCAGGAAACACCATACATTTCTCCTGAGTGTCTGTTGGCAATTTACATCCCGCCCATCAGCATAACAAGGCTCCCAGTTCTCCATGGCCTGTCCTGCCTTTCTGGAGTTTACACTTTTTTCAGATGGCCCTTTTGACCGGGGAGAAGTGAGACTTCATTGTAGTGCAGATTTCCTTTGCAAGCTTGCTTGGTTGGCCAAAAAGGGCGTATGCGTTTTTCCCTGAATATATTCAGGAAAAAACGCATACGCCCTTTTTGGCCAAGTGCATCATTGTGGACGTTCTGCCTCTTTTCCTATGCTTTCAATGCAATTCCAGTCTACCTCTTGAAATCGGTTTCCTGCAATTCTGCCCCACTTTCAAGTCCTCTTGGCAGCCTTACTTCAGTCTATTTTTGGACGATAGCTGTCATTTATAACTCTGCAGGTTTGTGAATTACAGTGCCCCTGAGCTCCTTTCTTCAACTCGCTTTCTTGTGACCTGGCCGCAACACCGCAGGATGTCTTCAGGCCCTAATCTGGTTCTGGCACGGCACGCTGAGCCTTTCGTTAATTCCTCTTCCTGGTGGGAAATGAGAGTTAAATTTGCCCGTCCAGACACCTCCAGCTAGTCTCTCATTGGTTCTCGCTATTCCTGTTCATCTTCCGCAGAAATTGCAAACTGGGCCAAACAGGAGGTTAAAGGGACTGACTCTCCAAGTGGGGAGAGTGTTAGTAAAGCGTCTGGAATGTTGCACCCGAGTACCAGGGGAGGAAAACTGAGACATATTTGAACACGTCTCCCGATCACACGGTTGATCATACTCTAGGTTCCACATGCATGTTTTAGCTGAAGGAACAATACCTTACACCTGGGTAGTTGAAACCCGTGGAATGGGTACCATGCAATATGACTTCAAAGGGTCTTCATTTGCTCAGGAACCTCTCCAATCCTATCACTGCTGCGTTTATGCCCCTGTACACATGCTTGATTCTCTTTCGGAGACATAGCAATCCATAGGTTTTAAGATACTTACTAGTCAGGTACATTCTTAGGCGTTTAATATGCGGTGTTGAGTCCATTTCGTTGAGCAAGGAGTAGCTCTTGTCTATTCCATATTTGGCTTAAGGAACTTTATCTGTGCTCATTTCAATCTCTGGTTTTATGCAGCACTCCAGCTCACCTTTCCCCTTAAGCAAGCATAAGTTGGTTTTCTAAATTTGAGACCCTGTTCTGTTCTGTAATTTAGTTCCTGTGTAGCCAAGTTTACATTCCGTGTATTACTGATATCTTATGATGTTTCTTTTTCTGTGTGACTTATTTCAGTTAGAATCATCATACCTGAATCCACTCATTGTGCTGCTAAGGGCCTGATGACACAGATTTCATTGCTGAGTGATATTGCTTTGTAAGTAAATACCACAACTTCTTTATCCATTTTTCACTTTCTGCGATGTTGAACTTGTACTGTAAACGAGGTTCTTGTAAATAGAGGCGTCCCAAACTTTGGGGTGGCTGTGTCTTTTTGATTTTAATTTCCCTAAGCTATAGGACCATAAGTGGAAGTGCCCTAGGTTCTGTTGCTTTGTTTTTTAGATGTTTCAGGAAACACCATACACTTTTCCCGAGTGGTTGTTGGCAATTTACATCCCGCCCATCAGCATAACAAGGCTCCCAGTTCTCCATGGCCTGTCCTGCCTTTCTGGAGTTTACACTTTTTTCAGATGGCCCTTTTGACCGGGGGGAAGTGAGACTTCATTGTAGTGCAGATTTCCTTTGCAAGCTTGCTTGGTTGGCCAAAAAGTGCGTATGCGTTTTTTCCTGCATATATTCAGGAAAAAACGCATACGCCCTTTTTGGCCAAGTGCATCATTGTGGACGTTCTGCCTCTTTTCCTATGCTTTCAATGCAATTCCAGTCTACCTCCTGAAATCGGTTTCCTGCAATTCTGCCCCGCTTTCAAGTCCTCTTGGCAGCCTTACTTCAGTCTATTTTTGGACGATAGCTGTCATTTATAACTCTGCAGGTTTGTGAATTACAGTGACCCTGAGCTCCTTTCTTCAACTCGCTTTCTTGTGACCTGGCCGCAACACCGCAGGATGGCTTCAGGCCCTAATCTGGTTCCGGCACGGCACGCTGAGCCTTTGGTTAATTCCTCCTCCTGGTGGGAAATGAGAGTTAAATTTGCCCATCCAGACACCTCCAGCTAGTCTTTCATTGGTTCTCGCTATTCCTGTTCATCTTCCACAGAAATTGCAAACTGGGCCAAACAGGAAGTTAAAGGGACTGACTCTCCAAGTGGGGAGAGTGTTAGTAAAGCGTCTGGAATGTTGCACCCGAGTACCAGGGTACGAAAACTGAGACATATTTGAACACGTCTCCCGATCACATGGTTGATCATACTCTAGGTTCCACATGCATGTTTTAGATGAAGGAACAATACCTTAAACCTGGGTAGTTGAAACCCGTGGAATGGGTACCATGCAATATGACTTGAAAGGGTCTTCATTTGCTCATGAACCTCTCCAATCCTATCACTGCTGCGTTTATGCCCCTGTACACATGCTTGATTCTCTTTCGGAGACATAGCAATCCATAGGTTTTAAGATACTTACTAGACAGGTACATTCTTAGGCGTTTAATATGCGGTGTTGAGTCCATTTCGTTGAGCAAGGAGTAGCTCTTGTCTATTCCATATTTGGCTTAAGGAACTTTATCTGTGCTCATTTCAATCTCTGGTTTTATGCAGCACCCCAACTCACCTTTACCCTTAAGCAAGCATAAGTTGGTTTTCTAAATTTGAGACCCTGTTCTGTTCTGTAATTCAGTTCCTGTGTAGCCAAGTTTACATTCCGTGTATTACTGATATCTTATGATGTTTCTTTTTCTGTGTGACTTATTTCAGTTAGAATCATCATACCTGAATCCACTCATTGTGTTGCTAACGGCCTGATGACACAGATTTCATTGCTGAGTGATATTGCTTTGTAAGTAAATACCACAACTTCTTTATCCATTTTTCACTTTCTGTGATGTTGAACTTGTACTGTAAACGAGGTTCTTGTAAACAGAGCCGTTCCAAACTTTGGGGTGGCTGTGTCTTTTTGATTTTAAATTCCCTAAGCTATAGGACCATAAGTGGAAGTGCCCTAGCTTCTGTTGCTTTGTTTTTTAGATGTTTCAGGAAACACCATACACTTCTCCCAAGTGGTTGTTGGCAATTTACATCCCTCCCATCAGCATAACAAGGCTCCCAGGTCTCCATGGCCTGTCCTGCCTTTCTGGATTTTACACTTTTTTCAGATGGCCCTTTTGACCGGGGGGAAGTGAGACTTCATTGTAGTGCAGATTTCCTTTGCAAGCTTGCTTGGTTGGCCAAAAAGGGCGTATGCGTTTTTTCCTGAATATATTCAGGAAAAAACGCATACGCCCTTTTTGGCCAAGTGCATCATTGTGGACGTTCTGCCTCTTTTCCTATGCTTTCAATGCAATTCCAGTCTACCTCCTGAAATCGGTTTCCTGCAATTCTGCCCCGCTTTCAAGTCCTCTTGGCAGCCTTACTTCAGTCTAATTTTGGAAGATAGCTGTCATTTATAACTCTGCAGGTTTGTGAATTACAGTGCCCCTGAGCTCCTTTCTTCAACTCGCTTTCTTGTGACCTGGCCGCAACACCGCAGGATGGCTTCAGGCCCTAATCTGGTTCCGGCACGGCATGCTGAGCCTTTGGTTAATTCCTCTTCCTGGTTTGAAATGAGAGTTAAATTTACCCGTCCAGACACCTCCAGCTAGTCTCTCATTGGTTCTCGCTATTCCTGTTCATCTTCCGCAGAAATTGCAAACTGGGCCAAACAGGAGGTTAAAGGGACTGACTCTCCAAGTGGGGAGAGTGTTAGTAAAGCGTCTGGAATGTTGCACCCGAGTACCAGGGGAGGAAAACTGAGACATATTTGAACACGTCTCCCGTTCACATGGTTGATCATACTCTGGGTTCCACATGCATGTTTTAGCTGAAGGAAGAATACCTTAAACCTGGAGAGTTAAGACCCGTGTAATGGGTACCATGCAATATGACTTCAAAGGGTCTTCATTTGCTCACCGAACCTCTCAAATCCTATCACTGCTGCGTTTATGCCCCTGTACACATGCTTGATTCTCTTTTGGAGACATAGCAATCCATAGGTTTTAAGATACTTACTAGTCAGGTACATTCTTAGGCGTTTAATATGGGGTTTTGAGTCCATTTCATTGAGCAAGGAGTAGCTCTTGTCTATTCCATATTTGGCTTAAGGAACTTTATCTGTGCTCATTTCAATCTCTGGTTTTATGCAGCACCCCAACTCACCTTTCCCCTTAAGCAAGCATAAGTTGGTTTTCTAAATTTGAGACCCTGTTCTGTTTTGGAATGCAGTTCCTGTGTAGCCAAGTTTACATTCCGTGTATTAGTGATATCTTATGATGTTTCTTTTTCTGTGTGACTTATTTCAGTTAGAATCATCGTAGCTGAATCCACTCATCATGCTGCTACGGGCCTGATGACATAGATTTCATTGCTGAGTGATACTGCATTGTACGTAAGTACCACAAGTTCTTTATCCAATTTTCACTTTCTGTGATATTGAACTTGTACGGTAAACGAGGTTCTTGTAAACGGAGGCGTCCCAAACTTTGGGGTGGCTGTGTCTTTTTGATTTTAATTTCCCTAAGCTATAGGACCATAAGTGGAAGTGCCCTAGGCTCTAATGCTTTGTTTTTTAGATGTTTCAGGAAACACCATACACTTCTCCTGAGTGTCTGTTGGCAATTTACATCCCGCCCATCAGCATAACAAGGCTCCCAGTTCTCCATGGCCTGTCCTGCCTTTCTGGAGTTTACACTTTTTTCAGATGGCCCTTTTGACCGGGGAGAAGTGAGACTTCATTGTAGTGCAGATTTCTTTGCAAGTTTGCTTGGTTGGCCAAAAAGGGCGTATGCGTTTTTTCCTGAATATATTCAGGAAAAAACGCATACGCCCTTTTTTGCCAAGTGCATCATTGTGGACGTTCTGCTTCTTTTCCTATGCTTTCAATGCAATTCCAGTCTACCTCCTGAAATCGGTTTCCTGCAATTCTGCCCCGCTTTCAAGTCCTCTTGGCAGCCTTACTTCAGTCTATTTTTGGACGATAGCTGTCATTTATAACTCTGCAGGTTTGTGAATTACAGTGTCCCTGAGCTCCTTTCTTCAACTCGCTTTCTTGTGACCTGGCCGCAACACCGCAGGATGTCTTCAGGCCCTAATCTGGTTCCGGCACGGCATGCTGAGCCTTTGGTTAATTCCTCTTCCTGGTGGGAAATGAGAGTTAAATTTGCCCATCCAGACACCTCCAGCTAGTCTTTCATTGGTTCTCGCTATTCCTGTTCATCTTCCACAGAAATTGCAAACTGGGCCAAACAGGAAGTTAAAGGGACTGACTCTCCAAGTGGGGAGAGTGTTAGTAAAGCGTCTGGAATGTTGCACCCGAGTACCAGGGTACGAAAACTGAGACATATTTGAACACGTCTCCCGATCACATGGTTGATCATACTCTAGGTTCCACATGCATGTTTTAGATGAAGGAAGAATACCTTAAACCTGGGTAGTTGAAAACCGTGGAATGGGTACCATGCAATATGACTTCAAAGGGTCTTCATTTGCTCACGAACCTCTCCAATCCTATCACTGCTGCGTTTATGCCCCTGTACACATGCTTGATTCTCTTTCGGAGACATAGCAATCCATAGGTTTTAAGATACTTACTAGTCAGCTACATTCTTAGGCGTTTAATATGCGGTGTTGAGTCCATTTCGTTGAGCAAGGAGTAGCTCTTGTCTATTCCATATTTGACTTAAGGAACTTTATCTGTGCTCATTTCAATCTCTGGTTTTATGCAGCACCCCAACTCACCTTTACCCTTAAGCAAGCATAAGTTGGTTTTCTAAATTTGAGACCCTGTTCTGTTCTGTAATTCAGTTCCTGTGTAGCCAAGTTTACATTCCGTGTATTACTGATATCTTATGATGTTTCTTTTTCTGTGTGACTTATTTCAGTTAGAATCATCATACCTGAATCCACTCATTGTGCTGCTAAGGGCCTGATGACACAGATTTCATTGCTGAGTGATACTGCATTGTACGTAAGTACCACAAGTTCTTTATCCATTTTTCACTTTCTGTGATATTGAACTTGTACGGTAAACGAGGTTCTTGTAAACGGAGGCGTCCCAAACTTTGGGGTGGCTGTGTCTTTTTTATTTTAATTTCCCTAAGCTATAGGACCATAAGCGGAAGTGCCCTAGGCTCTGTTGCTTTGTTTTTTAGATGTTTCAGGAAACACCATACACTTCTCCTGAGTGTCTGTTGGCAATTTACATCCCGCCCAGCAGCATAACAAGGCTGCCAGTTCTCCATGGCCTGTCCTGCCTTTTTGGATTTTACACTTTTTTCAGATGGCCCTTTTGACCAGGGAGAAGTGAGACTTCATTGTAGTGCAGATTTCCTTTGCAAGTTTGCTTGGTTGGCCAAAAAGGGCGTATGCATTTTTTCCTGAATATATTCAGGAAAAAACGCATACGCCCTTTTTGGCCAAGTGCATCATTGTGGACGTTCTGCCTCTTTTCCTATGCTTTCAATGCAATTCCAGTCTACCTCCTGAAATCGGTTTCCTGCAATTCTGCCCCGCTTTCAAGTCCTCTTGGCAGCCTTACTTCAGTCTATTTTTGGACGATAGCTGTCATTTATAACTCTGCAGGTTTGTGAATTACAGTGCCCCTGAGCTCCTTTCTTCAACTCGCTTTCTTGTGACCTGGCCGCAACACCGCAGGATGTCTTCAGGCCCTAATCTGGTTCCGGCACGGCACGCTGAGCCTTTGGTTAATTCCTCTTCCTGGTGGGAAATGAGAGTTAAATTTGCCCATCCAGACACCGCCAGCTATTCTTTCATTGGTTCTCGCTATTCCTGTTCATCTTCCACAGAAATTGCAAACTGGGCCAAACAGGAGGTTAAAGGGACTGACTCTCCAAGTCGGGAGAGTGTTAGTAAAGCGTCTGGAATGTTGCACCCGAGTACCAGGGTACGAAAACTGAGACATATTTGAACACGTCTCCCGATCACATGGTTGATCATACTCTAGGTTCCACATGCATGTTTTAGCTGAAGGAAGAATACCTTAAATCTGGGTAGTTGAAACCCGTGGAATGGGTACCATGCAATATGACTTCAAAGGGTCTTCATTTGCTCACGAACCTCTCCAATCCTATCACTGCTGCGTTTATGCCCCTGTACACATGCTTGATTCTCTTTCGGAGACATAGCAATCCATAGGTTTTAAGATACTTACTAGTCAGGTACATTCTTAGGCGTTTAATATGGGGTGTTGAGTCCATTTCGTTGAGCAAGGAGTAGCTCTTGTCTATTCCATATTTGGCTTAAGGAACTTTATCTGTGCTCATTTCAATCTCTGGTTTTATGCAGCACCCCAACTCACCTTTACCCTTAAGCAAGCATAAGTTGGTTTTCTAAATTTGAGACCCTGTTCTGTTCTGTAATTCAGTTCCTGTGTAGCCAAGTTTACATTCCGTGTATTACTGATATGTTATGATGTTTCTTTTTCTGTGTGACTTATTTCAGTTAGAATCATCATACCTGAATCCACTCATTGTGCTGCTAAGGGCCTGATGACACAGATTTCATTGCTGAGTGATATTGCTTTGTAAGTAAATACCACAACTTCTTTATCCATTTTTCACTTTCTGCGATGTTGAACTTGTACTGTAAACGAGGTTCTTGTAAACAGAGCCGTTCCAAACTTTGGGGTGGCTGTGTCTTTTTGATTTTAATTTCCCTAAGCTATAGGACCATAAGTGGAAGTGCCCTAGGTTCTGTTGCTTTGTTTTTTAGATGTTTCAGGAAACACCATATACTTCTCCCAAGTGGTTGTTGGCAATTTACATCCCGCCCATCTGCATAACAAGGCTCCCAATTCTCCATGGCCTGTCCTGCCTTTCTGGATTTTACACTTTTTTCAGATGGCCCTTTTGACCGGGGGGAAGTGAGACTTCATTGTAGTGCAGATTTCCTTTGCAAGCTTGCTTGGTTGGCCAAAAAGGGCGTATGCGTTTTTTCCTGAATATATTCAGGAAAAAACGCATACGCCCTTTTTGGCCAAGTGCATCATTGTGGACGTTCTGCCTCTTTTCCTATGCTTTCAATGCAATTCCAGTCTACCTCCTGAAATCGGTTCCCTGCAATTCTGCCCCACTTTCAAGTCCTCTTGGCAGCCTTACTTCAGTCTATTTTTGGACGATAGCTGTCATTTATAACTCTGCAGGTTTGTGAATTACAGTGCCCCTGAGCTCCTTTCTTCAACTCGCTTTCTTTTGAGCTGGCCGCAACACCGCAGGATGGCTTCAGGCCCTAATCTGGTTCCGGTACGGCATGCTGAGCCTTTGGTTATTTCCTCTTCCTGGTGGGAAATGAGAGTTAAATTTGCCCGTTCAGACACCTCCAGCTAGTCTCTCATTGGTTCTCGCTATTCCTGTTCATCTTCCGCAGAAATTGCAAACTGGGCCAAACAGGAGGTTAAAGACACTGACTCTCCAAGTCGGGAGAGTGTTAGTAAAGTGTCTGGAATGTTGCACCCGAGTACCAGGGGAGGAAAACTGAGACATATTTGAACACGTCTCCCGTTCACATGGTTGATCATACTCTGGGTTCCACATGCATGTTTTAGCTGAAGGAAGAATACCTAAAACCTGGAGAGTTGAGACCCGTGTAATGGGTACCATGCAATATGACTTCAAAGGGTCTTCATTTGCTCACCGAACCTCTCCAATCCTATCACTGCTGCGTTTATGCCCCTGTACACACGCTTGATTCTCTTTTGGAGACATAGCAATCCATAGGTTTTAAGATACTTACTAGTCAGGTACATTCTTAGGCGTTTAATATGGGATGTTGAGTCCATTTCGTTGAGCAAGGAGTAGCTCTTGTCTATTCCATATTTGGCTTAAGGAACTTTATCTGTGCTCATTTCAATCTCTGGTTTTATGCAGCACGCCAACTCACCTTTCCCCTTAAGCAAGCATAAGTTGGTTTTCTAAATTTGAGACCCTGTTCTGTTTTGGAATGCAGTTCCTGTGTAGCCAAGTTTACATTCTGTGTATTAGTGATATCTTATGATGTTTCTTTTTCTGTGTGACTTATTTCAGTTAGAATCATCGTACCTGAATCCACTCATTATGCTGCTAAGGGCCTGATGACATAGATTTCATTGCTGAGTGATACTGCATTGTACGTAAGTACCTCAAGTTCTTTATCCATTTTTCACTTTCTGTGATATTGAACTTGTACGGTAAACGAGGTTCTTGTAAACGGAGGCGTCCCAAACTTTGGGGTGGCTGTGTCTTTTTGTTTTTAATTTCCCTAAGCTATAGGACCATAAGTGGAAGTGCCCTAGGCTCTGTTGCTTTGTTTTTTAGATGTTTCAGGAAACACCATACACTTCTCCCAAGTGTCTGTTGGCAATTTACATCCCGCCCATCAGCATAAGAAGGCTCCCAATTCTCAATGGCCTGTCCTGCCTTTCTGGATTTTACACTTTTTTCAGATGGCCCTTTTGACTGGGGGGAAGTGAGACTTCATTGTAGTGCAGATTTCCGTTGCAAGCTTGCTTGGTTGGCCAAAAAGGGCGTATGCGTTTTTTCCTGAATATATTCAGGAAAAAACGCATACGCCCTTTTTGGCCAAGTGCATCATTGTGGACGTTCTGCCTCTTTTCCTATGCTTTCAATGCAATTTCAGTCTACCTCCTGAAATCGGTTTCCTGCAATTCTGCCCCTCTTTCAAGTCCTCTTGGCAGCCTTACTTCAGTATATTTTTGGACGATAGCTGTCATTTATAACTCTGCAGGTTTGTGAATTACAGTGCCCCTGAGCTCCTTTCTACAACTCGCTTTCTTGTGAGCTGGCCGCAACACCACAGGATGGCTTCAGGCCCTAATCTGGTTCCGGCACGGCACGCTGAGCCTTTGGTTAATTCCTCTTCCTGGTGGGAAATGAGAGTTAAATTTGCCCGTCCAGACACCTCCAGCTAGTCTCTCATTGGTTCTCGCTATTCCTGTTCATCTTCCGCAGAAATTGCAAACTGGGCCAAACAGGAGGTTAAAGGGACTGACTCTCCAAGTGGGGAGAGTGTTAGTAAAGCGTCTGGAATGTTGCACCCAAGTACCAGGGGAGGAAAACTGAGACATATTTGAACACGTCTCCCGTTCACACGGTTGATCATACTCTGGGTTCCACATGCATGTTTTAGCTGAAGGAAGAATACCTTAAACCTGGAGAGTTGAGACCCGTGTAATGGGTACCATGCAATATGACTTCAAAGGGTCTTCATTTGCTCACGAACCTCTCCAATCCTATCACTGCTGCGTTTATGCCCCTGTACACATGCTTGTTTCTCTTTCGGAGACATAGCAATCCATAGGTTTTAAGATACTTACTAGTCAGGTACATTCTTAGGCATTTAATATGCGGTGTTGAGTCCATTTCGTTGAGCAAGGAGTAGCTCTTGTCTATTCCATATTTGGCTTAAGGAACTTTATCTGTGCTCATTTCAATCTCTGGTTTTATGCAGCACCCCAACTCACCTTTCCCCTTAAGCAAGCATAAGTTGGTTTTCTAAATTTGAGACCCTGTTCTGTTCTGTAATTCAGTTCCTGTGTAGCCAAGTTTCCATTCCATGTATTACTGATATCTTATGATGTTTCTTTTTCTGTGTGACTTATTTCAGTTAGAATCATCGTACCTGAATCCACTCATTGTGCTGCTAAGGGCCTGATGACACAGATTTCATTGTTGAGTGATATTGCTTTGTAAGTAAATACCACAACTTCTTTATCCATTTTTCAATTTCTGCGATGTTGAACTTGTACTGTAAACGAGGTTCTTGTAAACAGAGCCGTTCCAAACTTTGGGGTGGCTGTGTCTTTTTGATTTTAAATTCCCTAAGCTATAGGACCATAAGTGGAAGTGCCCTAGGCTCTGTTGCTTTGTTTTTTAGATGTTTCAGGAAACACCATACACTTCTCCCGAGTGGTTGTTGGCAATTTACATCCCGCCCATCAGCATAACAAGGCTCCCAGTTCTCCATGGCCTGTCCTGCCTTTCTGGATTTTACACTTTTTTCAGATGGCCCTTTTGCCCGGGGGGAAGTGAGACTTCATTGTAGTGCAGATTTCCTTTGCAAGCTTGCTTGGTTGGCCAAAACGGGCGTATGCGTTTTTTCCTGAATATATTCAGGAAAAAACGCATACGCCCTTTTTGGCCAAGTGCATCATTGTGGACGTTCTGCCTCTTTTCCTATGCTTTCAATGCAATTCCAGACTACCTCCTGAAATCGGTTTCCTGCAATTCTGCCCCGCTTTCAAGTCCTCTTGGCAGCCTTACTTCAGTCTATTTTTGGACGATAGCTGTCATTTATAACTCTGCAGGTTTGTGAATTACAGTGCCCCTGAGCTCCTTTCTTCAACTCGCTTTCTTTTGACCTGGCCGCAACACCGCAGGATGTCTTCAGGCCCTAATCTGGTTCTGGCACGGCACGCTGAGCCTTTGGTTAATTCCTCTTCCTGGTGGGAAATGAGAGTTAAATTTGCCCATCCAGACACCTCCAGCTAGTCTCTCATTGGTTCTCGCTATTCCTGTTCATCTTCCGCAGAAATTGCAAACTGGGCCAAACAGGAGGTTAAAGGGACTGACTCTCCAAGTGGGGAGAGTGTTAGTAAAGCGTCTGGAATGTTGCACCCGAGTACCAGGGTACGAAAACTGAGACATATTTGAACACGTCTCCCGATCACATGGTTGATCATACTCTAGGTCCCACATGCATGTTTTAGCTGAAGGAAGAATACCTTAAACCTGGAGAGTTGAGACCCGTGTAATGGGTACCATGCAATATGACTTCAAAGGGTCTTCATTTGCTCACGAACCTCTCCAATCCTATCACTGCTGCGTTTATGCCCCTGTACACATGCTTGATTCTCTTTTGGAGACATAGCAATCCATAGGTTTTAAGATACTTACTAGACAGGTACCTTCTTAGGCGTTTAATATGCGGTGTTGAGTCCATTTCGTTGAGCAAGGAGTAGCTCTTGTCTATTCCATATTTGGCTTAAGGAACTTTATCTGTGCTCATTTCAATCTCTGGTTTTATGCAGCACCCCAACTCACCTTTCCCCTTAAGCAAGCATAAGTTGGTTTTCTAAATTTGAGACCCTGTTCTGTTCTGTAATTCAGTTCCTGTGTAGCCAAGTTTACATTCCGTGTATTACTGATATCTTATGATGTTTCTTTTTCTGTGTGACTTATTTCAGTTAGAATCATCATACCTGAATCCACTCATTGTGCTGCTAAGGGCCTGATGACACAGATTTCATTGCTGAGTGATATTGCTTTGTAAGTAAATACCACAACTTCTTTATCCATTTTTCACTTTCTGCGATGTTGAACTTGTACTGTAAACGAGGTTCTTGTAAACAGAGCCGTTCCAAACTTTGGGGTGGCTGTGTCTTTTTGATTTTAATTTCCCTAAGCTATAGGACCATAAGTGGAAGTGCCCTAGGTTCTGTTGCTTTGTTTTTTAGATGTTTCAGGAAACACCATACACTTCTCCCGAGTGGTTGTTGGCAATTTACATCCCGCCCATCAGCATAACAAGGCTCCCAGTTCTCCATGGCCTGTCCTGCCTTTCTGGATTTTACACTTTTTTCAGATGGCCCTTTTGACCGGGGGGAAGTGAGACTTCATTGTAGTGCAGATTTCCTTTGCAAGCTTGCTTGGTTGGCCAAAACGGGCGTATGCGTTTTTTCCTGAATATATTCAGGAAAAAACGCATACGCCCTTTTTGGCCAAGTGCATCATTGTGGACGTTCTGCCTCTTTTCCTATGCTTTCAATGCAATTCCAGTCTACCTCCTGAAATCGGTTTCCTGCAATTCTGCCCCGCTTTCAAGTCCTCTTGGCAGCCTTACTTCAGTCTATTTTTGGACGATAGCTGTCATTTATAACTCTGCAGGTTTGTGAATTACAGTGCCCCTGAGCTCCTTTCTTCAACTCGCTTTCTTGTGAGCTGGCCGCAACACCGCAGGATGGCTTCAGGCCCTAATCTGGTTCCGGCACGGCACGCTGAGCCTTTGGTTAATTCCTCTTCCTGGTGGGAAATGAGAGTTAAATTTGCCCGTCCAGACACCTCCAGCTAGTCTCTCATTGGTTCTCGCTATTCCTGTTCATCTTCCGCAGAAATTGCGAACTGGGCCAAACAGGAGGTTAAAGGGACTGACTCTCCAAGTGGGGAGAGTGTTAGTAAAGCGTCTGGAATGTTGCACCCGAGTACCAGGGTACGAAAACTGAGACATATTTGAACACGTCTCCCGATCACATGGTTGATCATACTCTGGGTTCCACATGCATGTTTTAGCTGAAGGAAGAATACCTAAAACCTGGATAGTTGAAACCCGTGGAATGGGTACCATGCAATATGACTTCAATGGGTCTTCATTTCCTCACCGAATCTCTCCAATCCTATCACTGCTGCGTTTATGCCCCTGTACACATGCTTGATTCTCTTTCGGAGACATAGCAATCCATAGGTTTTAAGATACTTACTAGTCAGGTACATTCTTAGGCGTTTAATATGCGGTGTTGAGTCCATTTCGTTGAGCAAGGAGTAGCTCTTGTCTATTCCATATTTGGCTTAAGGAACTTTATCTGTGCTCATTTCAATCTCTGGTTTTATGCAGCACCCCAAATCACCTTTACCCTTAAGCAAGCATAAGTTGGTTCTCTAAATTTGAGACCCTGTTCTGTTCTGTAATTCAGTTCCTGTGTAGCCAAGTTTACATTCCGTGTATTAGTGATATCTTATGATGTTTCTTTTTCTGTGTGAGTTATTTCAGTTAGAATCATCGTACCTGAATCCACTCATTATGCTGCTACGGGCCTGATGACATAGATTTCATTGCTGAGTGATACTGCATTGTACGTAAGTACCACAAGTTCTTTATCCATTTTTCACTTTCTGCGATGTTGAACTTGTACTGTAAACGAGGTTCTTGTAAACAGAGCCGTTCCAAACTTTGGGGTGGCTGTGTCTTTTTGATTTTAATTTCCCTAAGCTATAGGACCATAAGTGGAAGTGCCCTAGGCTCTGTTGCTTTGTTTTTTAGATGTTTCAGGAAACACCATACACTTCTCCCGAGTGGTTGTTGGCAATTTACATCCCGCCCATCAGCATAACAAGGCTCCCAGTTCTCCATGGCCTGTCCTGCCTTTCTGGATTTTACACTTTTTTCAGATGGCCCTTTTGACCGGGGGGAAGTGAGACTTCATTGTAGTGCAGATTTCCTTTGCAAGCTTGCTTGGTTGGCCAAAAAGGGCGTATGCCTTTTTTCCTGAATATATTCAGGAAAAAACGCATACGCCCTTTTTGGCCAAGTGCATCATTGTGGACGTTCTGCCTCTTTTCCTATGCTTTCAATGCAATTCCAGTCTACCTCCTGAAATCGGTTTCCTGCAATTCTGCCCCGCTTTCAAGTCCTCTTGGCAGCCTTACTTCAGTCTATTTTTGGACGATAGCTGTCATTTATAACTCTGCAGGTTTGTGAATTACAGTGCCCCTGAGCTCCTTTCTACAACCCGCTTTCTTGTGAGCTGGCCGCAACACCGCAGGATGGCTTCAGGCCCTAATCTGGTTCCGGCACGGCACGCTGAGCCTTTGGTTAATTCCTCTTCCTGGTGGGAAATGAGAGTTAAATTTGCCCGTCCAGACACCTCCAGCTAGTCTCTCATTGGTTCTCGCTATTCCTGTTCACCTTCCGCAGAAATTGCAAACTGGGCCAAACAGGAGGTTAAAGGGACTGACTCTCCAAGTCGGGGGAGTGTTAGTAAAGCGTCTGGAATGTTGCACCCGAGTACCAGGGGAGGAAAACTGAGACATATTTGAACACGTCTCCCGTTCACACGGTTGATCATACTCTGGGTTCCACATGCATGTTTTAGCTGAAGGAAGAATACCTTAAACCTGGAGAGTTGAGACCCGTGTAATGGGTACCATGCAATATGACTTCAAAGGGTCTTCATTTGCTCACGAACCTCTCCAATCCTATCACTGCTGCGTTTATGCCCCTGTACACATGCTTGATTCTCTTTCGGAGACATAGCAATCCATAGGTTTTAAGATACTTACTAGACAGGTACCTTCTTAGGCGTTTAATATGCGGTGTTGAGTCCATTTCGTTGAGCAAGGAGTAGCTCTTGTCTATTCCATATTTGGCTTAAGGAACTTTATCTGTGCTCATT
The DNA here is from genome assembly GCF_949987515.2 of Delphinus delphis. Lineage (NCBI taxonomy): Eukaryota > Metazoa > Chordata > Mammalia > Artiodactyla > Delphinidae > Delphinus > Delphinus delphis. The sequence continues at coordinate 1,144,319 of NW_027192708.1, read as the reverse complement.
TCAATCTCTGGTTTTATGCAGCACCCCAACTCACCTTTACCCTTAAGCAAGCATAAGTTGGTTTTCTAAATTTGAGACCCTGTTCTGTTCTGTAATTCAGTTCCTGTGTAGCCAAGTTTACATTCCGTGTATTAGTGATATCTTATGATGTTTCTTTTTCTGTGTGACTTATTTCAGTTAGAATCATCGTACCTGAATCCACTCAGTATGCTGCTACGTGCCTGATGAAATAGATTTCATTGCTGAGTGATACTGCATTGTACGTAAGTACCACAAGTTCTTTATCCATTTTTCACTTTCTGCGATGTTGAACTTGTACTGTAAACGAGGTTCTTGTAAACAGAGCCGTTCCAAACTTTGGGGTGGCTGTGTCTTTTTGATTTTAATTTCCCTAAGCTATAGGACCATAAGTGGAAGTGCCCTAGGCTCTGTTGCTTTGTTTTTTAGATGTTTCAGGAAACACCATACACTTCTCCCGAGTGGTTGTTGGCAATTTACATCCCGCCCATCAGCATAACAAGGCTCCCAGTTCTCCATGGCCTGTCCTGCCTTTCTGGATTTTACACTTTTTTCAGATGGCCCTTTTGACCGGGGGGAAGTGAGACTTCATTGTAGTGCAGATTTCCTTTGCAAGCTTGCTTGGTTGGCCAAAAAGGGCGCATGCGTTTTTTCCTGAATATATTCAGGAAAAAACGCATACGCCCTTTTTGGCCAAGTGCATCATTGTGGACGTTCTGCCTCTTTTCCTATGCTTTCAATGCAATTCCAGTCTACCTCCTGAAATCGGTTTCCTGCAATTCTGCCCCACTTTCAAGTCCTCTTGGCAGCCTTACTTCAGTCTATTTTTGGACGATAGCTGTCATTTATAACTCTGCAGGTTTGTGAATTACAGTGCCCCTGAGCTCCTTTCTTCAACTCGCTTTCTTGTGACCTGGCCGCAACACCGCAAGATGGCTTCAGGCCCTAATCTGGTTCCGGCACGGCACGCTGAGCCTTTGGTTATTTCCTCTTCCTGGTGGGAAATGAGAGTTAAATTTGCCCGTCCAGACACCTCCAGCTAGTCTCTCATTGGTTCTCGCTATTCCTGTTCATCTTCCGCAGAAATTGGAAACTGGGCCAAATAGGAGGTTAAAGGCGCTGACTTTCCAAGTGGGGAGAGTGTTAGTAAAGCGTCTGCAATGTTGAACCCGAGTACCAGGGGAGGAAAACTGAGACATATTTGAACACGTCTCCCGTTCACATGGTTGATCATACTTGGGTTCCACATGCATGTTTTAGCTGAAGGAAGAATACCTTAAACCTGTGTATTTGAAACCCGTGGAATGGGTACCATGCAATATGACTTCAAAGGGTCTTCATTTGCTCACCGAACCTCTCCAATCCTATCACTGCTGCGTTTATGCCCCTGTACACATGCTTGATTCTCTTTCGGAGACATAGCAATCCATAGGTTTTAAGATACTTACTAGACAGGTACCTTCTTAGGCGTTTAATATGCGGTGTTGAGTCCATTTTGTTGAGCAAGGAGTAGCTCTTGTCTATTCCATATTTGGCTTAAGGAACTTTATCTGTGCTCATTTCAATCTCTGGTTTTATGCAGCACCCCAACTCACCTTTACCCTTAAGCAAGCATAAGTTGGTTTTCTAAATTTGAGACCCTGTTCTGTTCTGTAATTCAGTTCCTGTGTAGCCAAGTTTACATTCCGTGTATTAGTGATATCTTATGATGTTTCTTTTTCTGTGTGACTTATTTCAGTTAGAATCATCGTACCTGAATCCACTCATTATGCTGCTACGTGCCTGATGAAATAGATTTCATTGCTGAGTGATACTGCATTGTACGTAAGTACCACAAGTTCTTTATCCATTTTTCACTTTCTGCGATGTTGAACTTGTACTGTAAACGAGGTTCTTGTAAACAGAGCTGTTCCAAACTTTGGGGTGGCTGTGTCTTTTTGATTTTAATTTCCCTAAGCTATAGGACCATAAGTGGAAGTGCCCTAGGCTCTGTTGCTTTGTTTTTTAGATGTTTCAGGAAACACCATACACTTCTCCCGAGTGGTTGTTGGCAATTTACATCCCGCCCATCAGCATAACAAGGCTCCCAGTTCTCCATGGCCTGTCCTGCCTTTCTGGATTTTACACTTTTTTCAGATGGCCCTTTTGACCGGGGGGAAGTGAGACTTCATTGTAGTGCAGATTTCCTTTGCAAGCTTGCTTGGTTGGCCAAAAAGGGCGCATGCGTTTTTTCCTGAATATATTCAGGGAAAAACGCATACGCCCTTTTTGGCCAAGTGCATCATTGTGGACGTTCTGCCTCTTTTCCTATGCTTTCAATGCAATTCCAGTCTACCTCCTGAAATCGGTTTCCTGCAATTCTGCCCCGCTTTCAAGTCCTCTTGGCAGCCTTACTTCAGTCTATTTTTGGACGATAGCTGTCATTTATAACTCTGCAGGTTTGTGAATTACAGTGCCCCTGAGCTCCTTTCTTCAACTCGCTTTCTTGTGACCTGCCCGCAACACCGCAGGATGGCTTCAGGCCCTAATCTGGTTCCGGCACGGCACGCTGAGCCTTTGGTTATTTCCTCTTCCTGGTGGGAAATGAGAGTTAAATTTGCCCGTCCAGACACCTCCAGCTAGTCTCTCATTGGTTCTCGCTATTCCTGTTCATCTTCCGCAGAAATTGGAAACTGGGCCAAATAGGAGGTTAAAGGCGCTGACTTTCCAAGTGGGGAGAGTGTTAGTAAAGCGTCTGCAATGTTGCACCCGAGTACCAGGGGAGGAAAACTGAGACATATTTGAACACGTCTCCCGTTCACATGGTTGATCATACTTGGGTTCCACATGCATGTTTTAGCTGAAGGAAGAATACCTTAAACCTGTGTATTTGAAACCCGTGGAATGGGTACCATGCAATATGACTTCAAAGGGTCTTCATTTGCTCACTGAACCTCTCCAATCCTATCACTGCTGCGTTTATGCCCCTGTACACATGCTTGATTCTGTTTCGGAGACATAGCAATCCATAGGTTTTAAGATACTTACTAGTCAGGTACATTCTTAGGCGTTTAATATGCGGTGTTGAGTCCATTTCGTTGAGCAAGGAGTAGCTCTTGTCTATTCCATATTTGGCTTAAGGAACTTTATCTGTGCTCATTTCAATCTCTGGTTTTATGCAGCACCCCAACTCACCTTTCCCCTTAAGCAAGCATAAGTTGGTTTTCTAAATTTGAGACCCTGTTCTGTTCTGTAATTCAGTTCCTGTGTAGCCAAGTTTACATTCCGTGTATTACTGATATATTATGATGTTTCTTTTTCTGTGTGACTTATTTCAGTTAGAATCATCATACCTGAATCCACTCATTGTGCTGCTAAGGGCCTGATGACACAGATTTCATTGCTGAGTGATATTGCTTTGTAAGTAAATACCACAACTTCTTTATCCATTTTTCAATTTCTGCGATGTTGAACTTGTACTGTAAACGAGGTTCTTGTAAACAGAGCCGTTCGAAACTTTGGGGTGGCTGTGTCTTTTTGATTTTAAATTCCCTAAGCTATAGGACCATAAGTGGAAGTGCCCTAGGCTCTGTTGCTTTGTTTTTTAGATGTTTCAGGAAACACCATACACTTCTCCCGAGTGGTTGTTGGCAATTTACATCCCGCCCATCAGCATAACAAGGCTCCCAGTTCTCCATGGCCTGTCCTGCCTTTCTGGATTTTACACTTTTTTCAGATGGCCCTTTTGACCGGGGGGAAGTGAGACTTCATTGTAGTGCAGATTTCCTTTGCAAGCTTGCTTGGTTGGCCAAAAAGGGCGTATGCGTTTTTTCCTGAATATAGTCAGGAAAAAACGCATACGCCCTTTTTGGCCAAGTGCATCATTGTGGACGTTCTGCCTCTTTTCCTATGCTTTCAATGCAATTCCAGTCTACCTCCTGAAATTGGTTTCCTGCAATTCTGCCCCGCTTTCAAGTCCTCTTGGCAGCCTTACTTCAGTGTATTTTTGGACGATAGCTGTCATTTATAACTCTGCAGGTTTGTGAATTACAGTGCCCCTGAGCTCCTTTCTTCAACTCGCTTTCTTGTGACCTGGCCGCAACACCGCAGGATGTCTTCAGGCCCTAATCTGGTTCTGGCACGGCATGCTGAGCCTTTGGTTAATTCCTCTTCCTGGTGGGAAATGAGAGTTAAATTTGCCCATCCAGACACCTCCAGCTAGTCTCTCATTGGTTCTCGCTATTCCTGTTCATCTTCCACAGAAATTGCAAACTGGGCCAAACAGGAGGTTAAAGGGACTGACTCTCCAAGTGGGGAGAGTGTTAGTAAAGCGTCTGGAATGTTGCACCCGAGTACCAGGGTACGAAAACTGAGACATATTTGAACACGTCTCCCGATCACATGGTTGATCATACTCTAGGTTCCACATGCATGTTTTAGCTGAAGGAAGAATACCTTAAACCTGGGTAGTTGAAACCCGTGGAATGGGTACCATGCAATATGACATCAAAGGGTCTTCATTTGCTCACCGAACCTCTCCAATCCTATCACTGCTGCGTTTATGCCCCTGTACACATGCTTGATTCTCTTTCAGAGACATAGCAATCCATAGGTTTTAAGATACTTACTAGTCAGGTACATTCTTAGGCATTTAATATGCGGTGTTGAGTCCATTTCGTTGAGCAAGGAGTAGCTCTTGTCTATTCCATATTTGGCTTAAGGAACTTTATCTGTGCTCATTTCAATCTCTGGTTTTATGCAGCACCCCAACTCACCTTTCCCCTTAAGCAAGCATAAGTTGGTTTTCTAAATTTGAGACCCTGTTCTGTTCTGTAATTCAGTTCCTGTGTAGCCAAGTTTACATTCCGTGTATTAGTGATATCTTATGATGTTTCTTTTTCTGTGTGACTTATTTCAGTTAGAATCATCGTACCTGAATCCACTCATTATGCTGCTACGGGCCTGATGACATAGATTTCATTGCTGAGTGATACTGCATTGTACGTAAGTACCACAAGTTCTTTATCCATTTTTCACTTTCTGCGATGTTGAACTTGTACTGTAAATGAGGTTCTTGTAAACAGAGCCGTTCCAAACTTTGGGGTGGCTGTGTCTTTTTGATTTTAATTTCCCTAAGCTATAGGACAATAAGTGGAAGTGCCCTAGGCTCTGTTGCTTTGTTTTTTAAATGTTTCAGGAAACACCATACACTTCTCCCGAGTGGTTGTTGGCAATTTACATCCCGGCCATCAGCATAACAAGGCTCCCAGTTCTCCATGGCCTGTCCTGCCTTTCTGGATTTTACACTTTTTTCAGATGGCCCTTTTGACCGGGGGGAAGTGAGACTTCATTGTAGTGCAGATTTCCTTTGCAAGCTTGCTTGGTTGGCCAAAAAGGGCGTATGCGTTTTTTCCTGAATATATTCAGGAAAAAACGCATACGCCCTTTTTGGCCAAGTGCATCATTGTGGACGTTCTGCCTCATTTCCTATGCTTTCAATGCAATTCCAGTCTACCTCCTGAAATCGGTTTCCTGCAATTCTGCCCCGCTTTCAAGTCCTCTTGGCAGCCTTACTTCAGTCTATTTTTGGACGATAGCTGTCATTTATAACTCTGCAGGTTTGTGAATTACAGTGCCCCTGAGCTCCTTTCTTCAACTCGCTTTCTTGTGAGCTGGCCGCAACACCGCAGGATGGCTTCAGGCCCTAATCTGGTTCCGGCACGGCACGCTGAGCCTTTGGTTATTTCCTCTTCCTGGTGGGAAATGAGAGTTAAATTTGCCCGTCCAGACACCTCCAGCTAGCCTCTCATTGGTTCTCGCTATTCCTGTTCATCTTCCGCAGAAATTGCAAACTGGGCCAAACAGGAGGTTAAAGGCGCTGACTTTCCAAGTGGGAAGAGTGTTAGTAAAGCGTCTGGAATGTTGCACCCGAGTACCAGGGGAGGAAAACTGAGACATATTTGAACACGTCTCCCGTTCACATGGTTGATCATACTTGGGTTCCACATGCATGATTTAGCTGAAGGAAGAATACCTAAAACCTGGGTAGTTGAAACCCGTGGAATGGGTACCATGCAATATGACTTCAAAGGGTCTTCATTTGCTCACCGAACCTCTCCAATCCTATCACTGCTGCGTTTATGCCCCTGTACACATGCTTGATTCTGTTTCGGAGACATAGCAATCCATAGGTTTTAAGATACTTACTAGTCAGGTACATTCTTAGGCGTTTAATATGCGGTGTTGAGTCCATTTCGTTGAGCAAGGAGTAGCTCTTGTCTATTCCATATTTGGCTTAAGGAACTTTATCTGTGCTCATTTCAATCTCTGGTTTTATGCAGCAACCCAACTCACCTTTCCCCTTAAGCAAGCATAAGTTGGTTTTCTAAATTTGAGACCCTGTTCTGTTCTGTAATTCAGTTCCTGTGTAGCCAAGTTTACATTCCGTGTATTACTGATATCTTATGATGTTTCTTTTTCTGTGTGACTTATTTCAGTTAGAATCATCATACCTGAATCCGCTCATTGTGCTGCTAAGGGCCTGATGACACAGATTTCATTGCTGAGTGATATTGCTTTGTAAGTAAATACAACAACTTTTTTATCCATTTTTCACTTTCTGCGATGTTGAACTTGTACTGTAAACGAGGTTCTTGTAAACAGAGCCATTCGAAACTTTGGGGTGGCTGTGTCTTTTTGATTTTAAATTCCCTAAGCTATAGGACCATAAGTGGAAGTGCCCTAGGCTCTGTTGCTTTGTTTTTTAGATGTTTCAGGAAACACCATACACTTCTCCCGAGTGGTTGTTGGCAATTTACATCCCGCCCTTCAGCATAACAAGGCTCCCAGTTCTCCATGGCCTGTCCTGCCTTTCTGGATTTTACACTTTTTTCAGATGGCCCTTTTGACCGGGGGGAAGTGAGACTTCATTGTAGTGCAGATTTCCTTTGCAAGCTTGCTTGGTTGGCCAAAAAGGGCGTATGGGTTTTTTCCTGAATATATTCAGGAAAAAACGCATACGCCCTTTTTGGCCAAGTGCATCATTGTGGACGTTCTGCCTCTTTTCCTATGCTTTCAATGCAATTCCAGTCTACCTCCTGAAATCGGTTTCCTGCAATTCTGCCCCGCTTTCAAGTCCTCTTGGCAGCCTTACTTCAGTCTATTTTTGGACGATAGCTGTCATTTATAACTCTGCAGGTTTGTGAATTACAGTGCCCCTGAGCTCCTTTCTTCAACTCGCTTTCTTGTGAGCTGGCCGCAACACCGCAGGATGGCTTCAGGCCCTAATCTGGTTCCGGCACGGCACGCTGAGCCTTTGGTTATTTCCTCTTCCTGGTGGGAAATGAGAGTTAAATTTGCCCGTCCAGACACCTCCAGCTAGCCTCTCATTGGTTCTCGCTATTCCTGTTCATCTTCCGCAGAAATTGCAAACTGGGCCAAACAGGAGGTTAAAGGCACTGACTCTCCAAGTCGGGAGAGTGTTAGTAAAGCGTCTGGAATGTTGCACCCGAGTACCAGGGGAGGAAAACTGAGACATATTTGAACACGTCTCCCGTTCACATGGTTGATCATACTTGGGTTCCACATGCATGTTTTAGCTGAAGGAAGAATACCTAAAACCTGGGTAGTTGAAACCCGTGGAATGGGTACCATGCAATATGACTTCAAAGGGTCTTCATTTGCTCACCGAACCTCTCCAATCCTATCACTGCTGCGTTTATGTCCCTGTACACATGCTTGATTCTCTTTCGGAGACATAGCAATCCATAGGTTTTAAGATACTTACTAGTCAGGTACATTCTTAGGCGTTTAATATGCGGTGTTGAGTCCATTTCGTTGAGCAAGGAGTAGCTCTTGTCTATTCCATATTTGGCTTAAGGAAATTTATCTGTGCTCATTTCAATCTCTGGTTTTATGCAGCACCCCAACTCACCTTTACCCTTAAGCAAGCATAAGTTGTTTTTCTAAATTTGAGACCCTGTTCTGTTCTGTAATTCAGTTCCTGTGTAGCCAAGTTTACATTCCGTGTATTACTGATATCTTATGATGTTTCTTTTTCTGTGTGACTTATTTCAGTTAGAATCATCGTATCTGAATCCACTCATTGTGCTGCTAAGGGCCTGATGACACAGATTTCATTGCTGAGTGATATTGCTTTGTAAGTAAATACCACAACTTCTTTATCCATTTTTCACTTTCTGCGATGTTGAACTTGTACTGTAAACGAGGTTCTTGTAAACAGAGCCGTTCCAAACGTTGGGGTGGCTGTGTCTTTTTGATTTTAATTTCCCTAAGCTATAGGACCATAAGTGGAAATGCCCTAGGTTCTGTTGCTTTGTTTTTTAGATGTTTCAGGAAACACCATACACTTCTCCTGAGTGTCTGTTGGCAATTTACATCCCGCCCATCAGCATAACAAGGCTCCCAGTTCTCAATGGCCTGTTGCCTTTCTGGATTTTACACTTTTTTCAGATGGCCCTTTTGACCGGGGGGAAGTGAGACTTCATTGTAGTGCAGATTTCCTTTGCAAGCTTGCTTGGTTGGCCAAAAAGGGCGTATGCGTTTTTTCCTGAATATATTCAGGAAAAAACGCATACGCCCTTTTTGGCCAAGTGCATCATTGTGGACGTTCTGCCTCTTTTCCTATGCTTTCAATGCAATTCCAGTCTACCTCCTGAAATCGGTTTCCTGCAATTCTGCCCCGCTTTCAAGTCCTCTTGGCAGCCTTACTTCAGTCTATTTTTGGACGATAGCTGTCATTTATAACTCTGCAGGTTTGTGAATTACAGTGCCCCTGAGCTCCTTTCTTTAACTCGCTTTCTTGTGACCTGGCCGCAACACCGCAGGATGGCTTCAGGCCCTAATCTGGTTCCGGCCCGGCATGCTGAGCCTTTCGTTAATTCCTCTTCCTGGTGGGAAATGAGAGTTAAATTTGCCCGTCCAGACACCTCCAGCTAGTCTCTCATTGGTTCTCGCTATTCCTGTTCATCTTCCGCAGAAATTGCAAACTGGGCCAAACAGGAGGTTAAAGGGACTGACTCTCCAAGTCGGGAGAGTGTTAGTAAAGCGTCTGGAATGTTGCACCCGAGTACCAGGGGAGGAAAACTGAGACATATTTGAACACGTCTCCCGATCACATGGTTGATCATACTCTGGGTTCCACATGCATGTTTTAGCTGAAGGAAGAATACCTTAAACCTGGAGAGTTGAGACCCGTGTAATGGGTACCATGCAATATGACTTCAAAGGGTCTTCATTTGCTCACCGAACCTCTCCAATCCTATCACTGCTGCGTTTATGCCCCTGTACACACGCTTGATTCTCTTTTGGAGACCTAGCAATCCATAGGTTTTAAGATACTTACTAGTGAGGTACATTCTTAGGCGTTTAATATGGGGTGTTGAGTCCATTTCGTTGAGCAAGGAGTAGCTCTTGTCTATTCCATATTTGGCTTAAGGAACTTTATCTGTGCTCATTTCAATCTCTGGTTTTATGCAGCACCCCAACTCACCTTTCCCCTTAAGCAAGCATAAGTTGGTTTTCTAAATTTGAGACCCTGTTCTGTTTTGGAATGCAGTTCCTGTGTAGCCAAGTTTACATTCCGTGTATTAGTGATATCTTATGATGTTTCTTTTTCTGTGTGACTTATTTCAGTTAGAATCATCATACCTGAATCCACTCATTGTGCTGCTAAGGGCCTGATGACACAGATTTCATTGCTGAGTGATATTGCTTTGTAAGTAAATACCACAACTTCTTTATCCATTTTTCAATTTCTGTGATGTTGAACTTGTACTGTAAACGAGGTTCTTGTAAACAGAGCCGTTCCAAACTTTGGGGTGGCTGTGTCTTTTTGATTTTAAATTCCCTAAGCTATAGGACCATAAGTGGAAGTGCCCTAGGCTCTGTTGCTTTGTTTTTTAGATGTTTCAGGAAACACCATACACTTCTCCCGAGTGGTTGTTGGCAATTTACAACCCGCCCATCAGCATAACAAGGCTCCCAGTTCTCCATGGCCTGTCCTGCCTTTCTGGATTTTACACTTTTTTCAGATGGCCCTTTTGACCGGGGGGAAGTGAGTCTTCATTGTAGTGCAGATTTCCTTTGCAAGCTTGCTTGGTTGGCCAAAAAGGGCGTATGCGTTTTTTCCTGAATATATTCAGGAAAAAACGCATACGCCCTTTTTGGCCAAGTGCATCATTGTGGACGTTCTGCCTCTTTTCCTATGCTTTCAATGCAATTCCAGTCTACCTCCTGAAATCGGTTTCCTGCAATTCTGCCCCGCTTTCAAGTCCTCTTGGCAGCCTTACTTCAGTCTATTTTTGGACGATAGCTGTCATTTATAACTCTGCAGATTTGTGAATTACAGTGCCCCTGAGCTCCTTTCTTCAACTCGCTTTCTTGTGACCTGGCCGCAACACCGCAGGATGTCTTCAGGCCCTAATCTGGTTCTGGCACGGCACGCTGAGCCTTTGGTTAATTCCTCTTCCTGGTCGGAAATGAGAGTTAAATTTGCCCATCCAGACACCTCCAGCTAGTCTTTCATTAGTTCTCGCTATTCCTGTTCATCTTCCACAGAAATTGCAAACTGGGCCAAACAGGAAGTTAAAGGGATTGACTCTCCAAGTGGGGAGAGTGTTAGTAAAGCGTCTGGAATGTTGCACCCGAGTAGCAGGGTACGAAAACTGAGACATATTTGATCACGTCTCCCGATCACATGGTTGATCATACTCTAGGTTCCACATGCATGTTTTAGATGAAGGAAGAATACCTTAAACCTGGGTAGTTGAAACCCGTGGAATGGGTACCATGCAATATGACTTCAAAGGGTCTTCATTTGCTCACGAACCTCTCCAATCCTATCACTGCTGCGTTTATGCCCCTGTACACATGCTTGATTCTCTTTCGGAGACATAGCAATCCATAGGTTTTAAGATACTTACTAGTCAGGTGCATTCTTAGGCGTTTAATATGGGTTTTGTGTTCATTTCGTTGAGCAAGGAGTAGCTCTTGTCTATTCCATATTTGGCTTAAGGAACTTTATCTGTGCTCATTTCAATCTCTGGTTTTATGCAGCACCCCAACTCACCTTTCCCCTTAAGCAAGCATAAGTTGGTTTTCTAAATTTGAGACCCTGTTCTGTTTTGGAATGCAGTTCCTGTGTAGCCAAGTTTACATTCCGTGTATTAGTGATATCTTATGATGTTTCTTTTTCTGTGTGACTTATTTCAGTTAGAATCATCGTACCTGAATCCACTCATTATGCTGCTACGGGCCTGATGACATAGATTTCATTGCTGAGTGATACTGCATTGTACGTAAGTACCACAAGTTCTTTATCCATTTTTCACTTTCTGTGATATTGAACTTGTACGGTAAACGAGGTTCTTGTAAACGGAGGCGTCCCAAACTTTGGGGTGGATGTGTCTCTGTTTTTAATTTCCCTAAGCTATAGGACCATAAGCGGAAGTGCCCTAGGCTCTGTTGCTTTGTTTTTTAGATGTTTCAGGAAACACCATACACTTCTCCTGAGTGTCTGTTGGCAATTTACATCCCGCCCATCAGCATAACAAGGCTCCCAGTTCTCCATGGCCTGTCCTGCCTTTCTGGATTTTACACTTTTTTCAGATGGCCCTTTTGACCGGGGAGAAGTGAGACTTCATTGTAGTGCAGATTTCCTTTGCAAGCTTGCTTGGTTGGCCAAAAAGGGCGTATGCGTTTTTTCCTGAATATATTCAGGAAAAAACGCATACGCCCTTTTTGGCCAAGTGCATCATTGTGGACGTTCTGCCTCTTTTCCTATGCTTTCAATGCAATTCCAGTCTACCTCCTGAAATCGGTTTCCTGCAATTCTGCCCCGCTTTCAAGTCCTCTTGGCAGCCTTACTTCAGTCTATTTTTGGACGATAGCTGTCATTTATAACTCTGCAGGTTTGTGAATTGCAGTGCCCCTGAGCTCCTTTCTTCAACTCGCTTTCTTGTGACCTGGCCACAACACCGCAGGATGGCTTCAGGCCCTAATCTGGTTCCGGCCCGGCATGCTGAGCCTTTGGTTAATTCCTCTTCCTGGTGGGAAATGAGAGTTAAATTTGCCCGTCCAGACACCTCCAGCTAGCCTCTCATTGGTTCTCGCTATTCCTGTTCATCTTCCGCAGAAATTGCAAACTGGGCCAAACAGGAGGTTAAAGGGACTGACTCTCCAAGTCGGGAGAGTGTTAGTAAAGCGTCTGGAATGTTGCACCCAAGTACCAGGGGAGGAAAACTGAGACATATTTGAACACGTCTCCCGTTCACACGGTTGATCATACTCTGGGTTCCACATGCATGTTTTAGCTGAAGGAAGAATACCTTAAACCTGGAGAGTTGAGACCCGTGTAATGGGTACCATGCAATATGACTTCAAAGGGTCTTCATTTGCTCACGAACCTCTCCAATCCTATCACTGCTGCGTTTATGCCCCTGTACACATGCTTGATTCTCTTTCGGAGACATAGCAATCCATAGGTTTTAAGATACTTACTAGAGAGGTACATTCTTAGGCGTTTAATATGCGGTGTTGAGTCCATTTCGTTGAGCAAGGAGTAGCTCTTGTCTATTCCATATTTGGCTTAAGGAACTTTATCTGTGCTCATTTCAATCTCTGGTTTTATGCAGCACCCCAACTCACCTTTACCCTTAAGCAAGCATAAGTTGGTTTTCTAAATTTGAGACCCTGTTCTGTTCTGTAATTCAGTTCCTGTGTAGCCAAGTTTACATTCCGTGTATTAGTGATATCTTATGATGTTTCTTTTTCTGTGTGACTTATTTCAGTTAGAATCATCGTACCTGAATCCACTCATTATGCTGCTACGTGCCTGATGAAATAGATTTCATTGCTGAGTGATACTGCATTGTACGTAAGTACCACAAGTTCTTTATCCATTTTTCACTTTCTGCGATGTTGAACTTGTACTGTAAACGAGGTTCTTGTAAACAGAGCCGTTCCAAACTTTGGGGTGGCTGTGTCTTTTTGATTTTAATTTCCCTAAGCTATAGGACCATAAGTGGAAGTGCCCTAGGCTCTGTTGCTTTGTTTTTTAGATGTTTCAGGAAACACCATACACTTCTCCCGAGTGGTTGTTGGCAATTTACATCCCGCCCATCAGCATAACAAGGCTCCCAGTTCTCCATGGCCTGTCCTGCCTTTCTGGATTTTACACTTTTTTCAGATGGCCCTTTTGACCGGGGGGAAGTGAGACTTCATTGTAGTGCAGATTTCCTTTGCAAGCTTGCTTGGTTGGCCAAAAAGGGCGCATGCGTTTTTTCCTGAATATATTCAGGAAAAAACGCATACGCCCTTTTTGGCCAAGTGCATCATTGTGGACGTTCTGCCTCTTTTCCTATGCTTTCAATGCAATTCCAGTCTACCTCCTGAAATCGGTTTCCTGCAATTCTGCCCCGCTTTCAAGTCCTCTTGGCAGCCTTACTTCAGTCTATTTTTGGACGATAGCTGTCATTTATAACTCTGCAGGTTTGTGAATTACAGTGCCCCTGAGCTCCTTTCTTCAACTCGCTTTCTTGTGACCTGGCCGCAACACCGCAGGATGGCTTCAGGCCCTAATCTGGTTCCGACACGGCACGCTGAGCCTTTGGTTATTTCCTCTTCCTGGTGGGAAATGAGAGTTAAATTTGCCCGTCCAGACACCTCCAGCTAGTCTCTCATTGGTTCTCGCTATTCCTGTTCATCTTCCGCAGAAATTGGAAACTGGGCCAAATAGGAGGTTAAAGGCGCTGACTTTCCAAGTGGGGAGAGTGTTAGTAAAGCGTCTGCAATGTTGCACCCGAGTACCAGGGGAGGAAAACTGAGACATATTTGAACACGTCTCCCGTTCACATGGTTGATCATACTTGGGTTCCACATGCATGTTTTAGCTGAAGGAAGAATACCTTAAACCTGTGTATTTGAAACCCGTGGAATGGGTACCATGCAATATGACTTCAAAGGGTCTTCATTTGCTCACCGAACCTCTCCAATCCTATCACTGCTGCGTTTATGCCCCTGTACACATGCTTGATTCTGTTTCGGAGACATAGCAATCCATAGGTTTTAAGATACTTACTAGTCAGGTACATTCTTAGGCGTTTAATATGCGGTGTTGAGTCCATTTCATTGAGCAAGGAGTAGCTCTTGTCTATTCCATATTTGGCTTAAGGAACTTTATCTGTGCTCATTTCAATCTCTGGTTTTATGCAGCAACCCAACTCACCTTTCCCCTTAAGCAAGCATAAGTTGGTTTTCTAAATTTGAGACCCTGTTCTGTTCTGTAATTCAGTTCCTGTGTAGCCAAGTTTACATTCCGTGTATTACTGATATCTTATGATGTTTCTTTTTCTGTGTGACTTATTTCAGTTAGAATCATCATACCTGAATCCACTCATTGTGCTGCTAAGGGCCTGATGACACAGATTTCATTGCTGAGTGATATTGCTTTGTAAGTAAATACAACAACTTTTTTATCCATTTTTCACTTTCTGCGATGTTGAACTTGTACTGTAAACGAGGTTCTTGTAAACAGAGCCATTCGAAACTTTGGGGTGGCTGTGTCTTTTTGATTTTAAATTCCCTAAGCTATAGGACCATAAGTGGAAGTGCCCTAGGCTCTGTTGCTTTGTTTTTTAGATGTTTCAGGAAACACCATACACTTCTCCCGAGTGGTTGTTGGCAATTTACATCCCGCCCTTCAGCATAACAAGGCTCCCAGTTCTCCATGGCCTGTCCTGCCTTTCTGGATTTTACACTTTTTTCAGATGGCCCTTTTGACCGGGGGGAAGTGAGACTTCATTGTAGTGCAGATTTCCTTTGCAAGCTTGCTTGGTTGGCCAAAAAGGGCGTATGCGTTTTTTCCTGAATATATTCAGGAAAAAACGCATACGCCCTTTTTGGCCAAGTGCATCATTGTGGACGTTCTGCCTCTTTTCCTATGCTTTCAATGCAATTCCAGTCTACCTCCTGAAATCGGTTTCCTGCAATTCTGCCCCGCTTTCAAGTCCTCTTGGCAGCCTTACTTCAGTCTATTTTTGGACGATAGCTGTCATTTATAACTGTGCAGGTTTGTGAATTACAGTGCCCCTGAGCTCCTTTCTTCAACTCGCTTTCTTGTGACCTGGCCGCAACACCGCAGGATGGCTTCAGGCCCTAATCTGGTTCCGGCACGGCACGCTGAGCCTTTGGTTATTTCCTCTTCCTGGTGGGAAATGAGAGTTAAATTTGCCCGTCCAGACACCTCCAGCTAGCCTCTCATTGGTTCTCGCTATTCCTGTTCATCTTCCGCAGAAATTGCAAACTGGGCCAAACAGGAGGTTAAAGGCACTGACTCTCCAAGTCGGGAGAGTGTTAGTAAAGCGTCTGGAATGTTGCACCCGAGTACCAGGGGAGGAAAACTGAGACATATTTGAACACGTCTCCCGTTCACATGGTTGATCATACTTGGGTTCTACATGCATGTTTTAGCTGAAGGAAGAATACCTAAAACCTGGGTAGTTGAAACCCGTGGAATGGGTACCATGCAATATGACTTCAAAGGGTCTTCATTTGCTCACCGAACCTCTCCAATCCTATCACTGCTGCGTTTATGTCCCTGTACACATGCTTGATTCTCTTTCGGAGACATAGCAATCCATAGGTTTTAAGATACTTACTAGTCAGGTACATTCTTAGGCATTTAATATGCGGTGTTGAGTCCATTTCGTTGAGCAAGGAGTAGCTCTTGTCTATTCCATATTTGGCTTAAGGAACTTTATCTGTGCTCATTTCAATCTCTGGTTTTATGCAGCACCCCAACTCACCTTTCCCCTTAAGCAAGCATAAGTTGGTTTTCTAAATTTGAGACCCTGTTCTGTTTTGGAATGCAGTTCCTGTGTAGCCAAGTTTACATTCCGTGTATTAGTGATATCTTATGATGTTTCTTTTTCTGTGTGACTTATTTCAGTTAGAATCATCATACCTGAATCCACTCATTGTGCTGCTAAGGGCCTGATGACACAGATTTCATTGCTGAGTGATATTGCTTTGTAAGTAAATACCACAACTTCTTTATCCATTTTTCAATTTCTGTGATGTTGAACTTGTACTGTAAACGAGGTTCTTGTAAACAGAGCCGTTCCAAACTTTGGGGTGGCTGTGTCTTTTTGATTTTAAATTCCCTAAGCTATAGGACCATAAGTGGAAGTGCCCTAGGCTCTGTTGCTTTGTTTTTTAGATGTTTCAGGAAACACCATACACTTCTCCCGAGTGGTTGTTGGCAATTTACAACCCGCCCATCAGCATAACAAGGCTCCCAGTTCTCCATGGCCTGTCCTGCCTTTCTGGATTTTACACTTTTTTCAGATGGCCCTTTTGACCGGGGGGAAGTGAGACTTCATTGTAGTGCAGATTTCCTTTGCAAGCTTGCTTGGTTGGCCAAAAAGGGCGTATGCGTTTTTTCCTGAATATATTCAGGAAAAAACGCATACGCCCTTTTTGGCCAAGTGCATCATTGTGGACGTTCTGCCTCTTTTCCTATGCTTTCAATGCAATTCCAGTCTACCTCCTGAAATCGGTTTCCTGCAATTCTGCCCCGCTTTCAAGTCCTCTTGGCAGCCTTACTTCAGTCTATTTTTGGACGATAGCTGTCATTTATAACTCTGCAGGTTTGTGAATTACAGTGCCCCTGAGCTCCTTTCTTCAACTCGCTTTCTTGTGACCTGGCCGCAACACCGCAGGATGTCTTCAGGCCCTAATCTGGTTCTGGCACGGCACGCTGAGCCTTTGGTTAATTCCTCTTCCTGGTCGGAAATGAGAGTTAAATTTGCCCATCCAGACACCTCCAGCTAGTCTTTCATTAGTTCTCGCTATTCCTGTTCATCATCCACAGAAATTGCAAACTGGGCCAAACAGGAAGTTAAAGGGATTGACTCTCCAAGTGGGGAGAGTGTTAGTAAAGCGTCTGGAATGTTGCACCCGAGTAGCAGGGTACGAAAACTGAGACATATTTGATCACGTCTCCCGATCACATGGTTGATCATACTCTAGGTTCCACATGCATGTTTTAGATGAAGGAAGAATACCTTAAACCTGGGTAGTTGAAACCCGTGGAATGGGTACCATGCAATATGACTTCAAAGGGTCTTCATTTGCTCACGAACCTCTCCAATCCTATCACTGCTGCGTTTATGCCCCTGTACACATGCTTGATTCTCTTTCGGAGACATAGCAATCCATAGGTTTTAAGATACTTACTAGTCAGGTGCATTCTTAGGCGTTTAATATGGGTTTTGTGTCCATTTCGTTGAGCAAGGAGTAGCTCTTGTCTATTCCATATTTGGCTTAAGGAACTTTATCTGTGCTCATTTCAATCTCTGGTTTTATGCAGCACCCCAACTCACCTTTCCCCTTAAGCAAGCATAAGTTGGTTTTCTAAATTTGAGACCCTGTTCTGTTTTGGAATGCAGTTCCTGTGTAGCCAAGTTTACATTCCGTGTATTAGTGATATCTTATGATGTTTCTTTTTCTGTGTGACTTATTTCAGTTAGAATCATCGTACCTGAATCCACTCATTATGCTGCTACGGGCCTGATGACATAGATTTCATTGCTGAGTGATACTGCATTGTACGTAAGTACCACAAGTTCTTTATCCATTTTTCACTTTCTGTGATATTGAACTTGTACGGTAAACGAGGTTCTTGTAAACGGAGGCGTCCCAAACTTTGGGGTGGCTGTGTCTTTGTTTTTAATTTCCCTAAGCTATAGGACCATAAGCGGAAGTGCCCTAGGCTCTGTTGCTTTGTTTTTTAGATGTTTCAGGAAACACCATACACTTCTCCTGAGTGTCTGTTGGCAATTTACATCCCGCCCATCAGCATAACAAGGCTCCCAGTTCTCCATGGCCTGTCCTGCCTTTCTGGATTTTACACTTTTTTCAGATGGCCCTTTTGACCGGGGAGAAGTGAGACTTCATTGTAGTGCAGATTTCCTTTGCAAGCTTGCTTGGTTGGCCAAAAAGGGCGTATGCGTTTTTTCCTGAATATATTCAGGAAAAAACGCATACGCCCTTTTTGGCCAAGTGCATCATTGTGGACGTTCTGCCTCTTTTCCTATGCTTTCAATGCAATTCCAGTCTACCTCCTGAAATCGGTTTCCTGCAATTCTGCCCCGCTTTCAAGTCCTCTTGGCAGCCTTACTTCAGTCTATTTTTGGACGATAGCTGTCATTTATAACTCTGCAGGTTTGTGAATTGCAGTGCCCCTGAGCTCCTTTCTTCAACTCGCTTTCTTGTGACCTGGCCACAACACCGCAGGATGGCTTCAGGCCCTAATCTGGTTCCGGCCCGGCATGCTGAGCCTTTGGTTAATTCCTCTTCCTGGTGGGAAATGAGAGTTAAATTTGCCCGTCCAGACACCTCCAGCTAGCCTCTCATTGGTTCTCGCTATTCCTGTTCATCTTCCGCAGAAATTGCAAACTGGGCCAAACAGGAGGTTAAAGGGACTGACTCTCCAAGTCGGGAGAGTGTTAGTAAAGCGTCTGGAATGTTGCACCCGAGTACCAGGGTACGAAAACTGAGACATATTTGAACACGTCTCCCGATCACATGGTTGATCATACTCTAGGTTCCACATGCATGTTTTAGCTGAAGGAAGAATACCTTAAACCTGGGTAGTTGAAACCCGTGGAATGGGTACCATGCAATATGACTTCAAAGGGTCTTCATTTGCTCACCGAACCTCTCCAATCCTATCACTGCTGCGTTTATGCCCCTGTACACATGCTTGATTCTCTTTCGGAGACATAGCAATCCATAGGTTTTAAGATACTTACTAGTCAGGTACATTCTTAGGCATTTAATATGCGGTGTTGAGTCCATTTCGTTGAGCAAGGAGTAGCTCTTGTCTATTCCATATTTGGCTTAAGGAACTTTATCTGTGCTCATTTCAATCTCTGGTTTTATGCAGCACCCCAACTCACCTTTACCCTTAAGCAAGCATAAGTTGGTTTTCTAAATTTGAGACCCTGTTCTGTTCTGTAATTCAGTTCCTGTGTAGCCAAGTTTACATTCCGTGTATTAGTGATATCTTATGATGTTTCTTTTTCTGTGTGACTTATTTCAGTTAGAATCATCGTACCTGAATCCACTCATTATGCTGCTACGGGCCTGATGACATAGATTTCATTGCTGAGTGATACTGCATTGTACGTAAGTACCACAAGTTCTTTATCCATTTTTCACTTTCTGCGATGTTGAACTTGTACTGTAAACGAGGTTCTTGTAAACAGAGCCGTTCCAAACTTTGGGGTGGCTGTGTCTTTTTGATTTTAATTTCCCTAAGCTATAGGACAATAAGTGGAAGTGCCCTAGGCTCTGTTGCTTTGTTTTTTAAATGTTTCAGGAAACACCATACACTTCTCCCGAGTGGTTGTTGGCAATTTACATCCCGGCCATCAGCATAACAAGGCTCCCAGTTCTCCATGGCCTGTCCTGCCTTTCTGGATTTTACACTTTTTTCAGATGGCCCTTTTGACCGGGGGGAAGTGAGACTTCATTGTAGTGCAGATTTCCTTTGCAAGCTTGCTTGGTTGGCCAAAAAGGGCGTATGCGTTTTTTCCTGAATATAGTCAGGAAAAAACGCATACGCCCTTTTTGGCCAAGTGCATCATTGTGGACGTTCTGCCTCTTTTCCTATGCTTTCAATGCAATTCCAGTCTACCTCCTGAAATCGGTTTCCTGCAATTCTGCCCCGCTTTCAAGTCCTCTTGGCAGCCTTACTTCAGTCTATTTTTGGACGATAGCTGTCATTTATAACTCTGCAGGTTTGTGAATTACAGTGCCCCTGAGCTCCTTTCTTCAACTCGCTTTCTTGTGAGCTGGCCGCAACACCGCAGGATGGCTTCAGGCCCTAATCTGGTTCCGGCACGGCACGCTGAGCCTTTGGTTATTTCCTCTTCCTGGTGGGAAATGAGAGTTAAATTTGCCCGTCCAGACACCTCCAGCTAGCCTCTCATTGGTTCTCGCTATTCCTGTTCATCTTCCGCAGAAATTGCAAACTGGGCCAAACAGGAGGTTAAAGGCGCTGACTTTCCAAGTGGGGAGAGTGTTAGTAAAGCGTCTGGAATGTTGCACCCGAGTACCAGGGGAGGAAAACTGAGACATATTTGAACACGTCTCCCGTTCACATGGTTGATCATACTTGGGTTCCACATGCATGTTTTAGCTGAAGGAAGAATACCTAAAACCTGGGTAGTTGAAACCCGTGGAATGGGTACCATGCAATATGACTTCAAAGGGTCTTCATTTGCTCACCGAACCTCTCCAATCCTATCACTGCTGTGTTTATGCCCCTGTACACATGCTTGATTCTCTTTCGGAGACATAGCAATCCATAGGTTTTAAGATACTTACTAGTCAGGTACATTCTTAGGCGTTTAATATGCGGTGTTGAGTCCATTTCGTTGAGCAAGGAGTAGCTCTTGTCTATTCCATATTTGGCTTAAGGAACTTTATCTGTGCTCATTTCAATCTCTGGTTTTATGCAGCAACCCAACTCACCTTTCCCCTTAAGCAAGCATAAGTTGGTTTTCTAAATTTGAGACCCTGTTCTGTTTTGGAATGCAGTTCCTGTGTAGCCAAGTTTACATTCCGTGTATTAGTGATATCTTATGATGTTTCTTTTTCTGTGTGACTTATTTCAGTTAGAATCATCATACCTGAATCCACTCATTGTGCTGCTAAGGGCCTGATGACACAGATTTCATTGCTGAGTGATATTGCTTTGTAAGTAAATACAACAACTTTTTTATCCATTTTTCACTTTCTGTGATGTTGAACTTGTACTGTAAACGAGGTTCTTGTAAACAGAGCCATTCGAAACTTTGGGGTGGCTGTGTCTTTTTGATTTTAAATTCCCTAAGCTATAGGACCATAAGTGGAAGTGCCCTAGGCTCTGTTGCTTTGTTTTTTAGATGTTTCAGGAAACACCATACACTTCTCCCGAGTGGTTGTTGGCAATTTACATCCCGCCCTTCAGCATAACAAGGCTCCCAGTTCTCCATGGCCTGTCCTGCCTTTCTGGATTTTACACTTTTTTCAGATGGCCCTTTTGACCGGGGGGAAGTG
Organism: Delphinus delphis; assembly: GCF_949987515.2. NCBI lineage: Eukaryota > Metazoa > Chordata > Mammalia > Artiodactyla > Delphinidae > Delphinus > Delphinus delphis. Next base: position 1,123,196 of record NW_027192708.1, on the reverse strand, counting down.
AGACTTCATTGTAGTGCAGATTTCCTTTGCAAGCTTGCTTGGTTGGCCAAAAAGGGCGTATGCGTTTTTTCCTGAATATATTCAGGAAAAAACGCATACGCCCTTTTTGGCCAAGTGCATCATTGTGGACGTTCTGCCTCTTTTCCTATGCTTTCAATGCAATTCCAGTCTACCTCCTGAAATCGGTTTCCTGCAATTCTGCCCCGCTTTCAAGTCCTCTTGGCAGCCTTACTTCAGTCTATTTTTGGACGATAGCTGTCATTTATAACTCTGCAGGTTTGTGAATTACAGTGCCCCTGAGCTCCTTTCTTCAACTCGCTTTCTTGTGAGCTGGCCGCAACACCGCAGGATGGCTTCAGGCCCTAATCTGGTTCCGGCACGGCACGCTGAGCCTTTGGTTATTTCCTCTTCCTGGTGGGAAATGAGAGTTAAATTTGCCCGTCCAGACACCTCCAGCTAGCCTCTCATTGGTTCTCGCTATTCCTGTTCATCTTCCGCAGAAATTGCAAACTGGGCCAAACAGGAGGTTAAAGGCACTGACTCTCCAAGTCGGGAGAGTGTTAGTAAAGCGTCTGGAATGTTGCACCCGAGTACCAGGGGAGGAAAACTGAGACATATTTGAACACGTCTCCCGTTCACATGGTTGATCATACTTGGGTTCCACATGCATGTTTTAGCTGAAGGAAGAATACCTAAAACCTGGGTAGTTGAAACCCGTGGAATGGGTACCATGCAATATGACTTCAAAGGGTCTTCATTTGCTCACCGAACCTCTCCAATCCTATCACTGCTGCGTTTATGTCCCTGTACACATGCTTGATTCTCTTTCGGAGACATAGCAATCCATAGGTTTTAAGATACTTACTAGTCAGGTACATTCTTAGGCATTTAATATGCGGTGTTGAGTCCATTTCGTTTAGCAAGGAGTAGCTCTTGTCTATTCCATATTTGGCTTAAGGAACTTTATCTGTGCTCATTTCAATCTCTGGTTTTATGCAGCACCCCAACTCACCTTTACCCTTAAGCAAGCATAAGTTGTTTTTCTAAATTTGAGACCCTGTTCTGTTCTGTAATTCAGTTCCTGTGTAGCCAAGTTTACATTCCGTGTATTACTGATATCTTATGATGTTTCTTTTTCTGTGTGACTTATTTCAGTTAGAATCATCGTATCTGAATCCACTCATTGTGCTGCTAAGGGCCTGATGACACAGATTTCATTGCTGAGTGATATTGCTTTGTAAGTAAATACCACAACTTCTTTATCCATTTTTCACTTTCTGCGATGTTGAACTTGTACTGTAAACGAGGTTCTTGTAAACAGAGCCGTTCCAAACGTTGGGGTGGCTGTGTCTTTTTGATTTTAATTTCCCTAAGCTATAGGACCATAAGTGGAAATGCCCTAGGTTCTGTTGCTTTGTTTTTTAGATGTTTCAGGAAACACCATACACTTCTCCTGAGTGTCTGTTGGCAATTTACATCCCGCCCATCAGCATAACAAGGCTCCCAGTTCTCAATGGCCTGTTGCCTTTCTGGATTTTACACTTTTTTCAGATGGCCCTTTTGACCGGGGGGAAGTGAGACTTCATTGTAGTGCAGATTTCCTTTGCAAGCTTGCTTGGTTGGCCAAAAAGGGCGTATGCGTTTTTTCCTGAATATATTCAGGAAAAAACGCATACGCCCTTTTTGGCCAAGTGCATCATTGTGGACGTTCTGCCTCTTTTCCTATGCTTTCAATGCAATTCCAGTCTACCTCCTGAAATCGGTTTCCTGCAATTCTGCCCCACTTTCAAGTCCTCTTGGCAGCCTTACTTCAGTCTATTTTTGGACGATAGCTGTCATTTATAACTCTGCAGGTTTGTGAATTACAGTGCCCCTGAGCTCCTTTCTTCAACTCGCTTTCTTGTGACCTGGCCGCAACACCGCAGGATGGCTTCAGGCCCTAATCTGGTTCCGGCCCGGCATGCTGAGCCTTTGGTTAATTCCTCTTCCTGGTGGGAAATGAGAGTTAAATTTGCCCGTCCAGACACCTCCAGCTAGTCTCTCATTGGTTCTCGCTATTCCTGTTCATCTTCCGCAGAAATTGCAAACTGGGCCAAACAGGAGGTTAAAGGGACTGACTCTCCAAGTCGGGAGAGTGTTAGTAAAGCGTCTGGAATGTTGCACCCGAGTACCAGGGTACGAAAACTGAGACATATTTGAACACGTCTCCCGATCACATGGTTGATCATACTCTGGGTTCCACATGCATGTTTTAGCTGAAGGAAGAATACCTTAAACCTGGAGAGTTGAGACCCGTGTAATGGGTACCATGCAATATGACTTCAAAGGGTCTTCATTTGCTCACCGAACCTCTCCAATCCTATCACTGCTGCGTTTATGCCCCTGTACACACGCTTGATTCTCTTTTGGAGACCTAGCAATCCATAGGTTTTAAGATACTTACTAGTGAGGTACATTCTTAGGCGTTTAATATGGGGTGTTGAGTCCATTTCGTTGAGCAAGGAGTAGCTCTTGTCTATTCCATATTTGGCTTAAGGAACTTTATCTGTGCTCATTTCAATCTCTGGTTTTATGCAGCACCCCAACTCACCTTTCCCCTTAAGCAAGCATAAGTTGGTTTTCTAAATTTGAGACCCTGTTCTGTTTTGGAATGCAGTTCCTGTGTAGCCAAGTTTACATTCCGTGTATTAGTGATATCTTATGATGTTTCTTTTTCTGTGTGACTTATTTCAGTTAGAATCATCATACCTGAATCCACTCATTGTGCTGCTAAGGGCCTGATGACACAGATTTCATTGCTGAGTGATATTGCTTTGTAAGTAAATACCACAACTTCTTTATCCATTTTTCAATTTCTGTGATGTTGAACTTGTACTGTAAACGAGGTTCTTGTAAACAGAGCCGTTCCAAACTTTGGGGTGGCTGTGTCTTTTTGATTTTAAATTCCCTAAGCTATAGGACCATAAGTGGAAGTGCCCTAGGCTCTGTTGCTTTGTTTTTTAGATGTTTCAGGAAACACCATACACTTCTCCCGAGTGGTTGTTGGCAATTTACAACCCGCCCATCAGCATAACAAGGCTCCCAGTTCTCCATGGCCTGTCCTGCCTTTCTGGATTTTACACTTTTTTCAGATGGCCCTTTTGACCGGGGGGAAGTGAGACTTCATTGTAGTGCAGATTTCCTTTGCAAGCTTGCTTGGTTGGCCAAAAAGGGCGTATGCGTTTTTTCCTGAATATATTCAGGAAAAAACGCATACGCCCTTTTTGGCCAAGTGCATCATTGTGGACGTTCTGCCTCTTTTCCTATGCTTGCAATGCAATTCCAGTCTACCTCCTGAAATCGGTTTCCTGCAATTCTGCCCCGCTTTCAAGTCCTCTTGGCAGCCTTACTTCAGTCTATTTTTGGACGATAGCTGTCATTTATAACTCTGCAGGTTTGTGAATTACAGTGCCCCTGAGCTCCTTTCTTCAACTTGCTTTCTTGTGACCTGGCCGCAACACCACAGGATGGCTTCAGGCCCTAATCTGGTTCCGGCACGGCACGCTGAGCCTTTGGTTAATTCCTCTTCCTGGTGGGAAATGAGAGTTAAATTTGCCCATCCAGACACCTCCAGCTAGCCTCTCATTGGTTCTCGCTATTCCTGTTCATCTTCCGCAGAAATTGCAAACTAGGCCAAACAGGAGGTTAAAGGGACTGACTCTCCAAGTCGGGAGAGTGTTATTAAAGTGTCTGGAATGTTGCACCCGAGTACCAGGGTACGAAAACTGAGACATATTTGAACACGTCTCCCGATCACATGGTTGATCATACTCTAAGTTCCACATGCATGTTTTAGCTGAAGGAAGAATACCTTAAACCTGGGTAGTTGAAACCCGTGGAATGGGTACCATGCAATATGACTTCAAAGGGTCTTCATTTGCTCACCGAACCTCTCCAATCCTATCACTGCTGCGTTTATGCCCCTGTACACATGCTTGATTCTCTTTCGGAGACATAGCAATCCATAGGTTTTAAGATACTTACTAGTCAGGTACATTCTTAGGCGTTTAATATGGGGTGTTGAGTCCATTTCGTTGAGCAAGGAGTAGCTCTTGTCTATTCCATATTTGGCTTAAGGAACTTTATCTGTGCTCATTTCAATCTCTGGTTTTATGCAGCACCCCAACTCACCTTTACCCTTAAGCAAGAATAAGTTGGTTTTCTAAATTTGAGACCCTGTTCTGTTCTGTAATTCAGTTCCTGTGTAGCCAAGTTTACATTCCGTGTATTACTGATATCTTATGATGTTTCTTTTTCTGTGTGACTTATTTCAGTTAGAATCATCATACCTGAATCCACTCATTGTGCTGCTAAGGGCCTGATGACACAGATTTCATTGCTGAGTGATATTGCTTTGTAAGTAAATACCACAACTTCTTTATCCATTTTTCACTTTCTGCGATGTTGAACTTGTACTGTAAACGAGGTTCTTGTAAACAGAGCCTTTCCAAACTTTGGGGTGGCTGTGTCTTTTTGATTTTAAATTCCCTAAGCTATAGGACCATAAGTGGAAGTGCCCTAGGCTCTGTTGCTTTGTTTTTTAGATGTTTCAGGAAACACCATACACTTCTCCCGAGTGGTTGTTGGCAATTTACATCCCGCCCATCAGCATAACAAGGCTCCCAGTTCTCCATGGCCTGTCCTGCCTTTCTGGATTTTACACTTTTTTCAGATGGCCCTTTTGACCGGGGGGAAGTGAGACTTCATTGTAGTGCAGATTTCCTTTGCAAGCTTGCTTGGTTGGCCAAAAAGGGCGTATGCGTTTTTTCCTGAATATATTCAGGAAAAAACGCATACGCCCTTTTTGGCCAAGTGCATCATTGTGGACGTTCTGCCTCTTTTCCTATGCTTTCAATGCAATTCCAGTCTACCTCCTGAAATCGGTTTCCTGCAATGCTGCCCCGCTTTCAAGTCCTCTTGGCAGCCTTACTTCAGTCTATTTTTGGACGATAGCTGTCATTTATAACTCTGCAGGTTTGTGAATTACAGTGCCCCTGAGCTCCTTTCTTCAACTCGCTTTCTTGTAACCTGGCCGCAACACCGCAGGATGGCTTCAGGCCCTAATCTGGTTCTGGCACGGCACGCTGAGCCTTTGGTTAATTCCTCTTCCTGGTGGGAAATGAGAGTTAAATTTGCCCGTCCAGACACCTCCAGCTAGTCTCTCATTGGTTCTCGCTATTCCTGTTCATTTCCACAGAAATTGCAAACTGGGCCAAACAGGAGGTTAAAGGGACTGACTCTCCAAGTCGGGAGAGAGTTAGTAAAGCGTCTGGAATGTTGCACCCGAGTACCAGGGTACGAAAACTGAGACATATTTGAACACGTCTCCCGTTCACATGGTTGATCATACTCTGGGTTCCACATGCATGTTTTAGCTGAAGGAAGAATACCTTAAACCTGGGTAGTTGAAACCCGTGGAATGGGTACCATGCAATATGACTTCAATGGGTCTTCATTTCCTCACCAAACCTCTCCAATCCTATCACTGCTGCGTTTATGCCCCTGTACACACGCTTGATTCTCTTTCGGAGACATAGCAATCCATAGGTTTTAAGATACTTACTAGTCAGGTACATTCTTAGGCGTTTAATATGCGGTGTTGAGTCCATTTCGTTGAGCAAGGAGTAGCTCTTGTCTATTCCATATTTGGCTTAAGGAACTTTATCTGTGCTCATTTCAATCTCTGGTTTTATGCAGCACCCCAACTCACCTTTACCCTTAAGCAAGCATAAGTTGGTTTTCTAAATTTGAGACCCTGTTCTGTTCTGTAATTCAGTTCCTGTGTAGCCAAGTTTACATTCCGTGTATTAGTGATATCTTATGATGTTTCTTTTTCTGTGTGACTTATTTCAGTTAGAATCATCATACCTGAATCCACTCATTGTGCTGCTAAGGGCCTGATGACATAGATTTCATTGCTGAGTGATATTGCTTTGTAAGTAAATACCACAACTTTTTTATCCATTTTTCACTTTCTGCGATGTTGAACTTGTATTGTAAACGAGGTTCTTGTAAACAGAGGCGTCCCAAACTTTGGGGTGGCTGTGTCTTTTTGATTTTAATTTCCCTAAGCTATAGGACCATAAGTGGAAGTGCCCTAGGCTCTGTTGCTTTGTTTTTTAGATGTTTCAGGAAACACCATACACTTCTCCCAAGTGTCTGTTGGCAATTTACATCCAGCCCATCAGCATAACAAGGCTCCCAGTTCTCAATGGCCTGTCCTGCCTTTCTGGATTTTACACTTTTTTCAGATGGCCCTTTTGACCGGGGTTAACTGAGACTTCATTGTAGTGCAGATTTCCTTTGCAAGCTTGCTTGGTTGGCCAAAAAGGGCGTATGCGTTTTTTCCTGAATATATTCAGGAAAAAACGCATACGCCCTTTTTGGCCAAGTGCATCATTGTGGACGTTCTGCCTCTTTTCCTATGCTTTCAATGCAATTCCAGTCTACCTCCTGAAATCGGTTTCCTGCAATTCTGCCCTGCTTTCAAGTCCTCTTGGCAGCCTTACTTCAGTCTATTTTTGGACGATAGCTGTCATTTATAACTCTGCAGGTTTGTGAATTACAGTGCCCCTGAGCTCCTTTCTTCAACTCGCTTTCTTGTGACCTGGCCGCAACACCGCAGGATGGCTTCAGGCCCTAATCTGGTTCCGGCACGGCACGCTGAGCCTTTGGTTAATTCCTCTTCCTGGTGGGAAATGAGAGTTAAATTTGCCCGTTCAGACACCTCCAGCTAGCCTCTCATTGGTTCTCGCTATTCCTGTTCATCTTCCGCAGAAATTGCAAACTGGGCCAAACAGGAGGTTAAAGGGACTGACTCTCCAAGTCGGGAGAGTGTTAGTAAAGCGTCTGGAATGTTGCACCCGAGTACCAGGGGAGGAAAACTGAGACATATTTGAACACGTCTCCCGTTCACATGGTTGATCATACTCTGGGTTCCACATGCATGTTTTAGCTGAAGGAAGAATACCTAAAACCTGGGTAGTTGAAACCCGTGGAATGGGTACCATGCAATATGACTTCAAACGGTCTTCATTTGCTCACGAACCTCTCCAATCCTATCACTGCTGCGTTTATGCCCCTGTACACATGCTTGATTCTCTTTCGGAGACATAGCAATCCATAGGTTTTACGATACTTACTAGTCAGGTGCATTCTTAGGCGTTTAATATGGGGTTTTGTGTCCATTTCGTTGAGCAAGGAGTAGCTCTTGTCTATTCCATATTTGGCTTAAGGAACTTTATCTGTGCTCATTTCAATCTCTGGTTTTATGCAGCACCCCAACTCACCTTTACCCTTAAGCAAGCATAAGTTGGTTTTCTAAATTTGAGACCCTGTTCTGTTTTGGAATGCAGTTCCTGTGTAGCCAAGTTTACATTCCGTGTATTAGTGATATCTTATGATGTTTCTCTTTCTGTGTGACTTATTTCAGTTAGAATCATCGGACCTGAATCCACTCATTATGCTGCTACGGGCCTGATGACACAGATTTCATTGCTGAGTGATATTGCTTTGTACGTAAATACCATAACTTCTTTATCCATTTTTCACTTTCTGCGATGTTGAACTTGAACTGTAAACGAGGTTCTTGTAAACAGAGCCGTTTCAAACTTTGGGGTGGCTGTGTCTTTTTGATTTTAATTTCCCTAAGCTATAGGACCATAAGTGGAAGTGCCCTAGGTTCTGTTGCTTTGTTTTTTAGATGTTTCAGGAAACACCATACACTTCTCCCGAGTTGTTGTTGGCAATTTACATCCCGGCCATCAGCATAACAAGGCTCCCAGTTCTCCATGGCCTGTCCTGCCTTTCTGGATTTTACACTTTTTTCAGATGGCCCTTTTGACCGGGGGGAAGTGAGACTTCATTGTAGTGCAGATTTCCTTTGCAAGCTTGCTTGGTTGGCCAAAAAGTGCATATGCGTTTTTTCCTGAATATATTCAGGAAAAAACACATACGCCCTTTTTGGCCAAGTGCATCATTGTGGACGTTCTGCCTCTTTTCCTATGCTTTCAATGCAATTCCAGTCTACCTCCTGAAATCGGTTTCCTGCAATTCTGCCCCGCTTTCAAGTCCTCTTGGCAGCCTTACTTCAGTCTATTTTTGGACGATAGCTGTCATTTATAACTCTGCAGGTTTGTGAATTACAGTGCCCCTGAGCTCCTTTCTTCAACTCGCTTTCTTGTGACCTGGCCGCAACACCGCAGGATGGCTTCAGGCCCTAATCTGGTTCCGGCACGGCACGCTTAGCCTTTGGTTATTTCCTCTTCCTGGTGGGAAATGAGAGTTAAATTTGCCCGTCCAGACACCTCCAGCTAGTCTCTCATTGGTTCTCGCTATTCCTGTTCATCTTCCGCAGAAATTGCAAACTGGGCCAAACAGGAGGTTAAAGGCACTGACTCTCCAAGTGGGGAGAGTGTTAGTAAAGCGTCTGGAATGTTGCACCCGAGTACCAGGGGAGGAAAACTGAGACATATTTGAACACGTCTCCCGTTCACATGGTTGATCATACTTGGGTTCCACATGCATGTTTTAGCTGAAGGAAGAATACCTTAAACCTCGGTAGTTGAAACCCGTGGATAGGGTACCATACAATATGACTTCAAAGGTTCTTCATTTGCTCACCGAACCTCTCCAATCCTATCACTGCTGCGTTTATGCCCCTGTACACATGCTTGATTCTCTTTAGGAGACATAGCAATCCATAGGTTTTAAGATACTTACTAGTCAGGTACATTCTTAGGCGTTCAATATGCGGTGTTGAGTCCATTTCGTTGAGCAAGGAGTAGCTCTTGTCTATTCCATATTTGGCTTAAGGAACTTTATCTGTGCTCATTTCGATCTCTGGTTATGCAGCACCCCAATTCACCTTTCCCCTTAAGCAAGCATAAGTTGGTTTTCTAAATTTGAGACCCTGTTCTGTTCTGTAATTCAGTTCCTGTGTAGCCAAGTTTACATTCCGTGTATTACTGATATATTATGATGTTTCTTTTTCTGTGTGACTTATTTCAGTTAGAATCATCATACCTGAATCCACTCATTGTGCTGCTAAGTGCCTGATGACATAGATTTCATTGCTGAGTGATATTGCTTTGTAAGTAAATACCACAAGTTCTTTATCCATTTTTCACTTTCTGCGATGTTGAACTTGTACTGTAAACGAGGTTCTTGTAAACAGAGCCGTTTCAAACTTTGGGGTGGCTGTGTCTTTTTTATTTTAATTTCCCTAAGCTATAGGACCATAAGTGGAAGTGCCCTAGGCTCTGTTGATTTGTTTTTTAGATGTTTCAGGAAACACCATACACTTCTCCCGAGTGGTTGTTGGCAATTTACATCCCGCCCATCAGCATAACAAGGCTCCCAGTTCTCCATGGCCTGTCCTGCCTTTCTGGATTTTACACTTTTTTCAGATGGCCCTTTTGACCGGGGGGAAGTGAGACTTCATTGTAGTGCAGATTTCCTTTGCAAGCTTGCTTGGTTGGCCAAAAAGGGCGTATGCGTTTTTTCCTGAATATATTCAGGAAAAAACGCATACGCCCTTTTTGGCCAAGTGCATCATTGTGGACGTTCTGCCTCTTTTCCTATGCTTTCAATGCAATTCCAGTCTACCTCCTGAAATCGGTTTCCTGCAATTCTGCCCCGCTTTCAAGTCCTCTTGGCAGCCTTACTTCAGTCTATTTTTGGACGATAGCTGTCATTTATAACTCTGCAGGTTTGTGAATTACAGTGCCCCTGAGCTCCTTTCTTCAACTCGCTTTCTTGTGAGCTGGCCTCAACACCGCAGGATGGCTTCAGGCCCTAATCTGGTTCCGGCCCGGCATGCTGAGCCTTTGGTTATTTCCTCTTCCTGGTGGGAAATGAGAGTTAAATTTGCCCGTCCAGACACCTCCAGCTAGCCTCTCATTGGTTCTCGCTATTCCTGTTCATCTTCCGCAGAAATTGCAAACTGGGCCAAACAGGAGGTTAAAGGCGCTGACTCTCCAAGTGGGGAGAGTGTTAGTAAAGCGTCTGGAATGTTGCACCCGAGTACCAGGGGAGGAAAACTGAGACATATTTGAACACGTCTCCCGTTCACATGGTTGATCATACTTGGGTTCCACATGCATGTTTTAGCTGAAGGAAGAATACCTAAAACCTGGGTAGTTGAAACCCGTGTAATGGGTACCATGCAATATGACTTCAAAGGGTCTTCATTTGCTCACCGAACCTCTCCAATCCTATCACTGCTGCGTTTATGCCCCTGTACACATGCTTGATTCTCTTTCGGAGACATAGCAATCCATAGGTTTTAAGATACTTACTAGTCAGGTACATTCTTAGGCGTTTAATATGCGGTGTTGAGTCCATTTTGTTGAGCAAGTAGTAGCTCTTGTCTATTCCATATTTGACTTAAGGAACTTTATCTGTGCTCATTTCAATCTCTGGTTTTATGCAGCACCCCAACTCACCTTTACCCTTAAGCAAGCATAAGTTGGTTTTCTAAATTTGAGACCCTGTTCTGTTCTGTAATTCAGTTCCTGTGTAGCCAAGTTTACATTCCGTGTATTACTGATATCTTATGATGTTTCTTTTTCTGTGTGACTTACTTCAGTTAGAATCATCATACCTGAATCCACTCATTGTGCTGCTAAGGGCCTGATGACACAGATTTCATTGCTGAGTGATATTGCTTTGTAAGTAAATACCACAACTTCTTTATCCATTTTTCAATTTCTGCGATGTTGAACTTGTACTGTAAAGGAGGTTCTTGTAAACAGAGCCGTTCCAAACTTTGGGGTGGCTGTGTCTTTTTGATTTTAATTTCCCTAAGCTATAGGACCATAAGTGGAAGTGCCCTAGGCTCTGTTGATTTGTTTTTTAGATGTTTCAGGAAACACCATACACTTCTCCCGAGTGGTTGTTGGCAATTTACATCCCGCCCATCAGCATAACAAGGCTCCCAGTTCTCCATGGCCTGTCCTGCCTTTCTGGATTTTACACTTTTTTCAGATGGCCCTTTTGACCGGGGGGAAGTGAGACTTCATTGTAGTGCAGATTTCCTTTGCAAGCTTGCTTGGTTGGCCAAAAAGGGCGTATGCGTTTTTTCCTGAATATATTCAGGAAAAAACGCATACGCCCTTTTTGGCCAAGTGCATCACTGTGGACGTTCTGCCTCTTTTCCTATGCTTTCAATGCAATTCCAGTCTACCTCCTGAAATCGGTTTCCTGCAATTCTGCCCCGCTTTCAAGTCCTCTTGGCAGCCTTACTTCAGTCTATTTTTGGACGATAGCTGTCATTTATAACTCTGCAGGTTTGTGAATTACAGTGCCCCTGAGCACCTTTCTTCAACTCGCTTTCTTGTGACCTGGCCACAACACCGCAGGATGGCTTCAGGCCCTAATCTGGTTCCGGCACGGCACGCTGAGCCTTTGGTTATTTCCACTTCCTGGTGGGAAATGAGAGTTAAGTTTGCCCGTCCAGACACCTCCAGCTAGTCTCTCATTGGTTCTCGCTATTCCTGTTCATCTTCCGCAGAAATTGCAAACTGGGCCAAACAGGAGGTTAAAGGCGCTGACTCTCCAAGTGGGGAGAGTGTTAGTAAAGCGTCTGGAATGTTGCACCCGAGTACCAGGGGAGGAAAACTGAGACATATTTGAACACGTCTCCCGTTCACATGGTTGATCATACTTGGGTTCCACATGCATGTTTTAGCTGAAGGAAGAATACCTTAAACCTGGAAGGTTAAGACCCGTGTAATGGGTACCATGCAATATGACTTCAAAGGGTCTTCATTTGCTCACCGAACCTCTCCAATCCTATCACTGCTGCGTTTATGCCCCTGTACACATGCTTGATTCTCTTTCGGAGACATAGCAATCCATAGGTTTTAAGATACTTACTAGTCAGGTACATTCTTAGGCGTTTAATATGCGGTGTTGAGTCCATTTCGTTGAGCAAGTAGTAGCTCTTGTCTATTCCATATTTGACTTAAGGAACTTTATCTGTGCTCATTTCAATCTCTGGTTTTATGCAGCACCCCAACTCACCTTTACCCTTAAGCAAGCATAAGTTGGTTTTCTAAATTTGAGACCCTGTTCTGTTCTGTAATTCAGTTCCTGTGTAGCCAAGTTTACATTCCGTGTATTACTGATATCTTATGATGTTTCTTTTTCTGTGTGACTTACTTCAGTTAGAATCATCATACCTGAATCCACTCATTGTGCTGCTAAGGGCCTGATGACACAGATTTCATTGCTGAGTGATATTGCTTTGTAAGTAAATACCACAACTTCTTTATCCATTTTTCAATTTCTGCGATGTTGAACTTGTACTGTAAACGAGGTTCTTGTAAACAGAGCCGTTCCAAACTTTGGGGTGGCTGTGTCTTTTTGATTTTAATTTCCCTAAGCTATAGGACCATAAGTGGAAGTGCCCTAGGCTCTGTTGATTTGTTTTTTAGATGTTTCAGGAAACACCATACACTTCTCCCGAGTGGTTGTTGGCAATTTACATCCCGCCCATCAGCATAACAAGGCTCCCAGTTCTCCATGGCCTGTCCTGCCTTTCTGGATTTTACACTTTTTTCAGATGGCCCTTTTGACCGGGGGGAAGTGAGACTTCATTGTAGTGCAGATTTCCTTTGCAAGCTTGCTTGGTTGGCCAAAAAGGGCGTATGCGTTTTTTCCTGAATATATTCAGGAAAAAACGCATACGCCCTTTTTGGCCAAGTGCATCATTGTGGACGTTCTGCCTCTTTTCCTATGCTTTCAATGCAATTCCAGTCTACCTCCTGAAATCGGTTTCCTGCAATTCTGCCCCGCTTTCAAGTCCTCTTGGCAGCCTTACTTCAGTCTATTTTTGGACGATAGCTGTCATTTATAACTCTGCAGGTTTGTGAATTACAGTGTCCCTGAGCTCCTTTCTTCAACTCGCTTTCTTGTGAGCTGGCCGCAACACCGCAGGATGGCTTCAGGCCCTAATCTGGTTCTGGCACGGCACGCTTAGCCTTTGGTTATTTCCTCTTCCTGGTGGGAAATGAGAGTTAAATTTGCCCGTCCAGACACCTCCAGCTAGTCTCTCATTGGTTCTCGCTATTCCTGTTCATCTTCCGCAGAAATTGCAAACTGGGCCAAACAGGAGGTTAAAGGCGCTGACTCTCCAAGTGGGGAGAGTGTTAGTAAAGCGTCTGGAATGTTGCACCCGAGTACCAGGGGAGGAAAACTGAGACATATTTGAACACGTCTCCCGTTCACACGGTTGATCATACTCTGGGTTCCACATGCATGTTTTAGCTGAAGGAAGAATACCTTAAACCTGGAGAGTTGAGACCCGTGGAATGGGTACCATGCAATATGACTTCAAAGGGTCTTCATTTGCTCACCGAACCTCTCCAATCCTATCACTGCTGCATTTATGCCCCTGTACACACGCTTGATTCTCTTTTGGAGACATAGCAATCCATAGGTTTTAAGATACTTACTAGTCAGGTACATTCTTAGGCGTTTAATATGGGGTGTTGAGTCCATTTCGTTGAGCAAGGAGTAGCTCTTGTCTATTCCATATTTGGCTTAAGGAACTTTATCTGTGCTCATTTCAATCTCTGGTTTTATGCAGCACCCCAACTCACCTTTCCCCTTAAGCAAGCATAAGTTGGTTTTCTAAATTTGAGACCCTGTTCTGTTTTGGAATTCAGTTCCTGTGTAGCCAAGTTTACATTCCGTGTATTAGTGATATCTTATGATGTTTCTTTTTCTGTGTGACTTATTTCAGTTAGAATCATCGCACCTGAATCCACTCATTATGCTGCTACGGGCCTGATGACATAGATTTCATTGCTGAGTGTTACTGCATTGTACGTAAGTACCACAAGTTCTTTATCCATTTTTCACTTTCTGTGATATTGAACTTGTATGGTAAACGAGGTTCTTGTAAACAGAGGCGTCCCAAACTTTGGGGTGGCTGTGTCTTTTTGATTTTAATTTCCCTAAGCTATAGGACCATAAGTGGAAGTGCCCTAGGCTCTGTTGCTTTGTTTTTTAGATGTTTCAGGAAACACCATACACTTCTCCCGAGTGTCTGTTGGCAATTTACATCCCGCCCATCAGCATAACAAGGCTCCCAGTTCTCCATGGCCTGTCCTGCCTTTCTGGATTTTACACTTTTTTCAGATGGCCCTTTTGACCGGGGGGAAGTGAGACTTCATTGTAGTGCAGATTTCCTTTGCAAGCTTGCTTGGTTGGCCAAAAAGGGCGTATGCGTTTTTTCCTGAATATATTCAGGAAAAAACGCATACGCCCTTTTTGGCCAAGTGCATCATTGTGGACGTTCTGCCTCTTTTCCTATGCTTTCAATGCAATTCCAGTCTGCCTCCTGAAATCGGTTTCCTGCAATTCTGCCCTGCTTTCAAGTCCTCTTGGCAGCCTTACTTCAGTCTATTTTTGGACGATAGCTGTCATTTATAACTCTGCAGGTTTGTGAATTACAGTGTCCCTGAGCTCCTTTCTTCAACTCGCTTTCTTGTGAGCTGGCCGCAACACCGCAGGATGGCTTCAGGCCCTAATCTGGTTCCGGCACGGCACGCTGAGCCTTTGCTTATTTCCTCTTCCTGGTGGGAAATGAGAGTTAAATTTGCCCGTCCAGACACCTCCAGCTAGCCTCTCATTGGTTCTCGCTATTCCTGTTCATCTTCCGCAGAAATTGCAAACTGGGCCAAACAGGAGGTTAAAGGCGCTGACTCTCCAAGTGGGGAGAGTGTTAGTAAAGCGTCTGGAATGTTGCACCCGAGTACCAGGGGAGGAAAACTGAGACATATTTGAACACGTCTCCCGTTCACATGATTGATCATACTTGGGTTCCGCATGCATGTTTTACCTGAAGGAAGAATACCTTAAACCTGGAGAGTTAAGACCCGTGTAATGGGTACCATGCAATATGACTTCAAAGGGTCTTCATTTGCTCACCGAACCTCTCCAATCCTATCACTGCTGCGTTTATGCCCCTGTACACATGCTTGATTCTCTTTCGGAGACATAGCAATCCATAGGTTTTAAGATACTTACTAGTCAGGTACATTCTTAGGCGTTTAATATGGGGTGTTGAGTCCATTTCGTTGAGCAAGGAGTAGCTCTTGTCTATTCCATATTTGGCTTAAGGAACTTTATCTGTGCTCATTTCAATCTCTGGTTTTATGCAGCACCCCAACTCACCTTTCCCCTTAAGCAAGCATAAGTTGGTTTTCTAAATTTGAGACCCTGTTCTGTTTTGGAATTCAGTTCCTGTGTAGCCAAGTTTACATTCCGTGTATTAGTGATATCTTATGATGTTTCTTTTTCTGTGTGACTTATTTCAGTTAGAATCATCGCACCTGAATCCACTCATTATGCTGCTACGGGCCTGATGACATAGATTTCATTGCTGAGTGATACTGCATTGTACGTAAGTACCACAAGTTCTTTATCCATTTTTCACTTTCTGTGATATTGAACTTGTATGGTAAACGAGGTTCTTGTAAACAGAGGCGTCCCAAACTTTGGGGTGGCTGTGTCTTTTTGATTTTAATTTCCCTAAGCTATAGGACCATAAGTGGAAGTGCCCTAGGCTCTGTTGCTTTGTTTTTTAGATGTTTCAGGAAACACCATACACTTCTCCCGAGTGTCTGTTGGCAATTTACATCCCGCCCATCAGCATAACAAGGCTCCCAGTTCTCCATGGCCTGTCCTGCCTTTCTGGATTTTACACCTTTTTCAGATGGCCCTTTTGACCGGGGGGAAGTGAGACTTCATTGTAGTGCAGATTTCCTTTGCAAGCTTGCTTGGTTGGCCAAAAAGGGCGTATGCGTTTTTTCCTGAATATATTCAGGAAAAAACGCATACGCCCTTTTTGGCCAAGTGCATCATTGTGGACGTTCTGCCTCTTTTCCTATGCTTTCAATGCAATTCCAGTCTACCTCCTGAAATCGGTTTCCTGCAATTCTGCCCTGCTTTCAAGTCCTCTTGGCAGCCTTACTTCAGTCTATTTTTGGACGATAGCTGTCATTTATAACTCTGCAGGTTTGTGAATTACAGTGCCCCTGAGCTCCTTTCTTCACCTCGCTTTCTTGTGAGCTGGCCGCAACACCGCTGGATGGCTTCAGGCCCTAATCTGGTTCCGGCACGGCACGCTGAGCCTTTGGTTATTTCGTCCTCCTGGTGGGAAATGAGAGTTAAATTTGCCCGTCCAGACACCTCCAGCTAGTCTCTCATTGGTTCTCATTATTCCTGTTCATCTTCCGCAGAAATTGCAAACTGGGCCAAACAGGAGGTTAAAGGCGCTGACTCTCCAAGTGGGGAGAGTGTAAGTAAAGCATCTGGAATGTTGCACCCGAGTACCAGGGGAGGAAAACTGAGACATATTTGAACACGTCTCCCGTTCACACGGTTGATCATACTCTGGGTTCCACATGCATGTTTTAGCTGAAGGAAGAATACCTTAAACCTGGAGAGTTGAGACCCGTGGAATGGGTACCATGCAATATGACTTCAAAGGGTCTTCATTTGCTCACCGAACCTCTCCAATCCTATCACTGCTGCGTTTATGCCCCTGTACACACGCTTGATTCTCTTTTGGAGACATAGCAATCCATAGGTTTTAAGATACTTACTAGTCAGGTACATTCTTAGGCGTTTAATATGGGGTGTTGAGTCCATTTCGTTGAGCAAGGAGTAGCTCTTGTCTATTCCATATTTGGCTTAAGGAACTTTATCTGTGCTCATTTCAATCTCTGGTTTTATGCAGCACCCCAACTCACCTTTCCCCTTAAGCAAGCATAAGTTGGTTTTCTAAATTTGAGACCCTGTTCTGTTTTGGAATTCAGTTCCTGTGTAGCCAAGTTTACATTCCGTGTATTAGTGATATCTTATGATGTTTCTTTTTCTGTGTGACTTATTTCAGTTAGAATCATCGTACCTGAATCCACTCATTATGCTGCTACGGGCCTGATGACATAGATTTCATTGCTGAGTGATACTGCATTGTACGTAAGTACCACAAGTTCTTTATCCATTTTTCACTTTCTCTGATATTGAACTTGTACGGTAAACGAGGTTCTTGTAAACAGAGGCGTCCCAAACTTTGGGGTGGCTGTGTCTTTTTGATTTTAATTTCCCTAAGCTATAGGACCATAAGTGGAAGTGCCCTAGGCTCTGTTGCTTTGTTTTTTAGATGTTTCAGGAAACACCATACACTTCTCCCGAGTGTCTGTTGGCAATTTACATCCCGCCCATCAGCATAACAAGGCTCCCAGTTCTCCATGGCCTGTCCTGCCTTTCTGGATTTTACACTTTTCTCAGATGGCCCTTTTGACCGGGGGGAAGTGAGACTTCATTGTAGTGCAGATTTCCTTTGCAAGCTTGCTTGGTTGGCCAAAAAGGGCGTATGCGTTTTTTCCTGAATATATTCAGGAAAAAACGCATACGCCCTTTTTGGCCAAGTGCATCATTGTGGACGTTCTGCCTCTTTTCCTATGCTTTCAATGCAATTCCAGTCTACCTCCTGAAATCGGTTTCCTGCAATTCTGCCCTGCTTTCAAGTCCTCTTGGCAGCCTTACTTCAGTCTATTTTTGGATGATAGCTGTCATTTATAACTCTGCAGGTTTGTGAATTACAGTGTCCCTGAGCTACTTTCTTCAACTCGCTTTCTTGTGACCTGGCCGCAACACCGCAGGATGGCTTCAGGCCCTAATCTGTTTCCGGCACGGCACGCTTAGCCTTTGGTTATTTCCTCTTCCTGGTGGGAAATGAGAGTTAAATTTGCCCGTCCAGACACCTCCAGCTAGTCTCTCATTGGTTCTCGCTATTCCTGTTCATCTTCCGCAGAAATTGCAAACTGGGCCAAACAGGAGGTTAAAGGCGCTGACTCTCCAAGTGGGGAGAGTGTTAGTAAAGCGTCTGGAATGTTGCACCCGAGTACCAGGGGAGGAAAACTGAGACATATTTGAACACGTCTCCCGTTCACACGGTTGATCATACTCTGGGTTCCACATGCATGTTTTAGATGAAGGAAGAATACCTTAAACCTGGAGAGTTGAGACCCGTGGAATGGGTACCATGCAATATGACTTCAAAGGGTCTTCATTTGCTCACCGAACCTCTCCAATCCTATCACTGCTGCGTTTATGCCCCTGTACACACGCTTGATTCTCTTTTGGAGACATAGCAATCCATAGGTTTTAAGATACTTACTAGTCAGGTACATTCTTAGGCGTTTAATATGGGGTGTTGAGTCCATTTCGTTGAGCAAGGAGTAGCTCTTGTCTATTCCATATTTGGCTTAAGGAACTTTATCTGTGCTCATTTCAATCTCTGGTTTTATGCAGCACCCCAACTCACCTTTCCCCTTAAGCAAGCATAAGTTGGTTTTCTAAATTTGAGACCCTGTTCTGTTTTGGAATTCAGTTCCTGTGTAGCCAAGTTTACATTCCGTGTATTAGTGATATCTTATGATGTTTCTTTTTCTGTGTGACTTATTTCAGTTAGAATCATCGTACCTGAATCCACTCATTATGCTGCTACGGGCCTGATGACATAGATTTCATTGCTGAGTGATACTGCATTGTACATAAGTACCACAAGTTCTTTATCCATTTTTCACTTTCTGTGATATTGAACTTGTACGGTAAACGAGTTTCTTGTAAACAGAGGCGTCCCAAACTTTGGGGTGGCTGTGTCTTTTTGATCTTAATTTCCCTAAGCTATAGGACCATAAGTGGAAGTGCCCTAGGCTCTGTTGCTTTGTTTTTTAGATGTTTCAGGAAACACCATACACTTCTCCCAAGTGTCTGTTGGCAATTTACATCCCGCTCATCAGCATAACAAGGCTCCCAGTTCTCCATGGCCTGTCCTGCCTTTCTGGATTTTACACCTTTTTCAGATGGCCCTTTTGACCGGGGGGAAGTGAGACTTCATTGTAGTGCAGATTTCCTTTGCAAGCTTGCTTGGTTGGCCAAAAAGGGCGTATGCGTTTTTTCCTGAATATATTCAGGAAAAAACGCATACGCCCTTTTTGGCCAAGTGCATCATTGTGGACGTTCTGCCTCTTTTCCTATGCTTTCAATGCAATTCCAGTCTACCTCCTGAAATCGGTTTCCTGCAATTCTGCCCTGCTTTCAAGTCCTCTTGGCAGCCTTACTTCAGTCTATTTTTGGACGATAGCTGTCATTTATAACTCTGCAGGTTTGTGAATTACAGTGTCCCTGAGCTCCTTTCTTCAACTCGCTTTCTTGTGACCTGGCCGCAACACCGCAGGATGGCTTCAGGCCCTAATCTGGTTCCGGCACCGCACGCTGAGCCTTTGGTTATTTCCTCTTCCTGGTGGGAAATGTGAGTTAAATTTGCCCGTCCAGACACCTCCAGCTAGTCTCTCATTGGTTCTCGCTATTCCTGTTCATCTTCCGCAGAAATTGCAAACTGGGCCAAACAGGAGGTTAAAGGCGCTGACTCTCCAAGTGGGGAGAGTATTAGTAAAGCGTCTGGAATGTTGCACCCGAGTACCAGGGGAGGAAAACTGAGACATATTTGAACACGTCTCCCGTTCACATGGTTGATCATACTTGGGTTCCACATGCATGTTTTAGCTGAAGGAAGAATACCTTAAACCTGGAGAGTTAAGACCCGTGTAATGGGTACCATGCAATATGACTTCAAAGGGTCTTCATTTGCTCACCGAACCTCTCCAATCCTATCACTGCTGCGTTTATGCCCCTGTACACATGCTTGATTCTCTTTCGGAGACATAGCAATCCATAGGTTTTAAGATACTTACTAGTCAGGTACATTCTTAGGCGTTTAATATGGGGTGTTGAGTCCATTTCGTTGAGCAAGGAGTAGCTCTTGTCTATTCCATATTTGGCTTAAGGAACTTTATCTGTGCTCATTTCAATCTCTGGTTTTATGCAGCACCCCTACTCACCTTTACCCTTAAGCAAGCATAAGTTGGTTTTCTAAATTTGAGTCCCTGTTCTGTTCTGTAATTCAGTTCCTGTGTAGCCAAGTTTCCATTCCGTGTATTAGTGATATCTTATGATGTTTCTTTTTCTGTGTGAGTTATTTCAGTTAGAATCATCATACCTGAATCCACTCATTGTGCTTCTAAGGGCCTGGTGACATAGATTTCATTGCTGAGTGATATTGCTTTGTAAGTAAATACCGCAACTTCTTTATCCATTTTTCACTTTCTGAGATGTTGAACTTGTACTGAAAACGAGGTTCTTGTAAACAGAGCCGTTCCAAACTTTGGGGTGGCTGTGTCTTTTTGATTTTAATTTCCCTAAGCTATAGGACCATAAGTGGAAGTGCCCTAGGCTCTGTTGCTTTGTTTTTTAGATGTTTCAGGAAACACCATACACTTCTCCCGAGTGTCTGTTGGCAATTTACATCCCGCCCATCAGCATAACAAGGCTCCCAGTTCTCCATGGCCTGTCCTGCCTTTCTGGATTTTACACTTTTTTCAGATGGCCCTTTTGACTGGGGGGAAGTGAGACTTCATTGTAGTGCAGATTTCCTTTGCAAGCTTGCTTGGTTGGCCAAAAAGCGCGTATGCGTTTTTTCCTGAATATATTCAGGAAAAAACGCATACGCCCTTTTTGGCCAAGTGCATCACTGTGGACGTTCTGCCTCTTTTCCTATGCTTTCAATGCAATTCCAGTCTACCTCCTGAAATCGGTTTCCTGCAATTCTGCCCCGCTTTCAAGTCCTCTTGGCAGCCTTACTTCAGTGTATTTTTGGACGATAGCTGTCATTTATAACTCTACAGGTTTGTGAATTACAGTGCCCCTGAGCTCCTTTCTTCACCTCGCTTTCTTGTGAGCTGGCCGCAACACCGCAGGATGGCTTCAGGCCCTAATCTGGTTCCGGCACGGCACACTGAGCCTTTGGTTATTTCCTCTTCCTGGTGGGAAATGAGAGTTAAATTTCCCCGTCCAGACACCTCCAGCTAGTCTCTCATTGGTTCTCCCTATTCCTGTTCATCTTCCGCAGAAATTGCAAACTGGGCCAAACACGAGGTTAAAGGCACTGACTCTCCAAGTGGGGAGAGTGTTCGTTAAGCGTCTGGAATGTTGCACCCGAGTACCAGGGGACCAAAAGTGAGACATATTTGAACATGTCTCCCGATCACACAGTTGATCATACTCTGGGTTCCACATGCATGTTTTAGCTGAAGGAAGAATACCTTATACCTGGGTAGTTGAAACCCGTGGAATGGGTACCATGCAATATGACTTCAAAGGGTCTTCATTTGCTCACCGAACCTCTCCAATCCTATCACTGCTGTGTTTATGCCCTGGTACATGCGCTTGATTCTCTTTCGGAGACATAGCAATCCATAGGTTTTAAGATACTTACTAGTCAGGTACATTCTTAGGCGTTTAATATGGGGTGTTGGGTCCATTTCGTTGAGCAAGGAGTAGCTCTTGTGTATTCCATATTTGGCTTAAGGAACGTTATCTGTGCTCATTTGAATCTCTGGTTTTATGCAGCACCCCAACTCACCTTTACCCTTAAGCAAGCATAAGTTGGTTTTCTAAATTTGAGACCCTGTTCTGTTCTGTAATTCAGTTCCTGTGTAGCCAAGTTTCCATTCCGTGTATTACTGATATCTTATGATGTTTCTTTTTCTGTGTGACTTATTTCAGTTAGAATCATCGTACCTGAATCCACTCATTATGCTGCTACGGGCTTGATGACATAGATTTCATTGCTGAGTGATACTGCATTGTACATAAGTACCACAAGTTCTTTATCCATTTTTCACTTTCTGTGATATTGAACTTGTACGGTAAACGAGGTTCTTGTAAACAGAGGTGTCCCAAACTTTGGGGTGGCTGTGTCTTTTTGATTTTAATTTCCCTAAGCTATAGGACCATAAGTGGAAGTGCCCTAGGCTCTGTTGCTTTGTTTTTTAGATGTTTCAGGAGACACCATACAGTTCTCCCGAGTGTCTGTTGGCAATTTACATCCCGCCCATCAGCATAACAAGGCTCCCAGCTCTCCATGGCCTGTCCTGCCTTTCTGGATTTTACACCTTTTTCAGATGGCCCTTTTGACCGGGGGGAAGTGAGACTTCATTGTAGTGCAGATTTCCTTTGCAAGCTTGCTTGGTTGGCCAAAAAGGGCGTATGCATTTCTTCCTGAATATATTCAGGAAAAAACGCATACGCCCTTTTTGGCCAAGTGCATCATTGTGGACGTTCTGCCTCTTTTCCTATGCTTTCAATGCAATTCCAGTCTACCTCCTGAAATCGGTTTCCTGCAATTCTGCCCTGCTTTCAAGTCCTCTTGGCAGCCTTACTTCAGTCTATTTTTGGACGATAGCTGTCATTTATAACTCTGCAGGTTTGTGAATTACAGTGTCCCTGAGCTCCTTTCCTCAACTCGCTTTCTTGTGAGCTGGCCGCAACACCGCAGGATGTCTTCAGGCCCTAATCTGGTTCTGGCACGGCACACTGAGCCTTTGGTTAATTCCTCTTCCTGGTGGGAAATGAGAGTTAAATTTGCCCACCCAGACACCTCCAGCTAGTCTCTCATTGGTTCTCCCTATTCCTGTTCAACTTCCGCAGTAATTGCAAACTGGGCGAAACAGGAGGTTAAAGGCACTGACTCTCCAAGTCGGGAGAGCGTTAGTAAAGCGTCTGGAATGTTGCACCCGAGTACCAGGGGACGAAAACTGAGACATATTTGAACACGTCTCCCGATCACATGGTTGATCATACTCTGGGTTCCACATGCATGTTTTAGCTGAAGGAAGAATACCTTAAACCTGGAGAGCTGAGACCCGTGGAATGTGTACCATGCAATATGACTTCAAAAGATCTTCATTTGCTCACCGAACCTCTCCAATCCTATCACTGCTGCGTTTATGCCCCTGTACACACGCTTGATTCTCTTTCAGAGACATAGCAATCCATAGGTTTTAAGATACTTACTAGTCAGGTACATTCTTAGGTGTTTAATATGCGGTGTTGAGTCCATTTCGTTGAGCAAGGAGTAGCTCTTGTCTATTCCATATTTGGCTTAAGGAACTTTATCTGTGCTCATTTCAATCTCTGGTTTTATGCAGCACCCCTACTCACCTTTACCCTTAAGCAAGCATAAGTTGGTTTTCTAAATTTGAGTCCCTGTTCTGTTCTGTAATTCAGTTCCTGTGTAGCCAAGTTTACATTCCGTGTATTACTGATATCTTATGATGTTTCTTTTTCTGTGTGACTTATTTCAGTTAGAATCATCATACCTGAATCCACTCATTGTGCTGCTAAGGGCCTGATGACATAGATTTCATTGCTGAGTGATATTGCTTTGTAAGTAAATACCACAACTTCTTTATCCATTTTTCACTTTCTGAGATGTTGAACTTGTACTGTAAAGGAGGTTCTTGTAAACAGAGCCGTTCCAAACTTTGGGGTGGCTGTGTCTTTTTGATTTTAATTTCCCTAAGCTATAGGACCATAAGTGGAAGTGCCCTAGGCTCTGTTGCTTTGTTTTTTAGATGTTTCAGGAAACACCATACACTTCTCCTGAGTGTCTGTTGGCAATTTACATCCCGCCCATCAGCATAACAAGGCTCCCAGTTCTCCATGGCCTGTCCTGCCTTTCTGGATTTTACACTTTTTTCAGATGGCCCTTTTGACCGGGGGGAAGTGAGACTTCATTGTAGTGCAGATTTCCTTTGCAAGCTTGCTTGGTTGGCCAAAAAGGGCGTATGCGTTTTTTCCTGAATATATTCAGGAAAAAACGCATACGCCCTTTTTGGCCAAGTGCATCACTGTGGACGTTCTGCCTCTTTTCCTATGCTTTCAATGCAATTCCAGTCTACCTCCTGAAATCGGTTTCCTGCAATTCTGCCCCGCTTTCAAGTCCTCTTGGCAGCCTTACTTCAGTCTATTTTTGGACGATAGCTGTCATTTATAACTCTACAGGTTTGTGAATTACAGTGCCCCTGAGCTCCTTTCTTCAACTCGCTTTCTTTTGAGCTGGCCGCAACACCGCAGGATGGCTTCAGGCCCTAATCTGGTTCCGGCACGGCACGCTGAGCATTTGGTTATTTCCTCTTCCTGGTGGGAAATGAGAGTTAAATTTGTCCGTCCAGAACCTTCCAGCTAGTCTCTCATTGGTTCTCCCTATTCCTGTTCATCTTCCGCAGAAATTGCAAACTGGGCCAAACAGGAGATTAAAGGCACTGACTCTCCAAGTGGGGAGAGTGTTCGTTAAGCGTCTGGAATGTTGCACCCGAGTACCAGGGGAGGAAAACTGAGACATATTTGAACACGTCTCCTGATCACATGGTTGATCATACTCTGGGTTCCACATGCATGTTTTAGCTGAAGGAAGAATACCTTAAACCTGGAGAGTTGAGACCCGTGTAATGGGTACCATGCAATATGACTTCAAAGGGTCTTCATTTGCTCACCGAACCTCTCCAATCCTATCACTGCTGCGTTTATGCCCCTGTACACACGCTTGATTCTCTTTTGGAGACCTAGCAATCCATAGGTTTTAAGATACTTACTAGTCAGGTACATTCTTAGGCGTTTAATATGGGGTGTTGAGTCCATTTCGTTGAGCAAGGAGTAGCTCTTGTCTATTCCATATTTGGCTTAAGGAACTTTATCTGTGCTCATTTCAATCTCTGGTTTTATGCAGCACCCCTACTCACCTTTACCCTTAAGAAAGCATAAGTTGGTTTTCTAAATTTGAGACCCTGTTCTGTTTTGGAATGCAGTTCCTGTGTAGCCAAGTTTACATTCCGTGTATTAGTGATATCTTATGATGTTTCTTTTTCTGTGTGACTTATTTCAGTTAGAATCATCATACCTGAATCCACTCATTGTGCTGCTAAGGGCCTGATGACACAGATTTCATTGCTGAGTGATATTGCTTTGTAAGTAAATACCACAACTTCTTTATCCATTTTTCACTTTCTGCGATGTTGAACTTGTACTGTAAACGAGGTTCTTGTAAACAGAGCCGTTCGAAACTTTGGGGTGGCTGTGTCTTTTTGATTTTAAATTCCCTAAGCTATAGGACCATAAGTGGAAGTGCCCTAGGCTCTGTTGCTTTGTTTTTTAGATGTTTCAGGAAACACCATACACTTCTCCCGAGTGGTTGTTGGCAATTTACAACCCGCCCATCAGCATAACAAGGCTCCCAGTTCTCCATGGCCTGTCCTGCCTTTCTGGATTTTACACTTTTTTCAGATGGCCCTTTTGACCGGGGGGAAGTGAGACTTCATTGTAGTGCAGATTTCCTTTGCAAGCTTGCTTGGTTGGCCAAAAAGGGCGTATGCGTTTTTTCCTGAATATATTCAGGAAAAAACGCATACGCCCTTTTTGGCCAAGTGCATCATTGTGGACGTTCTGCCTCTTTTCCTATGCTTTCAATGCAATTCCAGTCTACCTCCTGAAATCGGTTTCCTGCAATTCTGCCCCGCTTTCAAGTCCTCTTGGCAGCCTTACTTCAGTCTATTTTTGGACGATAGCTGTCATTTATAACTCTGCAGGTTTGTGAATTACAGTGCCCCTGAGCTCCTTTCTTCAACTCGCTTTCTTGTGACCTGGCCGCAACACCGCAGGATGTCTTCAGGCCCTAATCTGGTTCTGGCACGGCACGCTAAGCCTTTGGTTATTTCCTCTTCCTGGTCGGAAATGAGAGTTAAATTTGCCCATCCAGACACCTCCAGCTAGTCTTTCATTAGTTCTCGCTATTCCTGTTCATCTTCCACAGAAATTGCAAACTGGGCCAAACAGGAAGTTAAAGGGATTGACTCTCCAAGTGGGGAGAGTGTTAGTAAAGCGTCTGGAATGTTGCACCCGAGTAGCAGGGTACGAAAACTGAGACATATTTGATCACGTCTCCCGATCACATGGTTGATCATACTCTAGGTTCCACATGCATGTTTTAGATGAAGGAAGAATACCTTAAACCTGGGTAGTTGAAACCCGTGGAATGGGTACCATGCAATATGACTTCAAAGGGTCTTCATTTGCTCACGAACCTCTCCAATCCTATCACTGCTGCGTTTATGCCCCTGTACACATGCTTGATTCTCTTTCGGAGACATAGCAATCCATAGGTTTTAAGATACTTACTAGTCAGGTGCATTCTTAGGCGTTTAATATGGGTTTTGTGTCCATTTCGTTGAGCAAGGAGTAGCTCTTGTCTATTCCATATTTGGCTTAAGGAACTTTATCTGTGCTCATTTCAATCTCTGGTTTTATGCAGCAACCCAACTCAACTTTCCCCTTAAGCAAGCATAAGTTGGTTTTCTAAATTTGAGACCCTGTTCTGTTTTGGAATGCAGTTCCTGTGTAGCCAAGTTTACATTCCGTGTATTAGTGATATCTTATGATGTTTCTTTTTTTGCGTGACTTATTTCAGTTAGAATCATCGTACCTTAATACACTCATTATGCTGCTAAGGGCCTGATGACACAGATTTCATTGCTGAGTGATATTGCTTTGTACGTAAATACCACAACTTCTTTATCCATTTTTCACTTTCTGCGATGTTGAACTTGTACTGTAAACGAGGTTCTTGTAAACAGAGCCATTCCAAACTTTGGGGTGGCTGTGTCTTTTTGATTTTAATTTCCCTAAGCTATAGGACCATAAGTGGAAGTGCCCTAGGTTCTGTTGCTTTGTTTTTTAGATGTTTCAGGAAACACCATACACTTCTCCCGAGTGGTTGTTGGCAATTTACATCCCGCCCATCAGCATAACAAGGCTCCCAGTTCTCCATGGCCTGTCCTGCCTTTCTGGATTTTACACTTTTTTCAGATGGCCCTTTTGACCGGGGGGAAGTGAGACTTCATTGTAGTGCAGATTTCCTTTGCAAGCTTGCTTGGTTGGCCAAAAAGGGCGTATGCGTTTTTTCCTGAATATATTCAGGAAAAAACGCATACGCCCTTTTTGGCCAAGTGCATCATTGTGGACGTTCTGCCTCTTTTCCTATGCTTTCAATGCAATTCCAGTCTACCTCCTGAAATCGGTTTCCTGCAATTCTGCCCCGCTTTCAAGTCCTCTTGGCAGCCTTACTTCAGTCTATTTTTGGACGATAGCTGTCATTTATAACTCTGCAGGTTTGTGAATTACAGTGCCCCTGCGCTCCTTTCTTCAACTTGCTCTCTTGTGACCTGGCTGCAACACCACAGGATGGCTTCAGGCCCTAATGTGGTTCCGGCACGGCACGCTGAGCCTTTGGTTAATTCCTCTTCCTGGTGGGAATTGAGAGTTAAATTTGCCCATCCAGACACCTCCAGCTAGCCTCTCATTTGTTCTCGCTATTCCTGTTCATCTTCCGCAGAAATTGCAAACTGGGCCAAACAGGAGGTTAAAGGGACTGACTCTCCAAGTGGGGAGAGTGTTAGTAAAGTGTCTGGAATGTTGCACCCGAGTTCCACGGTACGAAAACTGAGACATATTTGAACACGTCTCCCGATCACATGGTTGATCATACTCTAGGTTCCACATGCATGTTTTAGCTGAAGGAAGAATACCTTAAACCTGGGTAGTTGAAACCCGTGGAATGGGTACCATGCAATATGACTTCAAAGGGTCTTCATTTGCTCACCGAACCTCTCCAATCCTATCACTGCTGCGTTTATGCCCCTGTACACATGCTTGATTCTCTTTCGGAGACATAGCAATCCATAGGTTTTAAGATACTTACTAGTCAGGTACATTCTTAGGCGTTTAATATGCGGTGTTGAGTCCATTTCGTTGAGCAAGGAGTAGCTCTTGTCTATTCCATATTTGGCTTAAGGAACTTTATCTGTGCTCATTTCAATCTCTGGTTTTATGCAGCACCCCAACTCACCTTTACCCTTAAGCAAGAATAAGTTGGTTTTCTAAATTTGAGACCCTGTTCTGTTCTGTAATTCAGTTCCTGTGTAGCCAAGTTTACATTCCGTGTATTACTGATATCTTATGATGTTTCTTTTTCTGTGTGACTTATTTCAGTTAGAATCATCATACCTGAATCCACTCATTGTGCTGCTAAGGGCCTGATGACACAGATTTCATTGCTGAGTGATATTGCTTTGTAAGTAAATACCACAACTTCTTTATCCATTTTTCACTTTCTGCGATGTTGAACTTGTACTGTAAACGAGGTTCTTGTAAACAGAGCCTTTCCAAACTTTGGGGTGGCTGTGTCTTTTTGATTTTAATTTCCCTAAGCTATAGGACCATAAGTGGAAGTGCCCTAGGCTCTGTTGCTTTGTTTTTTAGATGTTTCAGGAAACACCATACACTTCTCCCAAGTGTCTGTTGGCAATTTACATCCAGCCCATCAGCATAACAAGGCTCCCAGTTCTCCATGGCCTGTCCTGCCTTTCTGGATTTTACACTTTTTTCAGATGGCCCTTTTGACCGGGGGGAAGTGAGACTTCATTGTAGTGCAGATTTCCTTTGCAAGCTTGCTTGGTTGGCCAAAAAGGGCGTATGCGTTTTTTCCTGAATATATTCAGGAAAAAACGCATACGCCCTTTTTGGCCAAGTGCATCATTGTGGACGTTCTGCCTCTTTTCCTATGCTTTCAATGCAATTCCAGTCTACCTCCTGAAATCGGTTTCCTGCAATTCTGCCCCGCTTTCAAGTCCTCTTGGCAGCCTTACTTCAGTCTATTTTTGGACAATAGCTGTCATTTATAACTCTGCAGGTTTGTGAATTACAGTGCCCCTGAGCTCCTTTCTACAACTCGCTTTCTTGTGAGCTGGCCGCAACACCGCAGGATGGCTTCAGGCCCTAATCTGTTTCCGGCACGGCACGCTGAGCCTTTGGTTAATTCCTCTTCCTGGTGGGAAATGAGAGTTAAATTTGCCCGTCCAGACACCTCCAGCTAGTCTCTCATTGGTTCTCGCTATTCCTGTTCATCTTCCGCAGAAATTGCAAACTGGGCCAAACAGGAGGTTAAAGGGACTGACTCTCCAAGTCGGGAGAGTGTTAGTAAAGCGTCTGGAATGTTGCACCCGAGTACCAGGGGAGGAAAACTGAGACATATTTGAACACGTCTCCCGTTCACATGGTTGATCATACTCTGGGTTCCACATGCATGTTTTAGCTGAAGGAAGAATACCTAAAACCTGGAGAGTTGAGACCCGTGTAATGGGTACCATGCAATATGACTTCAAAGGGTCTTCATTTGCTCACCGAACCTCTCCAATCCTATCACTGCTGCGTTTATGCCCCTGTACACATGCTTGATTCTCTTTTGGAGACATAGCAATCCATAGGTTTTAAGATACTTACTAGTCAGGTACATTCTTAGGCATTTAATATGCGGTGTTGAGTCCATTTCGTTGAGCAAGGAGTAGCTCTTGTCTATTCCATATTTGGCTTAAGGAACCTTATCTGTGCTCATTTCGATCTCTGGTTATGCAGCACCCCAATTCACCTTTCCCCTTAAGCAAGCATAAGTTGGTTTTCTAAATTTGAGACCCTGTTCTGTTTTGGAATGCAGTTCCTGTGTAGCCAAGTTTACATTCCGTGTATTACTGATATCTTATGATGTTTCTTTTTCTGTGTGACTTATTTCAGTTAGAATCATCGTACCTGAATCCACTCATTATGCTGCTACGGGCCTGATGACATAGATTTCATTGCTGAGTGATACTGCATTGTACGTAAGTACCACAAGTTCTTTATCCATTTTTCACTTTCTGTGATATTGAACTTGTACGGTAAACGAGGTTCTTGTAAACGGAGGCGTCCCAAACTTTGGGGTGGCTGTGTCTTTTTGAATTTAATTTCCCTAAGCTATAGGACCATAAGTGGAAGTGCCCTAGGTTCTGTTGCTTTGTTTTTTAGATGTTTCAGGAAACACCATACACTTCTCCCGAGTGGTTGTTGGCAATTTACATCCCGCCCATCAGCATAACAAGGCGCCCAGTTCTCCATGGCCTGTCCTGCCTTTCTGGATTTTACACTTTTTTCAGATGGCCCTTTTGACCGGGGGGAAGTGAGACTTCATTGTAGTGCAGATTTCCTTTGCAAGCTTGCTTGGTTGGCCAAAAAGGGCGTATGCGTTTTTTCCTGAATATATTCAGGAAAAAACGCATACGCCCTTTTTGGCCAAGTGCATCATTGTGGACGTTCTGCCTCTTTTCCTATGCTTTCAATGCAATTCCAGTCTACCTCCTGAAATCGGTTTCCTGCAATTCTGCCCCGCTTTCAAGTCCTCTTGGCAGCCTTACTTCAGTCTATTTTTGGACGATAGCTGTCATTTATAACTCTGCAGGTTTGTGAATTACAGTGCCCCTGAGCTCCTTTCTTCAACTCGCTTTCTTGTGACCTGGCCGCAACACCGCAGGATGTCTTCAGGCCCTAATCTGGTTCTGGCACGGCACGCTAAGCCTTTGGTTATTTCCTCTTCCTGGTCGGAAATGAGAGTTAAATTTGCCCATCCAGACACCTCCAGCTAGTCTTTCATTAGTTCTCGCTATTCCTGTTCATCTTCCACAGAAATTGCAAACTGGGCCAAACAGGAAGTTAAAGGGATTGACTCTCCAAGTGGGGAGAGTGTTAGTAAAGCGTCTGGAATGTTGCACCCGAGTAGCAGGGTACGAAAACTGAGACATATTTGATCACGTCTCCCGATCACATGGTTGATCATACTCTAGGTTCCACATGCATGTTTTAGATGAAGGAAGAATACCTTAAACCTGGGTAGTTGAAACCCGTGGAATGGGTACCATGCAATATGACTTCAAAGGGTCTTCATTTGCTCACGAACCTCTCCAATCCTATCACTGCTGCGTTTATGCCCCTGTACACATGCTTGATTCTCTTTCGGAGACATAGCAATCCATAGGTTTTAAGATACTTACTAGTCAGGTGCATTCTTAGGCGTTTAATATGGGTTTTGTGTCCATTTCGTTGAGCAAGGAGTAGCTCTTGTCTATTCCATATTTGGCTTAAGGAACTTTATCTGTGCTCATTTCAATCTCTGGTTTTATGCAGCAACCCAACTCAACTTTCCCCTTAAGCAAGCATAAGTTGGTTTTCTAAATTTGAGACCCTGTTCTGTTTTGGAATGCAGTTCCTGTGTAGCCAAGTTTACATTCCGTGTATTAGTGATATCTTATGATGTTTCTTTTTTTGCGTGACTTATTTCAGTTAGAATCATCGTACCTTAATACACTCATTATGCTGCTAAGGGCCTGATGACACAGATTTCATTGCTGAGTGATATTGCTTTGTACGTAAATACCACAACTTCTTTATCCATTTTTCACTTTCTGCGATGTTGAACTTGTACTGTAAACGAGGTTCTTGTAAACAGAGCCATTCCAAACTTTGGGGTGGCTGTGTCTTTTTGATTTTAATTTCCCTAAGCTATAGGACCATAAGTGGAAGTGCCCTAGGTTCTGTTGCTTTGTTTTTTAGATGTTTCCGGAAACACCATACACTTCTCCCGAGTGGTTGTTGGCAATTTACATCCCGCCCATCAGCATAACAAGGCTCCCAGTTCTCCATGGCCTGTCCTGCCTTTCTGGATTTTACACTTTTTTCAGATGGCCCTTTTGACCGGGGGGAAGTGAGACTTCATTGTAGTGCAGATTTCCTTTGCAAGCTTGCTTGGTTGGCCAAAAAGGGCGTATGCGTTTTTTCCTGAATATATTCAGGAAAAAACGCATACGCCCTTTTTGGCCAAGTGCATCATTGTGGACGTTCTGCCTCTTTTCCTATGCTTTCAATGCAATTCCAGTCTACCTCCTGAAATCGGTTTCCTGCAATTCTGCCCCGCTTTCAAGTCCTCTTGGCAGCCTTACTTCAGTCTATTTTTGGACGATAGCTGTCATTTATAACTCTGCAGGTTTGTGAATTACAGTGCCCCTGCGCTCCTTTCTTCAACTTGCTCTCTTGTGACCTGGCTGCAACACCACAGGATGGCTTCAGGCCCTAATGTGGTTCCGGCACGGCACGCTGAGCCTTTGGTTAATTCCTCTTCCTGGTGGGAATTGAGAGTTAAATTTGCCCATCCAGACACCTCCAGCTAGCCTCTCATTTGTTCTCGCTATTCCTGTTCATCTTCCGCAGAAATTGCAAACTGGGCCAAACAGGAGGTTAAAGGGACTGACTCTCCAAGTGGGGAGAGTGTTAGTAAAGTGTCTGGAATGTTGCACCCGAGTTCCAGGGTACGAAAACTGAGACATATTTGAACACGTCTCCCGATCACATGGTTGATCATACTCTAGGTTCCACATGCATGTTTTAGCTGAAGGAAGAATACCTTAAACCTGGGTAGTTGAAACCCGTGGAATGGGTACCATGCAATATGACTTCAAAGGGTCTTCATTTGCTCACCGAACCTCTCCAATCCTATCACTGCTGCGTTTATGCCCCTGTACACATGCTTGATTCTCTTTCGGAGACATAGCAATCCATAGGTTTTAAGATACTTACTAGTCAGGTACATTCTTAGGCGTTTAATATGCGGTGTTGAGTCCATTTCGTTGAGCAAGGAGTAGCTCTTGTCTATTCCATATTTGGCTTAAGGAACTTTATCTGTGCTCATTTCAATCTCTGGTTTTATGCAGCACCCCAACTCACCTTTACCCTTAAGCAAGAATAAGTTGGTTTTCTAAATTTGAGACCCTGTTCTGTTCTGTAATTCAGTTCCTGTGTAGCCAAGTTTACATTCCGTGTATTACTGATATCTTATGATGTTTCTTTTTCTGTGTGACTTATTTCAGTTAGAATCATCATACCTGAATCCACTCATTGTGCTGCTAAGGGCCTGATGACACAGATTTCATTGCTGAGTGATATTGCTTTGTAAGTAAATACCACAACTTCTTTATCCATTTTTCACTTTCTGCGATGTTGAACTTGTACTGTAAACGAGGTTCTTGTAAACAGAGCCTTTCCAAACTTTGGGGTGGCTGTGTCTTTTTGATTTTAATTTCCCTAAGCTATAGGACCATAAGTGGAAGTGCCCTAGGCTCTGTTGCTTTGTTTTTTAGATGTTTCAGGAAACACCATACACTTCTCCCAAGTGTCTGTTGGCAATTTACATCCAGCCCATCAGCATAACAAGGCTCCCAGTTCTCCATGGCCTGTCCTGCCTTTCTGGATTTTACACTTTTTTCAGATGGCCCTTTTGACCGGGGGGAAGTGAGACTTCATTGTAGTGCAGATTTCCTTTGCAAGCTTGCTTGGTTGGCCAAAAAGGGCGTATGCGTTTTTTCCTGAATATATTCAGGAAAAAACGCATACGCCCTTTTTGGCCAAGTGCATCATTGTGGACGTTCTGCCTCTTTTCCTATGCTTTCAATGCAATTCCAGTCTACCTCCTGAAATCGGTTTCCTGCAATTCTGCCCCGCTTTCAAGTCCTCTTGGCAGCCTTACTTCAGTCTATTTTTGGACGATAGCTGTCATTTATAACTCTGCAGGTTTGTGAATTACAGTGCCCCTGAGCTCCTTTCTACAACTCGCTTTCTTGTGAGCTGGCCGCAACACCGCAGGATGGCTTCAGGCCCTAATCTGTTTCCGGCACGGCACGCTGAGCCTTTGGTTAATTCCTCTTCCTGGTGGGAAATGAGAGTTAAATTTGCCCGTCCAGACACCTCCAGCTAGTCTCTCATTGGTTCTCGCTATTCCTGTTCATCTTCCGCAGAAATTGCAAACTGGGCCAAACAGGAGGTTAAAGGGACTGACTCTCCAAGTCGGGAGAGTGTTAGTAAAGCGTCTGGAATGTTGCACCCGAGTACCAGGGGAGGAAAACTGAGACATATTTGAACACGTCTCCCGTTCACATGGTTGATCATACTCTGGGTTCCACATGCATGTTTTAGCTGAAGGAAGAATACCTAAAACCTGGAGAGTTGAGACCCGTGTAATGGGTACCATGCAATATGACTTCAAAGGGTCTTCATTTGCTCACCGAACCTCTCCAATCCTATCACTGCTGCGTTTATGCCCCTGTACACATGCTTGATTCTCTTTTGGAGACATAGCAATCCATAGGTTTTAAGATACTTACTAGTCAGGTACATTCTTAGGCATTTAATATGCGGTGTTGAGTCCATTTCGTTGAGCAAGGAGTAGCTCTTGTCTATTCCATATTTGGCTTAAGGAACCTTATCTGTGCTCATTTCGATCTCTGGTTATGCAGCACCCCAATTCACCTTTCCCCTTAAGCAAGCATAAGTTGGTTTTCTAAATTTGAGACCCTGTTCTGTTTTGGAATGCAGTTCCTGTGTAGCCAAGTTTACATTCCGTGTATTACTGATATCTTATGATGTTTCTTTTTCTGTGTGACTTATTTCAGTTAGAATCATCGTACCTGAATCCACTCATTATGCTGCTACGGGCCTGATGACATAGATTTCATTGCTGAGTGATACTGCATTGTACGTAAGTACCACAAGTTCTTTATCCATTTTTCACTTTCTGTGATATTGAACTTGTACGGTAAACGAGGTTCTTGTAAACGGAGGCGTCCCAAACTTTGGGGTGGCTGTGTCTTTTTGAATTTAATTTCCCTAAGCTATAGGACCATAAGTGGAAGTGCCCTAGGCTCTGTTGCTTTGTTTTTTAGATGTTTCAGGAAACACCATACACTTCTCCCGAGTGTTTGTTGGCAATTTACATCCCGCCCATCAGCATAACAAGGCTCCCAGTTCTCCATGGCCTGTCCTGCCTTTCTGGATTTTACACTTTTTTCAGATGGCCCTTTTGACCGGGGGGAAGTGAGACTTCATTGTAGTGCAGATTTCCTTTGCAAGCTTGCTTGGTTGGCCAAAAAGTGCGTATGCGTTTTTTCCTGAATATATTCAGGAAAAAACGCATACGCCCTTTTTGGCCAAGTGCATCATTGTGGACGTTCTGCCTCTTTTCCTATGCTTTCAATGCAATTCCAGTCTACCTCCTGAAATCGGTTTCCTGCAATTCTGCCCCGCTTTCAAGTCCTCTTGGCAGCCTTACTTCAGTCTATTTTTGGACGATAGCTGTCATTTATAACTCTGCAGGTTTGTGAATTGCAGTGCCCCTGAGCTCCTTTCTTCAACTCGCTTTCTTGTGACCTGGCCACAACACCGCAGGATGGCTTCAGGCCCTAATCTGGTTCCGGCCCGGCATGCTGAGCCTTTGTTTAATTCCTCTTCCTGGTGGGAAATGAGAGTTAAATTTGCCCGTCCAGACACCTCCAGCTAGCCTCTCATTGGTTCTCACTATTCCTGTTCATCTTCCGCAGAAATTG
This sequence comes from Delphinus delphis, assembly GCF_949987515.2. NCBI lineage: Eukaryota > Metazoa > Chordata > Mammalia > Artiodactyla > Delphinidae > Delphinus > Delphinus delphis. The sequence continues at coordinate 1,087,950 of NW_027192708.1, read as the reverse complement.
CAAACTGGGCCAAACAGGAGGTTAAAGGGACTGACTCTCCAAGTCGGGAGAGTGTTAGTAAAGCGTCTGGAATGTTGCACCCGAGTACCAGGGGAGGAAAACTGAGACATATTTGAACACGTCTCCCGATCACATGGTTGATCATACTCTGGGTTCCACATGCATGTTTTAGCTGAAGGAAGAATACCTTAAACCTGGAGAGTTGAGACCCGTGTAATGGGTACCATGCAATATGACTTCAAAGGGTCTTCATTTGCTCACCGAACCTCTCCAATCCTATCACTGCTGCGTTTGTGCCCCTGTACACACGCTTGATTCTCTTTTGGAGACATAGCAGTCCATAGGTTTTAAGATACTTACTAGTCAGGTACATTCTTAGGCGTTTAATATGGGGTTTTGAGTCCATTTCGTTGAGCAAGGAGTAGCTCTTGTCTATTCCATATTTGGCTTAAGGAACTTTATCTGTGCTCATTTCAATCTCTGGTTTTATGCAGCAACCCAACTCACCTTTCCCCTTAAGCAAGCATAAGTTGGTTTTCTAAATTTGAGACCCTGTTCTGTTTTGGAATGCAGTTCCTGTGTAGCCAAGTTTACATTCCGTGTATTAGTGATATCTTATGATGTTTCTTTTTTTGCGTGACTTATTTCAGTTAGAATCATCGTACCTTAATACACTCATTATGCTGCTAAGGGCCTGATGACACAGATTTCATTGCTGAGTGATATTGCTTTGTACGTAAATACCACAACTTCTTTATCCATTTTTCAATTTCTGCGATGTTGAACTTGTACTGTAAACGAGGTTCTTGTAAACAGAGCCGTTCCAAACTTTGGGGTGGCTGTGTCTTTTTGATTTTAATTTCCCTAAGCTATAGGACCATAAGTGGAAGTGCCCTAGGTTCTGTTGCTTTGTTTTTTAGATGTTTCAGGAAACACCATACACTTCTCCCGAGTGGTTGTTGGCAATTTACATCCCGCCCATCAGCATAACAAGGCTCCCAGTTCTCCATGGCCTGTCCTGCCTTTCTGGATTTTACACTTTTTTCAGATGGCCCTTTTGACCGGGGGGAAGTGAGACTTCATTGTAGTGCAGATTTCCTTTGCAAGCTTGCTTGGTTGGCCAAAAAGGGCGTATGCGTTTTTTCCTGAATATATTCAGGAAAAAACGCATACGCCCTTTTTGGCCAAGTGCATCATTGTGGACGTTCTGCCTCTTTTCCTATGCTTTCAATGCAATTCCAGTCTACCTCCTGAAATCAGTTTCCTGCAATTCTGCCCCGCTTTCAAGTCCTCTTGGCAGCCTTACTTCAGTCTATTTTTGGACGATAGCTGTCATTTATAACTCTGCAGGTTTGTGAATTACAGTGACCCTGAGCTGCTTTCTTCAACTCGCTTTCTTTTGAGCTGGCCGCAACACCGCAGGATGGCTTCAGGCCCTAATCTGGTTCCGGCCCGGCATGCTGAGCCTTTGGTTATTTCCTCTTCCTGGTGGGAAATGAGAGTTAAATTTGCCCGTCCAGACACCTCCAGCTAGTCTCTCATTGGTTCTCGCTATTCCTGTTCATCTTCCGCAGAAATTGCAAACTGGGCAAAACAGGAGGTTAAAGGCGCTGACTCTCCAAGTGGGGAGAGTGTTAGTAAAGTGTCTGGAATGTTGCACCCGAGTACCAGGGGAGGAAAACTGAGACATATTTGAACACGTCTCCCGTTCACATGGTTGATCATACTTGGGTTCCACATGCATGTTTTAGCTGAAGGAAGAATACCTTAAACCTGGGTATTTGAAACCCGTGGAATGGGTACCATGCAATATGACTTCAAAGGGTCTTCATTTGCTCACCGAACCTCTCCAATCCTATCACTGCTGCGTTTATGCCCCTGTACACATGCTTGATTCTCTTTCGGAGACATAGCAATCCATAGGTTTTAAGATACTTACTAGTCAGGTACATTCTTAGGCGTTTAATATGCGGTGTTGAGTCCATTTCGTTGAGCAAGGAGTAGCTCTTGTCTATTCCATATTTGGCTTAAGGAACTTTATCTGTGCTCATTTCAATCTCTGGTTTTATGCAGCACCCCAACTCACCTTTACCCTTAAGCAAGCATAAGTTGGTTTTCTAAATTTGAGACCCTGTTCTGTTCTGTAATTCAGTTCCTGTGTAGCCAAGTTTACATTCCGTGTATTACTGATATCTTATGATGTTTCTTTTTCTGTGTGACTTATTTCAGTTAGAATCATCATACCTGAATCCACTCATTGTGCTGCTAAGGACCTGATGACACAGATTTCATTGCTGAGTGATATTGCTTTGTAAGTAAATACCACAACTTTTTTATCCATTTTTCACTTTCTGCGATGTTGAACTTGTACTGTAAACGAGGTTCTTGTAAACAGAGCCGTTCCAAACTTTGGGGTGGCTGTGTCTTTTTGATTTTAAATTCCCTAAGCTATAGGACAATAAGTGGAAGTGCCCTAGGCTCTGTTGCTTTGTTTTTTAGATGTTTCAGGAAACACCATACACTTCTCCCGAGTGGTTGTTGGCAATTTACATCCCACCCTTCAGCATAACAAGGCTCCCAGTTCTCCATGGCCTGTCCTGCCTTTCTGGATTTTACACTTTTTTCAGATGGCCCTTTTGACCGGGGGGAAGTGAGACTTCATTGTAGTGCAGATTTTCTTTGCAAGCTTGCTTGGTTGGCCAAAAAGGGCGTATGCGTTTTTTCCTGAATATATTCAGGAAAAAACGCATACGCCCTTATTGGCCAAGTGCATCATTGTGGACGTTCTGCCTCTTTTCCTATGCTTTCAATGCAATTCCAGTCTACCTCCTGAAATCAGTTTCCTGCAATTCTGCCCCGCTTTCAAGTCCTCTTGGCAGCCTTACTTCAGTCTATTTTTGGACGATAGCTGTCATTTATAACTCTGCAGGTTTGTGAATTACAGTGCCCCTGAGCTGCTTTCTTCAACTCGCTTTCTTTTGAGCTGGCCGCAACACCGCAGGATGGCTTCAGGCCCTAATCTGGTTCCGGCCCGGCATGCTGAGCCTTTGGTTATTTCCTCTTCCTGGTGGGAAATGAGAGTTAAATTTGCCCGTCCAGACACCTCCAGCTAGCCTCTCATTGGTTCTCGCTATTCCTGTTCATCTTCCGCAGAAATTGCAAACTGGGCCAAACAGGAGGTTAAAGGGACTGACTCTCCAAGTGGGGAGAGTGTTAGTAAAGCGTCTGGAATGTTGCACCCGAGTACCAGGGGAGGAAAACTGAGACATATTTGAACACGTCTCCCGTTCACATGGTTGATCATACTCTGGGTTCCACATGCATGTTTTAGCTGAAGGAAGAATACCTTAAACCTTGAGAGTTAAGACCTGTGTAATGGGTACCATGCAATATGACTTCAAAGGGTCTTCATTTGCTCACCGAACCTCTCCAATCCTATCACTGCTGCGTTTATGCCCCTGTACAATTGCTTGATTCTCTTTTGGAGACATAGCAATCCATAGGTTTTAAGATACTTACTAGTCAGGTACATTCTTAGGCGTTTAATATGGGGTTTTGAGTCCATTTCGTTGAGCAAGGAGTAGCTCTTGTCTATTCCATATTTGGCTTAAGGAACTTTATCTGTGCTCATTTCAATCTCTGGTTTTATGCAGCACCCCAACTCACCTTTCCCCTTAAGCAAGCATAAGTTGGTTTTCTAAATTTGAGAACCTGTTCTGTTTTGGAATGCAGTTCCTGTGTAGCCAGGTTTACATTCCGTGTATTACTGATATCTTATGATGTTTCTTTTTCTGTGTGACTTATTTCAGGTAGAATCATCGTACCTGAATCCACTCATTATGCTGCTACGGGCCTGATGACATAGATTTCATTGCTGAGTGATACTGCATTGTACGTAAGTACCTCAAGTTCTTTATCCATTTTTCACTTTCTGTGATATTGAACTTGTACGGTAAACGAGGTTCTTGTAAACGGAGGCGTCCCAAACTTTGGGGTGGCTGTGTCTTTTTGATTTTAATTTCCCTAAGCTATAGGACCATAAGTGGAAGTGCCCTAGGCTCTGATGCTTTGTTTTTTAGATGTTTCAGGAAACACCATACACTTCTCCTGAGTGTCTGTTGGCAATTTACATCCCGCCCATCAGCATAACAAGGCTCCCAGTTCTCCATGGCCTGTCCTGCCTTTCTGGAGTTTACACTTTTTTCAGATAGCCCTTTTGACCGGGGAGAAGTGAGACTTCATTGTAGTGCAGATTTCCTTTGCAAGTTTGCTTGGTTGGCCAAAAAGGGCGTATGCGTTTTTTCCTGAATATATTCAGGAAAAAACGCATACGCCCTTTTTGGCCAAGTGCATCATTGTGGACGTTCTGCCTCTTTTCCTATGCTTTCAATGCAATTCCAGTCTACCTCCTGAAATCGGTTTCCTGCAATTCTGCCCCGCTTTCAAGTCCTCTTGGCAGCCTTACTTCAGTCTATTTTTGGACGACAGCTGTCATTTATAACTCTGCAGGTTTGTGAATTGCAGTGCCCCTGAGCTCCTTTCTTCAACTCGCTTTCTTGTGACCTGGCTGCAACACCGCAGGATGTCTTCAGGCCCTAATCTGGTTCTGGCACGGCATGCTGAGCCTTTGGTTAATTCCTATTCCTGGTGGGAAATGAGAGTTAAATTTGCCCGTCCAGACACCTCCAGCTAGCCTCTCATTGGTTCTCGCTATTCCTGTTCATCTTCCGCAGAAATTGCAAACTGGGCCAAACAGGAGGTTAAAGGGACTGACTCTCCAAGTGGGGAGAGTGTTAGTAAAGCGTCTGGAATGTTGCACCCGAGTACCAGCGTACGAAAACTGAGACATATTTGAACACGTCTCCCGTTCACATGGTTGATCATACTTGGGTTCCACATGCATGTTTTAGCTGAAGGAAGAATACCTTAAACCTGGAGAGTTAAGACCCGTGTAATGGGTACCATGCAATATGACTTCAAAGGGTCTTCATTTGCTCACCGAACCTCTCCAAACCTATCACTGCTGCGTTTATGCCCCTGTACACACGCTTGATTCTCTTTCGGAGACATAGCAATCCATAGGTTTTAAGATATTTACTAGTCAGGTACATACTTAGGCGTTTAATATGGGGTGTTGAGTCCATTTCGTTGAGCAAGGAGTAGCTCTTGTCTATTCCATATTTGGCTTAAGGAACTTTATCTGTGCTCATTTCAATCTCTGGTTTTATGCAGCACCCCTACTCACCTTTACCCTTAAGCAAGCATAAGTTGGTTTTCTAAATTTGAGTCCCTGTTCTGTTCTGTAATTCAGTTCCTGTGTAGCCAAGTTTCCATTCCGTGTATTACTGATATCTTATGATGTTTCTATTTCTGTGTGACTTATTTCAGTTAGAATCATCATACCTGAATCCACTCATTGTGCTGCTAAGGGCCTGGTGACATAGATTTCATTGCTGAGTGATATTGCTTTGTAAGTAAATACCGCAACTTCTTTATCCATTTTTCACTTTCTGAGATGTTGAACTTGTACTGAAAACGAGGTTCTTGTAAACAGAGCCGTTCCAAACTTTGGGGTGGCTGTGTCTTTTTGATTTTAATTTCCCTAAGCTATAGGACCATAAGTGGAAGTGCCCTAGGCTCTGTTGCTTTGTTTTTTAGATGTTTCAGGAAACACCATACACTTCTCCGGAGTGTCTGTTGGCAATTTACATCCCGCCCATCAGCATAACAAGGCTCCCAGTTCTCCATGGCCTGTCCTGCCTTTCTGGATTTTACACTTTTTTCAGATGGCCCTTTTGACCGGGGGGAAGTGAGACTTCATTGTAGTGCAGATTTCCTTTGCAAGCTTGCTTGGTTGGCCAAAAAGGGCGTATGCGTTTTTTCCTGAATATATTCAGGAAAAAACGCATACGCCCTTTTTGGCCAAGTGCATCATTGTGGACGTTCTGCCTCTTTTCCTATGCTTTCAATGCAATTCCAGTCTACCTCCTGAAATCGGTTTCCTGCAATTCTGCCCCGCTTTCAAGTCCTCTTGGCAGCCTTACTTCAGTCTATTTTTGGACGATAGCTGTCATTTATAACTCTGCAGGTTTGTGAATTGCAGTGCCCCTGAGCTCGTTTCTTCAACTCGCTTTCTTGTGACCTGGCCGCAACACCGCAGGATGTCTTCAGGCCCTAATCTGGTTCTGGCACGGCACGCTGAGCCTTTGGTTAATTCCTCTTCCTGGTGGGAAATGAGAGTTAAATTTGCCCGTCCAGACACCTCCAGCTAGCCTCTCATTGGTTCTCGCTATTCCTGTTCATCTTCCGCAGAAATTGCAAACTGGGCCAAACAGGAGATTAAAGGCACTGACTCTCCAAGTGGGGTGAGTGTTCGTTAAGCGTCTGGAATGTTGCACCCGAGTACCAGGGGACCAAAAGTGAGACATATTTGAACATGTCTCCCGATCACACAGTTGATCATACTCTGGGTTCCACATGCATGTTTTAGCTGAAGGAAGAATACCTTAAACCTGGAGAGTTGAGACCCGTGGAATGGGTACCATGCAATATGACTTCAAAGGGTCTTCATTTGCTCACCGAACCTCTCCAATCCTATCACTGCTGCGTTTATGCCCCGGTACATACGCTTGATTCTCTTTCGGAGACATAGCAATCCATAGGTTTTAAGATACTTACTAGTCAGGTACATTCTTAGGCGTTTAATATGGGGTGTTGGGTCCATTTCGTTGAGCAAGGAGTAGCTCTTGTCTATTCCATATTTGGCTTAAGGAACGTTATCTGTGCTCATTTGAATCTCTGGTTTTATGCAGCACCCCAACTCACCTTTACCCTTAAGCAAGCATAAGTTGGTTTTCTAAATTTGAGACCCTGTTCTGTTCTGTAATTCAGTTCCTGTGTAGCCAAGTTTACATTCCGTGTATTAGTGATATCTTATGATGTTTCTTTTTCTGTGTGACTTATTTCAGTTAGAATCATCGTACCTGAATCCACTCATTATGCTGCTACGGGCCTGATGACATAGATTTCATTGCTGAGTGATACTGCATTGTACGTAAGTACCACAAGTTCTTTATCCATTTTTCACTTTCTGTGATATTGAACTTGTACGGTAAACGAGGTTCTTGTAAACAGAGGCGTCCCAAACTTTGGGGTGGCTGTGTCTTTTTGATTTTAATTTCCCTAAGCTATAGGACCATAAGTGGAAGTGCCCTAGGCTCTGTTGCTTTGTTTTTTAGATGTTTCAGGAGACACCATACAGTTCTCCTGAGTGTCTGTTGGCAATTTACATCCCGCCCATCAGCATAACAAGGCTCCCAGTTCTCCATGGCCTGTCCTGCCTTTCTGGATTTTACACCTTTTTCAGATGGCCCTTTTGACCGGGGGGAAGTGAGACTTCATTGTAGTGCAGATTTCCTTTGCAAGCTTGCTTGGTTGGCCAAAAAGGGCGTATGCGTTTTTTCCTGAATATATTCAGGAAAAAACGCATACGCCCTTTTTGGCCAAGTGCATCATTGTGGACGTTCTGCCTCTTTTCCTATGCTTTCAATGCAATTCCAGTCTACCTCCTGAAATCGTTTTCCTGCAATTCTGCCCCGCTTTCAAGTCCTCTTGGCAGCCTTACTTCAGTATATTTTTGGACGATAGCTGTCATTTATAACTCTGCAGGTTTGTGAATTACAGTGCCCCTGAGCTCCTTTCTTCAACTCGCTTTCTTGTGACCTGGCCGCAACACCGCAGGATGGCTTCAGGCCCTAATCTGGTTCCGGCACGGCACGCTGAGCCTTTGGTTAATTCCTCTTCCTGGTGGGAAATGAGATTTAAATTTGCCCGTCCAGACACCTCCAGCTAGTCTCTCATTGGTTCTCGCTATTCCTGTTCATTTTCCGCAGAAATTGCAAACTGGGCCAAACAGGAGGTTAAAGGGACTGACTCTCCAAGTCGGGAGAGTGTTAGTAAAGCGTCTGGAATGTTGCACCCGAGTACCAGGGTACGAAAACTGAGACATATTTGAACACGTCTCCCGATCACATGGTTGATCATACTCTGGGTTCCATATGCATGTTTTAGTGAAGGAAGAATACCTAAAACCTGGGTAGTTGAAAACCGTGGAATGGGTACCATGCAATATGACTTCAAAGGGTCTTCATTTGCTCACCGAACCTCTCCAATCCTATCACTGCTGCGTTTATGCCCCTGTACACATGCTTGATTCTCTTTCGGAGACATAGGAATCCATAGGTTTTAAGATACTTACTAGTCAGGTACATTCTTAGGCGTTTAATATGCGGTGTTGAGTCCATTTCGTTGAGCAAGGAGTAGCTCTTGTCTATTCCATATTTGGTTTAAGGAACTTTATCTGTGCTCATTTCAATCTCTGGTTTTATGCAGCACCCCAACTCACCTTTCCCCTTAAGCAAGCATAAGTTGGTTTTCTAAATTTGAGACCCTGTTCTGTTCTGTAATTCAGTTCCTGTGTAGCCAAGTTTACATTCCGTGTATTACTGATATCTTATGATGTTTCTTTTTCTGCGTGACTTATTTCAGTTAGAATCATCATACCTGAATCCACTCATTGTGCTGCTAAGGGCCTGATGACACAGATTTCATTGCTGAGTGATATTGCTTTGTAAGTAAATACCACAACTTCTTTATCCATTTTTCACTTTCTGCGATGTTGAACTTGTACTGTAAACGAGGTTCTTGTAAACAGAGCCGATCCAAACTTTGGGGTGGCTGTGTCTTTTTGATTTTAATTGCCCTAAGCTATAGGACCATAAGTGGAAGTGCCCTAGGTTCTGTTGCTTTGTTTTTTAGATGTTTCAGGAAACACCATACACTTCTCCCGAGTGGTTGTTGGCAATTTACATCCCGCCCATCAGCATAACAAGGCTCCCAGTTCTCCATGGCCTGTCCTGCCTTTCTGGATTTTACACTTTTTTCAGATGGCCCTTTTGACCGGGGGGAAGTGAGACTTCATTGTAGTGCAGATTTCCTTTGCAAGCTTGCTTGGTTGGCCAAAAAGGGCGTATGCGTTTTTTCCTGAATATATTCAGGAAAAAACGCATACGCCCTTTTTGGCCAAGTGCATCATTGTGGACGTTCTGCCTCTTTTCCTATGCTTTCAATGCAATTCCAGTCTACCTCCTGAAATCGGTTTCCTGCAATTCTGCCCCGCTTTCAAGTCCTCTTGGCAGCCTTACTTCAGTCTATTTTTGGACGATAGCTGTCATTTATAACTCTGCAGGTTTGTGAATTACAGTGCCCCTGAGCTCCTTTCTTCAACTCGCTTTCTTGTGAGCTGGCCGCAACACCGCAGGATGGCTTCAGGCCCTAATCTGGTTCCGGTACGGCACGCTGAGCCTTTGGTTCTTTCCTCTTCCTGGTGGGAAATGAGAGTTAAATTTGCCCGTCCAGACACCTCCAGCTAGGCTCTCATTGGTTCTCGCTATTCCTGTTCATCTTCCGCAGAAATTGCAAACTGGGCCAAACAGGAGGTTAAAGGCGCTGACTCTCCAAGTGGGGAGAGTGTTAGTAAAGCGTCTGGAATGTTGCACCCGAGTACCAGGGGAGGAAAACTGAGACATATTTGAACACGTCTCCCGATCACATGGTTGATCATACTCTGGGTTCCACATGCATGTTTTAGCTGAAGGAAGAATACCTAAAACCTGGGTAGTTGAAACCCGTGGAATGGGTACCATGCAATGTGACTTCAAAGGGTCTTCATTTGCTCACCGAACCTCTCCAATCCTATCACTGCTGCGTTTATGCCCCTGTACACATGCTTGATTCTCTTTCGGAGACATAGCAATCCATAGGTTTTAAGATACTTACTAGTCAGGTACATTCTTAGGCGTTTAATATGCGGTGTTGAGTCCATTTGGTTGAGCAAGGAGTAGCTCTTGTCTATTCCATATTTGACTTAAGGAACTTTATCTGTGCTCATTTCAATCTCTGGTTTTATGTAGCACCCCAACTCACCTTTACCCTTAAGCAAGCATAAGTTGGTTTTCTAAATTTGAGACCCTGTTCTGTTCTGTAATTCAGTTCCTGTGTAGCCAAGTTTACATTCCGTGTATTAGTGATATCTTATGATGTTTCTTTTTCTGTGTGACTTATTTCAGTTAGAATCATCGTACCTGAATCCACTCATTATGCTGCTAAGGGCCTGATGACATAGATTTCATTGCTGAGTGATACTGCATTGTACGTAAGTACCTCAAGTTCTTTATCCATTTTTCACTTTCTGTGATATTGAACTTGTACGGTAAACGAGGTTCTTGTAAACGGAGGCGTCCCAAACTTTGGGGTGGCTGTGTCTTTTTGAATTTAATTTCCCTAAGCTATAGGACCATAAGTGGAAGTGCCCTAGGCTCTGTTGCTTTGTTTTTTAGATGTTTCAGGAAACACCATACACTTCTCCAGAGTGGCTGTTGGCAATTTACATCCCGCCCATCAGCATAAGAAGGCTCCCAGTTCTCCATGGCCTGTCGTGCCTTTATGGATTTTACACTTTTTTCAGATGGCCCTTTTGACCAGGTGGAGGTGAGACTTCATTGTAGTGCAGATTTCCTTTGCAAGCTTGCTTGGTTGGCCAAAAAGGGCGTATGCGTTTTTTCCTGAATATATTCAGGAAAAAACGCATACGCCCTTTTTGGCCAAGTGCATCATTGTGGACGTTCTGCCTCTTTTCCTATGCTTTCAATGCAATTTCAGTCTACCTCCTGAAATCGGTTTCCTGCAATTCTGCCCCGCTTTCAAGTCCTCTTGGCAGCTTACTTCAGTCTATTTTTGGACGATAGCTGTCATTTATAACTCTGCAGGTTTGTGAATTACAGTGCCCCTGAGCTCCTTTCTACAACTCGCTTTCTTGTGAGCTGGCCGCAACACCGCAGGATGGCTTCAGGCCCTAATCTGGTTCCGGCACGGCACGCTGAGCCTTTGGTTAATTCCTCTTCCTGGTGGGAAATGAGAGTTAAATTTGCCCGTCCAGACACCTCCAGCTAGTCTCTCATTGGTTCTCGCTATTCCTGTTCATCTTCCGCAGAAATTGCAAACTGGGCCAAACAGGAGGTTAAAGGGACTGACTCTCCAAGTCGGGAGAGTGTTAGTAAAGCGTCTGGAATGTTGCACCCGAGTACCAGGGGAGGAAAACTGAGACATATTTGAACACGTCTCCCGTTCACATGGTTGATCATACTCTGGGTTCCACATGCATGTTTTAGCTGAAGGAAGAATACCTTAAACCTGGAGAGTTAAGACCCGTGTAATGGGTACCATGCAATATGACTTCAAAGGGTCTTCATTTGCTCACCGAACCTCTCCAATCCTATCACTGCTGCGTTTATGCCCCTGTACACATGCTTGATTCTCTTTCGGAGACATAGCGATCCATAGGTTTTAAGATACTTACTAGTCAGGTACATTCTTAGGCGTTTAATATGCGGTGTTGAGTCCATTTCGTTGAGCAAGGAGTAGCTCTTGTCTATTCCATATTTGACTTAAGGAACTTTATCTGTGCTCATTTCAATCTCTGGTTTTATGCAGCACCCCAACTCACCTTTACCCTTAAGCAAGCATAAGTTGGTTTTCTAAATTTGAGACCCTGTTCTGTTCTGTAATTCAGTTCCTGTGTAGCCAAGTTTACATTCCGTGTATTACTGATATCTTATGATGTTTCTTTTTCTGCGTGACTTATTTCAGTTAGAATCATCATACCTGAATCCACTCATTGTGCTGCTAAGGGTCTGATGACACAGATTTCATTGCTGAGTGATATTGCTTTGTAAGTAAATACCACAACTTCTTTATCCATTTTTCACTTTCTGTGATGTTGAACTTGTACTGTAAACGAGGTTCTTGTAAACAGAGCCGTTCCAAACTTTGGGGTGGCTGTGTCTTTTTGATTTTAATTTCCCTAAGCTATAGGACCATAAGTGGAAGTGCCCTAGGTTCTGTTGCTTTGTTTTTTAGATGTTTCAGGAAACACCATACACTTCTCCCGAGTGGTTGTTGGCAATTTACATCCCGCCCATCAGCATAACAAGGCTCCCAGTTCTCCATGGCCTGTCCTGCCTTTCTGGATTTTACACTTTTTTCAGATGGCCCTTTTGACCGGGGGGAAGTGAGACTTCATTGTAGTGCAGATTTCCTTTGCAAGCTTGCTTGGTTGGCCAAAAAGGGCGTATGCGTTTTTTCCTGAATATATTCAGGAAAAAACGCATACGCCCTTTTTGGCCAAGTGCATCATTGTGGACGTTCTGCCTCTTTTCCTATGCTTTCAATGCAATTCCAGTCTACCTCCTGAAATCGGTTTCCTGCAATTCTGCCCCGCTTTCAAGTCCTCTTGGCAGCCTTACTTCAGTCTATTTTTGGACGATAGCTGTCATTTATAACTCTGCAGGTTTGTGAATTACAGTGCCCCTGAGCTCCTTTCTTCAACTCGCTTTCTTGTGAGCTGGCCGCAACACCGCAGGATGTCTTCAGGCCCTAATCTGGTTCTGGCATGGCACGCTGAGCCTTTGGTTAATTCCTCTTCCTGGTGGGAAATGAGAGTTAAATTTGCCCATCCAGACACCTCCAGCTAGTCTCTCATTGGTTCTCGCTATTCCTGTTAATCTTCCACAGAAATTGCAAACTGGGCCAAACAGGAGGTTAAAGGGACTGACTCTCCAAGTGCGGAGAGTGTTAGTAAAGCGTCTGGAATGTTGCACCCGAGTACCAGGGGAGGAAAACTGAGACATATTTGAACACGTCTCCCGTTCACATGGTTGATCATACTTGGGTTCCACATGCATGTTTTAGCTGAAGGAAGAATACCTTAAACCTGGGTAGTTGAAACCCGTGGAATGGGTACCATGCAATATGACTTCAAAGGGTCTTCATTTGCTCACCGAACCTCTCCAATCCTATCACTGCTGCGTTTATGCCCCTGTACACATGCTTGATTCTCTTTCGGAGACATAGCGATCCATAGGTTTTAAGATACTTACTAGTCAGGTACATTCTTAGGCGTTTAATATGCGGTGTTGAGTCCATTTCGTTGAGCAAGGAGTAGCTCTTGTCTATTCCATATTTGACTTAAGGAACTTTATCTGTGCTCATTTCAATCTCTGGTTTTATGCAGCACCCCAACTCACCTTTCCCCTTAAGCAAGCATAAGTTGGTTTTCTAAATTTGAGACCCTGTTCTGTTCTGTAATTCAGTTCCTGTGTAGCCAAGTTTACATTCCATGTATTACTGATATCTTATGATGTTTCTTTTTCTGCGTGACTTATTTCAGTTAGAATCATCATACCTGAATCCACTCATTGTGCTGCTAAGGGCCTGATGACACAGATTTCATTGCTGAGTGATATTGCTTTGTAAGTAAATACCACAACTTCTTTATCCATTTTTCACTTTCTGCGATGTTGAACTTGTACTGTAAACGAGGTTCTTGTAAACAGAGCCGTTCCAAACTTTGGGGTGGCTGTGTCTTTTTGATTTTAATTTCCCTAAGCTATAGGACCATAAGTGGAAGTGCCCTAGGTTCTGTTGCTTTGTTTTTTAGATGTTTCAGGAAACACCATACACTTCTCCCAAGTAGTTGTTGGCAATTTACATCCCGCCCATCAGCATAACAAGGCTCCCAGTTCTCCATGGCCTGTCCTGCCTTTCTGGATTTTACACTTTTTTCAGATGGCCCTTTTGACCGGGGAGAAGTGAGACTTCATTGTAGTGCAGATTTCCTTTGCAAGCTTGCTTGGTTGGCCAAAAAGGGCGTATGCGTTTTTTCCTGAATATATTCAGGAAAAAACGCATACGCCCTTTTTGGCCAAGTGCATCATTGTGGACGTTCTGCCTCTTTTCCTATGCTTTCAATGCAATTCCAGTCTACCTCCTGAAATCGGTTTCCTGCAATGCTGCCCCGCTTTCAAGTCCTCTTGGCAGCCTTACTTCAGTCTATTTTTGGACGATAGCTGTCATTTATAACTCTGCAGGTTTGTGAATTACAGTGCCCCTGAGCTCCTTTCTTCAACTCGCTTTCTTGTGACCTGGCCGCAACACCGCAGGATGGCTTCAGGCCCTAATCTGGTTCTGGCACGGCACGCTGAGCCTTTGGTTAATTCCTCTTCCTGGTGGGAAATGAGAGTTAAATTTGCCCGTCCAGACACCTCCAGCTAGTCTCTCATTGGTTCTCGCTATTCCTGTTCATCTTCCGCAGAAATTGCAAACTGGGCCAAACAGGAGGTTAAAGGGACTGACTCTCCAAGTCGGGAGAGTGTTAGTAAAGCGTCTGGAATGTTGCACCCGAGTACAAGGGTACGAAAACTGAGACATATTTGAACACGTCTCCCGATCACATGGTTGATCATACTCTGGGTTCCACATGCATGTTTTAGCTGAAGGAAGAATACCTTAAACCTGGGTAGTTGAAACCCGTGGAATGGGTACCATGCATTATGACTTCAATGGGTCTTCATTTCCTCACCGAACCTCTCCAATCCTATCACTGCTGCGTTTATGCCCCTGTACACACGCTTGATTCTCTTTCGGAGACATAGCAATCCATAGGTTTTAAGATACTTACTAGTCAGGTACATTCTTAGGCGTTTAATATGCGGTGTTGAGTCCATTTCGTTGAGCAAGGAGTAGCTCTTGTCTATTCCATATTTGGCTTAAGGAACTTTATCTGTGCTTATTTCAATCTCTGGTTTTTTGCAGCACCCCAACTCACCTTTACCCTTAAGCAAGCATAAGTTGGTTTTCTAAATTTGAGACCCTGTTCTGTTCTGTAATTCAGTTCCTGTGTAGCCAAGTTTACATTCCGTGTATTACTGATATCTTATGATGTTTCTTTTTCTGTGTGACTTATTTCAGTTAGAATCATCATACCTGAATCCACTCATTGTGCTGCTAAGGGCCTGATGACATAGATTTCATTGCTGAGTGATATTGCTTTGTAAGTGAATACCACAACTTCTTTATCCATTTTTCACTTTCTGCGATGTTGAACTTGTATTGTAAACGAGGTTCTTGTAAACAGAGGCGTCCCAAACTTTGGGGTGGCTGTGTCTTTTTGATTTTAATTTCCCTAAGCTAGAGGACCATAAGTGGAAGTGCCCTAGGTTCTGTTGCTTTGTTTTTTAGATGTTTCAGGAAACACCATACACTTCTCCCAAGTGTCTGTTGGCAATTTACATCCAGCCCATCAGCATAACAAGGCTCCCAGTTCTCAATGGCCTGTCCTGCCTTTCTGGATTTTACACTTTTTTCAGATGGCCCTTTTGACCGGGGGGAAGTGAGACTTCATTGTAGTGCAGATTTCCTTTGCAAGCTTGCTGGGTTGGCCAAAAAGGGCGTATGCGTTTTTTGCTGAATATATTCAGGAAAAAACGCATACGCCCTTTTTGGCCAAGTGCATCATTGTGGACGTTCTGCCTCTTTTCCTATGCTTTCAATGCAATTCCAGTCTACCTCCTGAAATCGGTTTCCTGCAATTCTGCCCCGCTTTCAAGTCCTCTTGGCAGCCTTACTTCAGTATATTTTTGGACAATAGCTGTCATTTATAACTCTGCAGGTTTGTGAATTACAGTGCCCCTGAGCTCCTTTCTTCAACTCGCTTTCTTGTGACCTGGCCGCAACACCGCAGGATGTCTTCAGGCCCTAATCTGGTTCTGGCATGGCACGCTGAGCCTTTGGTTAATTCCTCTTCCTGGTGGGAAATGAGAGTTAAATTTGCCCATCCAGACACCTCCAGCTAGTCTCTCATTGGTTCTCGCTATTCCTGTTAATCTTCCACAGAAATTGCAAACTGGGCCAAACAGGAGGTTAAAGGGACTGACTCTCCAAGTGCGGAGAGTGTTAGTAAAGCGTCTGGAATGTTGCACCCGAGTACCAGGGGAGGAAAACTGAGACATATTTGAACACGTCTCCCGTTCACATGGTTGATCATACTTGGGTTCCACATGCATGTTTTAGCTGAAGGAAGAATACCTTAAACCTGGGTAGTTGAAACCCGTGGAATGGGTACCATGCAATATGACTTCAAAGGGTCTTCATTTGCTCACCGAACCTCTCCAATCCTATCACTGCTGCGTTTATGCCCCTGTACACATGCTTGATTCTCTTTCGGAGACATAGCGATCCATAGGTTTTAAGATACTTACTAGTCAGGTACATTCTTAGGCGTTTAATATGCGGTGTTGAGTCCATTTCGTTGAGCAAGGAGTAGCTCTTGTCTATTCCATATTTGACTTAAGGAACTTTATCTGTGCTCATTTCAATCTCTGGTTTTATGCAGCACCCCAACTCACCTTTACCCTTAAGCAAGCATAAGTTGGTTTTCTAAATTTGAGACCCTGTTCTGTTCTGTAATTCAGTTCCTGTGTAGCCAAGTTTACATTCCATGTATTACTGATATCTTATGATGTTTCTTTTTCTGCGTGACTTATTTCAGTTAGAATCATCATACCTGAATCCACTCATTGTGCTGCTAAGGGTCTGATGACACAGATTTCATTGCTGAGTGATATTGCTTTGTAAGTAAATACCACAATTTCTTTATCCATTTTTCACTTTCTGCGATGTTGAACTTGTACTGTAAACGAGGTTCTTGTAAACAGAGCCGTTCCAAACTTTGGGGTGGCTGTGTCTTTTTGATTTTAATTTCCCTAAGCTATAGGACCATAAGTGGAAGTGCCCTAGGTTCTGTTGCTTTGTTTTTTAGATGTTTCAGGAAACACCATACACTTCTCCCGAGTGGTTGTTGGCAATTTACATCCCGCCCATCAGCATAACAAGGCTCCCAGTTCTCCATGGCCTGTCCTGCCTTTCTGGATTTTACACTTTTTTCAGATGGCCCTTTTGACCTGGGGGAAGTGAGACTTCATTGTAGTGCAGATTTCCTTTGCAAGCTTGCTTGGTTGGCCAAAAAGGGCGTATGCGTTTTTTCCTGAATATATTCAGGAAAAAACGCATACGCCCTTTTTGGCCAAGTGCATCATTGTGGACGTTCTGCCTCTTTTCCTATGCTTTCAATGCAATTCCAGTCTACCTCCTGAAATCGGTTTCCTGCAATTCTGCCCCGCTTTCAAGTCCTCTTGGCAGCCTTACTTCAGTCTATTTTTGGACGATAGCTGTCATTTATAACTCTGCAGGTTTGTGAATTACAGTGCCCCTGAGCTCCTTTCTTCAACTCGCTTTCTTGTGAGCTGGCCGCAACACCGCAGGATGGCTTCAGGCCCTAATCTGGTTCCGGTACGGCACGCTGAGCCTTTGGTTCTTTCCTCTTCCTGGTGGGAAATGAGAGTTAAATTTGCCCGTCCAGACACCTCCAGCTAGGCTCTCATTGGTTCTCGCTATTCCTGTTCATCTTCCGCAGAAATTGCAAACTGGGCCAAACAGGAGGTTAAAGGCGCTGACTCTCCAAGTGGGGAGAGTGTTAGTAAAGCGTCTGGAATGTTGCACCCGAGTACCAGGGGAGGAAAACTGAGACATATTTGAACACGTCTCCCGATCACATGGTTGATCATACTCTGGGTTCCACATGCATGTTTTAGCTGAAGGAAGAATACCTAAAACCTGGGTAGTTGAAACCCGTGGAATGGGTACCATGCAATGTGACTTCAAAGGGTCTTCATTTGCTCACCGAACCTCTCCAATCCTATCACTGCTGCGTTTATGCCCCTGTACACATGCTTGATTCTCTTTCGGAGACATAGCAATCCATAGGTTTTAAGATACTTACTAGTCAGGTACATTCTTAGGCGTTTAATATGCGGTGTTGAGTCCATTTCGTTGAGCAAGGAGTAGCTCTTGTCTATTCCATATTTGACTTAAGGAACTTTATCTGTTCTCATTTCAATCTCTGGTTTTATGTAGCACCCCAACTCACCTTTACCCTTAAGCAAGCATAAGTTGGTTTTCTAAATTTGAGACCCTGTTCTGTTCTGTAATTCAGTTCCTGTGTAGCCAAGTTTACATTCCGTGTATTAGTGATATCTTATGATGTTTCTTTTTCTGTGTGACTTATTTCAGTTAGAATCATTGTACCTGAATCCACTCATTATGCTGCTAAGGGCCTGATGACATAGATTTCATTGCTGAGTGATACTGCATTGTACGTAAGTACCTCAAGTTCTTTATCCATTTTTCACTTTCTGTGATATTGAACTTGTACGGTAAACGAGGTTCTTGTAAACGGAGGCGTCCCAAACTTTGGGGTGGCTGTGTCTTTTTGATTTTAATTTCCCTAAGCTATAGGACCATAAGTGGAAGTGCCCTAGGCTCTGTTGCTTTGTTTTTTAGATGTTTCAGGAAACACCATACACTTCTCCAGAGTGGCTGTTGGCAATTTACATCCCGCCCATCAGCATAAGAAGGCTCCCAGTTCTCCATGGCCTGTCGTGCCTTTATGGATTTTACACTTTTTTCAGATGGCCCTTTTGACCAGGTGGAGGTGAGACTTCATTGTAGTGCAGATTTCCTTTGCAAGCTTGCTTGGTTGGCCAAAAAGGGCGTATGCGTTTTTTCCTGAATATATTCAGGAAAAAACGCATACGCCCTTTTTGGCCAAGTGCATCATTGTGGACGTTCTGCCTCTTTTCCTATGCTTTCAGTGCAATTTCAGTCTACCTCCTGAAATCGGTTTCCTGCAATTCTGCCCCGCTTTCAAGTCCTCTTGGCAGCTTACTTCAGTATATTTTTGGACGATAGCTGTCATTTATAACTCTGCAGGTTTGTGAATTACAGTGCCCCTGAGCTCCTTTCTACAACTCGCTTTCTTGTGAGCTGGCCGCAACACCGCAGGATGGCTTCAGGCCCTAATCTGGTTCCGGCACGGCACGCTGAGCCTTTGGTTAATTCCTCTTCCTGGTGGGAAATGAGAGTTAAATTTGCCCGTCCAGACACCTCCAGCTAGTCTCTCATTGGTTCTCGCTATTCCTGTTCATCTTCCGCAGAAATTGCAAACTGGGCCAAACAGGAGGTTAAAGGGACTGACTCTCCAAGTCGGGAGAGTGTTAGTAAAGCGTCTGGAATGTTGCACCCGAGTACCAGGGGAGGAAAACTGAGACATATTTGAACACGTCTCCCGTTCACACGGTTGATCATACTCTGGGTTCCACATGCATGTTTTAGCTGAAGGAAGAATACCTTAAACCTGGAGAGTTAAGACCCGTGTAATGGGTACCATGCAATATGACTTCAAAGGGTCTTCATTTGCTCACCGAACCTCTCCAATCCTATCACTGCTGCGTTTATGCCCCTGTACACATGCTTGATTCTCTTTCGGAGACATAGCGATCCATAGGTTTTAAGATACTTACTAGTCAGGTACATTCTTATGCGTTTAATATGCGGTGTTGAGTCCATTTCGTTGAGCAAGGAGTAGCTCTTGTCTATTCCATATTTGACTTAAGGAACTTTATCTGTGCTCATTTCAATCTCTGGTTTTATGCAGCACCCCAACTCACCTTTACCCTTAAGCAAGCATAAGTTGGTTTTCTAAATTTGAGACCCTGTTCTGTTCTGTAATTCAGTTCCTGTGTAGCCAAGTTTACATTCCGTGTATTACTGATATCTTATGATGTTTCTTTTTCTGCGTGACTTATTTCAGTTAGAATCATCATACCTGAATCCACTCATTGTGCTGCTAAGGGTCTGATGACACAGATTTCATTGCTGAGTGATATTGCTTTGTAAGTAAATACCACAACTTCTTTATCCATTTTTCACTTTCTGTGATGTTGAACTTGTACTGTAAACGAGGTTCTTGTAAACAGAGCCGTTCCAAACTTTGGGGTGGCTGTGTCTTTTTGATTTTAATTTCCCTAAGCTATAGGACCATAAGTGGAAGTGCCCTAGGTTCTGTTGCTTTGTTTTTTAGATGTTTCAGGAAACACCATACACTTCTCCCGAGTGGTTGTTGGCAATTTACATCCCGCCCATCAGCATAACAAGGCTCCCAGTTCTCCATGGCCTGTCCTGCCTTTCTGGATTTTACACTTTTTTCAGATGGCCCTTTTGACCGGGGGGAAGTGAGACTTCATTGTAGTGCAGATTTCCTTTGCAAGCTTGCTTGGTTGGCCAAAAAGGGCGTATGCGTTTTTTCCTGAATATATTCAGGAAAAAACGCATACGCCCTTTTTGGCCAAGTGCATCATTGTGGACGTTCTGCCTCTTTTCCTATGCTTTCAATGCAATTCCAGTCTACCTCCTGAAATCGGTTTCCTGCAATTCTGCCCCGCTTTCAAGTCCTCTTGGCAGCCTTACTTCAGTCTATTTTTGGACGATAGCTGTCATTTATAACTCTGCAGGTTTGTGAATTACAGTGCCCCTGAGCTCCTTTCTTCAACTCGCTTTCTTGTGAGCTGGCCGCAACACCGCAGGATGGCTTCAGGCCCTAATCTGGTTCCGGTACGGCACGCTGAGCCTTTGGTTATTTCCTCTTCCTGGTGGGAAATGAGAGTTAAATTTGCCCGTCCAGACACCTCCAGCTAGTTTCTCATTGGTTCTCGCTATTCCTGTTCATCTTCCGCAGAAATTGCAAACTGGGCCAAACAGGAGGTTAAAGGCGCTGACTCTCCAAGTGGGGAGAGTGTTAGTAAAGCGTCTGGAATGTTGCACCTGAGTACCAGGGGAGGAAAACTGAGACATATTTGAACACGTCTCCCGATCACATGGTTGATCATACTCTGGGTTCCACATGCATGTTTTAGCTGAAGGAAGAATACCTAAAACCTGGGTAGTTGAAACCCGTGGAATGGGTACCATGCAATATGACTTCAAAGGGTCTTCATTTGCTCACCGAACCTCTCCAATCCTATCACTGCTGTGTTTATGCCCCTGTACACATGCTTGATTCTCTTTCGGAGACATAGCAATCCATAGGTTTTAAGATATTTACTAGTCAGGTACATTCTTAGGCGTTTAATATGCGGTGTTGAGTCCATTTCGTTGAGCAAGGAGTAGCTCCTGTCTATTCCATATTTGACTTAAGGAACTTTATCTGTGCTCATTTCAATCTCTGGTTTTATGTAGCACCCCAACTCACCTTTACCCTTAAGCAAGCATAAGTTGGTTTTCTAAATTTGAGACCCTGTTCTGTTCTGTAATTCAGTTCCTGTGTAGCCAAGTTTACATTCCGTGTATTACTGATATCTTATGATGTTTCTTTTTCTGTGTGACTTATTTCAGTTAGAATCATCATACCTGAATCCACTCATTGTGCTGCTAAGGGCCTGATGACACAGATTTCATTGCTGAGTGATATTGCTTTGTAAGTAAATACCACAACTTCTTTATCCATTTTTCACTTTCTGCGATGTTGAACTTGTACTGTAAACGAGGTTCTTGTAAACAGAGCCGTTCCAAACTTTGGGGTGGCTGTGTCTTTTTGATTTTAATTTCCCTAAGCTATAGGACCATAAGTGGAAGTGCCCTAGGTTCTGTTGCTTTGTTTTTTAGATGTTTCAGGAAACACCATACACTTCTCCCGAGTGGTTGTTGGCAATTTACATCCCGCCCATCAGCATAACAAGGCTCCCAGTTCTCCATGGCCTGTCCTGCCTTTCTGGATTTTACACTTTTTTCAGATGGCCCTTTTGACCGGGGGGAAGTGAGACTTCATTGTAGTGCAGATTTCCTTTGCAAGCTTGCTTGGTTGGCCAAAAAGGGCGTATGCGTTTTTTCCTGAATATATTCAGGAAAAAACGCATACGCCCTTTTTGGCCAAGTGCATCATTGTGGACGTTCTGCCTCTTTTCCTATGCTTTCAATGCAATTCCAGTCTACCTCCTGAAATCGGTTTCCTGCAATTCTGCCCCGCTTTCAAGTCCTCTTGGCAGCCTTACTTCAGTCTATTTTTGGACGATAGCTGTCATTTATAACTCTGCAGGTTTGTGAATTACAGTGCCCCTGAGCTCCTTTCTTCAACTCGCTTTCTTGTGAGCTGGCCGCAACACCGCAGGATGGCTTCAGGCCCTAATCTGGTTCCGGTACGGCACGCTGAGCCTTTGGTTATTTCCTCTTCCTGGTGGGAAATGAGAGTTAAATTTGCCCGTCCAGACACCTCCAGCTAGTTTCTCATTGGTTCTCGCTATTCCTGTTCATCTTCCGCAGAAATTGCAAACTGGGCCAAACAGGAGGTTAAAGGCGCTGACTCTCCAAGTGGGGAGAGTGTTAGTAAAGCGTCTGGAATGTTGCACCTGAGTACCAGGGGAGGAAAACTGAGACATATTTGAACACGTCTCCCGATCACATGGTTGATCATACTCTGGGTTCCACATGCATGTTTTAGCTGAAGGAAGAATACCTAAAACCTGGGTAGTTGAAACCCGTGGAATGGGTACCATGCAATATGACTTCAAAGGGTCTTCATTTGCTCACCGAACCTCTCCAATCCTATCACTGCTGTGTTTATGCCCCTGTACACATGCTTGATTCTCTTTCGGAGACATAGCAATCCATAGGTTTTAAGATATTTACTAGTCAGGTACATTCTTAGGCGTTTAATATGCGGTGTTGAGTCCATTTCGTTGAGCAAGGAGTAGCTCCTGTCTATTCCATATTTGACTTAAGGAACTTTATCTGTGCTCATTTCAATCTCTGGTTTTATGTAGCACCCCAACTCACCTTTACCCTTAAGCAAGCATAAGTTGGTTTTCTAAATTTGAGACCCTGTTCTGTTCTGTAATTCAGTTCCTGTGTAGCCAAGTTTACATTCCGTGTATTACTGATATCTTATGATGTTTCTTTTTCTGTGTGACTTATTTCAGTTAGAATCATCATACCTGAATCCACTCATTGTGCTGCTAAGGGCCTGATGACACAGATTTCATTGCTGAGTGATATTGCTTTGTAAGTAAATACCACAACTTCTTTATCCATTTTTCACTTTCTGCGATGTTGAACTTGTACTGTAAACGAGGTTCTTGTAAACAGAGCCGTTCCAAACTTTGGGGTGGCTGTGTCTTTTTGATTTTAATTTCCCTAAGCTATAGGACCATAAGTGGAAGTGCCCTAGGTTCTGTTGCTTTGTTTTTTAGATGTTTCAGGAAACACCATACACTTCTCCCAAGTAGTTGTTGGCAATTTACATCCCGCCCATCAGCATAACAAGGCTCCCAGTTCTCCATGGCCTGTCCTGCCTTTCTGGATTTTACACTTTTTTCAGATGGCCCTTTTGACCGGGGAGAAGTGAGACTTCATTGTAGTGCAGATTTCCTTTGCAAGCTTGCTTGGTTGGCCAAAAAGGGCGTATGCGTTTTTTCCTGAATATATTCAGGAAAAAACGCATACGCCCTTTTTGGCCAAGTGCATCATTGTGGACGTTCTGCCTCTTTTCCTATGCTTTCAATGCAATTCCAGTCTACCTCCTGAAATCGGTTTCCTGCAATGCTGCCCCGCTTTCAAGTCCTCTTGGCAGCCTTACTTCAGTCTATTTTTGGACGATAGCTGTCATTTATAACTCTGCAGGTTTGTGAATTACAGTGCCCCTGAGCTCCTTTCTTCAACTCGCTTTCTTGTGACCTGGCCGCAACACCGCAGGATGGCTTCAGGCCCTAATCTGGTTCTGGCACGGCACGCTGAGCCTTTGGTTAATTCCTCTTCCTGGTGGGAAATGAGAGTTAAATTTGCCCGTCCAGACACCTCCAGCTAGTCTCTCATTGGTTCTCGCTATTCCTGTTCATCTTCCGCAGAAATTGCAAACTGGGCCAAACAGGAGGTTAAAGGGACTGACTCTCCAAGTCGGGAGAGTGTTAGTAAAGCGTCTGGAATGTTGCACCCGAGTACAAGGGTACGAAAACTGAGACATATTTGAACACGTCTCCCGATCACATGGTTGATCATACTCTGGGTTCCACATGCATGTTTTAGCTGAAGGAAGAATACCTTAAACCTGGGTAGTTGAAACCCGTGGAAAGGGTACCATGCATTATGACTTCAATGGGTCTTCATTTCCTCACCGAACCTCTCCAATCCTATCACTGCTGCGTTTATGCCCCTGTACACACGCTTGATTCTCTTTCGGAGACATAGCAATCCATAGGTTTTAAGATACTTACTAGTCAGGTACATTCTTAGGCGTTTAATATGCGGTGTTGAGTCCATTTCGTTGAGCAAGGAGTAGCTCTTGTCTATTCCATATTTGGCTTAAGGAACTTTATCTGTGCTTATTTCAATCTCTGGTTTTTTGCAGCACCCCAACTCACCTTTACCCTTAAGCAAGCATAAGTTGGTTTTCTAAATTTGAGACCCTGTTCTGTTCTGTAATTCAGTTCCTGTGTAGCCAAGTTTACATTCCGTGTATTACTGATATCTTATGATGTTTCTTTTTCTGTGTGACTTATTTCAGTTAGAATCATCATACCTGAATCCACTCATTGTGCTGCTAAGGGCCTGATGACATAGATTTCATTGCTGAGTGATATTGCTTTGTAAGTGAATACCACAACTTCTTTATCCATTTTTCACTTTCTGCGATGTTGAACTTGTATTGTAAACGAGGTTCTTGTAAACAGAGGCGTCCCAAACTTTGGGGTGGCTGTGTCTTTTTGATTTTAATTTCCCTAAGCTAGAGGACCATAAGTGGAAGTGCCCTAGGTTCTGTTGCTTTGTTTTTTAGATGTTTCAGGAAACACCATACACTTCTCCCAAGTGTCTGTTGGCAATTTACATCCAGCCCATCAGCATAACAAGGCTCCCAGTTCTCAATGGCCTGTCCTGCCTTTCTGGATTTTACACTTTTTTCAGATGGCCCTTTTGACCGGGGGGAAGTGAGACTTCATTGTAGTGCAGATTTCCTTTGCAAGCTTGCTGGGTTGGCCAAAAAGTGCGTATGCGTTTTTTGCTGAATATATTCAGGAAAAAACGCATACGCCCTTTTTGGCCAAGTGCATCATTGTGGACGTTCTGCCTCTTTTCCTATGCTTTCAATGCAATTCCAGTCTACCTCCTGAAATCGGTTTCCTGCAATTCTGCCCCGCTTTCAAGTCCTCTTGGCAGCCTTACTTCAGTCTATTTTTGGACGATAGCTGTCATTTATAACTCTGCAGGTTTGTGAATTACAGTGCCCCTGAGCTCCTTTCTTCAACTCGCTTTCTTGTGACCTGGCCGCAACACCGCAGGATGGCTTCAGGCCCTAATCTGGTTCCGGCCCGGCACGCTGAGCCTTTGGTTAATTCCTCTTCCTGGTGGAAAATGAGAGTTAAATTTGCCCTTTCAGACACCTCCAGCTAGCCTCTCATTGGTTCTCGCTATTCCTGTTCATCTTCCGCAGAAATTGCAAACTGGGCCAAACAGGAGGTTAAAGGGACTGACTCTCCAAGTCGGGAGAGTGTTAGTAAAGCGTCTGGAATGTTGCACCCGAGTACCAGGGGAGGAAAACTGAGACATATTTGAACACGTCTCCCGTTCACATGGTTGATCATACTCTGGGTTCCACATGCATGTTTTAGCTGAAGGAAGAATACCTAAAACCTGGAGAGTTGAGACCCGTGTAATGGGTACCATGCAATATGACTTCAAAGGGTCTTCATTTGCTCACCGAACCTCTCCAATCCTATCACTGCTGCGTTTATGCCCCTGTACACACGCTTGATTCTCTTTTGGAGACATAGCAATCCATAGGTTTTAAGATACTTACTAGTCAGGTACATTCTTAGGCGTTTAATATGGGGTGTTGAGTCCATTTCGTTGAGCAAGGAGTAGCTCTTGTCTATTCCATATTTGGCTTAAGGAACTTTATCTGTGCTCATTTCAATCTCTGGTTTTATGCAGCACCCCAACTCACCTTTCCCCTTAAGCAAGCATAAGTTGGTTTTCTAAATTTGAGACCCTGTTCTGTTTTGGAATGCAGTTCCTGTGTAGCCAAGTTTACATTCCGTGTATTACTGATATCTTATGATGTTTCTTTTTCTGTGTGACTTATTTCAGTTAGAATCATTGTACCTGAATCCACTCATTATGCTGCTAAGGGCCTGATGACATAGATTTCATTGCTGAGTGATACTGCATTGTACGTAAGTACCTCAAGTTCTTTATCCATTTTTCACTTTCTGTGATATTGAACTTGTACGGTAAACGAGGTTCTTGTAAACGGAGGCGTCCCAAACTTTGGGGTGGCTGTGTCTTTTTGATTTTAATTTCCCTAAGCTATAGGACCATAAGTGGAAGTGCCCTAGGCTCTGTTGCTTTGTTTTTTAGATGTTTCAGGAAACACCATACACTTCTCCAGAGTGGCTGTTGGCAATTTACATCCCGCCCATCAGCATAAGAAGGCTCCCAGTTCTCCATGGCCTGTCGTGCCTTTATGGATTTTACACTTTTTTCAGATGGCCCTTTTGACCAGGTGGAAGTGAGACTTCATTGTAGTGCAGATTTCCTTTGCAAGCTTGCTTGGTTGGCCAAAAAGGGCGTATGCGTTTTTTCCTGAATATATTCAGGAAAAAACGCATACGCCCTTTTTGGCCAAGTGCATCATTGTGGACGTTCTGCCTCTTTTCCTATGCTTTCAATGCAATTCCAGTCTACCTCCTGAAATCGGTTTCCTGCAATTCTGCCCCGCTTTCAAGTCCTCTTGGCAGCCTTACTTCAGTCTATTTTTGGACGATAGCTGTCATTTATAACTCTGCAGGTTTGTGAATTACAGTGCCCCTGAGCTCCTTTCTTCAACTCGCTTTCATGTGACCTGGCCGCAACACCGCAGGATGGCTTCAGGCCCTAATCTGGTTCCGGCCCGGCACGCTGAGCCTTTGGTTGATTCCTCTTCCTGGTGGAAAATGAGAGTTAAATTTGCCCTTTCAGACACCTCCAGCTAGGCTCTCATTGGTTCTCGCTATTCCTGTTCATCTTCCGCAGAAATTGCAAACTGGGCCAAACAGGAGGTTAAAGGGACTGACTCTCCAAGTCGGGAGAGTGTTAGTAAAGCGTCTGGAATGTTGCACCCGAGTACCAGGGGAGGAAAACTGAGACATATTTGAACACGTCTCCCGTTCACACGGTTGATCATACTCTGGGTTCCACATGCATGTTTTAGCTGAAGGAAGAATACCTTAAACCTGGAGAGTTAAGACCCGTGTAATGGGTACCATGCAATATGACTTCAAAGGGTCTTCATTTGCTCACCGAACCTCTCCAATCCTATCACTGCTGCGTTTATGCCCCTGTACACATGCTTGATTCTCTTTCGGAGACATAGCGATCCATAGGTTTTAAGATACTTACTAGTCAGGTACATTCTTAGGCGTTTAATATGCGGTGCTGAGTCCATTTCGTTGAGCAAGGAGTAGCTCTTGTCTATTCCATATTTGACTTAAGGAACTTTATCAGTGCTCATTTCAATCTCTGGTTTTATGCAGCACCCCAACTCACCTTTACCCTTAAGCAAGCATAAGTTGGTTTTCTAAATTTGAGACCCTGTTCTGTTCTGTAATTCAGTTCCTGTGTAGCCAAGTTTACATTCCGTGTATTACTGATATCTTATGATGTTTCTTTTTCTGCGTGACTTATTTCAGTTAGAATCATCATACCTGAATCCACTCATTGTGCTGCTAAGGGCCTGATGACACAGATTTCATTGCTGAGTGATATTGCTTTGTAAGTAAATACCACAACTTCTTTATCCATTTTTCATTTTCTGTGATGTTGAACTTGTACTGTAAACGAGGTTCTTGTAAACAGAGCCGTTCCAAACTTTGGGGTGGCTGTGTCTTTTTGATTTTAATTTCCCTAAGCTATAGGACCATAAGTGGAAGTGCCCTAGGTTCTGTTGCTTTGTTTTTTAGATGTTTCAGGAAACACCATACACTTCTCCCGAGTGGTTGTTGGCAATTTACATCCCGCCCATCAGCATAACAAGGCTCCCAGTTCTCCATGGCCTGTCCTGCCTTTCTGGATTTTACACTTTTTTCAGATGGCCCTTTTGACCGGGGGGAAGTGAGACTTCATTGTAGTGCAGATTTCCTTTGCAAGCTTGCTTGGTTGGCCAAAAAGGGCGTATGCCTTTTTTCCTGAATATATTCAGGAAAAAACGCATACGCCCTTTTTGGCCAAGTGCATCATTGTGGACGTTCTGCCTCTTTTCCTATGCTTTCAATGCAATTCCAGTCTACCTCCTGAAATCGGTTTCCTGCAATTCTGCCCCGCTTTCAAGTCCTCTTGGCAGCCTTACTTCAGTCTATTTTTGGACGATAGCTGTCATTTATAACTCTGCAGGTTTGTGAATTACAGTGCCCCTGAGCTCCTTTCTTCAACTCGCTTTCTTGTGAGCTGGCCGCAACACCGCAGGATGGCTTCAGGCCCTAATCTGGTTCCGGTACGGCATGCTGAGCCTTTGGTTATTTCCTCTTCCTGGTGGGAAATGAGAGTTAAATTTGCCCGTCCAGACACCTCCAGCTAGCCTCTCATTGGTTCTCGCTATTCCTGTTCATCTTCCGCAGAAATTGCAAACTGGGCCAAACAGGAGGTTAAAGGCGCTGACTCTCCAAGTGGGGAGAGTGTTAGTAAAGCGTCTGGAATGTTGCACCCGAGTACCAGGGGAGGAAAACTGAGACATATTTGAACACGTCTCCCGATCACATGGTTGATCATACTCTAGGTTCCACATGCATGTTTTAGCTGAAGGAAGAATACCTTAAACCTGGGTAGTTGAAACCCGTGGAATGGGTACCATGCAATATGACTTCAAAGGGTCTTCATTTGCTCACCGAACCTCTCCAATCCTATCACTGCTGCGTTTATGCCCCTGTACTTATGCTTGATTCTCTTACGGAGACATAGCAATCCATACGTTTTAAGATACTTACTAGTCAGGTACATTCTTAGGCGTTTAATATGGGGTGTTGAGTCCATTTCGTTGAGCAAGGAGTAGCTCTTGTCTATTCCATATTTGGCTTAAGGAACTTTATCTGTGCTCATTTCAATCTCTGGTTTTATGCAGCACCTCAACTCACCTTTCCCCTTAAGCAAGCATAAGTTGGTTTTCTAAATTTGAGACCCTGTTCTGTTCTGTAATTCAGTTCCTGTGTAGCCAAGTTTACATTCCGTGTATTACTGATATCTTATGATGTTTCTTTTTCTGTGTGACTTATTTCAGTTAGAATCATCATACCTGAATCCACTCATTGTGCTGCTAAGGGCCTGATGACACAGATTTCATTGCTGAGTGATATTGCTTTGTAAGTAAATACCACAACTTCTTTATCCATTTTTCACTTTCTGCGATGTTGAACTTGTACTGTAAACGAGGTTCTTGTAAACAGAGCCGTTCCAAACTTTGGGGTGGCTGTGTCTTTTTGATTTTAAATTCCCTAAGCTATAGGACCATAAGTGGAAGTGCCCTAGGCTCTGTTGCTTTGTTTTTTAGATGTTTCAGGAAACACCATACACTTCTCCCGAGTGGTTGTTGGCAATTTACATCCCGCCCATCAGCATAACAAGGCTCCCAGTTCTCCATGGCCTGTCCTGCCTTTCTGGATTTTACACTTTTTTCAGATGGCCCTTTTGACCGGGGGGAAGTGAGACTTCATTGTAGTGCAGATTTCCTTTGCAAGCTTGCTTGGTTGGCCAAAAAGGGCGTATGCGTTTTTTCCTGAATATATTCAGGAAAAAACGCATACGCCCTTTTTGGCCAAGTGCATCATTGTGGACGTTCTGCCTCTTTTCCTATGCTTTCAATGCAATTCCAGTCTACCTCCTGAAATCGGTTTCCTGCAATTCTGCCCCGCTTTCAAGTCCTCTTGGCAGCCT
The DNA here is from genome assembly GCF_949987515.2 of Delphinus delphis. Taxonomy (NCBI): domain Eukaryota; kingdom Metazoa; phylum Chordata; class Mammalia; order Artiodactyla; family Delphinidae; genus Delphinus; species Delphinus delphis. The sequence continues at coordinate 1,058,214 of NW_027192708.1, read as the reverse complement.
TACTTCAGTCTATTTTTGGACGATAGCTGTCATTTATAACTCTGCAGGTTTGTGAATTACAGTGCCCCTGAGCTCCTTTCTTCAACTCGCTTTCTTGTGACCTGGCCGCAACACCGCAGGATGGCTTCAGGCCCTAATCTGGTTCCGTTACGGCACGCTGAGCCTTTGGTTATTTCCTCTTCCTGGTGGGAAATGAGAGTTAAATTTGCCCGTCCAGACACCTCCAGCTAGCCTCTCATTGGTTCTCGCTATTCCTGTTCATCTTCCGCAGAAATTGCAAACTGTGCCAAACAGGAGGTTAAAGGCGCTGACTCTCCAAGTGGGGAGAGTGTTAGTAAAGCGTCTGGAATGTTGCACCCGAGTACCAGGGGAGGAAAACTGAGACATATTTGAACACGTCTCCCGTTCACATGGTTGATCATACTCTGGGTTCCACATGCATGTTTTAGCTGAAGGAAGAATACCTAAAACCTGGAGAGTTGAGACCCGTGTAATGGGTACCATGCAATATGACTTCAAAGGGTCTTCATTTGCTCACCGAACCTCTCCAATCCTATCACTGCTGCGTTTATGCCCCTGTACACACGCTTGATTCTCTTTTGGAGACATAGCAATCCATAGGTTTTAAGATACTTACTAGTCAGGTACATTCTTAGGCGTTTAATATGGGGTGTTGAGTCCATTTCGTTGAGCAAGGAGTAGCTCTTGTCTATTCCATATTTGGCTTAAGGAACTTTATCTGTGCTCATTTCAATCTCTGGTTTTATGCAGCACCCCAACTCACCTTTCCCCTTAAGCAAGCATAAGTTGGTTTCCTAAATTTGAGACCCTGTTCTGTTTTGGAATGCAGTTCCTGTGTAGCCAAGTTTACATTCCGTGTATTACTGATATCTTATGATGTTTCTTTTTCTGTGTGACTTATTTCAGTTAGAATCATCATACCTGAATCCACTCATTGTGCTGCTAAGGGCCTGATGACACAGATTTCATTGCTGAGTGATATTGCTTTGTAAGTAAATACCACAACTTCTTTATCCATTTTTCAATTTCTGCGATGTTGAACTTGTACTGTAAACGAGGTTCTTGTAAACAGAGCCGTTCGAAACTTTGGGGTGGCTGTGTCTTTTTGATTTTAAATTCCCTAAGCTATAGGACCATAAGTGGAAGTGCCCTAGGCTCTGTTGCTTTGTTTTTTAGATGTTTCAGGAAACACCATACACTTCTCCCGAGTGTTTGTTGGCAATTTACATCCCGCCCTTCAGCATAACAAGGCTCCCATTTCTCCATGGCCTGTCCTGCCTTTCTGGATTTTACACTTTTTTCAGATGGCCCTTTTGACCGGGGGGAAGTGAGACTTCATTGTAGTGCAGATTTCCTTTGCAAGCTTGCTTGGTTGGCCAAAAAGGGCGTATGCGTTTTTTCCTGAATATATTCAGGAAAAAACGCATACGCCCTTTTTGGCCAAGTGCATCATTGTGGACGTTCTGCCTCTTTTCCTATGCTTTCAATGCAATTCCAGTCTACCTCCTGAAATCGGTTTCCTGCAATTCTGCCCCGCATTCAAGTCCTCTTGGCAGCCTTACTTCAGTCTATTTTTGGACGATAGCTGTCATTTATAACTCTGCAGGTTTGTGAATTACAGTGCCCCTGAGCTCCTTTGTTCAACTCGCTTTCTTGTGACCTGGCCGCAACACTGCAGGATGGCTTCAGGCCCTAATCTGGTTCCGGGACGGCACGCTGAGCCTTTGGTTATTTCCTCTGCCTGGTGGGAAATGAGAGTTAAATTTGCCCGTCCAGACACCTCCAGCTAGCCTCTCATTGGTTCTCGCTATTCCTGTTCATCTTCCGCAGAAATTGCAAACTGGGCCAAACAGGAGGTTAAAGGCGCTGACTTTCCAAGTGGGGAGAGTGTTAGTAAAGCGTCTGGAATGTTGCACCCGAGTACCAGGGGAGGAAAACTGAGACATATTTGAACACGTCTCCCGTTCACATGGTTGATCATACTTGGGTTCCACATGCATGTTTTAGCTGAAGGAAGAATACCTAAAACCAGGGTAGTTGAAACCCGTGGAATGGGTACCATGCAATATGACTTCAAAGGGTTTTCATTTGCTCACCGAACCTCTCCAATCCTATCACTGCTGCGTTTATGCCCCTGTACACATGCTTGATTCTGTTTCGGAGACATAGCAATCCATAGGTTTTAAGATACTTACTAGTCAGGTACATTCTTAGGCGTTTAATATGCGGTATTGAGTCCATTTCGTTGAGCAAGGAGTAGCTCTTGTCTATTCCATATTTGGCTTAAGGAACTTTATCTGTGCTCATTTCAATCTCTGGTTTTATGCAGCACCCCAACTCACCTTTACCCTTAAGCAAGCATAAGTTGGTTTTCTAAATTTGAGACCCTGTTCTGTTCTGTAATTCAGTTCCTGTGTAGCCAAGTTTACATTCCGTGTATTACTGATATCTTATGATGTTTCTTTTCCTGTGTGACTTATTTCAGTTAGAATCATCATACCTGAATCCACTCATTGTGCTGCTAAGGGCCTGATGACACAGATTTCATTGCTGAGTGATATTGCTTTGTAAGTAAATACCACAACTTCTTTATCCATTTTTCAATTTCTGCGATGTTGAACTTGTACTGTAAACGAGGTTCTTGTAAACAGAGCCGTTCCAAACTTTGGGGTGGCTGTGTCTCTTTGATTTTAAATTCCCTAAGCTATAGGACCATAAGTGGAAGTGCCCTAGGCTCTATTGCTTTGTTTTTTAGATGTTTCAGGAAACACCATACACTTCTCCCGAGTGTCTGTTGGCAATTTACATCCCGCCCATCAGCATAACAAGGCTCCCAGTTCTCCATGGCCTGTCCTGCCTTTCTGGATTTTACACTTTTTTCAGATGGCCCTTTTGACCGGGGGGAAGTGAGACTTCATTGTAGTGCAGATTTCCTTTGCAAGCTTGCTTGGTTGGCCAAAAAGGGCGTATGCGTTTTTTCCTGAATATATTCAGGAAAAAACGCATACGCCCTTTTTGGCCAAGTGCATCATTGTGGACGTTCTGCCTCTTTTCCTATGCTTTCAATGCAATTCCAGTCTACCTCCTGAAATCGGTTTCCTGCAATTCTGCCCCGCTTTCAAGTCCTCTTGGCAGCCTTAGTTCAGTATATTTTTGGACAATAGCTGTCATTTATAACTCTGCAGGTTTGTGAATTACAGTGCCCCTGAGCTCCTTTCTTCAACTCGCTTTCTTGTGACCTGGCCGCAACACCGCAGGATGACTTCAGGCCCTAATCTGGTTCTGGCACGGCACGCTGAGCCTTTGGTTAATTCCTCTTCCTGGTGGGAAATGAGAGTTAAATTTACCCATCCAGACACCTCCAGCTAGTCTCTCATTGGTTCTCGCTATTCCTGTTCATCTTCCACAGAAATTGCAAACTGGGCCAAACAGGAGGTTAAAGGGACTGACTCTCCAAGTGGGGAGAGTGTTAGTAAAGCGTCTGGAATGTTGCACCCGAGTACCAGGGTACGAAAACTGAGACATATTTGAACACGTCTCCCGATCACATGGTTGATCATACTCTAGGTCCCACATGCATGTTTTAGCTGAAGGAAGAATACCTTAAACCTGGGTAGTTGAAACCCGTGGAATGGGTACCATGCAATATGACTTCAAAGGGTCTTCATTTGCTCACCGAACCTCTCCAATCCTATCACTGCTGCGTTTATGCCCCTGTACACATGCTTGATTCTCTTTCGGAGACATAGCAATCCATAGGTTTTAAGATACTTACTAGTCAGGTACATTCTTAGGCATTTAATATGCGGTGTTGAGTCCATTTCGTTGAGCAAGGAGTAGCTCTTGTCTATTCCATATTTGGCTTAAGGAACTTTATCTGTGCTCATTTCAATCTCTGGTTTTATGCAGCACCCCAACTCACCTTTACCCTTAAGCAAGCATAAGTTGGTTTTCTAAATTTGAGACCCTGTTCTGTTCTGTAATTCAGTTCCTGTGTAGCCAAGTTTACATTCCGTGTATTAGTGATATCTTATGATGTTTCTTTTTCTGTGTGACTTATTTCAGTTAGAATCATCGTACCTGAATCCACTCATTATGCTGCTATGGGCCTGATGACATAGATTTCATTGCTGAGTGATACTGCATTGTACGAAAGTACCACAAGTTCTTTATCCATTTTTCACTTTCTGTGATGTTGAACTTGTACTGTAAACGAGGTTCTTGTAAACAGAGCCGTTCCAAACTTTGGGGTGGCTGTGTCTTTTTGAATTTAATTTCCCTAAGCTATAGGACCATAAGTGGAAGTGCCCTAGGCTCTGTTGCTTTGTTTTTTAGATGTTTCAGGAAACACCATACACTTCTCCCGAGTGTTTGTTGGCAATTTACATCCCGCCCATCAGCATAACAAGGCTCCCAGTTCTCCATGGCCTGTCCTGCCTTTCTGGATTTTACACTTTTTTCAGATGGCCCTTTTGACCGGGGGGAAGTGAGACTTCATTGTAGTGCAGATTTCCTTTGCAAGCTTGCTTGGTTGGCCAAAAAGGGCGTATGCGTTTTTTCCTGAATATATTCAGGAAAAAACGCATACGCCCTTTTTGGCCAAGTGCATCATTGTGGACGTTCTGCCTCTTTTCCTATGCTTTCAATGCAATTCCAGTCTACCTCCTGAAATCGGTTTCCTGCAATTCTGCCCCGCTTTCAAGTCCTCTTGGCAGCCTTACTTCAGTCTATTTTTGGACGATAGCTGTCATTTATAACTCTGCAGGTTTGTGAATTACAGTGCCCCTGAGCTCCTTTCTTCAACTCGCTTTCTTGTGACCTGGCCGCAACACCGCAGGATGTCTTCAGGCCCTAATCTGGTTCCGGCACGGCATGCTGAGCCTTTGGTTATTTCCTCTTCCTGGTGGGAAATGAGAGTTAAATTTGCCCGTCCAGACACCTCCAGCTAGTCTCTCATTGGTTCTCGCTATTCCTGTTCATCTTCCGCAGAAATTGCAAACTGGGCCAAACAGGAGGTTAAAGGCGCTGACTTTCCAAGTGGGGAGAGTGTTAGTAAAGCGTCTGGAATGTTGCACCCGAGTACCAGGGGAGGAAAACTGAGACATATTTGAACACGTCTCCCGTTCACATGGTTGATCATACTCTAGGTCCCACATGCATGATTTAGCTGAAGGAAGAATACCTAAAACCTGGGTAGTTGAAACCCGTGGAATGGGTCCCATGCAATATGACTTCAAAGGGTCTTCATTTGCTCACCGAACCTCTCCAATCCTATCACTGCTGCGTTTATGCCCCTGTACACATGCTTGATTCTCTTTCGGAGACATAGCAATCCATAGGTTTTAAGATACTTACTAGTCAGGTACATTCTTAGGCATTTAATATGCGGTGTTGAGTCCATTTCGTTGAGCAAGGAGTAGCTCTTGTCTATTCCATATTTGGCTTAAGGAACTTTATCTGTGCTCATTTCAATCTCTGGTTTTATGCAGCACCCCAACTCACCTTTACCCTTAAGCAAGCATAAGTTGGTTTTCTAAATTTGAGACCCTGTTCTGTTCTGTAATTCAGTTCCTGTGTAGCCAAGTTTACATTCCGTGTATTAGTGATATCTTATGATGTTTCTTTTTCTGTGTGACTTATTTCAGTTAGAATCATCGTACCTGAATCCACTCATTATGCTGCTACGGGCCTGATGACATAGATTTCATTGCTGAGTGATACTGCATTGTACGTAAGTACCACAAGTTCTTTATCCATTTTTCAATTTCTGCGATGTTGAACTTGTACTGTAAACGAGGTTCTTGTAAACAGAGCCGTTCCAAACTTTGGGGTGGCTGTGTCTTTTTGAATTTAATTTCCCTAAGCTATAGGACCATAAGTGGAAGTGCCCTAGGCTCTGTTGCTTTGTTTTTTAGATGTTTCAGGAAACACCATACACTTCTCCCGAGTGTCTGTTGGCAATTTACATCCCGCCCATCAGCATAACAAGGCTCCCAGTTCTCCATGGCCTGTCCTGCCTTTCTGGATTTTACACTTTTTTCAGATGGCCCTTTTGACCGGGGGGAAGTGAGACTTCATTGTAGTGCAGATTTCCTTTGCAAGCTTGCTTGGTTGGCCAAAAAGGGCGTATGCGTTTTTTCCTGAATATATTCAGGAAAAAACGCATACGCCCTTTTTGGCCAAGTGCATCATTGTGGACGTTCTGCCTCTTTTCCTATGCTTTCAATGCAATTCCAGTCTACCTCCTGAAATCGGTTTCCTGCAATTCTGCCCCGCTTTCAAGTCCTCTTGGCAGCCTTACTTCAGTATATTTTTGGACAATAGCTGTCATTTATAACTCTGCAGGTTTGTGAATTACAGTGCCCCTGAGCTCCTTTCTTCAACTCGCTTTCTTGTGACCTGGCCGCAACACCGCAGGATGACTTCAGGCCCTAATCTGGTTCTGGCACGGCACGCTGAGCCTTTGGTTAATTCCTCTTCCTGGTGGGAAATGAGAGTTAAATTTGCCCATCCAGACACCTCCAGCTAGTCTCTCATTGGTTCTCGCTATTCCTGTTAATCTTCCACAGAAATTGCAAACTGGGCCAAACAGGAGGTTAAAGGGACTGACTCTCCAAGTGGGGAGAGTGTTAGTAAAGCGTCTGGAATGTTGCACCCGAGTACCAGGGTACGAAAACTGAGACATATTTGAACACGTCTCCCGATCACATGGTTGATCATACTCTAGGTCCCACATGCATGTTTTAGCTGAAGGAAGAATACCTTAAACCTGAGTAGTTGAAACCCGTGGAATGGGTACCATGCAATATGACTTCAAAGGGTCTTCATTTGCTCACCGAACCTCTCCAATCCTATCACTGCTGCGTTTATGCCCCTGTACACATGCTTGATTCTCTTTCGGAGACATAGCAATCCATAGGTTTTAAGATACTTACTAGTCAGGTACATTCTTAGGCATTTAATATGCGGTGTTGAGTCCATTTCGTTGAGCAAGGAGTAGCTCTTGTCTATTCCATATTTGGCTTAAGGAACTTTATCTGTGCTCATTTCAATCTCTGGTTTTATGCAGCACCCCAACTCACCTTTACCCTTAAGCAAGCATAAGTTGGTTTTCTAAATTTGAGACCCTGTTCTGTTCTGTAATTCAGTTCCTGTGTAGCCAAGTTTACATTCCGTGTATTAGTGATATCTTATGATGTTTCTTTTTCTGTGTGACTTATTTCAGTTAGAATCATCGTACCTGAATCCACTCATTATGCTGCTACGGGCCTGATGACATAGATTTCATTGCTGAGTGATACTGCATTGTACGTAAGTACCACAAGTTCTTTATCCATTTTTCACTTTCTGCGATGTTGAACTTGTACTGTAAACGAGGTTCTTGTAAACAGAGCCGTTCCAAACTTTGGGGTGGCTGTGTCTTTTTGAATTTAATTTCCCTAAGCTATAGGACCATAAGTGGAAGTGCCCTAGGCTCTGTTGCTTTGTTTTTTAGATGTTTCAGGAAACACCATACACTTCTCCCGAGTGTTTGTTGGCAATTTACATCCCGCCCATCAGCATAACAAGGCTCCCAGTTCTCCATGGCCTGTCCTGCCTTTCTGGATTTTACACTTTTTTCAGATGGCCCTTTTGACCGGGGGGAAGTGAGACTTCATTGTAGTGCAGATTTCCTTTGCAAGCTTGCTTGGTTGGCCAAAAAGGGCGTATGCGTTTTTTCCTGAATATATTCAGGAAAAAACGCATACGCCCTTTTTGGCCAAGTGCATCATTGTGGACGTTCTGCCTCTTTTCCTATGCTTTCAATGCAATTCCAGTCTACCTCCTGAAATCGGTTTCCTGCAATTCTGCCCCGCTTTCAAGTCCTCTTGGCAGCCTTACTTCAGTCTATTTTTGGACGATAGCTGTCATTTATAACTCTGCAGGTTTGTGAATTACAGTGCCCCTGAGCTCCTTTCTTCAACTCGCTTTCTTGTGACCTGGCCGCAACACCGCAGGATGTCTTCAGGCCCTAATCTGGTTCCGGCACGGCATGCTGAGCCTTTGGTTATTTCCTCTTCCTGGTGGGAAATGAGAGTTAAATTTGCCCGTCCAGACACCTCCAGCTAGTCTCTCATTGGTTCTCGCTATTCCTGTTCATCTTCCACAGAAATTGCAAACTGGGCCAAACAGGAGGTTAAAGGCGCTGACTTTCCAAGTGGGGAGAGTGTTAGTAAAGCGTCTGGAATGTTGCACCCGAGTACCAGGGGAGGAAAACTGAGACATATTTGAACACGTCTCCCGTTCACATGGTTGATCATACTTGGGTTCCACATGCATGTTTTAGCTGAAGGAAGAATACCTAAAACCTGGGTAGTTGAAACCCGTGGAATGGGTCCCATGCAATATGACTTCAAAGGGTCTTCATTTGCTCACCGAACCTCTCCAATCCTATCACTGCTGCGTTTATGCCCCTGTACACATGCTTGATTCTCTTTCGGAGACATAGCAATCCATAGGTTTTAAGATACTTACTAGTCAGGTACATTCTTAGGCATTTAATATGCGGTGTTGAGTCCATTTCGTTGAGCAAGGAGTAGCTCTTGTCTATTCCATATTTGGCTTAAGGAACTTTATCTGTGCTCATTTCAATCTCTGGTTTTATGCAGCACCCCAACTCACCTTTACCCTTAAGCAAGCATAAGTTGGTTTTCTAAATTTGAGACCCTGTTCTGTTCTGTAATTCAGTTCCTGTGTAGCCAAGTTTACATTCCGTGTATTAGTGATATCTTATGATGTTTCTTTTTCTGTGTGACTTATTTCAGTTAGAATCATCGTACCTGAATCCACTCATTATGCTGCTACGGGCCTGATGACATAGATTTCATTGCTGAGTGATACTGCATTGTACGTAAGTACCACAAGTTCTTTATCCATTTTTCACTTTCTGCGATGTTGAACTTGTACTGTAAACGAGGTTCTTGTAAACAGAGCCGTTCCAAACTTTGGGGTGGCTGTGTCTTTTTGAATTTAATTTCCCTAAGCTATAGGACCATAAGTGGAAGTGCCCTAGGCTCTGTTGCTTTGTTTTTTAGATGTTTCAGGAAACACCATACACTTCTCCCGAGTGGTTGTTGGCAATTTACATCCCGCCCATCAGCATAACAAGGCTCCCAGTTCTCCATGGCCTGTCCTGCCTTTCTGGATTTTACACTTTTTTCAGATGGCCCTTTTGACCGGGGGGAAGTGAGACTTCATTGTAGTGCAGATTTCCTTTGCAAGCTTGCTTGGTTGGCCAAAAAGGGCGTATGCGTTTTTTCCTGAATATATTCAGGAAAAAACGCATACGCCTTTTTTGGCCAAGTGCATCATTGTGGACGTTCTGCCTCTTTTCCTATGCTTTCAATGCAATTCCAGTCTACCTCCTGAAATCGGTTTCCTGCAATTCTGCCCCGCTTTCAAGTCCTCTTGGCAGCCTTACTTCAGTCTATTTTTGGACGATAGCTGTCATTTATAACTCTGCAGGTTTGTGAATTACAGTGCCCCTGAGCTCCTTTCTTCAACTCGCTTTCTTGTGACCTGGCCGCAACACCGCAGGATGACTTCAGGCCCTAATCTGGTTCCGGCACGGCATGCTGAGCCTTTGGTTATTTCCTCTTCCTGGTGGGAAATGAGAGTTAAATTTGCCCGTCCAGACACCTCCAGCTAGTCTCTCATTGGTTCTCGCTATTCCTGTTCATCTTCCGCAGAAATTGCAAACTGGGCCAAACAGGAGGTTAAAGGCGCTGACTTTCCAAGTGGGGAGAGTGTTAGTAAAGCGTCTGGAATGTTGCACCCGAGTACCAGGGGAGGAAAACTGAGACATATTTGAACACGTCTCCCGTTCACATGGTTGATCATACTTGGGTTCCACATGCATGTTTTAGCTGAAGGAAGAATACCTTAAACCTGTGTATTTGAAACCCGTGGAATGGGTACCATGCAATATGACTTCAAAGGGTCTTCATTTGCTCACCGAACCTCTCCAATCCTATCACTGCTGCGTTTATGCCCCTGTACACATGCTTGATTCTCTTTCGGAGACATAGCAATCCATAGGTTTTAAGATACTTACTAGTCAGGTACATTCTTAGGCGTTTAATATGCGGTGTTGAGTCCATTTCGTTGAGCAAGGAGTAGCTCTTGTCTATTCCATATTTGGCTTAAGGAACTTTATCTGTGCTCATTTCAATCTCTGGTTTTATGCAGCACCCCAACTCACCTTTACCCTTAAGCAAGCATAAGTTGGTTTTCTAAATTTGAGACCCTGTTCTGTTCTGTAATTCTGTTCCTGTGTAGCCAAGTTTCCATTCCGTGTATTACTGATATCTTATGATGTTTCTTTTTCTGTGTGACTTATTTCAGTTAGAATCATCATACCTGAATCCACTCATTGTGCTGCTAAGGGCCTGAAGACACAGATTTCATTGCTGAGTGATATTGCTTTGTAAGTAAATACCACAAGTTCTTTATCCATTTTTCAATTTCTGCGATGTTGAACTTGTACTGTAAACGAGGTTCTTGTAAACAGAGCCGTTCCAAACTTTGGGGTGGCTGTGTGTTTTTGATTTTAAATTCCCTAAGCTATAGGACCATAAGTGGAAGTGCCCTAGGCTCTGTTGCTTTGTTTTTTAGATGTTTCAGGAAACACCATACACTTCTCCCAAGTGGTTGTTGGCAATTTACATCCCGCCCATCAGCATAACAAGGCTCCCAGTTCTCCATGGCCTGTCCTGCCTTTCTGGATTTTACACTTTTTTCAGATGGCCCTTTTGACCGGGGGGAAGTGAGACTTCATTGTAGTGCAGATTTCCTTTGCAAGCTTGCTTGGTTGGCCAAAAAGGGCGTATGCGTTTTTTCCTGAATATATTCAGGAAAAAACGCATACGCCCTTTTTGGCCAAGTGCATCATTGTGGACGTTCTGCCTCTTTTCCTATGCTTTCAATGCAATTCCAGTCTACCTCCTGAAATCGGTTTCCTGCAATTCTGCCCCGCTTTCAAGTCCTCTTGGCAGCCTTACTTCAGTCTATTTTTGGACGATAGCTGTCATTTATAACTCTGCAGGTTTGTGAATTACAGTGCCCCTGAGCTCCTTTCTTCAACTCGCTTTCTTGTGAGCTGGCCGCAACACCGCAGGATGGCTTCAGGCCCTAATCTGGTTCCGGCCCGGCACGCTGAGCCTTTGGTTAATTCCTCTTCCTGGTGGGAAATGAGAGTTAAATTTGCCCGTTCAGACACCTCCAGCTAGCCTCTCATTGGTTCTCGCTATTCCTGTTCATCTTCCGCAGAAATTGCAAACTGGGCCAAACAGGAGGTTAAAGGGACTGACTCTCCAAGTCGGGAGAGTGTTAGTAAAGCGTCTGGAATGTTGCACCCGAGTACCAGGGGAGGAAAACTGAGACATATTTGAACACGTCTCCCGTTCACATGGTTGATCATACTCTGGGTTCCACATGCATGTTTTAGCTGAAGGAAGAATACCTAAAACCTGGAGAGTTGAGACACGTGTAATGGGTACCATGCAATATGACTTCAAAGGGTCTTCATTTGCTCACCGAACCTCTCCAATCCTATCACTGCTGCGTTTATGCCCCTGTACACACGCTTGATTCTCTTTTGGAGACATAGCAATCCATAGGTTTTAAGATACTTACTAGTCAGGTACATTCTTAGGCGTTTAATATGCGGTGTTGAGTCCATTTCGTTGAGCAAGGAGTAGCTCTTGTCTATTCCATATTTGGCTTAAGGAACTTTATCTGTGCTCATTTCAATCTCTGGTTTTATGCAGCACCCCAACTCACCTTTCCCCTTAAGCAAGCATAAGTTGGTTTTCTAAATTTGAGACCCTGTTCTGTTCTGTAATTCTGTTCCTGTGTAGCCAAGTTTCCATTCCGTGTATTACTGATATCTTATGATGTTTCTTTTTCTGTGTGACTTATTTCAGTTAGAATCATCATACCTGAATCCACTCATTGTGCTGTTAAGGGCCTGAAGACACAGATTTCATTGCTGAGTGATATTGCTTTGTAAGTAAATACCACAACTTCTTTATCCATTTTTCAATTTCTGCGATGTTGAACTTGTACTGTAAACGAGGTTCTTGTAAACAGAGCCGTTCCAAACTTTGGGGTGGCTGTGTGTTTTTGATTTTAAATTCCCTAAGCTATAGGACCATAAGTGGAAGTGCCCTAGGCTCTGTTGCTTTGTTTTTTAGATGTTTCAGGAAACACCATACACTTCTCTTGAGTGTCTGTTGGCAATTTACATCCCGCCCATCAGCATAACAAGGCTCCCAGTTCTCCATGGCCTGTCCTGCCTTTCTGGATTTTACACTTTTTTCAGATGGCCCTTTTGACCGGGGGGAAGTGAGACTTCATTGTAGTGCAGATTTCCTTTGCAAGCTTGCTTGGTTGGCCAAAAAGGGCGTATGCGTTTTTTCCTGAATATATTCAGGAAAAAACGCATACGCCCTTTTTGGCCAAGTGAATCATTGTGGACGTTCTGCCTCTTTTCCTATGCTTTCAATGCAATTCCAGTCTACCTCCTGAAATCGGTTTCCTGCAATTCTGCCCCGCTTTCAAGTCCTCTTGGCAGCCTTACTTCAGTCTATTTTTGGACGATAGCTGTCATTTATAACTCTGCAGGTTTGTGAATTACAGTGCCCCTGAGCTCCTTTCTTCAACTCGCTTTCTTGTGACCTGGCCGCAACACCGCAGGATGGCTTCAGGCCCTAATCTGGTTCCGGCCCGGCACGCTGAGCCTTTGGTTAATTCCTCTTCCTGGTGGGAAATGAGAGTTAAATTTGCCCGTTCAGACACCTCCAGCTAGCCTCTCATTGGTTCTCGCTATTCCTGTTCATCTTCCGCAGAAATTGCAAACTGGGCCAAACAGGAGGTTAAAGGGACTGACTCTCCAAGTCGGGAGAGTGTTAGTAAAGCGTCTGGAATGTTGCACCCGAGTACCAGGGGAGGAAAACTGAGACATATTTGAACACGTCTCCCGTTCACATGGTTGATCATACTCTGGGTTCCACATGCATGTTTTAGCTGAAGGAAGAATACCTAAAACCTGGAGAGTTGAGACCCGTGTAATGGGTACCATGCAATATGACTTCAAAGGGTCTTCATTTGCTCACCGAACCTCTCCAATCCTATCACTGCTGCGTTTATGCCCCTGTACACACGCTTGATTCTCTTTTGGAGACATAGCAATCCATAGGTTTTAAGATACTTACTAGTCAGGTACATTCTTAGGCGTTTAATATGGGGTGTTGAGTCCATTTCGTTGAGCAAGGAGTAGCTCTTGTCTATTCCATATTTGGCTTAAGGAACTTTATCTGTGCTCATTTCAATCTCTGGTTTTATGTAGCACCCCAACTCACCTTTACCCTTAAGCAAGCATAAGTTGGTTTTCTAAATTTGAGACCCTGTTCTGTTTTGGAATGCAGTTCCTGTGTAGCCAAGTTTACATTCCGTGTATTACTGATATCTTATGAAGTTTCTTTTTCTGTGTGACTTATTTCAGTTAGAATCATCGTACCTGAATCCACTCATTATGCTGCTAAGGGCCTGATGACATAGATTTCATTGCTGAGTGATACTGCATTGTACGTAAGTACCTCAAGTTCTTTATCCATTTTTCACTTTCTGTGATATTGAACTTGTACGGTAAACGAGGTTCTTGTAAACGGAGGCGTCCCAAACTTTGGGGTGGCTGTGTCTTTTTGATTTTAATTTCCCTAAGCTATAGGACCATAAGTGGAAGTGCCCTAGGCTCTGTTGCTTTGTTTTTTAGATGTTTCAGGAAACACCATACACTTCTCCAGAGTGGCTGTTGGCAATTTACATCCCGCCCATCAGCATAAGAAGGCTCCCAGTTCTCCATGGCCTGTCGTGCCTTTATGGATTTTACACTTTTTTCAGATGGCCCTTTTGACCAGGTGGAGGCGAGACTTCATTGTAGTGCAGATTTCCTTTGCAAGCTTGCTTGGTTGGCCAAAAAGGGCGTATGCGTTTTTTCCTGAATATATTCAGGAAAAAACGCATACGCACTTTTTGGCCAAGTGCATCATTGTGGACGTTCTGCCTCTTTTCCTATGCTTTCAATGCAATTCCAGTCTACCTCCTGAAATCGGTTTCCTGCAATTCTGCCCCGCTTTCAAGTCCTCTTGGCAGCTTACTTCAGTCTATTTTTGGACGATAGCTGTCATTTATAACTCTGCAGGTTTGTGAATTACAGTGCCCCTGAGCTCCTTTCTACAACTCGCTTTCTTGTGAGCTGGCCGCAACACCGCAGGATGGCTTCAGGCCCTAATCTGGTTCCGGCACGGCACGCTGAGCCTTTGGTTAATTCCTCTTCCTGGTGGGAAATGAGAGTTAAATTTGCCCGTCCAGACACCTCCAGCTAGTCTCTCATTGGTTCTCGCTATTCCTGTTCATCTTCCGCAGAAATTGCAAACTGGGCCAAACAGGAGGTTAAAGGGACTGACTCTCCAAGTCGGGAGAGTGTTAGTAAAGCGTCTGGAATGTTGCACCCGAGTACCAGGGGAGGAAAACTGAGACATATTTGAACACGTCTCCCGTTCACACTGTTGATCATACTCTGGGTTCCACATGTATGTTTTAGCTGAAGGAAGAATACCTTAAACCTGGAGAGTTAAGACCCGTGTAATGGGTACCATGCAATATGACTTCAAAGGGTCTTCATTTGCTCACCGAACCTCTCCAATCCTATCACTGCTGCGTTTATGCCCCTGTACACATGCTTGATTCTCTTTCGGAGACATAGCGATCCATAGGTTTTAAGATACTTACTAGTCAGGTACATTCTTATGCGTTTAATATGCGGTGTTGAGTCCATTTCGTTGAGCAAGGAGTAGCTCTTGTCTATTCCATATTTGGCTTAAGGAACTTTATCTGTGCTCATTTCAATCTCTGGTTTTATGCAGCACCCCAACTCACCTTTACCCTTAAGCAAGCATAAGTTGGTTTTCTAAATTTGAGACCCTGTTCTGTTCTGTAATTCAGTTCCTGTGTAGCCAAGTTTACATTCCGTGTATTACTGATATCTTATGATGTTTCTTTTTCTGCGTGACTTATTTCAGTTAGAATCATCATACCTGAATCCACTCATTGTGCTGCTAAGGGTCTGATGACACAGATTTCATTGCTGAGTGATATTGCTTTGTAAGTGAATACCACAACTTCTTTATCCATTTTTCACTTTCTGCGATGTTGAACTTGTATTGTAAACGAGGTTCTTGTAAACAGAGGCGTCCCAAACTTTGGGGTGGCTGTGTCTTTTTGATTTTAATTTCCCTAAGCTAGAGGACCATAAGTGGAAGTGCCCTAGGCTCTGTTGCTTTGTTTTTTAGATGTTTCAGGAAACACCATACACTTCTCCCAAGTGTCTGTTGGCAATTTACATCCAGCTCATCAGCATAACAAGGCTCCCAGTTCTCAATGGCCTGTCCTGCCTTTCTGGATTTTACACTTTTTTCAGATGGCCCTTTTGACCGGGGGGAAGTGAGACTTCATTGTAGTGCAGATTTCCTTTGCAAGCTTGCTTGGTTGGCCAAAAAGGGCGTATGCGTTTTTTCCTGAATATATTCAGGAAAAAACGCATACGCCCTTTTTGGCCAAGTGCATCATTGTGGACGTTCTGCCTCTTTTCCTATGCTTTCAATGCAATTCCAGTCTACCTCCTGAAATCGGTTTCCTGCAATTCTGCCCCGCTTTCAAGTCCTCTTGGCAGCCTTACTTCAGTCTATTTTTGGACGATAGCTGTCATTTATAACTCTGCAGGTTTGTGAATTACAGTGCCCCTGAGCTCCTTTCTTCAACTCGCTTTCTTGTGACCTGGCCGCAACACCGCAGGATGGCTTCAGGCCCTAATCTGGTTCCGGCCCGGCATGCTGAGCCTTTGGTTAATTCCTCTTTCTGGTGGGAAATGAGAATTAAATTTGCCCGTTCAGACACCTCCAGCTAGCCTCTCATTGGTTCTCGCTATTCCTGTTCATCTTCCGCAGAAATTGCAAACTGGGCCAAACAGGAGGTTAAAGGGACTGACTCTCCAAGTCGGGAGAGTGTTAGTAAAGCGTCTGGAATGTTGCACCCGAGTACCAGGGGAGGAAAACTGAGACATATTTGAACACGTCTCCCGTTCACATGGTTGATCATACTCTGGGTTCCACATGCATGTTTTAGCTGAAGGAAGAATACCTAAAACCTGGAGAGTTGAGACCCGTGGAATGGGTACCATGCAATATGACTTCAAAGGGTCTTCATTTGCTCACCGAACCTCTCCAATCCTATCACTGCTGCGTTTATGCCCCTGTACACACGCTTGATTCTCTTTTGGAGACATAGCAATCCATAGGTTTTAAGATACTTACTAGTCAGGTACATTCTTAGTCGTTTAATATGGGGTGTTGAGTCCATTTCGTTGAGCAAGGAGTAGCTCTTGTCTATTCCATATTTGGCTTAAGGAACTTTATCTGTGCTCATTTCAATCTCTGGTTTTATGCAGCACCCCAACTCACCTTTCCCCTTAAGCAAGCATAAGTTGGTTTTCTAAATTTGAGACCCTGTTCTGTTCTGTAATTCAGTTCCTGTGTAGCCAAGTTTACATTCCGTGTATTACTGATATCTTATGATGTTTCTTTTTCTGCGTGACTTATTTCAGTTAGAATCATCATACCTGAATCCACTCATTGTGCTGCTAAGGGCCTGATGACACAGATTTCATTGCTGAGTGATATTGCTTTGTAAGTAAATACCACAACTTCTTTATCCATTTTTCACTTTCTGCGATGTTGAACTTGTACTGTAAACGAGGTTCTTGTAAACAGAGCCGTTCCAAACTTTGGGGTGGCTGTGTCTTTTTGATTTTAATTTCCCTAAGCTATAGGACCATAAGTGGAAGTGCCCTAGGTTCTGTTGCTTTGTTTTTTAGATGTTTCAGGAAACACCATACACTTCTCCCGAGTGGTTGTTGGCAATTTACATCCCGCCCATCAGCATAACAAGGCTCCCAGTTCTCCATGGCCTGTCCTGCCTTTCTGGATTTTACACTTTTTTCAGATGGCCCTTTTGACCGGGGGGAAGTGAGACTTCATTGTAGTGCAGATTTCCTTTGCAAGCTTGCTTGGTTGGCCAAAAAGGGCGTATGCGTTTTTTCCTGAATATATTCAGGAAAAAACGCATACGCCCTTTTTGGCCAAGTGCATCATTGTGGACGTTCTGCCTCTTCTCCTATGCTTTCAATGCAATTCCAGTCTACCTCCTGAAATCGGTTTCCTGCAATTCTGCCCCGCTTTCAAGTCCTCTTGGCAGCCTTACTTCAGTCTATTTTTGGACGATAGCTGTCATTTATAACTCTGCAGGTTTGTGAATTACAGTGCCCCTGAGCTCCTTTCTTCAACTCGTTTTCTTGTGAGCTGGCCGCAACACCGCAGGATGGCTTCAGGCCCTAATCTGGTTCCGGTACGGCACGCTGAGCCTTTGGTTATTTCCTCTTTCTGGTGGGAAATGAGAGTTAAATTTGCCCGTCCAGACACCTCCAGCTAGCCTCACATTGGTTCTCGCTATTCCTGTGCATCTTCCGCAGAAATTGCAAACTGGGCCAAACAGGAGGTTAAAGGCGCTGACTCTCCAAGTGGGGAGAGTGTTAGTAAATCGTCTGGAATGTTGCACCCGAGTACCAGGGGAGGAAAACTGAGACATATTTGAACACGTCTCCCGATCACATGGTTGATCATACTCTGGGTTCCACATGCATGTTTTAGCTGAAGGAAGAATACCTAAAACCTGGGTAGTTGAAACCCGTGGAATGGGTACCATGCAATGTGACTTCAAAGGGTCTTCATTTGCTCACCGAACCTCTCCAATCCTATCACTGCTGCGTTTATGCCCCTGTACACATGCTTGATTCTCTTTCGGAGACATAGCAATCCATAGGTTTTAAGATACTTACTAGTCAGGTACATTCTTAGGCGTTTAATATGCGGTGTTGAGTCCATTTCGTTGAGCAAGGAGTAGCTCTTGTCTATTCCATATTTGACTTAAGGAACTTTATCTGTGCTCATTTCAATCTCTGGTTTTATGTAGCACCCCAACTCACCTTTACCCTTAAGCAAGCATAAGTTGGTTTTCTAAATTTGAGACCCTGTTCTGTTCTGTAATTCAGTTCCTGTGTAGCCAAGTTTACATTCCGTGTATTACTGATATCTTATGATGTTTCTTTTTCTGTGTGACTTATTTCAGTTAGAATCATCATACCTGAATCCACTCATTGTGCTGCTAAGGGCCTGATGACACAGATTTCATTGCTGAGTGATATTGCTTTGTAAGTAAATACCACAACTTCTTTATCCATTTTTCACTTTCTGCGATGTTGAACTTGTACTGTAAACGAGGTTCTTGTAAACAGAGCCGTTCCAAACTTTGGGGTGGCTGTGTCTTTTTGATTTCAATTTCCCTAAGCTATAGGACCATAAGTGGAAGTGCCCTAGGTTCTGTTGCTTTGTTTTTTAGATGTTTCAGGAAACACCATACACTTCTCCCGAGTGGTTGTTGGCAATTTACATCCCGCCCATCAGCATAACAAGGCTCCCAGTTCTCCATGGCCTGTCCTGCCTTTCTGGATTTTACACTTTTTTCAGATGGCCCTTTTGACCGGGGAGAAGTGAGACTTCATTGTAGTGCAGATTTCCTTTGCAAGCTTGCTTGGTTGGCCAAAAAGGGCGTATGCGTTTTTTCCTGAATATATTCAGGAAAAAACGCATACGCCCTTTTTGGCCAAGTGCATCATTGTGGACGTTCTGCCTCTTTTCCTATGCTTGCAATGCAATTCCAGCCTACCTCCTGAAATCGGTTTCCTGCAATTCTGCCCCGCTTTCAAGTCCTCTTGGCAGCCTTACTTCAGTCTATTTTTGGACGATAGCTGTCATTTATAACTCTGCAGGTTTGTGAATTACAGTGCCCCTGAGCTCCTTTCTTCAACTCGCTTTCTTGTGAGCTGGCCGCAACACCGCAGGATGGCTTCAGGCCCTAATCTGGTTCCGGCCCGGCACGCTGAGCCTTTGGTTAATTCCTCTTCCTGGTGGGAAATGAGAGTTAAATTTGCCCGTTCAGACACCTCCAGCTAGCCTCTCATTGGTTCTCGCTATTCCTGTTCATCTTCCGCAGAAATTGCAAACTGGGCCAAACAGGAGGTTAAAGGGACTGACTCTCCAAGTCGGGAGAGTGTTAGTAAAGCGTCTGGAATGTTGCACCCGAGTACCAGGGGAGGAAAACTGAGACATATTTGAACACGTCTCCCGTTCACATGGTTGATCATACTCTGGGTTCCACATGCATGTTTTAGCTGAAGGAAGAATACCTAAAACCTGGAGAGTTGAGACCCGTGTAATGGGTACCATGCAATATGACTTCAAAGGGTCTTCATTTGCTCACCGAACCTCTCCAATCCTATCACTGCTGCGTTTATGCCCCTGTACACATGCTTGATTCTCTTTTGGAGACATAGCAATCCATAGGTTTTAAGATACTTACTAGTCAGGTACATTCTTAGGCGTTTAATATGGGGTGTTGAGTCCATTTCGTTGAGCAAGGAGTAGCTCTTGTCTATTCCATATTTGGCTTAAGGAACTTTATCTGTGCTCATTTCAATCTCTGGTTTTATGCAGCACCCCAACTCACCTTTCCCCTTAAGCAAGCATAAGTTGGTTTTCTAAATTTGAGACCCTGTTCTGTTTTGGAATGCAGTTCCTGTGTAGCCAAGTTTACATTCCGTGTATTACTGATATCTTATGATGTTTCTTTTTCTGTGTGACTTATTTCAGTTAGAATCATCGTACCTGAATCCACTCATTGTGCTGCTAAGGGCCTGATGACACAAATTTCATTGCTGAGTGATATTGCTTTGTAAGTAAATACCACAACTTCTTTATCCATTTTTCACTTTCTGCGATGTTGAACTTGTACTGTAAACGAGGTTCTTGTAAACAGAGCCGTTCCAAACTTTGTGGTGGCTGTGTCTTTTTGATTTTAATTTCCCTAAGCTATAGGACCATAAGTGGAAGTGCCCTAGGTTCTGTTGCTTTTTTTTTAGATGTTTCAGGAAACACCATACACTTCTCCAGAGTGGTTGTTGGCAATTTACATCCCGCCCATCAGCATAACAAGGCTTCCAGTTCTCCATGGCCTGTCCTGCCTTTCTGGATTTTACACTTTTTTCAGATGGCCCTTTTGACCGGGGGGAAGTGAGACTTCATTGTAGTGCAGATTTCCTTTGCAAGCTTGCTTGGTTGGCCAAAAAGGGCGTATGCGTTTTTTCCTGAATATATTCAGGAAAAAACGCATACGCCCTTTTTGGCCAAGTGCATCATTGTGGACGTTCTGCCTCTTTTCCTATGCTTTCAATGCAATTCCAGTCTACCTCCTGAAATTGGTTTCCTGCAATTCTGCCCCGCTTTCAAGTCCTCTTGGCAGCCTTACTTCAGTCTATTTTTGGACGATAGCTGTCATTTATAACTCTGCAGGTTTGTGAATTACAGTGCCCCTGAGCTCCTTTCTTCAACTCGCTTTCTTGTGACCTGGCCGCAACACCGCAGGATGGCTTCAGGCCCTAATCTGGTTCCGGTACGGCACGCTGAGCCTTTGGTTATTTCCTCTTCCTGGTGGGAAATGAGAGTTAAATTTGCCCATCCAGACACTTCCAGCTAGCCTCTCATTGGTTCTCGCTATTCCTGTTCATCTTCCGCAGAAATTGCAAACTGGGCCAAACAGGAGGTTAAAGGGACTGACTCTCCAAGTCGGGAGAGTGTTAGTAAAGTGTCTGGAATGTTGCACCCGAGTACCAGGGTACGAAAACTGAGACATATTTGAACACGTCTCCCAATCACATGGTTGATCATACTCTAGGTTCCACATGCATGTTTTAGCTGAAGGAAGAATACCTTAAACCTGGGTAGTTGAAACCCGTGGAATGGATACCATGCAATATGACTTCAAAGGGTCTTCATTTGCTCACCGAACCTCTCCAATCCTATCCCTGCTGCGTTTATGCCCCTGTACACATGCTTGATTCTCTTTCGGAGACATAGCTATCCATAGGTTTTAAGATACTTACTAGTCAGGTACATTCTTAGGCGTTTAATATGCGGTGTTGAGTCCATTTCGTTGAGCAAGGAGTAGCTCTTGTCTATTCCATATTTGGCTTAAGGAACTTTATCTGTGCTCATTTCAATCTCTGGTTTTATGCAGCACCCCAACTCACCTTTACCCTTAAGCAAGCATAAGTTGGTTTTCTAAATTTGAGACCCTGTTCTGTTCTGTAATTCAGTTCCTGTGTAGCCAAGTTTACATTCCGTGTATTACTGATATCTTATGATGTTTCTTTTTCTGTGTGACTTATTTCAGTTAGAATCATCATACCTGAATCCACTCATTGTGCTGCTAAGGGCCTGATGACACAGATTTCATTGCTGAGTGATATTGATTTGTAAGTAAATACCACAACTTCTTTATCCATTTTTCACTTTCTGCGATGTTGAACTTGTACTGTAAACGAGGTTCTTGTAAACAGAGCCTTTCCAAACTTTGGGGTGGCTGTGTCTTTTTGATTTTAAATTCCCTAAGCTATAGGACCATAAGTGGAAGTGCCCTAGGCTCTGTTGCTTTGTTTTTTAGATGTTTCAGGAAACACCATACACTTCTCCCTAGTGGTTGTTGGCAATTTACATCCCACCCATCAGCAAAACAAGGCTCCCAGTTCTCCATGGCCTGTCCTGCCTTTATGGATTTTACACTTTTTTCAGATGGCCCTTTTGACCGGGGGGAAGTGAGACTTCATTGTAGTGCAGATTTCCTTTGCAAGCTTGCTTGGTTGGCCAAAAAGGGCGTATGCGTTTTTCCTGAATATATTCAGGAAAAAACGCATACGCCCTTTTTGGCCAAGTGCATCATTGTGGACGTTCTGCCTCTTTTCCTATGCTTTCAATGCAATTCCAGTCTACCTCCTGAAATCGGTTTCCTGCAATGCTGTCCCGCTTTCAAGTCCTCTTGGCAGCCTTACTTCAGTCTATTTTTGGACGATAGCTGTCATTTATAACTCTGCAGGTTTGTGAATTACAGTGCCCCTGAGCTCCTTTCTTCAACTCGCTTTCTTGTGAC
Organism: Delphinus delphis; assembly: GCF_949987515.2. Classification (NCBI taxonomy): domain Eukaryota; kingdom Metazoa; phylum Chordata; class Mammalia; order Artiodactyla; family Delphinidae; genus Delphinus; species Delphinus delphis. The sequence continues at coordinate 1,035,999 of NW_027192708.1, read as the reverse complement.
CTGGCCGCAACACCGCAGGATGGCTTCAGGCCCTAATCTGGTTCTGGCACGGCACGCTGAGCCTTTGGTTAATTCCTCTTCCTGGTGGGAAATGAGAGTTAAATTTGCCCGTCCAGACACCTCCAGCTACTCTCTCATTGGTTCTCGCTATTCCTGTTCATCTTCCGCAGAAATTGCAAACTGGGCCAAACAGGAGGTTAAAGGGACTGACTCTCCAAGTCGGGAGAGTGTTAGTAAAGCGTCTGGAATGTTGCACCCGAGTACCAGGGTACGAAAACTGAGACATATTTGAACACGTCTCCCGATCACATGGTTGATCATACTCTGGGTTCCACATGCATGTTTTAGCTGAAGGAAGAATACCTTAAACCTGGGTAGTTGAAACCCGTAGAATGGGTACCATGCAATATGACTTCAATGGGTCTTCATTTCCTCACCAAACCTCTCCAATCCTATCACTGCTGCGTTTATGCCCCTGTACACACGCTTGATTCTCTTTCGGAGACATAGCAATCCATAGGTTTTAAGATACTTACTAGTCAGGTACATTCTTAGGCGTTTAATATGCGGTGTTGAGTCCATTTCGTTGAGCAAGGAGTAGCTCTTGTCTATTCCATATTTGGCTTAAGGAACTTTATCTGTGCTCATTTCAATCTCTGGTTTTATGCAGCACCCCAACTCACCTTTACCCTTAAGCAAGCATAAGTTGGTTTTCTAAATTTGAGACCCTGTTCTGTTCTGTAATTCAGTTCCTGTGTAGCCAAGTTTACATTCCGTGTATTACTGATATCTTATGATGTTTCTTTTTCTGTGTGACTTATTTCAGTTAGAATCATCATACCTGAATCCACTCATTGTGCTGCTAAGGGCCTGATGACACAGATTTCATTGCTGAGTGATATTGCTTTGTAAGTGAATACCACAACTTCTTTATCCATTTTTCACTTTCTGCGATGTTGAACTTGTATTGTAAACGAGGTTCTTGTAAACAGAGGCGTCCCAAACTTTGGGGTGGCTGTGTCTTTTTGATTTTAATTTCCCTAAGCTATAGGACCATAAGTGGAAGTGCCCTAGGCTCTGTTGCTTTGTTTTTTAGATGTTTCAGGAAACACCATACACTTCTCCCAAGTGTCTGTTGGCAATTTACATCCCGCCCATCAGCATAACAAGGCTCCCAGTTCTCCATGGCCTGTCCTGCCTTTCTGGATTGTACACTTTTTTCAGATGGCCCTTTTGACCGGGGGGAAGTGAGACTTCATTGTAGTGCAGATTTCCTTTGCAAGCTTGCTTGGTTGGCCAAAAAGGGCGTATGCGTTTTTTCCTGAATATATTCAGGAAAAAACGCATACGCCCTTTTTGGCCAAGTGCATCATTGTGGACGTTCTGCCTCTTTTCCTATGCTTTCAATGCAATTCCAGTCTACCTCCTGAAATCGGTTTCCTGCAATTCTGCCCCGCTTTCAAGTCCTCTTGGCAGCCTTATTTCAGTATATTTTTGGACGATAGCTGTCATTTATAACTCTGCAGGTTTGTGAATTACAGTGCCCCTGAGCTCCTTTCTTCAACTCGCTTTCTTGTGACCTGGCATCAACACCGCAGGATGGCTTCAGGCCCTAATCTGGTTCCGGCCCGGCACGCTGAGCCTTTGGTTAATTCCTCTTCCTGGTGGGAAATGAGAGTTAAATTTGCCCGTTCAGACACCTCCAGCTAGCCTCTCATTGGTTCTCGCTATTCCTGTTCATCTTCCGCAGAAATTGCAAACTGGGCCAAACAGGAGGTTAAAGGCACTGACTCTCCAAGTCGGGAGAGTGTTAGTAAAGCGTCTGGAATGTTGCACCCGAGTACCAGGGGAGGAAAACTGAGACATATTTGAACACGTCTCCCGTTCACATGGTTGATCATACTCTGGGTTCCACATGCATGTTTTAGCTGAAGGAAGAATACCTAAAACCTGGAGAGTTGAGACCCGTGTAATGGGTACCATGCAATATGACTTCAAAGGGTCTTCATTTGCTCACCGAACCTCTCCAATCCTATCACTGCTGCGTTTATGCCCCTGTACACACGCTTGATTCTCTTTTGGAGACATAGCAATCCATAGGTTTTAAGATACTTACTAGTCAGGTACATTCTTAGGCGTTTAATATGGGGTGTTGAGTCCATTTCGTTGAGCAAGGAGTAGCTCTTGTCTATTCCATATTTGGCTTAAGGAACTTTATCTGTGCTCATTTCAATCTCTGGTTTTATGCAGCACCCCAACTCACCTTTCCCCTTAAGCAAGCATAAGTTGGTTTTCTAAATTTGAGACCCTGTTCTGTTTTGGAATGCAGTTCCTGTGTAGCCAAGTTTACATTCCGTGTATTAGTGATATCTTATGATGTTTCTTTTTCTGTGTGACTTATTTCAGTTAGAATCATCGTACCTGAATCCACTCATTATGCTGCTAAGGGCCTGATGACATAGATTTCATTGCTGAGTGATACTGCATTGTACGTAAGTACCTCAAGTTCTTTATCCATTTTTCACTTTCTGTGATATTGAACTTGTATGGTAAACGAGGTTCTTGTAAACGGAGGCGTCCCAAACTTTGGGGTGGCTGTGTCTTTTTGATTTTAATTTCCCTAAGCTATAGGACCATAAGTGGAAGTGCCCTAGGCTCTGTTGCTTTGTTTTTTAGATGTTTCAGGAAACACCATACACTTCTCCAGAGTGGCTGTTGGCAATTTACATCCCGCCCATCAGCATAAGAAGGCTCCCAGTTCTCCATGGCCTGTCCTGCCTTTATGGATTTTACACTTTTTTCAGATGGCCCTTTTGACCAGGTGGAAGTGAGACTTCATTGTAGTGCAGATTTCCTTTACAAGCTTGCTTGGTTGGCCAAAAAGTGCGTATGCGTTTTTTCCTGAATATATTCAGGAAAAAACGCATACGCCCTTTTTGGCCAAGTGCATCATTGTGGACGTTCTGCCTCTTTTCCTATGCTTTCAATGCAATTTCAGTCTACCTCCTGAAATTGGTTTCCTGCAATTCTGCCCCGCTTTCAAGTCCTCTTGGCAGCCTTACTTCAGTCTATTTTTGGACGATAGCTGTCATTCATAACTCTGCAGGTTTGTGAATTACAGTGCCCCTGAGCTCCTTTCTACAACTCGCTTTCTCGTGAGCTGGCCGCAACACCGCAGGATGGCTTCAGGCCCTAATCTGGTTCCGGCACGGCACGCTGAGCCTTTGGTTAATTCCTCTTCCTGGTGGGAAATGAGAGTTAAATTTGCCCGTCCAGACACCTCCAGCTAGTCTCTCATTGGTTCTCGCTATTCCTGTTCATCTTCCGCAGAAATTGCAAACTGGGCCAAACAGGAGGTTAAAGGGACTGACTCTCCAAGTCTGGAGAGTGTTAGTAAAGCGTCTGGAATGTTGCACCCGAGTACCAGGGGAGGAAAACTGAGACATATGTGAACACGTCTCCCGTTCACACGGTTGATCATACTCTGGGTTCCACATGCATGTTTTAGCTGAAGGAAGAATACCTTAAACCTGGAGAGTTGAGACCCGTGTAATGGGTACCATGCAATATGACTTCAAAGGGTCTTCATTTGCTCACGAACCTCTCCAATCCTATCACTGCTGCGTTTATGCCCCTGTACACATGCTTGATTCTCTTTCGGAGACATAGCAATCCATAGGTTTTAAGATACTTACTAGACAGGTACATTCTTAGGCGTTTAATATGCGGTGTTGAGTCCATTTCGTTGAGCAAGGAGTAGCTCTTGTCTATTCCATATTTGGCTTAAGGAACTTTATCTGTGCTCATTTCAATCTCTGGTTTTATGCAGCACCCCAACTCACCTTTACCCTTAAGCAAGAATAAGTTGGTTTTCTAAATTTGAGACCCTGTTCTGTTCTGTAATTCAGTTCCTGTGTAGCCAAGTTTACATTCCGTGTATTACTGATATCTTATGACGTTTCTTTTTCTGTGTGACTTATTTCAGTTAGAATCATAATACCTGAATCCACTCATTGTGCTGCTAAGGGCCTGATGACACAGATTTCATTGCTGAGTGATATTGCTTTGTAAGTAAATACCACAACTTCTTTATCCATTTTTCACTTTCTGCGATGTTGAACTTGTACTGTAAACGAGGTTCTTGTAAACTGAGCCGTTCCAAACTTTGGGGTGGCTGTGTCTTTTTGATTTTAATTTCCCTAAGCTATAGGACCATAAGTGGAAGTGCCCTAGGCTCTGTTGCTTTGTTTTTTAGATGTTTCAGGAAACACCATACACTTCTCCCAAGTGTCTGTTGGCAATTTACATCCCGCCCATCAGCATAACAAGGCTCCCAGTTCTCCATGGCCTGTCCTGCCTTTCTGGATTGTACACTTTTTTCAGATGGCCCTTTTGACCGGGGGGAAGTGAGACTTCATTGTAGTGCAGATTTCCTTTGCAAGCTTGCTTGGTTGGCCAAAAAGGGCGTATGCGTTTTTTCCTGAATATATTCAGGAAAAAACGCATACGCCCTTTTTGGCCAAGTGCATCATTGTGGACGTTCTGCCTCTTTTCCTATGCTTTCAATGCAATTCCAGTCTACCTCCTGAAATCGGTTTCCTGCAATTCTGCCCCGCTTTCAAGTCCTCTTGGCAGCCTTATTTCAGTATATTTTTGGACGATAGCTGTCATTTATAACTCTGCAGGTTTGTGAATTACAGTGCCCCTGAGCTCCTTTCTTCAACTCGCTTTCTTGTGACCTGGCATCAACACCGCAGGATGGCTTCAGGCCCTAATCTGGTTCCGGCCCGGCACGCTGAGCCTTTGGTTAATTCCTCTTCCTGGTGGGAAATGAGAGTTAAATTTGCCCGTTCAGACACCTCCAGCTAGCCTCTCATTGGTTCTCGCTATTCCTGTTCATCTTCCGCAGAAATTGCAAACTGGGCCAAACAGGAGGTTAAAGGCACTGACTCTCCAAGTCGGGAGAGTGTTAGTAAAGCGTCTGGAATGTTGCACCCGAGTACCAGGGGAGGAAAACTGAGACATATTTGAACACGTCTCCCGTTCACATGGTTGATCATACTCTGGGTTCCACATGCATGTTTTAGCTGAAGGAAGAATACCTAAAACCTGGAGAGTTGAGACCCGTGTAATGGGTACCATGCAATATGACTTCAAAGGGTCTTCATTTGCTCACCGAACCTCTCCAATCCTATCACTGCTGCGTTTATGCCCCTGTACACACGCTTGATTCTCTTTTGGAGACATAGCAATCCATAGGTTTTAAGATACTTACTAGTCAGGTACATTCTTAGGCGTTTAATATGGGGTGTTGAGTCCATTTCGTTGAGCAAGGAGTAGCTCTTGTCTATTCCATATTTGGCTTAAGGAACTTTATCTGTGCTCATTTCAATCTCTGGTTTTATGCAGCACCCCAACTCACCTTTCCCCTTAAGCAAGCATAAGTTGGTTTTCTAAATTTGAGACCCTGTTCTGTTTTGGAATGCAGTTCCTGTGTAGCCAAGTTTACATTCCGTGTATTAGTGATATCTTATGATGTTTCTTTTTCTGTGTGACTTATTTCAGTTAGAATCATCGTACCTGAATCCACTCATTATGCTGCTAAGGGCCTGATGACATAGATTTCATTGCTGAGTGATACTGCATTGTACGTAAGTACCTCAAGTTCTTTATCCATTTTTCACTTTCTGTGATATTGAACTTGTATGGTAAACGAGGTTCTTGTAAACGGAGGCGTCCCAAACTTTGGGGTGGCTGTGTCTTTTTGATTTTAATTTCCCTAAGCTATAGGACCATAAGTGGAAGTGCCCTAGGCTCTGTTGCTTTGTTTTTTAGATGTTTCAGGAAACACCATACACTTCTCCAGAGTGGCTGTTGGCAATTTACATCCCGCCCATCAGCATAAGAAGGCTCCCAGTTCTCCATGGCCTGTCCTGCCTTTATGGATTTTACACTTTTTTCAGATGGCCCTTTTGACCAGGTGGAAGTGAGACTTCATTGTAGTGCAGATTTCCTTTACAAGCTTGCTTGGTTGGCCAAAAAGTGCGTATGCGTTTTTTCCTGAATATATTCAGGAAAAAACGCATACGCCCTTTTTGGCCAAGTGCATCATTGTGGACGTTCTGCCTCTTTTCCTATGCTTTCAATGCAATTTCAGTCTACCTCCTGAAATTGGTTTCCTGCAATTCTGCCCCGCTTTCAAGTCCTCTTGGCAGCCTTACTTCAGTCTATTTTTGGACGATAGCTGTCATTCATAACTCTGCAGGTTTGTGAATTACAGTGCCCCTGAGCTCCTTTCTACAACTCGCTTTCTCGTGAGCTGGCCGCAACACCGCAGGATGGCTTCAGGCCCTAATCTGGTTCCGGCACGGCACGCTGAGCCTTTGGTTAATTCCTCTTCCTGGTGGGAAATGAGAGTTAAATTTGCCCGTCCAGACACCTCCAGCTAGTCTCTCATTGGTTCTCGCTATTCCTGTTCATCTTCCGCAGAAATTGCAAACTGGGCCAAACAGGAGGTTAAAGGGACTGACTCTCCAAGTCTGGAGAGTGTTAGTAAAGCGTCTGGAATGTTGCACCCGAGTACCAGGGGAGGAAAACTGAGACATATGTGAACACGTCTCCCGTTCACACGGTTGATCATACTCTGGGTTCCACATGCATGTTTTAGCTGAAGGAAGAATACCTTAAACCTGGAGAGTTGAGACCCGTGTAATGGGTACCATGCAATATGACTTCAAAGGGTCTTCATTTGCTCACGAACCTCTCCAATCCTATCACTGCTGCGTTTATGCCCCTGTACACATGCTTGATTCTCTTTCGGAGACATAGCAATCCATAGGTTTTAAGATACTTACTAGACAGGTACATTCTTAGGCGTTTAATATGCGGTGTTGAGTCCATTTCGTTGAGCAAGGAGTAGCTCTTGTCTATTCCATATTTGGCTTAAGGAACTTTATCTGTGCTCATTTCAATCTCTGGTTTTATGCAGCACCCCAACTCACCTTTACCCTTAAGCAAGAATAAGTTGGTTTTCTAAATTTGAGACCCTGTTCTGTTCTGTAATTCAGTTCCTGTGTAGCCAAGTTTACATTCCGTGTATTACTGATATCTTATGACGTTTCTTTTTCTGTGTGACTTATTTCAGTTAGAATCATAATACCTGAATCCACTCATTGTGCTGCTAAGGGCCTGATGACACAGATTTCATTGCTGAGTGATATTGCTTTGTAAGTAAATACCACAACTTCTTTATCCATTTTTCACTTTCTGCGATGTTGAACTTGTACTGTAAACGAGGTTCTTGTAAACTGAGCCGTTCCAAACTTTGGGGTGGCTGTGTCTTTTTGATTTTAAATTCCCTAAGCTATAGGACCATAAGTGGAAGTGCCCTAGGCTCTGTTGCTTTGTTTTTTAGTTGTTTCAGGAAACACCATACACTTCTCCCGAGTGGTTGTTGGCAATTTACATCCCGCCCATCAGCATAACAAGGCTCCCAGTTCTCCATGGCCTGTCCTGCCTTTCTGGATTTTACACTTTTTTCAGATGGCCCTTTTGACCGGGGGGAAGTGAGACTTCATTGTAGTGCAGATTTCCTTTGCAAGCTTGCTTGGTTGGCCAAAAAGGGCGTATGCGTTTTTTCCTGAATATATTCAGGAAAAAACGCATACGCCCTTTTTGGCCAAGTGCATCATTGTGGACGTTCTGCCTCTTTTCCTATGCTTTCAATGCAATTCCAGTCTACCTCCTGAAATCGGTTTCCTGCATTTCTGCCCCGCTTTCAAGTCCTCTTGGCAGCCTTACTTCAGTCTATTTTTGGACGATAGCTGTCATTTATAACTCTGCAGGTTTGTGAATTACAGTGCCCCTGAGCTCCTTTCTTCAACTCGCTTTCTTGTGAGCTGGCCGCAACACCGCAGGATGGCTTCAGGCCCTAATCTGGTTCCGGCACGGCACGCTGAGCCTTTGGTTATTTCCTCTTCCTGGTGGGAAATGAGAGTTAAATTTGCCCGTCCAGACACCTCCAGCTAGCCTCTCATTGGTTCTCGCTATTCCTGTTCATCTTCCGCAGAAATTGCAAACTGGGCCAAACAGGAGGTTAAAGGGACTGACTCTCCAAGTGGGGAGAGTGTTAGTAAAGCGTCTGGAATGTTGCACCCGAGTACCAGGGGAGGAAAACTGAGACATATTTGAACACGTCTCCCGTTCACATGGTTGATCATACTTGGGTTCCACATGCATGTTTTAGCTGAAGGAAGAATACCTTAAACCTGGGTAGTTGAAACCCGTGGAATGGGTACCATGCAATATGACTTCAAAGGGTCTTCATTTGCTCACCGAACCTCTCCAATCCTATCACTGCTGCGTTTATGCCCCTGTACACATGCTTGATTCTCTTTCGGAGACATAGCAATCCATAGGTTTTAAGATACTTACTAGTCAGGTACATTCTTAGGCGTTTAATATGGGGTGTTGAGTCCATTTCGTTGAGCAACGAGTAGCTCTTGTCTATTCCATATTTGGCTTAAGGAATTTTATCTGTGCTCATTTCAATCTCTGGTTTTATGCAGCACCCCAACTCACCTTTCCCCTTAAGTAAGCATAAGTTCGTTTTCTAAATTTGAGACCCTGTTCTGTTTTGGAATGCAGTTCCTGTGTAGCCAAGTTTACATTCCGTGTATTAGTGATATCTTATGATGTTTCTTTTTCTGTGTGACTTATTTCAGATAGAATCATCGTACCTGAATCCACTCATTATGCTGCTACGGGCCTGATGACATAGATTTCATTGCTGAGTGATACTGCATTGTACGTAAGTACCACAAGTTCTTTATTCATTTTTCTCTTTCTGTGATATTGAACTTGTACGGTAAACGAGGTTCTTGTAAACGGAGGCGTCCCAAACTTTGGGGTGGCTGTGTCTTTTTTGATTTTAATTTCCCTAAGCTATAGGACCATAAGTGGAAGTGCCCTAGGCTCTGTTGCTTTGTTTTTTAGATGTTTCAGGAAACACCATACACTTCTCCTGAGTGTCTGTTGGCAATTTACATCCCGCCCATCAGCATAACAAGGCTCCCAGTTCTCCTTGGCCTGTCCTTCCTTTCTGGATTTTACACTTTTTTCAGATGGCCCTTTTAACCGGGGAGAACTGAGACTTCATTTTAGTGCAGATTTCCTTTGCAAGTTTGCTTGGTTGACCAAAAAGGGCGTATGCGTTTTTTCCTGAATATATTCAGGAAAAAACGCATACGCCCTTTTTGGCCAAGTGCATCATTGTGGACGTTCTGCCTCTTTTCCTATGCTTTCAATGCAATTCCAGTCTACCTCCTGAAATCGGTTTCCTGCAATTCTGCCCCGCTTTCAAGTCCTCTTGGCAGCCTTACTTCAGTCTATTTTTGGACGATAGCTGTCATTTATAACTCTGCAGGTTTGTGAATTACAGTGCCCCTGAGCTCCTTTCTTCAACTCGCTTTCTTGTGACCTGGCCGCAACACCGCAGGATGTCTTCAGGCCCTAATCTGGTTCTGGCACGGCACGCTGAGCCTTTGGTTAATTCCTCTTCCTGGTGGGAAATGAGAGTTAAATTTGCCCATCCTAACACCTCCAGCTAGTCTCTCATTGATTCTCGCTATTCCTGTTCATCTTCCGCAGAAATTGCAAACTGGGCCAAACAGGAGGTTAAAGGGACTGACTCTCCAAGTGGGGAGAGTGTTAGTAAGCGTCTGGAATGTTGCACCCGAGTACCAGGGTACGAAAACTGAGACATATTTGAACACGTCTCCCGATCACATGGGTGATCATACTCTAGGTTCCACATGCATGTTTTAGCTGAAGGAAGAATACCTTAAACCTGGGTAGTTGAAACCCGTGGAATGGGTACCATGCAATATGACTTCAAAGGGTCTTCATTTGCTCACCGAACCTCTCCAATCCTATCACTGCTGCGTTTATGCCCCTGTACACATGCTTGATTCTCTTTCGGAGACATAGCAATCCATAGGTTTTAAGATACTTACTAGTCAGGTACATTCTTAGGCGTTTAATATGCGGTGTTGAGTCCATTTCGTTGAGCAAGGAGTAGCTCTTGTCTATTCCATATTTGGCTTAAGGAACTTTATCTGTGCTCATTTCAATCTCTGGTTTTATGCAGCACCCCAACTCACCTTTCCCCTTAAGCAAGCATAAGTTGGTTTTCTAAATTTGAGACCCTGTTCTGTTCTGTAATTCAGTTCCTGTGTAGCCAAGTTTACATTCCGTGTATTACTGATATCTTATGATGTTTCTTTTTCTGTGTGACTTATTTCAGTTAGAATCACCATACCTGAATCCACTCATTGTGATGCTAAGGGCCTGATGACATAGATTTCATTGCTGAGTGATATTGCTTTGTAAGTAAATACCACAACTTCTTTATCCATTTTTCACTTTCTGCGATGTTGAACTTGTACTGCAAACGAGGTTCTTGTAAACAGAGGCGTCCCAAACTTTGGGGTGGCTGTGTCTTTTTGATTTTAATTTCCCTAAGCTATAGGACCATAAGTGGAAGTGCCCTAGGCTCTGTTGCTTTGTTTTTTAGATGTTTCAGGAAACACCATACACTTCTCCCGAGTGGTTGTTGGCAATTTACATCCCGCCCATCAGCATAACAAGGCTCCCAGTTCTCCATGGCCTGTCCTGCCTTTCTGGATTTTACACTTTTTTCAGATGGCCCTTTTGACCGGGGGGAAGTGAGACTTCATTGTAGTGCAGATTTCCTTTGCAAGCTTGCTTGGTTGGCCAAAAAGGGCGTATGCGTTTTTTCCTGAATATATTCAGGAAAAAACGCATACGCCCTTTTTGGCCAAGTGCATCATTGTGGACGTTCTGCCTCTTTTCCTATGCTTTCAATGCAATTCCAGTCTACCTCCTGAAATCGGTTTCCTCCAATTCTGCCCCGCTTTCAAATCCTCTTGGCAGCCTTACTTCAGTCTATTTTTGGACGATAGCTGTCATTTATAACTCTGCAGGTTTGTGAATTACAGTGCCCCTGAGCTGCTTTCTTCAACTCGCTTTCTTGTGACCTGGCCGCAACACCGCAGGATGGCTTCAGACCCTAATCTGGTTCCGGCCTGGCATGCTGAGCCTTTGGTTAATTCCTCTTCCTGGTGGGAAACGAGAGTTAAATTTGCCCGTCCAGACACCTCCAGCTAGTCTCTCATTGGTTCTCACTATTCCTGTTCATCTTCCGCAGAAATTGCAAACTGGGCCAAACAGGAGGTTAAAGGGACTGACTCTCCAAGTGGGGAGAGTGTTAGTAAAGCGTCTGGAATGTTGCACCCGAGTACCAGGGGAGGAAAACTGAAACATATTTGAACACGTCTCCCGATCACATGGTTGATCATACTCTAGGTTCCACATGCATGTTTTAGCTGAAGGAAGAATACCTTAAACCTGGGTAGTTGAAACCCGTGGAATGGGTACCATGCAATATGACTTCAAAGGGTCTTCATTTGCTCACCGAACCTCTCCAATCCTATCACTGCTGCGTTTATGCCCCTGTACACATGCTTTATTCTCTTTCGGAGACATAGCGATCCATAGGTTTTAAGATACTTACTAGTCAGGTACATTCTTAGGCGTTTAATATGCGGTGTTGAGTCCATTTCGTTGAGCAAGGAGTAGCTCTTGTCTATTCCATATTTGGCTTAAGGAACTTTATCTGTGCTCATTTCAATCTCTGGTTTTATGCAGCACCCCAACTCACCTTTACCCTTAAGCAAGCATAAGTTGGTTTTCTAAATTTGAGACCCTGTTCTGTTCTGTAATTCAGTTCCTGTGTAGCCAAGTTTCCATCCCGTGTATTACTGATATCTTATGATGTTTCTTTTTCTGTGTGACTTATTTCAGTTAGAATCATCGTACCTGAATCCACTCATTATGCTGCTACGGGACTGATGACATAGATTTCATTGCTGAGTGATACTGCATTGTACGTAAGTACCACAAGTTCTTTATCCATTTTTCATTTTCTGTGATATTGAACTTGTACGGTAAACGAGGTTCTTGTAAACGGAGGCGTCCCAAACTTTGGGGTGGCTGTGTCTTTTTGATTTTAATTTCCCTAAGCTATAGGACCATAAGTGGAAGTGCCCTAGGCTCTGTTGCTTTGTTTTTTAGATGTTTCAGGAAACACCATACACTTCTCCCAAGTGTCTGTTGGCAATTTACATCCCGCCCATCAGCATAACAAGGCTCCCAGTTCTCCACGGCCTGTCCTGCCTTTCTGGATTTTACACTTTTTTCAGATGGCCCTTTTGACCGGGGGGAAGTGAGACTTCATTGTAGTGCAGATTTCCTTTGCAAGCTTGCTTGGTTGGCCAAAAAGGGCGTATGCGTTTTTTCCTGAATATATTCAGGAAAAAACGCATACGCCCTTTTTGGCCAAGTGCATCATTGTGGACGTTCTGCCTCTTTTCCTATGCTTTCAATGCAATTCCAGTCTACCTCCTGAAATCGGTTTCCTGCAATTCTGCCCCGCTTTCAAGTCCTCTTGGCAGCCTTACTTCAGTCTATTTTTGGACGATAGCTGTCATTTATAACTCTGCAGGTTTGTGAATTACAGTGCCCCTGAGCTCCTTTCTTCAACTTGCTTTCTTGTGACCTGGCCGCAACACCGCAGGATGGCTTCAGGCCCTAATCTGGTTCCGGTACGGCACGCTGAGCCTTTGGTTATTTCCTCTTCCTGGTTGGAAATGAGAGTTAAATTTGCCCGTCCAGACACCTCCAGCTAGCCTCTCATTGGTTCTCGCTATTCCTGTTCATCTTCCGCAGAAATTGCAAACTGGGCCAAACAGGAGGTTAAAGGCGCTGACTCTCCAAGTGGGGAGAGTGTTAGTAAAGCGTCTGGAATGTTGCACCCGAGTACCAGGGGAGGAAAACTGAGACATATTTGAACACGTCTCCCGTTCACATGGTTGATCATACTTGGGTTCCACATGCATGTTTTAGCTGAAGGAAGAATACCTTAAACCTGGGTAGTTGAAACCCGTGGAATGGGTACCATGCAATATGACTTCAAAGGGTCTTCATTTGCTCACCGAACCTCTCCAATCCTATCACTGCTGCGTTTATGCCCCTGTACACATGCTTGATTCTCTTTCGGAGACATAGCAATCCATAGGTTTTAAGATACTTACTAGTCAGGTACATTCTTAGGCATTTAATATGGGGTGTTGAGTCCATTTCGTTGAGCATGGAGTAGCTCTTGTCTATTCCATATTTGGCTTAAGGAACTTTATCTGTGCTCATTTCAATCTCTGGTTTTATGCACCACCCCAACTCACCTTTACCCTTAAGCAAGAATAAGTTGGTTTTCTAAATTTGAGACCCTGTTCTGTTCTGTAATTCAGTTCCTGTGTAGCCAAGTTTACATTCCGTGTATTACTGATATCTTATGATGTTTCTTTTTCTGTGTGACTTATTTCAGTTAGAATCATCATACCTGAATCCACTCATTGTGCTGCTAAGGGCCTGATGACACAGATTTCATTGCTGAGTGATATTGCTTTGTAAGTAAATACCACAACTTCTTTATCCATTTTTCACTTTCTGCGATGTTGAACTTGTACTGTAAAAGAGGTTCTTGTAAACAGAGCCATTCCAAACTTTGGGGTGGCTGTGTCTTTTTGATTTTAATTTCCCTAAGCTATAGGACCATAAGTGGAAGTGCCCTAGGTTCTGTTGCTTTGTTTTTTAGATGTTTCAGGAAACACCATACACTTCTCCCGAGTGGTTGTTGGCAATTTACATCCCGCCCATCAGCATAACAAGGCTCCCAGTTCTCCATGGCCTGTCCTGCCTTTCTGGATTTTACACTTTTTTCAGATGGCCCTTTTGACCGGGGGGAAGTGAGACTTCATTGTAGTGCAGATTTCCTTTGCAAGCTTGCTTGGTTGGCCAAAAAGGGCGTATGCGTTTTTTCCTGAATATATTCAGGAAAAAACGCATACGCCCTTTTTGGCCAAGTGCATCATTGTGGACGTTCTGCCTCTTTTCCTATGCTTTCAATGCAATTCCAGTCTACCTCCTGAAATCGGTTTCCTGCAATTCTGCCCCGCTTTCAAGTCCTCTTGGCAGCCTTACTTCAGTCTATTTTTGGACGATAGCTGTCATTTATAACTCTGCAGGTTTGTGAATTACAGTGCCCCTGAGCTCCTTTCTTCAACTCGCTTTCTTGTGACCTGGCCGCAACACCGCAGGATGTCTTCAGGCCCTAATCTGGTTCTGGCACGGCACGCTGAGCCTTTGGTTAATTCCTCTTCCTGGTGGGAAATGAGAGTTAAATTTGCCCATCCAGACACCTCCAGCTAGTCTCTCATTGGTTCTCGCTATTCCTGTTCATCTTCCACAGAAATTGCAAACTGGGCCAAACAGGAGGTTAAAGGGACTGACTCTCCAAGTGGGGAGAGTGTTAGTAAAGCATCTGGAATGTTGCACCCGAGTACCAGGGTACGAAAACTGAGACATATTTGAACACGTCTCCCAATCACATGGTTGATCATACTCTAGGTTCCACATGCATGTTTTAGCTGAAGGAAGAATACCTTAAACCTGGGTAGTTGAGACCCGTGGAATGGGTACCATGCAATATGACTTCAAAGGGTCTTCATTTGCTCACCGAACCTCTCCAATCCTATCACTGCTGCGTTTATGCCCCTGTACACATGCTTGATTCTCTTTCGGAGACATAGCAATCCATAGGTTTTAAGATACTTACAAGTCAGGTACATTCTTAGGCGTTTAATATGCGGTGTTGAGTCCATTTCGTTGAGCAAGGAGTAGCTCTTGTCTATTCCATATTTGGCTTAAGGAACTTTATCTGTGCTCATTTCAATCTCTGGTTTTATGCAGCACCCCAACTCACCTTTACCCTTAAGCAAGCATAAGTTGGTTTTCTAAATTTGAGACCCTGTTCTGTTCTGTAATTCAGTTCCTGTGTAGCCAAGTTTACATTCCGTGTATTAGTGATATCTTATGATGTTTCTTTTTCTGTGTGACTTATTTCAGTTAGAATCATCATACCTGCATCCACTCATTGTGCTGCTAAGGGCCTGATGACACAGATTTCATTGCTGAGTGATATTGCTTTGTAAGTAAATACCACAACTTCTTTATCCATTTTTCTATTTCTGCGATGTTGAACTTGTACTGTAAACGAGGTTCTTGTAAACAGAGCCGTTCCGAACTTTGGGGTGGCTGTGTCTTTTTGATTTTAAATTCCCTAAGCTATAGGACCATAAGTGGAAGTGCCCTAGGCTCTGTTGCTTTGTTTTTTAGATGTTTCAGGAAACACCATACACTTCTCCCAAGTGGTTGTTGGCAATTTACATCCCGCCCTTCAGCATAACAAGGCTCCCAGTTCTCCATGGCCTGTCCTGCCTTTCTGGATTTTACACTTTTTTCAGATGGCCCTTTTGACCGGGGGGAAGTGAGACTTCATTGTAGTGCAGATTTCCTTTGCAAGCTTGCTTGGTTGGCCAAAAAGGGCGTATGCGTTTTTTCCTGAATATATTCAGGAAAAAACGCATACGCCCTTTTTGGCCAAGTGCATCATTGTGGACGTTCTGCCTCTTTTCCTATGCTTTCAATGCAATTCCAGTCTACCTCCTGAAATCGGTTTCCTGCAATTCTGCCCCGCTTTCAAGTCCTCTTGGCAGCCTTACTTCAGTCTATTTTTGGACGATAGCTGTCATTTATAACTCTGCAGGTTTGTGAATTACAGTGCCCCTGAGCTCCTTTCTTCAACTCGCTTTCTTGTGACCTAGCCGCAATACCGCAGGATGTCTTCAGGCCCTAATCTGGTTCTGGCACGGCACGCTGAGCCTTCGGTTAATTCCTCTTCCTGGTGGGAAATGAGAGTTAAATTTGCCCATCCAGACACCTCCAGCTAGTCTCTCATTGGTTCTGCCTATTCCTGTTCATCTTCCACAGAAATTGCAAACTGGGCCAAACAGGAGGTTAAAGGGACTGACTCTCCAAGTGGGGAGAGTGTTAGTAAAGCGTCTGGAATGTTGCACCCGAGTACCAGGGTATGAAAACTGAGACATATTTGAACACGTCTCCCGATCACATGGTTGATCATACTCTAGGTTCCACATGCATGTTTTAGCTGAAGGAAGAATACCTTAAACCTGGGTAGTTGAAACCCGTGGAATGGGTACCATGCAATATGACTTCAAAGGGTCTTCATTTGCTCACCGAACCTCTCCAATCCTATCACTGCTGCGTTTATGCCCCTGTACACATGCTTGATTCTCTTTCGGAGACATAGCAATCCATAGGTTTTAAGATACTTACTAGTTAGGTACATTCTTAGGCATTTAATATGCGGTGTTGAGTCCATTTCGTTGAGCAAGGAGTAGCTCTTGTCTATTCCATATTTGGCTTAAGGAACTTTATCTGTGCTCATTTCAATCTCTGGTTTTATGCAGCACCCCAACTCACCTTTACCCTTAAGCAAGCATAAGTTGGTTTTGTAAATTTGAGACCCTGTTCTGTTCTGTAATTCAGTTCCTGTGTAGCCAAGTTTACATTCCGTGTATTAGTGATATCTTATGATGTTTCTTTTTCTGTGTGACTTATTTCAGTTAGAATCATCGTACCTGAATCCACTCATTATGCTGCTACGGGCCTGATGACATAGATTTCATTGCTGAGTGATACTGCATTGTACGTAAGTACCACAAGTTCTTTATCCATTTTTCACTTTCTGCGATGTTGAACTTGTACTGTAAACGAGGTTCTTGTAAACAGAGCCGTTCCAAACTTTGGGGTGGCTGTGTCTTTTTGATTTTAATTTCCCTAAGCTATAGGACCATAAGTGGAAGTGCCCTAGGCTCTGTTGCTTTGTTTTTTAGATGTTTCAGGAAACACCATACACTTCTCCCGAGTGGTTGTTGGCAATTTACATCCTGCCCATCAGCATAACAAGGCTCCCAGTTCTCCATGGCCTGTCCTGCCTTTCTGGATTTTACACTTTTTTCAGATGGCCCTTTTGACCGGGGGGAAGTGAGACTTCATTGTAGTGCAGATTTCCTTTGCAAGCTTGCTTGGTTGGCCAAAAAGGGCGTATGCGTTTTTTCCTGAATATATTCAGGAAAAAACGCATACGCCCTTTTTGGCCAAGTGCATCATTGTGGACGTTCTGCCTCTTTTCCTATGCTTTCAATGCAATTCCAGTCTACCTCCTGAAATCGGTTTCCTGCAATTCTGCCCCGCTTTCAAGTCCTCTTGGCAGCCTTACTTCAGTCTATTTTTGGACGATAGCTGTCATTTATAACTCTGCAGGTTTGTGAATTACAGTGCCCCTGAACTCCTTTCTTCAACTCGCTTTCTTGTGACCTGGCCGCAACACCGCAGGATGGTTTCAGGCCTTAATCTGGTTCCGGCACGGCATGCTGAGCCTTTGGTTATTTCCTCTTCCTGGTGGGAAATGAGAGTTAAATTTGCCCGTCCAGACACCTCCAGCTAGCCTCTCATTGGTTCTCGCTATTCCTGTTCATCTTCCGCAGAAATTGCAAACTGGGCCAAACAGGAGGTTAAAGGCGCTGACTTTCCAAGTGGGGAGAGTGTTAGTAAAGCGTCTGGAATGTTGCACCCGAGTACCAGGGGAGGAAAACTGAGACATATTTGAACACGTCTCCCGTTCACATGGTTGATCATACTTGGGTTCCACATGCATGTTTTAGCTGAAGGAAGAATACCTTAAACCTGTGTATTTGAAACCCGTGGAATGGGTACCATGAAATATGACTTCAAAGGGTCTTCATTTGCTCACCGAACCTCTCCAATCCTATCACTGCTGCGTTTATGCCCCTGTACACATGCTTGATTCTCTTTCGGAGACATAGCAATCCATAGGTTTTAAGATACTTACTAGTCAGGTACATTCTTAGGCGTTTAATATGCGGTGTTGAGTCCATTACGTTGAGCAAGGAGTAGCTCTTGTCTATTCCATATTTGGCTTAAGGAACTTTATCTGTGCTCATTTCAATCTCTGGTTTTATGCAGCACCCCAACTCACCTTTCCCCTTAAGCAAGCATAAGTTGATTTTCTAAATTTGAGACCCTGTTCTGTTCTGTAATTCAGTTCCTGTGTAGCCAAGTTTCCATTCCGTGTATTACTGATATCTTATGATGTTTCTTTTTCTGTGTGACTTATTTCAGTTAGAATCATCATACCTGAATCCACTCATTGTGCTGCTAAGGGCCTGATGACACAGATTTCATTGCTGAGTGATATTGCTTTGTAAGTAAATACCACAACTTTTTTATCCATTTTTCACTTTCTGCGATGTTGAACTTGTACTGTAAACGAGGTTCTTGTAAACAGAGCCGTTCCAAACTTTGGGGTGGCTGTGTCTTTTTGATTTTAAATTCCCTAAACTATAGGACCATAAGTGGAAGTGCCCTAGGCTCTGTTGCTTTGTTTTTTAGATGTTTCAGGAAACACCATACACTTCTCCCGAGTGTTTATTGGCAATTTACATCCCGCCCTTCAGCATAACAAGGCTCCCAGTTCTCCATGGCCTGTCCTGCCTTTCTGGATTTTACACTTTTTTCAGATGGCCCTTTTGACCAGGGGGAAGTGAGACTTCATTGTAGTGCAGATTTCCTTTGCAAGCTTGCTTGGTTGGCCAAAAAGGGCGTATGCGTTTTTTCCTGAATATATTCAGGAAAAAACGCATACGCCCTTTTTGGCCAAGTGCATCATTGTGGACGTTCTGCCTCTTTTCCTATGCTTTCAATGCAATTCCAGTCTACCTCCTGAAATCGGTTTCCTGCAATTCTGCCCCGCTTTCAAGTCCTCTTGGCAGCCTTACTTCAGTCTATTTTTGGACGATAGCTGTCATTTATAACTCTGCAGGTTTGTGAATTACAGTGCCCCTGAGCTCCTTTCTTCAACTCGCTTTCTTGTGAGCTGGCCGCAACACCGCAAGATGGCTTCAGGCCCTAATCTGGTTACGGCACGGCACGCTGAGCCTTTGGTTATTTCCTCTTCCTGGTGGGAAATGAGAGTTAAATTTGCCCGTCCAGACACCTCCAGCTAGTCTCTCATTGGTTCTCGCTATTCCTGTTCATCTTCCGCAGAAATTGCAAACTGGGCCAAACAGGAGGTTAAAGGCGCTGACTTTCCAAGTGGGGAGAGTGTTAGTAAAGCGTCTGGAATGTTGCACCCGAGTACCAGGGGAGGAAAACTGAGACATATTTGAACACGTCTCCCGTTCACATGGTTGATCATACTTGGGTTCCACATGCATGTTTTAGCTGAAGGAAGAATACCTAAAACCTGGGTAGTTGAAACCCGTGGAATGGGTACCATGCAATATGACTTCAAAGCGTCTTCATTTGCTCACTGATCCTCTCCAATCCTATCACTGCTGCGTTTATGCCCCTGTACACATGCTTGATTCTGTTTCGGACACATAGCAATCCATAGGTTTTAAGATACTTACTAGTCAGGTACATTCTTAGGCGTTTAATATGCGGTGTTGAGTCCATTTCGTTGAGCAAGGAGTAGCTCTTGTCTATTCCATATTTGGCTTAAGGAACTTTATCTGTGCTCATTTCAATCTCTGGTTTTATGCAGCACCCCAACTCACCTTTACCCTTAAGCAAGCATAAGTTGGTTTTCTAAATTTGAGACCCTGTTCTGTTCTGTAATTCAGTTCCTGTGTAGCCAAGTTTCCATTCCGTGTATTACTGATATCTTATGATGTTTCTTTTTCTGTGTGACTTATTTCAGTTAGAATCATCATACCTGAATCCACTCATTGTGCTGCTAAGGGCCTGATGACACAGATTTCATTGTTGAGTGATATTGCTTTGTAAGTAAATACCACAACTTCTTTATCCATTTTTCAATTTCTGCGATGTTGAACTTGTACTGTAAACGAGGTTCTTGTAAACAGAGCCGTTCGAAACTTTGGGGTGGCTGTGTCTTTTTGATTTGAAATTCCCTAAGCTATAGGA
Organism: Delphinus delphis; assembly: GCF_949987515.2. Taxonomy (NCBI): domain Eukaryota; kingdom Metazoa; phylum Chordata; class Mammalia; order Artiodactyla; family Delphinidae; genus Delphinus; species Delphinus delphis. The sequence continues at coordinate 1,015,992 of NW_027192708.1, read as the reverse complement.
CCATAAGTGGCAGTGCCCTAGGCTCTGTTGCTTTGTTATTTAGATGTTTCAGGAAACACCATACACTTCTCCCAAGTGGTTGTTGGCAATTTACATCCCGCCCATCAGCATAACAAGGCTCCCAGTTCTCCATGGCCTGTTCTGCCTTTCTGGATTTTACACTGTTTTCAGATGGCCCTTCTGACCGGGGGGAAGTGAGACTTCATTGTAGTGCAGATTTCCTTTGCAAGCTTGCTTGGTTGGCCAAAAAGGGCGTATGCGTTTTTTCCTGAATATATTCAGGAAAAAACGCATACGCCCTTTTTGGCCAAGTGCATCATTGTGGACGTTCTGCCTCTTTTCCTATGCTTTCAATGCAATTCCAGTCTACCTCCTGAAATCGGTTTCCTGCAATTCTGCCCCGCTTTCAAGTCCTCTTGGCAGCCTTACTTCAGTCTATTTTTGGACGATAGCTGTCATTTATAACTCTGCAGGTTTGTGAATTACAGTGCCCCTGAGCTCCTTTCTTCAACTCGCTTTCTTGTGACCTGGCCGCAACACCGCAGGATGTCTTCAGGCCCTAATCTGGTTCTGGCACGGCACGCTGAGCCTTTGGTTAATTCCTCTTCCTGGTGGGAAATGAGAGTTAAATTTGCCCGTCCAGACACCTCCAGCTAGTCTCTCATTGGTTCTCGCTATTCCTGTTCATCTTCCGCAGAAATTGCAAACTGGGCCAAACAGGAGGTTAAAGGCGCTGACTTTCCAAGTGGGGAGAGTGTTAGTAAAGCGTCTGGAATGTTGCACCCGAGTACCAGGGTACGAAAACTGAGACATATTTGAACACGTCTCCCGTTCACATGGTTGATCATACTTGGGTTCCACATGCATGTTTTAGCTGAAGGAAGAATACCTTAAACCTGGGTAGTTGAAACCCGTGGAATGGGTACCATGCAATATGACTTCAAAGGGTCTTCATTTGCTCACCGAACCTCTCCAATCCTATCACTGCTGCGTTTATGCCCCTGTACACATGCTTGATTCTCTTTCGGAGACATAGCAATCCATAGGTTTTAAGATACTTACTAGTCAGGTACATTCTTAGGCGTTTAATATGCGGTGTTGAGTCCATTTCGTTGAGCATGGAGTAGCTCTTGTCTATTCCATATTTGGCTTAAGGAACTTTATCTGTGCTCATTTCAATCTCTGGTTTTATGCACCACCCCAACTCACCTTTACCCTTAAGCAAGAATAAGTTGGTTTTCTAAATTTGAGACCCTGTTCTGTTCTGTAATTCAGTTCCTGTGTAGCCAAGTTTACATTCCGTGTATTACTGATATCTTATGATGTTTCTTTTTCTGTGTGACTTATTTCAGTTAGAATCATCATACCTGAATCCACTCATTGTGCTGCTAAGGGCCTGATGACACAGATTTCATTGCTGAGTGATATTGCTTTGTAAGTAAATACCACAACTTCTTTATCCATTTTTCACTTTCTGCGATGTTGAACTTGTACTGTAAAAGAGGTTCTTGTAAACAGAGCCATTCCAAACTTTGGGGTGGCTGTGTCTTTTTGATTTTAATTTCCCTAAGCTATAGGACCATAAGTGGAAGTGCCCTAGGTTCTGTTGCTTTGTTTTTTAGATGTTTCAGGAAACACCATACACTTCTCCCGAGTGGTTGTTGGCAATTTACATCCCGCCCATCAGCATAACAAGGCTCCCAGTTCTCCATGGCCTGTCCTGCCTTTCTGGATTTTACACTTTTTTCAGATGGCCCTTTTGACCGGGGGGAAGTGAGACTTCATTGTAGTGCAGATTTCCTTTGCAAGCTTGCTTGGTTGGCCAAAAAGGGCGTATGCGTTTTTTCCTGAATATATTCAGGAAAAAACGCATACGCCCTTTTTGGCCAAGTGCATCATTGTGGACGTTCTGCCTCTTTTCCTATGCTTTCAATGCAATTCCAGTCTACCTCCTGAAATCGGTTTCCTGCAATTCTGCCCCGCTTTCAAGTCCTCTTGGCAGCCTTACTTCAGTCTATTTTTGGACGATAGCTGTCATTTATAACTCTGCAGGTTTGTGAATTACAGTGCCCCTGAGCTCCTTTCTTCAACTCGCTTTCTTGTGACCTGGCCGCAACACCGCAGGATGGCTTCAGGCCCTAATCTGGTTCCGGCACGGCACGCTGACCCTTTGGTTATTTCCTCTTCCTGGTGGGAAATGAGAGTTAAATTTGCCCGTCCAGACACCTCCAGCTACCCTCTCATTGGTTCTCGCTATTCCTGTTCATCTTCCGCAGAAATTGCAAACTGGGCCAAACAGGAGGTTAAAGGCGCTGACTCTCCAAGTGGGGAGAGTGTTAGTAAAGCGTCTGGAATGTTGCACCCGAGCACCAGGGGAGGAAAACTGAGACATATTTGAACACGTCTCCCGTTCACATGGTTGATCATACTTGGGTTCCACATGCATGTTTTAGCTGAAGGAAGAATACCTTAAACCTGGAGAGTTAAGACCCGTGTAATGGGTACCATGCAATATGACTTCAAAGGGTCTTCATTTGCTCACCGAACCTCTCCAATCCTATCACTGCTTCGTTTATGCCCCTGTACACATGCTTGATTCTCTTTCGGAGACATAGCAATCCATAGGTTTTAAGATACTTACTAGTCAGGTACATTCTTAGGCGTTTAATATGCGGTGTTGAGTCCATTTCGTTGAGCAAGGAGTAGCTCTTGTCTATTCCATATTTGACTTAAGGAACTTTATCTGTGCTCATTTCAATCTCTGGTTTTATGCAGCACCCCAACTCACCTTTACCCTTAAGCAAGCATAAGTTGGTTTTCTAAATTTGAGACCCTGTTCTGTTCTGTAATTCAGTTCCTGTGTAGCCAAGTTTACATTCCGTGTATTACTGATATCTTTTGATGTTTCTTTTTCTGTGTGACTTACTTCAGTTAGAATCATCATACCTGAATCCACTCATTGTGCTGCTAAGGGCCTGATGACACAGATTTCATTGCTGAGTGATATTGCTTTGTAAGTAAATACCACAACTTCTTTATCCATTTTTCACTTTCTGCGATGTTGAACTTGTACTGTAAACGAGGTTCTTGTAAACAGAGCCTTTCCAAACTTTGGGGTGGCTGTGTCTTTTTGATTTTAATTTCCCTAAGCTATAGGACCATAAGTGGAAGTGCCCTAGGTTCTGTTGCTTTGTTTTTTAGATGTTTCAGGAAACACCATACACTTCTCCTGAGTGGTTGTTGGCAATTTACATCCCGCCCATCAGCATAACAAGGCTCCCTGTTCTCCATGGCCTGTCCTGCCTTTCTGGATTTTACACTTTTTTCAGATGGCCCTTTTGACCGGGGGGAAGTGAGACTTCATTGTAGTGCAGATTTCCTTTGCAAGCTTGCTTGGTTGGCCAAAAAGGGCGTATGCGTTTTTTCCTGAATATATTCAGGAAAAAACGCATACGCCCTTTTTGGCCAAGTGCATCATTGTGGACGTTCTGCCTCTTTTCCTATGCTTTCAATGCAATTCCAGTCTACCTCCTGAAATCGGTTTCCTGCAATTCTGCCCCGCTTTCAAGTCCTCTTGGCAGCCTTACTTCAGTCTATTTTTGGACGATAGCTGTCATTTATAACTCTGCAGGTTTGTGAATTACAGTGCCCCTGAGCTCCTTTCTTCAACTTGCTTTCTTTTGAGCTGGCCGCAACACCGCAGGATGGCTTCAGGCCCTAATCTGGTTCCGGCATGGCACGCTGAGCCTTTGGTTATTTCCTCTTCCTGGTGGGAAATGAGAGTTAAATTTGCCCGTCCAGACACCTCCAGCTAGTCTCTCATTGGTTCTCGCTATTCCTGTTCATCTTCCGCAGAAATTGCAAACTGGGCCAAACAGGAGGTTAAAGGCGCTGACTCTCCAAGTGGGGAGAGTGTTAGTAAAGCGTCTGGAATGTTGCACCCGAGTACCAGGGGAGGAAAACTGAGACATATTTGAACACGTCTCCCGTTCACATGGTTGATCATACTTGGGTTCCACATGCATGTTTTAGCTGAAGGAAGAATACCTTAAACCTGGAGAGTTAAGACCCGTGGAATGGGTACCATGCAATATGACTTCAAAGGGTCTTCATTTGCTCACCGAACCTCTCCAATCCTATCACTGCTGCGTTTATGCCCCTGTACACATGCTTGATTCTCTTTCGGAGACATAGCAATCCATAGGTTTTAAGATACTTACTAGTCAGGTACATTCTTAGGCGTTTAATATGCGGTGTTGAGTCCATTTCGTTGAGCAAGGAGTAGCTCTTGTCTATTCCATATTTGACTTAAGGAACTTTATCTGTGCTCATTTCAATCTCTGGTTTTATGCAGCACCCCAACTCACCTTTACCCTTAAGCAAGCATAAGTTGGTTTTCTAAATTTGAGACCCTGTTCTGTTCTGTAATTCAGTTCCTGTGTAGCCAAGTTTACATTCCGTGTATTACTGATATCTTATGATGTTTCTTTTTCTGTGTGACTTACTTCAGTTAGAATCATCATACCTGAATCCACTCATTGTGCTGCTAAGGGCCTGATGACACAGATTTCATTGCTGAGTGATATTGCTTTGTAAGTAAATACCACAACTTCTTTATCCATTTTTCACTTTCTGCGATGTTGAACTTGTACTGTAAACGAGGTTCTTGTAAACAGAGCCGTTCCAAACTTTGGGGTGGCTGTGTCTTTTTGATTTTAATTTCCCTAAGCTATAGGACCATAAGTGGAAGTGCCCTAGGTTCTGTTGCTTTGTTTTTTAGATGTTTCAGGAAACACCATACACTTCTCCCGAGTGGTTGTTGGCAATTTACATCCCGCCCATCAGCATAACAAGGCTCCCTGTTCTCCATGGCCTGTCCTGCCTTTCTGGATTTTACACTTTTTTCAGATGGCCCTTTTGACCGGGGGGAAGTGAGACTTCATTGTAGTGCAGATTTCCTTTGCAAGCTTGCTTGGTTGGCCAAAAAGGGCGTATGCGTTTTTTCCTGAATATATTCAGGAAAAAACGCATACGCCCTTTTTGGCCAAGTGCATCATTGTGGACGTTCTGCCTCTTTTCCTATGCTTTCAATGCAATTCCAGTCTACCTCCTGAAATCGGTTTCCTGCAATTCTGCCCCGATTTCAAGTCCTCTTGGCAGCCTTACTTCAGTCTATTTTTGGACGATAGCTGTCATTTATAACTCTGCAGGTTTGTGAATTACAGTGCCCCTGAGCTCCTTTCTTCAACTCGCTTTCTTTTGAGCTGGCCGCAACACCGCAGGATGGCTTCAGGCCCTAATCTGGTTCCGGCCCGGCATGCTGAGCCTTTGGTTAATTCCTCTTCCTGGTGGGAAATGAGAGTTAAATTTGCCCGTCCAGAAACCTCCGGCTAGCCTCTCATTGGTTCTCACTATTCCTGTTCATCTTCCGCAGAAATTGCAAAGTGGGCCAAACAGGAGGTTAAAGGGACTTACTCTCCAAGTGGGGAGAGTGTTAGTAAAGCGTCTGGAATGTTGCACCCGAGTACCAGGGGAGGAAAACTGAGACATATTTGAACACGTCTCCCGATCACATGGTTGATCATACTCTAGGTTCCACATGCATGTTTTAGCTGAAGGAAGAATACCTTAAACCTGGGTAGTTGAAACCCGTGGAATGGGTACCATGCAATATGACTTCAAAGGGTCTTCATTTGCTCACCGAACCTCTCCAATCCTATCACTGCTGCGTTTATGCCCCTATACACATGCTTGATTCTCTTTCGGAGACATAGCAATCCATAGGTTTTAAGATACTTACTAGTCAGGCACATTCTTAGGCGTTTAATATGCGGTGTTGAGTCCATTAAGTTGAGCAAGGAGTAGCTCTTGTCTATTCCATATTTGGCTTAAGGAACTTTATCTGTGCTCATTTCAGTCTCTGGTTTTATGCAGCACCCCAACTCACCTTTCCCCTTAAGCAAGCATAAGTTGGTTTTCTAAATTTGAGACCCTGTTCTGTTCTGTAATTCAGTTCCTGTGTAGCCAAGTTTACATTCCGTGTATTACTGATATCTTATGATGTTCCTTTTTCTGTGTGACTTATTTCAGTTAGAATCATCATACCTGAATCCACTCATTGTGCTGCTAAGGGCCTGATGACATAGATTTCATTGCTGAGTGATATTGCTTTGTAAGTGAATACCACAACTTCTTTATCCATTTTTCACTTTCTGCGATGTTGAACTTGTACTGTAAACGAGGTTCTTGTAAACAGAGCCGTTCCAAACTTTGGGGTGGCTGTGTCTTTTTGATTTTAATTTCCCTAAGCTATAGGACCATAAGTGGAAGTGCCCTAGGCTCTGTTGATTTGTTTTTTAGATGTTTCAGGAAACACCATACACTTCTCCCAAGTGTCTGTTGGCAATTTACATCCCGCCCATCAGCATAACAAGGCTCCCAGTTCTCAATGGCCTGTTGCCTTTCTGGATTTTACACTTTTTTCAGATGGCCCTTTTGACCGGGGGGAAGTGAGACTTCATTGTAGTGCAGATTTCCTTTGCAAGCTTGCTTGGTTGGCCAAAAAGGGCGTATGCGTTTTTTCCTGAATATATTCAGGAAAAAACGCATACGCCCTTTTTGGCCAAGTGCATCATTGTGGACGTTCTGCCTCTTTTCCTATGCTTTCAATGCAATTCCAGTCTACCTCCTGAAATCGGTTTCCTGCAATTCTGCCCCGCTTTCAAGTCCTCTTGGCAGCCTTACTTCAGTCTATTTTTGGACGATAGCTGTCATTTATAACTCTGCAGGTTTGTGAATTACAGTGCCCCTGAGCTCCTTTCTTCAACTTGCTTTCTTGTGACCTGGCCGCAACACCGCAGGATGGCTTCAGGCCCTAATCTGGTTCCGGCCCGGCATGCTGAGCCTTTGGTTAATTCCTCTTCCTGGTGGGAAATGAGAGTTAAATTTGCCTGTCCAGACACCTTCAGCTAGCCTGTCATTGGTTCTCACTATTCCTGTTCATCTTCCGCAGAAATTGCAAACTGGGCCAAACAGGAGGTTAAAGGGACTGACTCTCCAAGTGGGGAGAGTGTTAGTAAAGCGTCTGGAATGTTGCACCCGAGTAGCAGGGGAGGAAAACTGAGACATATTTGAACACGTCTCCCGATCACATGTTTGATCATACTCTAAGTTCCACATGCATGTTTTAGCTGAAGGAAGAATACCTTAAACCTGGGTAGTTGAAACCCGTGGAATGGGTACCATGCAATATGACTTCAAAGGGTCTTCATTTGCTCACCGAACCTCTCCAATCCTATCACTGCTGCGTTTATGCCCCTGTACACATGCTTGATTCTCTTTTGGAGACATAGCTATCCATAGGTTTTAAGATACTTACAAGTCAGGTACATTCTTAGGCGTTTAATATGCGGTGTTGAGTCCATTTCGTTGAGCAAGGAGTAGCTCTTGTCTATTCCATATTTGGCTTAAGGAACTTTATCTGTGCTCATTTCAATCTCTGGTTTTATGTAGCACCCCAACTCACCTTTACCCTTAAGCAAGCATACGTTGTTTTTCTAAATTTGAGACCCTGTTCTGTTCTGTAATTCAGTTCCTGTGTAGCCAAGTTTCCATTCCGTGTATTACTGATATCTTATGATGTTTCTTTTTCTGTGTGACTTATTTCAGTTAGAATCATCATACCTGAATCCACTCATTGTGCTGCTAAGGGCCTGATGACATAGATTTCATTGCTGAGTGATATTGCTTTGTAAGTGAATACCACAACTTCTTTATCCATTTTTCACTTTCTGCGATGTTGAACTTGTACTGTAAACGAGGTTCTTGTAAACAGAGGCGTCCCAAACTTTGGGGTGGCTGTGTCTTTTTGATTTTAATTTCCCTAAGCTATAGGACCATAAGTGGAAGTGCCCTAGGTTCTGTTGCTTTGTTTTTTAGATGTTTCAGGAAACACCATACACTTCTCCCGAGTGGTTGTTGGCAATTTACATCCCGCCCATCAGCATAACAAGGCTCCCAGTTCTCCATGGCCTGTCCTGCCTTTCTGGATTTTACACTTTTTTCAGATGGCCCTTTTGACCGGGGGGAAGTGAGACTTCATTGTAGTGCAGATTTCCTTTGCAAGCTTGCTTGGTTGGCCAAAAAGGGCGTATGCGTTTTTTCCTGAATATATTCAGGAAAAAACGCATACGCCCTTTTTGGCCAAGTGCATCATTGTGGACGTTCTGCCTCTTTTCCTATGCTTTCAATGCAATTCCAGTCTACCTCCTGAAATCGGTTTCCTGCAATTCTGCCCCGCTTTCAAGTCCTCTTGGCAGCCTTACTTCAGTCTATTTTTGGACGATAGCTGTCATTTATAACTCTGCAGGTTTTTGAATTACAGTGCCCCTGAGCTCCTTTCTTCAACTCGCTTTCTTGTGACCTGGCCGCAACACCGCAGGATGACTTCAGGCCCTAATCTGGTTCCGGCCCGGCATGCTGAGCCTTTGGTTAATTCCTCTTCCTGGTGGGAAATGAGAGTTAAATTTGCCCGACCAGAAACCTCCAGCTAGCCTCTCATTGGTTCTCGCTATTCCTGTTCATCTTCCGCAGAAATTGCAAACTGGGCCAAACAGGAGGTTAAAGGGACTGACTCTCCAAGTCGGGAGAGTGTTAGTAAAGCGTCTGGAATGTTGCACCCGAGTACCAGGGGAGGAAAACTGAGGCATATTTGAACACGTCTCCCGTTCACATGGTTGATCATATTTGGGTTCCACATGCATGTTTTAGCTGAAGGAAGAATACCTTAAACCTGGAGAGTTGAGACCCGTGGAATGGGTACCATGCAATATGACTTCAAAGGGTCTTCATTTGCTCACCGAACCTCTCCAATCCTATCACTGCTGCGTTTATGCCCCTGTACACATGCTTGATTCTCTTTCGGAGACATAGCAATCCATAGGTTTTAAGATACTTACTAGTCAGGCACATTCTTAGGCGTTTAATATGCGGTGTTGAGTCCATTTCGTTGAGCAAGGAGTAGCTCTTGTCTATTCCATATTTGACTTAAGGAACTTTATCTGTGCTCATTTCAATCTCTGGTTTTATGCAGCACCCCAACTCACCTTTACCCTTAAGCAAGCATAGTTGGTATTCTAAATTTGAGACCCTGTTCTGTTCTGTAATTCAGTTCCTGTGTAGCCAAGTTTACATTCCGTGTATTACTGATATCTTATGATGTTTCTTTTTCTGTGTGACTTACTTCAGTTAGAATCATCATACCTGAATCCACTCATTGTGCTGCTAAGGGCCTGATGACACAGATTTCATTGCTGAGTGATATTGCTTTGTAAGTAAATACCACAACTTCTTTATCCATTTTTCACTTTCTGCGATGTTGAACTTGTACTGTAAACGAGGTTCTTGTAAACAGAGCCGTTCCAAACTTTGGGGTGGCTGTGTCTTTTTGATTTTAATTTCCCTAAGCTATAGGACCATAAGTGGAAGTGCCCTAGGTTCTGTTGCTTTGTTTTTTAGATGTTTCAGGAAACACCATACACTTCTCCCGAGTGTCTGTTGGCAATTTACATCCCACCCATCAGCATAACAAGGCTCCCAGTTCTCCATGGCCTGTCCTGCCTTTCTGGATTTTACACTTTTTTCAGATGGCCCTTTTGACCGGGGGGAAGTGAGACTTCATTGTAGTGCAGATTTCCTTTGCAAGCTTGCTTGGTTGGCCAAAAAGGGCGTATGCGTTTTTTCCTGAATATATTCAGGAAAAAACGCATACGCCCTTTTTGGCCAAGTGCATCATTGTGGACGTTCTGCCTCTTTTCCTATGTTTCAATGCAATTCCAGTCTACCTCCTGAAATCGGTTTCCTGCAATTCTGCCCCGCTTTCAAGTCCTCTTGGCAGCCTTACTTCAGTCTATTTTTGGACGATAGCTGTCATTTATAACTCTGCAGGTTTGTGAATTACAGTGCCCCTGAGCTCCTTTCTTCAACTCGCTTTCTTGTGACCTGGCCGCAACACCGCAGGATGGCTTCAGGCCCTAATCTGGTTCCGGTACGGCACGCTGAGCCTTTGGTTATTTCCTCTTCCTGGTGGGAAATGAGAGTTAAATTTTCCCGTCCAGACACCTCCAGCTAGCCTCTCATTTGTTCTCGTTATTCCTGTTCATCTTCCGCAGAAATTGCAAACTGGGCCAAACAGGAGGTTAAAGGCGCTGACTCTCCAAGTGGGGAGAGTGTTAGTAAAGCGTCTGGAATGTTGCAGCCGAGTACCAGGGGAGGAAAACTGAGACATATTTGAACACGTCTCCCGTTCACATGGTTGATCATACTTGGGTTCCACATGCATGTTTTAGCTGAAGGAAGAATACCTTAAACCTGGAGAGTTGAGACCCGTGGAATGGGTACCATGCAATATGACTTCAAAGGGTCTTCATTTGCTCACTGAACCTCTCCAATCCTATCACTGCTGCGTTTATGCCCCTGTACACATGCTTGATTCTCTTTTGGAGACATAGCAATCCATAGGTTTTATGATACTTACTAGTCAGGTACATTCTTAGGCGTTTAATATGCGGTGTTGTGTCCATTTCGTTGAGCAAGGAGTAGCTCTTGTCTATTCCATATTTGACTTAAGGAACTTTATCTGTGCTCATTTCAATCTCTGGTTTTATGCAGCACCCCAACTCACCTTTATCCTTAAGCAAGCATAAGTTGGTTTTCTAAATTTGAGACCCTGTTCTGTTCTGTAATTCAGTTCCTGTGTAGCCAAGTTTACATTCCGTGTATTACTGATATCTTATGATGTTTCTTTTTCTGTGTGACTTATTTCAGTTAGAATCATCATACCTGAATCCACTCATTGTGATGTTAAGGGCCTGATGACATAGATTTCATTGCTGAGTGATATTGCTTTGTAAGTAAATACCACAACTTCTTTATCCATTTTTCACTTTCTGCGATGTTGAACTTGTACTGTAAACGAGATTCTTGTAAACAGAGGCGTCCCAAACTTTGGGGTGGCTGTGTCTTTTTGATTTTAATTTCCCTAAGCTATAAGACCATAAGTGGCAGTGCCCTAGGCTCTGTTGCTTTGTTTTTTAGATGTTTCAGGAAACACCATACACTTCTCCCGAGTGGTTGTTGGCAATTTACATCCCGCCCATCAGCATAACAAGGCTCCCAGTTCTCCATGGCCTGTCCTGCATTTCTGGATTTTACAATTTTTTCAGATGGCCCTTTTGACCGGGGGGAAGTGAGACTTCATTATAGTGCAGATTTCCTTTGCAAGCTTGCTTGGTTGGCCAAAAAGGGCGTATGCGTTTTTTCCTGAATATATTCAGGAAAAAACGCATACGCCCTTTTTGGCCAAGTGCATCATTGTGGACGTTCTGCCTCTTTTCCTATGCTTTCAATGCAATTCCAGTCTACCTCCTGAAATCGGTTTCCTGCAATTCTGCCCCGCTTTCAAGTCCTCTTGGCAGCCTTACTTCAGTCTATTTTTGGACGATAGCTGTCATTTATAACTCTGCAGGTTTGTGAATTACAGTGCCCCTGAGCTCCTTTCTCCAACTCGCTTTCTTGTGACCTGGCCGCAACACCGCAGGATGGCTTCAGGCCCTAATCTGGTTCCGGCACGGCACGCTGAGCCTTTGGTTATTTCCTCTTCCTGGTGGGAAATGAGAGTTAAATTTGCCCGTCCAGACACCTCCAGCTAGTCTCTCATTGGTTCTCGCTATTTCTGTTCATCTTCCGCAGAAATTGCAAACTGGGCCAAACAGGAGGTTAAACGCGCTGACTCTCCAAGTGGGGAGAGTGTTAGTAAAGCATCTGGAATGTTGCACCCGAGTACCAGGGGAGGAAAACTGAGACATATTTGAACACGTCTCCCGTTCACATGGTTGATCATACTTGGGTTCCACATGCATGTTTTAGCTGAAGGAAGAATACCTTAAACCTGGAGAGTTGAGACCCGTGGAATGGGTACCATGCAATATGACTTCAAAGGGTCTTCATTTGCTCACCGAACCTCTCCAATCCTATCACTGCTGCGTTTATGCCCCTGTACACACGCTTGATTCTCTTTCGGAGACATAGCAATCCATAGGTTTTAAGATACTTACTAGTCAGGTACATTCTTAGGCGTTTACTATGCGGTGTTGAGTCCATTTCATTGAGCAAGGAGTAGCTCTTGTCTATTCCATATTTGACTTAAGGAACTTTATCTGTGCTCATTTCAATCTCTGGTTTTATGCAGCACCCCAACTCACCTTTACCCTTAAGCAAGCATAAGTTGGTTTTCTAAATTTGAGACCCTGTTCTGTTCTGTAATTCAGTTCCTGTGTAGCCAAGTTTACATTCCGTGTATTACTGATATCTTATGATGTTTCTTTTTCTGTGTGACTTATTTCAGTTAGAATCATCATACCTGAATCCACTCATTGTGATGCTAAGGGCCTGATGACATAGATTTCATTGCTGAGTGATATTGCTTTGTAAGTAAATACCACAACTTCTTTATCCATTTTTCACTTTCTGCGATGTTGAACTTGTACTGTAAACGAGGTTCTTGTAAACAGAGGCGTCCCAAACTTTGGGGTGGCTGTGTCTTTTTGATTTTAATTTCCCTAAGCTATAGGACCATAAGTGGCAGTGCCCTAGGCTCTGTTGCTTTGTTTTTTAGATGTTTCAGGAAACACCATACACTTCTCCCGAGTGTCTGTTGGCAATTTACATCCCGCCCATCAGCATAACAAGGCTCCCAGTTCTCCATGGCCTGTCCTGCCTTTCTGGATTTTACACTTTTTTCAGATGGCCCTTTTGACCGGGGGGAAGTGAGACTTCATTGTAGTGCAGATTTCCTTTGCAAGCTTGCTTGGTTGGCCAAAAAGGGCGTATGCGTTTTTTCCTGAATATATTCAGGAAAAAACGCATACGCCCTTTTTGGCCAAGTGCATCATTGTGGACGTTCTGCCTCTTTTCCTATGCTTTCAATGCAATTCCAGTCTACCTCCTGAAATCGGTTTCCTGCAATTCTGCCCCGCTTTCAAGTCCTCTTGGCAGCCTTACTTCAGTCTATTTTTGGACGATAGCTGTCACTTATAACTCTGCAGGTTTTTGAATTACAGTGCCCCTGAGCTCCTTTCTTCAACTCGCTTTCTTGTGACCTGGCTGCAACACCGCAGGATGGCTTCAGGCCCTAATCTGGTTCCGGCCCGGCACGCTGAGCCTTTGGTTATTTCCTCTTCCTGGTGGGAAATGAGACTTAAATTTGCCCGTCCAGACACCTCCAGCTAGCCTCTCATTGGTTCTCGCTATCCTGTTCATCTTCCGCAGAAATTGCAAACTGGGCCAAACAGGAGGTTAAAGGCACTGACTCTCCAAGTGGGGAGAGTGTTAGTAAAGCGTCTGGAATGTTGCACCCGAGTACCAGGGGAGGAAAACTGAGACATATTTGAACACGTCTCCCGTTCACATGGTTGATCATACTTGGGTTCCACATGCATGTTTTAGCTGAAGGAAGAATACCTTAAACCTGGAGAGTTGAGACCCGTGTAATGGGTACCATGCAATATGACTTCAAAGGGTCTTCATTTGCTCACCGAACCTCTCCAATCCTATCACTGCAGCGTTTATGCCCCTGTACACGTGCTTGATTCTCTTTCGGAGACATAGCAATCCATAGGTTTTAAGATACTTACAAGTCAGGTACATTCTTAGGCGTTTAATATGCGGTGTTGAGTCCATTTCGTTGAGCAAGGAGTAGCTCTTGTCTATTCCATATTTGGCTTAAGGAACTTTATCTGTGCTCATTTCAATCTCTGGTTTTATGTAGCACCCCAACTCACCTTTACCCTTAAGCAAGCATACGTTGTTTTTCTAAATTTGAGACCCTGTTCTGTTCTGTAATTCAGTTCCTGTGTAGCCAAGTTTCCATTCCGTGTATTACTGATATCTTATGATGTTTCTTTTTCTGTGTGACTTATTTCAGTTAGAATCATCATACCTGAATCCACTCATTGTGCTGCTAAGGGCCTGATGACATAGATTTCATTGCTGAGTGATATTGCTTTGTAAGTGAATACCACAACTTCTTTATCCATTTTTCACTTTCTGCGATGTTGAACTTGTACTGTAAACGAGGTTCTTGTAAACAGAGGCGTCCCAAACTTTGGGGTGGCTGTGTCTTTTTGATTTTAATTTCCCTAAGCTATAGGACCATAAGTGGAAGTGCCCTAGGTTCTGTTGCTTTCTTTTTTAGATGTTTCAGGAAACACCATACACTTCTCCCGAGTGGTTGTTGGCAATTTACATCCCGCCCATCAGCATAACAAGGCTCCCAGTTCTCCATGGCCTGTCCTGCCTTTCTGGATTTTACACTTTTTTCAGATGGCCCTTTTGACCGGGGGGAAGTGAGACTTCATTGTAGTGCAGATTTCCTTTGCAAGCTTGCTTGGTTGGCCAAAAAGGGCGTATGCGTTTTTTCCTGAATATATTCAGGAAAAAACGCATACGCCCTTTTTGGCCAAGTGCATCATTGTGGACGTTCTGCCTCTTTTCCTATGCTTTCAATGCAATTCCAGTCTACCTCCTGAAATCGGTTTCCTGCAATTCTGCCCCGCTTTCAAGTCCTCTTGGCAGCCTTACTTCAGTCTATTTTTGGACGATAGCTGTCATTTATAACTCTGCAGGTTTGTGAATTACAGTGCCCCTGAGCTCCTTTCTTCAACTCGCTTTCTTGTGACCTGGCCGCAACACCGCAGGATGACTTCAGGCCCTAATCTGGTTCCGGCCCGGCATGCTGAGCCTTTGGTTAATTCCTCTTCCTGGTGGGAAATGAGAGTTAAATTTGCCCGACCAGAAACCTCCAGCTAGCCTCTCATTGGTTCTCGCTATTCCTGTTCATCTTCCGCAGAAATTGCAAACTGGGCCAAACAGGAGGTTAAAGGGACTGACTCTCCAAGTCGGGAGAGTGTTAGTAAAGCGTCTGGAATGTTGCACCCGAGTACCAGGGGAGGAAAACTGAGGCATATTTGAACACGTCTCCCGTTCACATGGTTGATCATATTTGGGTTCCACATGCATGTTTTAGCTGAAGGAAGAATACCTTAAACCTGGAGAGTTGAGACCCGTGGAATGGGTACCATGCAATATGACTTCAAAGGGTCTTCATTTGCTCACCGAACCTCTCCAATCCTATCACTGCTGCGTTTATGCCCCTGTACACATGCTTGATTCTCTTTCGGAGACATAGCAATCCATAGGTTTTAAGATACTTACTAGTCAGGCACATTCTTAGGCGTTTAATATGCGGTGTTGAGTCCATTTCGTTGAGCAAGGAGTAGCTCTTGTCTATTCCATATTTGACTTAAGGAACTTTATCTGTGCTCATTTCAATCTCTGGTTTTATGCAGCACCCCAACTCACCTTTACCCTTAAGCAAGCATAGTTGGTATTCTAAATTTGAGACCCTGTTCTGTTCTGTAATTCAGTTCCTGTGTAGCCAAGTTTACATTCCGTGTATTACTGATATCTTATGATGTTTCTTTTTCTGTGTGACTTACTTCAGTTAGAATCATCATACCTGAATCCACTCATTGTGCTGCTAAGGGCCTGATGACACAGATTTCATTGCTGAGTGATATTGCTTTGTAAGTAAATACCACAACTTCTTTATCCATTTTTCACTTTCTGCGATGTTGAACTTGTACTGTAAACGAGGTTCTTGTAAACAGAGCCGTTCCAAACTTTGGGGTGGCTGTGTCTTTTTGATTTTAATTTCCCTAAGCTATAGGACCATAAGTGGAAGTGCCCTAGGTTCTGTTGCTTTGTTTTTTAGATGTTTCAGGAAACACCATACACTTCTCCCGAGTGTCTGTTGGCAGTTTACATCCCACCCATCAGCATAACAAGGCTCCCAGTTCTCCATGGCCTGTCCTGCCTTTCTGGATTTTACACTGTTTTCAGATGGCCCTTTTGACCGGGGGGAAGTGAGACTTCATTGTAGTGCAGATTTCCTTTGCAAGCTTGCTTGGTTGGCCAAAAAGGGCATATGCGTTTTTTATTCCTGTTCATCTTCCGCAGAAATTGCAAACTGGGCCAAACAGTAGGTTAAAGGCGCTGACTCTCCAAGTGAGGAGAGTGTTAGTAAAGCGTCTGGAATGTTGCACCCGAGTACCAGGGGAGGAAAACTGAGACATATTTGAACACGTCTCCCGTTCACATGGTTGATCATACTTGGGTTCCACATGCATGTTTTAGCTGAAGGAAGAATACCTTAAACCTGGAGAGTTGAGACCCGTGGAATGGGTACCATGCAATATGACTTCAAAGGGTCTTCATTTGCTCACCGAACCTCTCCAATCCTATCACTGCTGCGTTTATGCCCCTGTACACATGCTTGATTCTCTTTCGGAGACATAGCAATCCATAGGTTTTACGATACTTACTAGTCAGGTACATTCTTAGGCGTTTAATATGCGGTGTTGAGTCCATTTCGTTGAGCAAGGAGTAGCTCTTGTCTATTCCATATTTGACTTAAGGAACTTTATCTGTGCTCATTTCAATCTCTGGTTTTATGCAGCACCCCAACTCACCTTTACCCTTAAGCAAGCATAAGTTGGTTTTCTAAATTTGAGACCCTGTTCTGTTCTGTAATTCAGTTCCTGTGTAGCCAAGTTTACATTCCGTGTATTACTGATATCTTATGATGTTTCTTTTTCTGTGTGACTTATTTCAGTTAGAATCATCATACCTGAATCCACTCATTGTGCTGCTAAGGGCCTGATGACACAGATTTCATTGCTGAGTGATATTGCTTTGTAAGTAAATACCACAACTTCTTTATCCATTTTTCACTTTCTGCGATGTTGAGCTTGTACTGTAAACGAGGTTCTTGTAAACAGAGGCGTCCCAAACTTTGGGGTGGCTGTGTCTTTTTGATTTTAATTTCCCTAAGCTATAGGACCATAAGTGGCAGTGCCCTAGGCTCTGTTGCTTTGTTTTTTAGATGTTTCAGGAAACACCATACACTTCTCCCGAGTGTCTGTTGGCAATTTACATCCCGCCCATCAGCATAACAAGGCTCCCAGTTCTCCATGGCCTGTCCTGCCTTTCTGGATTTTACACTTTTTTCAGATGGCCCTTTTGACCGGGGGGAAGTGAGACTTCATTGTAGTGCAGATTTCCTTTGCAAGCTTGCTTGGTTGGCCAAAAAGGGCGTATGCGTTTTTTCCTGAATATATTCAGGAAAAAACGCATACGCCCTTTTTGGCCAAGTGCATCATTGTGGACGTTCTGCCTCTTTTCCTATGTTTCAATGCAATTCCAGTCTACCTCCTGAAATCGGTTTCCTGCAATTCTGCCCCGCTTTCAAGTCCTCTTGGCAGCCTTACTTCAGTCTATTTTTGGACGATAGCTGTCATTTATAACTCTGCAGGTTTGTGAATTACAGTGCCCCTGAGCTCCTTTCTTCAACTCGCTTTCTTGTGACCTGGCCGCAACACCGCAGGATGGCTTCAGGCCCTAATCTGGTTCCGGTACGGCACGCTGAGCCTTTGGTTATTTCCTCTTCCTGGTGGGAAATGAGAGTTAAATTTTCCCGTCCAGACACCTCCAGCTAGCCTCTCATTTGTTCTCGTTATTCCTGTTCATCTTCCGCAGAAATTGCAAACTGGGCCAAACAGGAGGTTAAAGGCGCTGACTCTCCAAGTGGGGAGAGTGTTAGTAAAGCGTCTGGAATGTTGCAGCCGAGTACCAGGGGAGGAAAACTGAGACATATTTGAACACGTCTCCCGTTCACATGGTTGATCATACTTGGGTTCCACATGCATGTTTTAGCTGAAGGAAGAATACCTTAAACCTGGAGAGTTGAGACCCGTGGAATGGGTACCATGCAATATGACTTCAAAGGGTCTTCATTTGCTCACTGAACCTCTCCAATCCTATCACTGCTGCGTTTATGCCCCTGTACACATGCTTGATTCTCTTTTGGAGACATAGCAATCCATAGGTTTTATGATACTTACTAGTCAGGTACATTCTTAGGCGTTTAATATGCGGTGTTGTGTCCATTTCGTTGAGCAAGGAGTAGCTCTTGTCTATTCCATATTTGACTTAAGGAACTTTATCTGTGCTCATTTCAATCTCTGGTTTTATGCAGCACCCCAACTCACCTTTATCCTTAAGCAAGCATAAGTTGGTTTTCTAAATTTGAGACCCTGTTCTGTTCTGTAATTCAGTTCCTGTGTAGCCAAGTTTACATTCCGTGTATTACTGATATCTTATGATGTTTCTTTTTCTGTGTGACTTATTTCAGTTAGAATCATCATACCTGAATCCACTCATTGTGATGTTAAGGGCCTGATGACATAGATTTCATTGCTGAGTGATATTGCTTTGTAAGTAAATACCACAACTTCTTTATCCATTTTTCACTTTCTGCGATGTTGAACTTGTACTGTAAACGAGATTCTTGTAAACAGAGGCGTCCCAAACTTTGGGGTGGCTGTGTCTTTTTGATTTTAATTTCCCTAAGCTATAAGACCATAAGTGGCAGTGCCCTAGGCTCTGTTGCTTTGTTTTTTAGATGTTTCAGGAAACACCATACACTTCTCCCGAGTGGTTGTTGGCAATTTACATCCCGCCCATCAGCATAACAAGGCTCCCAGTTCTCCATGGCCTGTCCTGCATTTCTGGATTTTACAATTTTTTCAGATGGCCCTTTTGACCGGGGGGAAGTGAGACTTCATTATAGTGCAGATTTCCTTTGCAAGCTTGCTTGGTTGGCCAAAAAGGGCGTATGCGTTTTTTCCTGAATATATTCAGGAAAAAACGCATACGCCCTTTTTGGCCAAGTGCATCATTGTGGACGTTCTGCCTCTTTTCCTATGCTTTCAATGCAATTCCAGTCTACCTCCTGAAATCGGTTTCCTGCAATTCTGCCCCGCTTTCAAGTCCTCTTGGCAGCCTTACTTCAGTCTATTTTTGGACGATAGCTGTCATTTATAACTCTGCAGGTTTGTGAATTACAGTGCCCCTGAGCTCCTTTCTCCAACTCGCTTTCTTGTGACCTGGCCGCAACACCGCAGGATGGCTTCAGGCCCTAATCTGGTTCCGGCACGGCACGCTGAGCCTTTGGTTATTTCCTCTTCCTGGTGGGAAATGAGAGTTAAATTTGCCCGTCCAGACACCTCCAGCTAGTCTCTCATTGGTTCTCGCTATTTCTGTTCATCTTCCGCAGAAATTGCAAACTGGGCCAAACAGGAGGTTAAACGCGCTGACTCTCCAAGTGGGGAGAGTGTTAGTAAAGCGTCTGGAATGTTGCACCCGAGTACCAGGGGAGGAAAACTGAGACATATTTGAACACGTCTCCCGTTCACATGGTTGATCATACTTGGGTTCCACATGCATGTTTTAGCTGAAGGAAGAATACCTTAAACCTGGAGAGTTGAGACCCGTGGAATGGGTACCATGCAATATGACTTCAAAGGGTCTTCATTTGCTCACCGAACCTCTCCAATCCTATCACTGCTGCGTTTATGCCCCTGTACACACGCTTGATTCTCTTTCGGAGACATAGCAATCCATAGGTTTTAAGATACTTACTAGTCAGGTACATTCTTAGGCGTTTACTATGCGGTGTTGAGTCCATTTCATTGAGCAAGGAGTAGCTCTTGTCTATTCCATATTTGACTTAAGGAACTTTATCTGTGCTCATTTCAATCTCTGGTTTTATGCAGCACCCCAACTCACCTTTACCCTTAAGCAAGCATAAGTTGGTTTTCTAAATTTGAGACCCTGTTCTGTTCTGTAATTCAGTTCCTGTGTAGCCAAGTTTACATTCCGTGTATTACTGATATCTTATGATGTTTCTTTTTCTGTGTGACTTATTTCAGTTAGAATCATCATACCTGAATCCACTCATTGTGATGCTAAGGGCCTGATGACATAGATTTCATTGCTGAGTGATATTGCTTTGTAAGTAAATACCACAACTTCTTTATCCATTTTTCACTTTCTGCGATGTTGAACTTGTACTGTAAACGAGGTTCTTGTAAACAGAGGCGTCCCAAACTTTGGGGTGGCTGTGTCTTTTTGATTTTAATTTCCCTAAGCTATAGGACCATAAGTGGCAGTGCCCTAGGCTCTGTTGCTTTGTTTTTTAGATGTTTCAGGAAACACCATACACTTCTCCCGAGTGTCTGTTGGCAATTTACATCCCGCCCATCAGCATAACAAGGCTCCCAGTTCTCCATGGCCTGTCCTGCCTTTCTGGATTTTACACTTTTTTCAGATGGCCCTTTTGACCGGGGGGAAGTGAGACTTCATTGTAGTGCAGATTTCCTTTGCAAGCTTGCTTGGTTGGCCAAAAAGGGCGTATGCGTTTTTTCCTGAATATATTCAGGAAAAAACGCATACGCCCTTTTTGGCCAAGTGCATCATTGTGGACGTTCTGCCTCTTTTCCTATGCTTTCAATGCAATTCCAGTCTACCTCCTGAAATCGGTTTCCTGCAATTCTGCCCCGCTTTCAAGTCCTCTTGGCAGCCTTACTTCAGTCTATTTTTGGACGATAGCTGTCACTTATAACTCTGCAGGTTTTTGAATTACAGTGCCCCTGAGCTCCTTTCTTCAACTCGCTTTCTTGTGACCTGGCTGCAACACCGCAGGATGGCTTCAGGCCCTAATCTGGTTCCGGCCCGGCACGCTGAGCCTTTGGTTATTTCCTCTTCCTGGTGGGAAATGAGACTTAAATTTGCCCGTCCAGACACCTCCAGCTAGCCTCTCATTGGTTCTCGCTATCCTGTTCATCTTCCGCAGAAATTGCAAACTGGGCCAAACAGGAGGTTAAAGGCACTGACTCTCCAAGTGGGGAGAGTGTTAGTAAAGCGTCTGGAATGTTGCACCCGAGTACCAGGGGAGGAAAACTGAGACATATTTGAACACGTCTCCCGTTCACATGGTTGATCATACTTGGGTTCCACATGCATGTTTTAGCTGAAGGAAGAATACCTTAAACCTGGAGAGTTGAGACCCGTGTAATGGGTACCATGCAATATGACTTCAAAGGGTCTTCATTTGCTCACCGAACCTCTCCAATCCTATCACTGCAGCGTTTATGCCCCTGTACACGTGCTTGATTCTCTTTCGGAGACATAGCAATCCATAGGTTTTAAGATACTTACTAGTCAGGCACATTCTTAGGCGTTTAATATGCGGTGTTGAGTCCATTTCGTTGAGCAAGGAGTAGCTCTTGTCTATTCCATATTTGACTTAAGGAACTTTATCTGTGCTCATTTCAATCTCTGGTTTTATGCAGCACCCCAACTCACCTTTACCCTTAAGCAAGCATAGTTGGTTTTCTAAATTTCAGACCCTGTTCTGTGCTGTAATTCAGTTCCTGTGTAGCCAAGTTTACATTCCGTTTATTACTGATATCTTATGATGTTTCTTTTTCTGTGTGACTTACTTCAGTTAGAATCATCATACCTGAATCCACTCATTGTGCAGCTAAGGGCCTGATGACACAGATTTCATTGCTGAGTGATATTGCTTTGTAAGTAAATACCACAACTTCTTTATCCATTTTCCACTTTCTGCGATGTTGAACTTGTACTGTAAATGAGGTTCTTGTAAACAGAGGCGTCCCAAACTTTGGGGTGGCTGTGTCTTTTTGATTTTAATTTCCCTAAGCTATAGGACCATAAGTGGCAGTGCCCTAGGCTCTGTTGCTTTGTTTTTTAGATGTTTCAGGAAACACCATACACTTCTCCCGAGTGTCTGTTGGCAATTTACATCCCGCCCATCAGCATAACAAGGCTCCCAGTTCTCCATGGCCTGTCCTGCCTTTCTGGATTTTACACTTTTTTCAGATGGACCTTTTGACCGGGGGGAAGTGAGACTTCATTGTAGTGCAGATTTCCTTTGCAAGCTTGCTTGGTTGGCCAAAAAGGGCGTATGCGTTTTTTCCTGAATATATTCAGGAAAAAACGCATACGCCCTTTTTGGCCAAGTGCATCATTGTGGACGTTCTGCCTCTTTTCCTATGCTTTCAATGCAATTCCAGTCTACCTCCTGAAATCAGTTTCCTGCAATTCTGCCCCGCTTTCAAGTCCTCTTGGCAGCCTTACTTCAGTCTATTTTTGGACGATAGCTGTCATTTATAACTCTGCAGGTTTGTGAATTACAGTGCCCCTGAGCTCCTTTCTTCAACTTGCTTTCCTGTGACCTGGCCGCAACACCGCAGGATGGCTTCAGGCCCTAATCTGGTTCCGGCACGGCACGCTGAGCCTTTGGTTATTTCCTCTTCCTGGTGGGAAATGAGAGTTAAATTTGCCCGTCCAAACACCTCCAGCTAGTCTCTCATTGGTTCTCACTATTCCTGTTCATCTTCCGCAGAAACTGCAAACTGGGCCAAACAGGAGGTTAAAGGCGCTGACTCCCCAAGTGGGGAGAGTGTTAGTAAAGCGTCTGGAATGTTGCACCCGAGTACCAGGGGAGGAAAACTGAGACATATTTGAACACGTCTCCCGTTCACATGGTTGATCATACTTGGGTTCTACATGCATGTTTTAGCTGAAGGAAGAATACCTTAAACCTGGAGAGTTAAGACCCGTGTAATGGGTACCATGCAATATGACTTCAAAGGGTCTTCATTTGCTCACCGAACCTCTCCAATCCTATCACTGCTGCGTTTATGCCCCTGTACACATGCTTGATTCTCTTTCGGAGACATAGCAATCCATAGGTTTTAAGATACTTACTAGTCAGGTACATTCTTAGGCGTTTAATATGCGGTGTTGAGTCCGTTTCGTTGAGCAAGGAGTAGCTCTTGTCTATTCCATATTTGACTTAAGGAACTTTATCTGTGCTCATTTCAATCTCTGGTTTTATGCAGCACCCCAACTCACCTTTACCCTTAAGCAAGCATAAGTTGGTTTTCTAAATTTGAGACCCTGTTCTGTTCTGTAATTCAGTTCCTGTGTAGCCAAGTTTACATTCCGTGTATTACTGATATCTTATGATGTTTCTTTTTCTGTGTGACTTATTTCAGTTAGAATCATCATACCTGAATCCACTCATTGTGATGCTAAGGGCCTGATGACATAGATTTCATTGCTGAGTGATATTGCTTTGTAAGTAAATACAAAAACATCTTTATCCATTTTTCACTTTCTGCGATGTTGAACTTGTACTGTAAACGAGGTTCTTGTAAACAGAGGCGTCCCAAACTTTGGGGTGGCTGTGTCTTTTTGATTTTAATTTCCCTAAGCTATAGGACCATAAGTGGCAGTGCCCTAGGCTCTGTTGCTTTGTTTTTTAGATGTTTCAGGAAACACCATACACTTCTCCCGAGTGTCTGTTGGCAATTTACATCCCGCCCATCAGCATAACAAGGCTCCCAGTTCTCCATGGCCTGTCCTGCCTTTCTGGATTTTACACTTTTTTCAGATGGCCCTTTTGACCGGGGGGAAGTGAGACTTCATTGTAGTGCAGATTTCCTTTGCAAGCTTGCTTGGTTGGCCAAAAAGGGCGTATGCGTTTTTTCCTGAATATATTCAGGAAAAAACGCATACGCCCTTTTTGGCCAAGTGCATCATTGTGGACGTTCTGCCTCTTTTCCTATGCTTTCAATGCAATTCCAGTCTACCTCCTGAAATCGGTTTCCTGCAATTCTGCCCCGCTTTCAAGTCCTCTTGGCAGCCTTACTTCAGTCTATTTTTGGACGATAGCTGTCATTTATAACTCTGCAGGTTTGTGAATTACAGTGCCCCTGAGCTCCTTTCTTCAACTCGCTTTCTTGTGACCTGGCTGCAACACCGCAGGATGACTTCAGGCCCTAATCTGGTTCCGGCCCGGCATGCTGAGCCTTTGGTTAATTCCTCTTCCTGGTGGGAAATGAGAGTTAAATTTGCCCGTCCAGACACCTCCAGCTAGCCTCTCATTGGTTCTCGCTATTCCTGTTCATCTTCCGCAGAAATTGCAAACTGGGCCAAACAGGAGGTTAAAGGGACTGACTCTCCAAGTGGGGAGAGTGTTAGTAAAGCGTCTGGAACGTTGTACCCGAGTACCAGGGGAGGAAAACTGAGACATATTTGAACACGTCTCCCGATCACATGGTTGATCATACTCTAGGTTCCACATGCATGTTTTAGCTGAAGGAAGAATACCTTAAACCTGGGTAGTTGAAACCCGTGGAATGGGTACCATGCAATATGACTTCAAAGGGTCTTCATTTGCTCACCGAACCTCTCCAATCCTATCACTGCTGCGTTTATGCCCCTGTACACATGCTTGATTCTCTTTCGGAGACATAGCAATCCATAGGTTTTAAGATACTTACAAGTCAGGTACATTCTTAGGCGTTTAATATGCGGTGTTGAGTCCATTTCGTTGAGCAAGGAGTAGCTCTTGTCTATTCCATATTTGGCTTAAGGAACTTTATCTGTGCTCATTTCAATCTCTGGTTTTATGCAGCACCCCAACTCACCTTTACCCTTAAGCAAGCATAAGTTGTTTTTCTAAATTTGTGACCCAGTTCTGTTCTGTAATTCAGTTCCTGTGTAGCCAAGTTTCCATTCCGTGTATTACTGATATCTTATGATGTTTCTTTTTCTGTGTGACTTATTTCAGTTAGAATCATCATACCTGAATCCACTCATTGTGCAGCTAAGGGCCTGATGACACAGATTTCATTGCTGAGTGATATTGCTTTGTAAGTAAATACCACAACTTCTTTATCCATTTTTCACTTTCTGCGATGTTGAACTTGTACTGTAAACGAGGTTCTTGTAAACAGAGGCGTCCCAAACTTTAGGGTGGCTGTGTCTTTTTGATTTTAATTTCCCTAAGCTATAGGACCATAAGTGGCAGTGCCCTAGGCTCTGATGCTTTGTTTTTTAGATGTTTCAGGAAACACCATACACTTCTCCCGAGTGTCTGTTGGCAATTTACATCCCGCCCATCAGCATAACAAGGCTCCCAGTTCTCCATGGCCTGTCCTGCCTTTCTGGTTTTTACACTTTTTTCAGATGGCCCTTTTGACCGGGGGGAAGTGAGACTTCATTGTAGTGCAGATTTCCTTTGCAAGCTTGCTTGTTTGGCCAAAAAGGGCGTATGCGTTTTTTCCTGAATATATTCAGGAAAAAACGCATACGCCCTTTTTGGCCAAGTGCATCATTGTGGACGTTCTGCCTCTTTTCCTATGCTTTCAATGCAATTCCAGTCTACCTCCTGAAATCGGTTTCCTGCAATTCTGCCCCGCTTTCAAGTCCTGTTGGCAGCCTTACTTCAATCTATTTTTGGACGATAGCTGTCATTTATAACTCTGCAGGTTTGTGAATTACAGTGCCCCTGAGCTCCTTTCTTCAACTCGCTTTCTTTTGAGCTGGCCGCAACACCGCAGGATGGCTTCAGGCCCTAATCTGGTTCCGGTACGGCACGCTGAGCCTTTGGTTATTTCCTCTTCCTGTTGGGAAATGAGAGTTAAATTTGCCCGTCCAGACACCTCCAGCTAGCCTCTCATTGGTTCTCGCTATTCCTGTTCATCTTCCGCAGAAATTGCAAACTGTGCCAAACAGGAGGTTAAAGGCGCTGACTCTCCAAGGGGGGAGAGTGTTAGTAAAGTGTCTGGAATTTTGCACCCGAGTACCAGGGGAGGAAAACTGAGACATATTTGAACACGTCTCCCGATCACATGGTTGATCATACTCTGGGTTCCACATGCATGTTTTAGCTGAAGGAAGAATACCTAAAACCTGGGTAATTGAAACCCGTGGAATGGGAAGCATGGAATATGACTTCAAAGGGTCTTCATTTGCTCACCGAACCTCTCCAATCCTATCACTGCTGCGTTTATGCCCCTGTACACATGCTTGATTCTCTTTCGGAGACATAGCAATCCATAGGTTTTAAGATACTTACTAGTCAGGTACATTCTTAGGCGTTTAATATGCGGTGTTGAGTCCATTTCGTTGAGCAAGGAGTGGCTCTTGTCTATTCCATATTTGGCTTAAGGAACTTTATCTGTGCTCATTTCAATCTCTGGTTTTATGCAGCAACCCAACTCACCTTTCCCCTTAAGCAAGCATAAGTTGGTTTTCTAAATTTGAGAACCTGTTTTGTTTTGGAATTCAGTTCCTGTGTAGCCAAGTTTACATTCCGTGTATTAGTGATATCTTATGATGTTTCTTTTTCTGTGTGACTTATTTCAGTTAGAATCATCGTACCTGAATCTACTCATTATGCTGCTACTTGCCTGATGACATAGATTTCATTGCTGAGTGATTCTGCATTGTACGTAAGTACCACAAGTTCTTATCCATTTTTCACTTTCTGCGATGTTGAACTTGTACTGTAAATGAGGTTCTTGTAAACAGAGCCGTTCCAAACTTTGGGGTGGCTGTGTCTTTTTGATTTTAATTTCCGTAAGCTATAGGACCATAAGTGGAAGTGCACTAGGCTCTGTTGCTTTGTTTTTTAGATGTTTCAGGAAACACCATACACTTCTCCCAAGTGTCTGTTGGCAATTTACATCCCGCCCATCAGCATAACAAGGCTCCCAGTTCTCCATGGCCTGTCCTGCCTTTCTGGATTTTACACTTTTTTCAGATGGCCCTTTTGACCAGGGGGAAGTGAGACTTCATTGTAGTGCAGATTTCCTTTGCAAGCTTGCTTGGTTGGCCAAAAAGGGCGTATGCGTTTTTTCCTGAATATATTCAGGAAAAAACGCATACGCCCTTTTTGGCCAAGTGCATCATTGTGGACGTTCTGCCTCTTTTCCTATGCTTTCAATGCAATTCCAGTCTACCTCCTGAAATCGGTTTCCTGCAATTCTGCCCCGCTTTCAAGTCCTCTTGGCAGCCTTACTTCAGTCTATTTTTGGACGATAGCTGTCATTTATAACTCTGCAGGTTTGTGAATTACAGTGCCCCTGAGCTCCTTTCTTCAACTCGCTTTCTTTTGAGCTGGCCGCAACACCGCATGATGGCTTCAGGCCCTAATCTGGTTCCGGCACGGCACGCTGAGCCTTTGGTTAATTCCTCTTCCTGGTGGGAAATGAGAGTTAAATTTGCCCGTCCAGACACCTCCAGCTAGTCTCTCATTGGTTCTCGCTATTCCTGTTCATCTTCCGCAGAAATTGCAAACTGGGCCAAACAGGAGTTTAAAAGGACTGACTCTCCAAGTCGGGAGACTGTTAGTAAAGCGTCTGGAATGTTGCACCCGAGTACCAGGGGAGGAAAACTGAGACATATTTGAACACGTCTCCCGTTCACATGGTTGATCATACTTGGGTTCCACATGCATGTTTTAGCTGAAGGAAGAATACCTTAAACCTGGACAGTTAAGACCCGTGTAATGGGTACCATGCAATATGAATTCAAAGGGTCTTCATTTGCTCACCGAACCTCTCCAATCCTATCACTGCTGCGTTTATGCCCCTGTACACATGCTTGATTCTCTTTCGGAGACATAGCAATCCATAGGTTTTAAGATACTTACTAGTCAGGTACATTCTTAGGCGTTTAATATGCGGTGTTGAGTCCATTTCATTGAGCAAGGAGTAGCTCTTGTCTATTCCATATTTGGCTTAAGGAACTTTATCTGTGCTCATTTCAATCTCTGGTTTTATGCAGCACCCCAACTCACCTTTACCCTTAAGCAAGCATAAGTTGGTTTTCTAAATTTGAGAACCTGTTTTGTTTTGGAATTCAGTTCCTGTGTAGCCAAGTTTACATTCCGTGTATTAGTGATATCTTATGATGTTTCTTTTTCTGTGTGACTTATTTCAGTTAGAATCATCGTACCTGAATCTTCTCATTATGCTGCTACTTGCCTGATGACATAGATTTCATTGCTGAGTGATTCTGCATTGTACGTAAGTACCACAAGTTCTTTATCCATTTTTCACTTTCTGCGATGTTGAACTTGTACTGTAAATGAGGTTCTTGTAAACAGAGCCGTTCCAAACTTTGGGGTGGCTGTGTCTTTTTGATTTTAATTTCCCTAAGCTATAGGACCATAAGTGGAAGTGCACTAGGCTCTGTTGCTTTGTTTTTTAGATGTTTCAGGAAACACCATACACTTCTCCCAAGTGTCTGTTGGCAATTTACATCCCGCCCATCAGCATAACAAGGCTCCCAGTTCTCCATGGCCTGTCCTGCCTTTCTGGATTTTACACTTTTTTCAGATGGCCCTTTTGACCAGGGGGAAGTGAGACTTCATTGTAGTGCAGATTTCCTTTGCAAGCTTGCTTGGTTGGCCAAAAAGGGCGTATGCGTTTTTTCCTGAATATATTCAGGAAAAAACGCATACGCCCTTTTTGGCCAAGTGCATCATTGTGGACGTTCTGCCTCTTTTCCTATGCTTTCAATGCAATTCCAGTCTACCTCCTGAAATCGGTTTCCTGCAATTCTGCCCCGCTTTCAAGTCCTCTTGGCAGCCTTACTTCAGTCTATTTTTGGACGATAGCTGTCATTTATAACTCTGCAGGTTTGTGAATTACAGTGACCCTGAGCTCCTTTCTTCAACTCGCTTTCTTTTGAGCTGGCCGCAACACCGCATGATGGCTTCAGGCCCTAATCTGGTTCCGGCACGGCACGCTGAGCCTTTGGTTAATTCCTCTTCCTGGTGGGAAATGAGAGTTAAATTTGCCCGTCCAGACACCTCCAGCTAGTCTCTCATTGGTTCTCGCTATTCCTGTTCATCTTCCGCAGAAATTGCAAACTGGGCCAAACAGGAGTTTAAAAGTACTGACTCTCCAAGTCGGGAGACTGTTAGTAAAGCGTCTGGAATGTTGCACCCGAGTACCAGGGGAGGAAAACTGAGACATATTTGAACACGTCTCCCGTTCACATGGTTGATCATACTTGGGTTCCACATGCATGTTTTAGCTGAAGGAAGAATACCTTAAACCTGGAGAGTTAAGACCCGTGTAATGGGTACCATGCAATATGAATTCAAAGGGTCTTCATTTGCTCACCGAACCTCTCCAATCCTATCACTGCTGCGTTTATGCCCCTGTACACATGCTTGATTCTCTTTCGGAGACATAGCAATCCATAGGTTTTAAGATACTTACTAGTCAGGTACATTCTTAGGCGTTTAATATGCGGTGTTGAGTCAATTTCGTTGAGCAAGGAGTAGCTCTTGTCTATTCCATATTTGACTTAAGGAACTTTATCTGTGCTCATTTCAATCTCTGGTTTTATGCAGCACCCCAACTCACCTTTACCCTTAAGCAAGCATAAGTTGGTTTTCTAAATTTGAGACCCTGTTCTGTTCTGTAATTCAGTTCCTGTGTAGCCAAGTTTACATTCCATGTATTACTGATATTTTATGATGTTTCTTTTTCTGTGTGACTTATTTCAGTTAGAATCATCATACCTGAATCCACTCATTGTGATGCTAAGGGCCTGATGACATAGATTTCATTGCTGAGTGATATTGCTTTGTAAGTAAATACCACAACTTCTTTATCCATTTTTCACTTTCTGCGATGTTGAACTTGTACTGTAAACGAGGTTCTTGTAAACAGAGGCGTCCCAAACTTTGGGGTGGCTGTGTCTTTTTGATTTTAATTTCCCTAAGCTATAGGACCATAAGTGGCAGTGCCCTAGGCTCTGTTGCTTTGTTTTTTAGATGTTTCAGGAAACACCATACACTTCTCCCCAGTGGTTGTTGGCAATTTACATCCCGCCCATCAGCATAACAAGGCTCCCTGTTCTCCATGGCCTGTCCTGCCTTTCTGGATTTTACACTTTTTTCAGATGGCCCTTTTGACCGGGGGGAAGTGAGACTTCATTGTAGTGCAGATTTCCTTTGCAAGCTTGCTTGGTTGGCCAAAAAGGGCGTATGCGTTTTTTCCTGAATATATTCAGGAAAAAACGCATACGCCCTTTTTGGCCAAGTGCATCATTGTGGACGTTCTGCCTCTTTTCCTATGCTTTCAATGCAATTCCAGTCTACCTCCTGAAATCGGTTTCCTGCAATTCTGCCCCGCTTTCAAGTCCTCTTGGCAGCCTTACTTCAGTCTATTTTTGGACGATACCTGTCATTTATAACTCTGCAGGTTGGTGAATTACAGTGCCCCTGAGCTCCTTTCTTCAACTCGCTTTCTTTTGAGCTGGCCGCAACACCGCAGGATGACTTCAGGCCCTAATCTGGTTCCGGTACGGCACGCTGAGCCTTTGGTTATTTCCTCTTCCTGGTGGGAAATGAGAGTTAAATTTGCCTGTCCAGACACCTCCAGCTAGCCTCTCATTGGTTCTCGCTATTCCTGTTCATCTTCCGCAGAAATTGCAAATTGGGCCAAACAGGAGGTTAAAGGGACTGACTCTCCAAGTGGGGAGAGTGTTAGTAAAGCGTCTGGAATGTTGCACCCGAGTACCAGGGGAGGAAAACTGAGACATATTTGAACACGTCTCCCGATCACATGGTTGATCATACTCTAGGTTCCACATGCATGTTTTAGCTGAAGGAAGAATACCTTAAACCTGGGTAGTTGAAACCCGTGGAATGGGTACCATGCAATATGACTTCAAAGGGTCTTCATTTGCTCACCGAACCTCTCCAATCCTATCACTGCTGCGTTTATGCCCCTGTACACATGCTTGATTCTCTTTCGGAGACATAGCAATCCATAGGTTTTAAGATACTTACTAGTCAGGTACATTCTTAGGCGTTTAATATGCGGTGTTGAGTCCATTTCATTGAGCAAGGAGTAGCTCTTGTCTATTCCATATTTGGCTTAAGGAACTTTATCTGTGCTCATTTCAATCTCTGGTTTTATGCAGCACCCCAACTCACCTTTACCCTTAAGCAAGCATAAGTTGGTTTTCTAAATTTGAGACCCTGTTCTGTTCTGTAATTCAGTTCCTGTGTAGCCAAGTTTCCATTCCGTGTATTACTGATATCTTATGATGTTTCTTTTTCTGTGTGACTTATTTCAGTTAGAATCATCATACCTGAATCCACTCATTGTGATGCTAAGGGCCTGATGACATAGATTTCATTGCTGAGTGATATTGCTTTGTAAGTAAATACCACAACTTCTTTATCCATTTTTCACTTTCTGCGATGTTGAACTTGTACTGTAAACGAGGTTCTTGTAAACAGAGGCGTCCCAAACTTTGGGGTGGCTGTGTCTTTTTGATTTTAATTTCCCTAAGCTATAGGACCATAAGTGGCAGTGCCCTAGGCTCTGTTGCTTTGTTTTTTAGATGTTTCAGGAAACACCATACACTTCTCCCGAGTGGTTGTTGGCAATTTACATCCCGCCCATCAGCATAACAAGGCTCCCTGTTCTCCATGGCCTGTCCTGCCTTTCTGGATTTTACACTTTTTTCAGATGGCCCTTTTGACCGGGGGGAAGTGAGACTTCATTGTAGTGCAGATTTCCTTTGCAAGCTTGCTTGGTTGGCCAAAAAGGGCGTATGCGTTTTTTCCTGAATATATTCAGGAAAAAACGCATACGCCCTTTTTGGCCAAGTGCATCATTGTGGACGTTCTGCCTCTTTTCCTATGCTTTCAATGCAATTCCAGTCTACCTCCTGAAATCGGTTTCCTGCAATTCTGCCCCGCTTTCAAGTCCTCTTGGCAGCCTTACTTCAGTCTATTTTTGGACGATAGCTGTCATTTATAACTCTGCAGGTTTGTCAATTACAGTGCCCCTGAGCTCCTTTCTTCAACTCGCTTTCTTTTGAGCTGGCCGCAACACCGCAGGATGACTTCAGGCCCTAATCTGGTTCCGGTACGGCACGCTGAGCCTTTGGTTATTTCCTCTTCCTGGTGGGAAATGAGAGTTAAATTTTCCCGTCCAGACACCTCCAGCTAGCCTCTCATTGGTTCTCGCTATTCCTGTTCATCTTCCGCAGAAATTGCAAATTGGGCCAAACAGGAGGTTAAAGGGACTGACTCTCCAAGTGGGGAGAGTGTTAGTAAAGCGTCTGGAATGTTGCACCCGAGTACCAGGGTACGAAAACTGAGACATATTTGAACACGTCTCCCGATCACATGGTTGATCATACTCTAGGTTCCACATGCATGTTTTAGCTGAAGGAAGAATACCTTAAACCTGGGTAGTTGAAACCCGTGGAATGGGTACCATGCAATATGACTTCAAAGGGTCTTCATTTGCTCACCGAACCTCTCCAATCCTATCACTGCTGCGTTTATGCCCCTGTACACATGCTTGATTCTCTTTCGGAGACATAGCAATCCATAGGTTTTAAGATACTTACTAGTCAGGTACATTCTTAGGCGTTTAATATGCGGTGTTGAGTCCATTTCGTTGAGCAAGGAGTAGCTCTTGTCTATTCCATATTTGGCTTAAGGAACTTTATCTGTGCTCATTTCAATCTCTGGTTTTATGCAGCACCCCAACTCACCTTTACCCTTAAGCAAGCATAAGTTGGTTTTCTAAATTTGAGACCCTGTTCTGTTCTGTAATTCAGTTCCTCTGTAGCCAAGTTTCCATTCCGTGTATTAGTGATATCTTATGATGTTTCTTTTTCTGTGTGACTTATTTCAGTTAGAATCATCATACCTGAATCCACTCATTGTGCTGCTAAGGGCCTGATGACATAGATTTCATTGCTGAGTGATATTGCTTTGTAAGTGAATACCACAACTTCTTTATCCATTTTTCACTTTCTGCGATGTTGAACTTGTACTGCAAACGAGGTTCTTGTAAACAGAGCCGTCCCAAACTTTGGGGTGGCTGTGTCTTTTTGATTTTAATTTCCCTAAGCTATAGGACCATAAGTGGAAGTGCCCTAGGTTCTGTTGCTTTGTTTTTTAGATGTATCAGGAAACACCATACACTTCTCCCGAGTGGTTGTTGGCAATTTACATCCCGCCCATCAGCATAACAAGGCTCCCAGTTCTCCATGGCCTGTCCTGCCTTTCTGGATTTTACACTTTTTTCAGATGGCCCTTTTGACCGGGGGGAAGTGAGACTTCATTGTAGTGCAGATTTCCTTTGCAAGCTTGCTTGGTTGGCCAAAAAGGGCGTATGCGTTTTTTCCTGAATATATTCAGGAAAAAACGCATACGCCCTTTTTGGCCAAGTGCATCATTGTGGACGTTCTGCCTCTTTTCCTATGCTTTCAATGCAATTCCAGTCTACCTCCTGAAATCGGTTTCCTGCAATTCTGCCCCACTTTCAAGTCCTCTTGGCAGCCTTACTTCAGTCTATTTTTGGACGATAGCTGTCATTTATAACTCTGCAGGTTTGTGAATTACAGTGCCCCTGAGCTCCTTTCTTCAACTCGCTTTCTTGTGACCTGGCCGCAACACCGCAGGATGGCTTCAGGCCCTAATCTGGTTCCGGCACGGCACGCTGAGCCTTTGGTTATTTCCTCTTCCTGGTGGGAAATGAGAGTTAAATTTGCCCGTCCAGACACCTCCAGCTAGTCTCTCATTGGTTCTCGCTATTTCTGTTCATCTTCCGCAGAAATTGCAAACTGGGCCAAACAGGAGGTTAAAGGCAATGACTCTCCAAGTGGGGAGAGTGTTAGTAAAGCGTCTGGAATGTTGCACCCGAGTACCAGGGGAGGAAAACTGAGACATATTTGAACACGTCTCCCGTTCACATGGTTGATCATACTTGGGTTCCACATGCATGTTTTAGCTGAAGGAAGAATACCTTAAACCTGGAGAGTTGAGACCCGTGGAATGGGTACCATGCAATATGACTTCAAAGGGTCTTCATTTGCTCACCGAACCTCTCCAATCCTATCACTGCTGCGTTTATGCCCCTGTACACACGCTTGATTCTCTTTCGGAGACATAGCAATCCATAGGTTTTAAGATACTTACTAGTCAGGTACATTCTTAGGCGTTTAATATGCGGTGTTGAGTCCATTTCGTTGAGCAAGGAGTAGCTCTTGTCTATTCCATATTTGACTTAAGGAACTTTATCTGTGCTCATTTCAATCTCTGGTTTTATGCAGCACCCCAACTCACCTTTACCCTTAAGCAAGCATAAGTTGGTTTTCTAAATTTGAGACCCTGTTCTGTTCTGTAATTCAGTTCCTGTGTAGCCAAGTTTACATTCCGTGTATTACTGATATCTTATGATGTTTCTTTTTCTGTGTGACTTATTTCAGTTAGAATCATCATACCTGAATCCACTCATTGTGCTGCTAAGGGCCTGATGACATAGATTTCATTGCTGAGTGATATTGCTTTGTAAGTAAATACCACAACTTCTTTATCCATTTTTCACTTTCTGTGATGTTGAACTTGTACTGTAAACGAGGTTCTTGTAAACAGAGGCGTCCCAAACTTTGGGGTGGCTGTGTCTTTTTGATTTTAATTTCCCTAAGCTATAAGACCATAAGTGGCAGTGCTCTAGGCTCTGTTGCTTTGTTTTTTAGATGTTTCAGGAAACACCATACACTTCTCCGGAGTGTCTGTTGGCAATTTACATCCCGCCCATCAGCATAACAAGGCTCCCAGTTCTCCATGGCCTGTCCTGCCTTTCTGGATTTTACACTTTTTTCAGATGGCCCTTTTGACCGGGGGGAAGTGAGACTTCATTGTAGTGCAGATTTCCTTTGCAAGCTTGCTTGGTTGGCCAAAAAGGGCGTATGCGTTTTTTCCTGAATATATTCAGGAAAAAACGCATACGCCCTTTTTGGCCAAGTGCATCATTGTGGACGTTCTGCCTCTTTTCCTATGCTTTCAATGCAATTCCAGTCTACCTCCTGAAATCGGTTTCCTGCAATTCTGCCCCGCTTTCAAGTCCTCTTGGCAGCCTTACTTCAGTCTATTTTTGGACGATAGCTGTCATTTATAACTCTGCAGGTTTGTGAATTACAGTGCCCCTGAGCTCCTTTCTTCAACTCGCTTTCTTGTGACCTGTCCGCAACACCGCAGCATGGCTTCAGGCCCTAATCTGGTTCCGGTACGGCATGCTGAGCCTTTGGTTATTTCCTCTTCCTGGTGGGAAATGAGAGTTAAATTTGCCCGTCCAGACACCTCCAGCTAGCCTCTCATTTGTTCTCGCTATTCCTGTTCATCTTCCGCAGAAATTGCAAACTGGGCCAAACAGGAGTTTAAAGGGACTGACTCTCCAAGTCGGGAGAGTGTTAGTAAAGCGTCTGGAATGTTGCACCCGAGTACCAGGGGAGGAAAACTGAGACATATTTGAACACGTCTCCCGTTCACATGGTTGATCATACTTGGGTTCCACATGCATGTTTTAGCTGAAGGAAGAATACCTTAAACCTGGAGAGTTGAGAACCGTGGAATGGGTACCATGCAATATGACTTCAAAGGGTCTTCATTTGCTCACCGAACCTCTCCAATCCTATCACTGCTGCGTTTATGCCCCTGTACACATGCTTGATTCTCTTTCGGAGACATAGCAATCCATAGGTTTTAAGATACTTACTAGTCAGGTACATTCTTAGGCGTTTAATATGCGGTGTTGAGTCCATTTCATTGAGCAAGGAGTAGCTCTTGTCTATTCCATATTTGACTTAAGGAACTTTATCTGTGCTCATTTCAATCTCTGGTTTTATGCAGCACCCCAACTCACCTTTACCCTTAAGCAAGCATAAGTTGGTTTTCTAAATTTGAGACCCTGTTCTGTTCTGTAATTCAGTTCCTGTGTAGCCAAGTTTACATTCCGTGTATTACTGATATCTTATGATGTTTCTTTTTCTGTGTGACTTATTTCAGTTAGAATCATCATACCTGAATCCACTCATTGTGATGCTAAGGGCCTGATGACATAGATTTCATTGCTGAGTGATATTGCTTTGTAAGTAAATACCACAACTTCTTTATCCATTTTTCACTTTCTGCGATGTTGAACTTGTACTGTAAACGAGGTTCTTGTAAACAGAGGCGTCCCAAACTTTGGGGTGGCTGTGTCTTTTTTATTTTAATTTCCCTAAACTATAAGACCGTAAGTGGCAGTGCCCTAGGCTCTGTTGCTTTGTTTTTTAGATGTTTCAGGAAACACCATACACTTCTCCCGAGTGTCTGTTGGCAATTTACATCCCGCCCATCAGCATAACAAGGCTCCCAGTTCTCCATGGCCTGTCCTGCCTTTCTGGATTTTACACTTTTTTCAGATGGCCCTTTTGACCGGGGGGAAGTGAGACTTCATTGTAGTGCAGATTTCCTTTGCAAGCTTGCTTGGTTGGCCAAAA
The DNA here is from genome assembly GCF_949987515.2 of Delphinus delphis. Taxonomy (NCBI): domain Eukaryota; kingdom Metazoa; phylum Chordata; class Mammalia; order Artiodactyla; family Delphinidae; genus Delphinus; species Delphinus delphis. The sequence continues at coordinate 979,839 of NW_027192708.1, read as the reverse complement.
AGGGCGTATGCGTTTTTTCCTGAATATATTCAGGAAAAAACGCATACGCCCTTTTTGGCCAAGTGCATCATTGTGGACGTTCTGCCTCTTTTCCTATGCTTTCAATGCAATTCCAGTCTACCTCCTGAAATCGGTTTCCTGCAATTCTGCCCCGCTTTCAAGTCCTCTTGGCAGCCTTACTTCAGTCTATTTTTGGACGATAGCTGTCATTTATAACTCTGCAGGTTTGTGAATTACAGTGCCCCTGAGCTCCTTTCTTCAACTCGCTTTCTTGTGACCTGGCCGCAACACCGCAGGCTGGCTTCAGGCCCTAATCTGGTTCCGGCACGGCACGCTGAGCCTTTGGTTATTTCCTCTTCCTGGTGGGAAATGAGAGTTAAATTTGCCCGTCCAGACACCTCCAGCTAGTCTCTCATTGGTTCTCGCTATTTCTGTTCATCTTCCGCAGAAATTGCAAACTGGGCCAAACAGGAGGTTAAAGGCGCTGACTCTCCAATTGGAGACAGTGTTAGTAAAGCGTCTGGAATGTTGCACCCGAGTACCAGGGGAGGAAAACTGAGACATATTTGAACACGTCTCCCGTTCACATGGTTGATCATACTTGGGTTCCACATGCATGTTTTAGCTGAAGGAAGAATACCTTAAACCTGGAGAGTTGAGACCCGTGTAATGGGTACCATGCAATATGACTTCAAAGGGTCTTCATTTGCTCACCGAACCTCTCCAATCCTATCACTGCTGCGTTTATGCCCCTGTACACATGCTTGATTCTCTTTCGGAGACATAGCAATCCATAGGTTTTAAGATACTTACTAGTCAGGTACATTCTTAGGCGTTTAATATGCGGTGTTGAGTCCATTTCGTTGAACAAGGAGTAGCTCTTGTCTATTCCATATTTGGCTTCAGGAACTTTATCTGTGCTCATTTCAGTCTCTGGTTTTATGCTGCACCCCAACTCACCTTTACCCTTAAGCAAGAATAAGTTGGTTTTCTAAATTTGAGACCCTGTTCTGTTCTGTAATTCAGTTCCTGTGTAGCCAAGTTTACATTCCGTGTATTACTGATATCTTATGATGTTTCTTTTTCTGTGTGACTTATTTCAGTTAGAATCATCATACCTGAATCCACTCATTGTGCTGCTAAGGGCCTGATGACACAGATTTCATTGCTGAGTGATATTGCTTTGTAAGTAAATACCACAACTTCTTTATCCATTTTTCACTTTCTGCGATGTTGAACTTGTACTGTAAACGAGGTTCTTGTAAACAGAGCCGTTCCAAACTTTGGGGTGGCTGTGTCTTTTTGATTTTAATTTCCCTAAGCTATAGGACCATAAGTGGAAGTGCCCTAGGTTCTGTTGCTTTGTTTTTTAGATGTATCAGGAAACACCATACACTTCTCCCGAGTGGTTGTTGGCAATTTACATCCCGCCCATCAGCATAACAAGGCTCCCAGTTCTCCATGGCCTGTCCTGCCTTTCTGGATTTTACACTTTTTTCAGATGGCCCTTTTGACCGGGGGGAAGTGAGACTTCATTGTAGTGCAGATTTCCTTTGCAAGCTTGCTTGGTTGGCCAAAAAGGGCGTATGCGTTTTTTCCTGAATATATTCAGGAAAAAACGCATACGCCCTTTTTGGCCAAGTGCATCATTGTGGACGTTCTGCCTCTTTTCCTATGCTTTCAATGCAATTCCAGTCTACCTCCTGAAATCGGTTTCCTGCAATTCTGCCCCACTTTCAAGTCCTCTTGGCAGCCTTACTTCAGTCTATTTTTGGACGATAGCTGTCATTTATAACTCTGCAGGTTTGTGAATTACAGTGCCCCTGAGCTCCTTTCTTCAACTCGCTTTCTTGTGACCTGGCCGCAACACCGCAGGATGGCTTCAGGCCCTAATCTGGTTCCGGCACGGCACGCTGAGCCTTTGGTTATTTCCTCTTCCTGGTGGGAAATGAGAGTTAAATTTGCCCGTCCAGACACCTCCAGCTAGTCTCTCATTGGTTCTCGCTATTTCTGTTCATCTTCCGCAGAAATTGCAAACTGGGCCAAACAGGAGGTTAAAGGCAATGACTCTCCAAGTGGGGAGAGTGTTAGTAAAGCGTCTGGAATGTTGCACCCGAGTACCAGGGGAGGAAAACTGAGACATATTTGAACACGTCTCCCGTTCACATGGTTGATCATACTTGGGTTCCACATGCATGTTTTAGCTGAAGGAAGAATACCTTAAACCTGGAGAGTTGAGACCCGTGGAATGGGTACCATGCAATATGACTTCAAAGGGTCTTCATTTGCTCACCGAACCTCTCCAATCCTATCACTGCTGCGTTTATGCCCCTGTACACACGCTTGATTCTCTTTCGGAGACATAGCAATCCATAGGTTTTAAGATACTTACTAGTCAGGTACATTCTTAGGCGTTTAATATGCGGTGTTGAGTCCATTTCGTTGAGCAAGGAGTAGCTCTTGTCTATTCCATATTTGACTTAAGGAACTTTATCTGTGCTCATTTCAATCTCTGGTTTATGCAGCACCCCAACTCACCTTTACCCTTAAGCAAGCATAAGTTGGTTTTCTAAATTTGAGACCCTGTTCTGTTCTGTAATTCAGTTCCTGTGTAGCCAAGTTTACATTCCGTGTATTACTGATATCTTATGATGTTTCTTTTTCTGTGTGACTTACTTCAGTTAGAATCATTATACCTGAATCCAATCATTGTGCTGCTAAGGGCCTGATGACACAGATTTCATTGCTGAGTGATATTGCTTTGTAAGTAAATACCACAACTTCTTTCCATTTTTCACTTTCTGCGATGTTGAACTTGTACTGTAAACGAGGTTCTTGTAAACAGAGCCGTTCCAAACTTTGGGGTGGCTGTGTCTTTTTGATTTTAATTTCCCTAAGCTATAGGACCATAAGTGGAAGTGCCCTAGGTTCTGTTGCTTTGTTTTTTAGATGTTTCAGGAAACACCATACACTTCTCCCGAGTGGTTGTTGGCAATTTACATCCCGCCCATCAGCATAACAAGGGTCCCAGTTCTCCATGGCCTGTCCTGCCTTTCTCGATTTTACACTTTTTTCAGATGGCCCTTTTGACCGGGGGGAAGTGAGACTTCATTGTAGTGCAGATTTCCTTTGCAAGCTTGCTTGGTTGGCCAAAAAGGGCGTATGCGTTTTTTCCTGAATATATTGAGGAAAAAACGCATACGCCCTTTTTGGCCAAGTGCATCATTGTGGACGTTCTGCCTCTTTTCCTATGCTTTCAATGCAATTCCAGTCTACCTCCTGAAATCGGTTTCCTGCAATTCTGACCCACTTTCAAGTCCTCTTGGCAGCCTTACTTCAGTCTATTTTTGGACGATAGCTGTCATTTATAACTCTGCAGGTTTGTGAATTACAGTGCCCCTGAGCTCCTTTCTTCAACTTGCTTTCTTTTGAGCTGGCCGCAACACCGCAGGATGGCTTCAGGCCCTAATCTGGTTCCGGCACGGCACGCTGAGCCTTTGGTTATTTCCTCTTCCTGGTGGGAAATGAGAGTTAAATTTGCCCGTCCAGACACCTCCAGCTAGTCTCTCATTGGTTCTCGCTATTTCTGTTCATCTTCCGCAGAAATTGCAAACTGGGCCAAACAGGAGGTTAAAGGCACTGACTCTCCAAGTGGGGAGAGTGTTAGTAAAGCGTCTGGAATGTTGCACCCGAGTACCAGGGGAGGAAAACTGAGACATATTTGAACACGTCTCCCGTTCACATGGTTGATCATACTTGGGTTCCACATGCATGTTTTAGCTGAAGGAAGAATACCTTAAACCTGGAGAGTTGAGACCCGTGGAATGGGTACCATGCAATATGACTTCAAAGGGTCTTCATTTGCTCACCGAACCTCTCCAATCCTATCACTGCTGCGTTTATGCCCCTGTACACACGCTTGATTCTCTTTCGGAGACATAGCAATCCATAGGTTTTAAGATACTTACTAGTCAGGTACATTCTTAGGCGTTTAATATGCGGTGTTGAGTCCATTTCGTTGAGCAAGGAGTAGCTCTTGTCTATTCCATATTTTACTTAAGGAACTTTATCTGTGCTCATTTCAATCTCTGGTTTATGCAGCACCCCAACTCACCTTTACCCTTAAGCAAGCATAAGTTGGTTTTCTAAATTTGAGACCCTGTTCTGTTCTGTAATTCAGTTCCTGTGTAGCCAAGTTTACATTCCGTGTATTACTGATATCTTATGATGTTTCTTTTTCTGTGTGACTTATTTCAGTTAGAATCATCATACCTGAATCCACTCATTGTGCTGCTAAGGGCCTGATGACACAGATTTCATTGCTGAGTGATATTGCTTTGTAAGTAAATACCACAACTTCTTTCCATTTTTCACTTTCTGCGATTTTGAACTTGTACTGTAAACGAGGTTCTTGTAAACAGAGCCGTTCCAAACTTTGGGGTGGCTGTGTCTTTTTGATTTTAATTTCCCTAAGCTATAGGACCATAAGTGGAAGTGCCCTAGGTTCTGTTGCTTTGTTTTTTAGATGTTTCAGGAAACACCATACACTTCTCCCGAGTGGTTGTTGGCAATTTACATCCCGCCCATCAGCATAACAAGGCTCCCAGTTCTCCATGGCCTGTCCTGCCTTTCTGGATTTTACACTTTTTTCAGATGGCCCTTTTGACCTGGGGGAAGTGAGACTTCATTGTAGTGCAGATTTCCTTTGCAAGCTTGCTTGCTTGGCCAAAAAGGGCGTATGCGTTTTTTCCTGAATATATTCAGGAAAAAACGCATACGCCCTTTTTGGCCAAGTGCATCATTGTGGACGTTCTGCCTCTTTTCCTATGCTTTCAATGCAATTCCAGTCTACCTCCTGAAATTGGTTTCCTGCAATTCTGCCCCGCTTTCAAGTCCTCTTGGCAGCCTTACTTCAGTCTATTTTTGGACGATAGCTGTCATTTATAACTCTGCAGGTTTGTGAATTACAGTGCCCCTGAGCTCCTTTCTTCAACTCGCTTTCTTGTGACCTGGCCGCAACACCGCAGGATGGCTTCAGGCCCTAATCTGGATCCGGCCCGGCATGCTGAGCCTTTGGTTAATTCCTCTTCCTGGTGGGAAATGAGAGTTAAATTTGCCCGTCCAGACACCTCCAGCTAGCCTCTCATTGGTTCTCGCTATTCCTGTTCATCTTCCGCAGAAATTGCAAACTGGGCCAAACAGGAGGTTAAAGGGACTGACTCTCCAAGTGGGGAGAGTGTTAGTAAAGCGTCTGGAATGTTGCACCCGAGTACCAGGGGAGGAAAACTGAGACATATTTGAACACGTCTCCCGATCACATGGTTGATCATACTCTAGGTTCCACATGCATGTTTTAGCTGAAGGAAGAATACCTTAAACCTGGAGTGTTGAGACCCGTGGAATGGGTATCATGCAATATGACTTCAAAGGGTCTTCATTTGCTCACCGAACCTCTCCAATCCTATCACTGCTGCGTTTATGCCCCTGTACACATGCTTGATTCTCTTTCGGAGACATAGCAATCCATAGGTTTTAAGATACTTACAAGTCAGGTACATTCTTAGGCGTTTAATATGCGGTGTTGAGTCCATTTCGTTGAGCAAGGAGTAGCTCTTGTCTATTCCATATTTGGCTTAAGGAACTTTATCTGTGCTCATTTCAATCTCTGGTTTTATGCAGCACCCCAACTCACCTTTACCCTTAAGCAAGCATAAGTTGGTTTTCTAAATTTGAGACCCTGTTCTGTTCTGTAATTCAGTTCCTGTGTAGCCAAGTTTCCATTCCGTGTATTACTGATATCTTATGATGTTTCTTTTTCTGTGTGACTTATTTCAGTTAGAATCATCATACCTGAATCCACTCATTGTGCTGCTAAGGGCCTGATGACATAGATTTCATTGCTGAGTGATATTGCTTTGTAAGTGAATACCACAACTTCTTTATCCATTTTTCACTTTCTGCGATGTTGAACTTGTACTGTAAATGAGGTTCTTGTAAACAGAGCCGTTCCAAACTTTGGGGTGGCTGTGTCTTTTTGATTTTAATTTCCCTAAGCTATAGGACCATAAGTGGAAGTGCCCTAGGTTCTGTTGCTTTGTTTTTTAGATGTTTCAGGAAACACCATACACTTCTCCCGAGTGGTTGTTGGCAATTTACATCCCGCCCATCAGCATAACAAGGCTCCCAGTTCTCCATGGCCTGTCCTGCCTTTCTGGATTTTACACTTTTTTCAGATGGCCCTTTTGACCGGGGGGAAGTGAGACTTCATTGTAGTGCAGATTTCCTTTGCAAGCTTGCTTGGTTGGCCAAAAAGGGCGTATGCGTTTTTTCCTGAATATATTCAGGAAAAAACGCATACGCCCTTTTTGGCCAAGTGCATCATTGTGGACGTTCTGCCTCTTTTCCTATGCTTTCAATGCAATTCCAGTCTACCTCCTGAAATCGGTTTCCTGCAATTCTGCCCCGCTTTCAAGTCCTCTTGGCAGCCTTACTTCAGTCTATTTTTGGACGATAGCTGTCATTTATAACTATGCAGGTTTGAGAATTACAGTGCCCCAGAGCTCATTTCTTCAACTTGCTTTCTTTTGACCTGGCCGCAACACCGCAGGATGGCTTCAGGCCCTAATCTGGTTCCGGCATGGCACGCTGAGCCTTTGGTTATTTCCTCTTCCTGGTGGGAAATGAGAGTTAAATTTGCCCGTCCAGACACCTCCAGCTAGCCTCCCATTGGTTCTCACTATTCCTGTTCATCTTCCGCAGAAATTGCAAAGTGGGCCAAACAGGAGTTTAAAGGCGCTGACTCTCCAAGTGGGGAGAGTGTTAGTAAAGCGTCTGGAATGTTGCAGCCGAGTACCAGGGGAGGAAAACTGAGACATATTTGAACACGTCTCCCGTTCACATGGTTGATCATACTTGGGTTCCACATGCATGTTTTAGCTGAAGGAAGAATACCTAAAACCTGGGTAATTGAAACCCGTGGAATGGGTACCATGCAATATGACTTCAAAGGGTCTTCATTTGCTCACCGAACCTCTCCAATCCTATCACTGCTGCGTTTATGCCCCTGTACACATGCTTGATTCTCTTTCGGAGACATAGCAATCCATAGGTTTTAAGATAGTTACTAGTCAGGTACATTCTTAGGCGTTTAATATGCGGTGTTGAGTCCATTTCGTTGAGCAAGGAGTGGCTCTTGTCTATTCCATATTTGGATTAAGGAACTTTATCTGTGCTCATTTCAATCTCTGGTTTTATGCAGCACCCCAACTCACCTTTACCCTTAAGCAAGCATAAGTTGGTTTTCTAAATTTGAGACCCTGTTCTGTTCTGTAATTCAGTTCCTCTGTAGCCAAGTTTCCATTCCGTGTATTACTGATATCTTATGATGTTTCTTTTTCTGTGTGACTTATTTCAGTTAGAATCATCATACCTGAATCCACTCATTGTGCTGCTAAGGGCCTGATGACATAGATTTCATTGCTGAGTGATATTGCTTTGTAAGTGAATACCACAACTTCTTTATCCATTTTTCACTTTCTGCGATGTTGAACTTGTTCTGTAAACGAGGTTCTTGTAAACAGAGCCGTTCCAAACTTTGGGGTAGCTGTGTCTTTTTGATTTTAATTTCCCTAATCTATAGGACCATAAGTGGAAGTGCCCCAGGTTCTGTTGCTTTGTTTTTTAGATGTTTCAGGAAACACCATACACTTCTCCCGAGTGGTTGTTGGCAATTTACATCCCGCCCATCAGCATAACAAGGCTCCCAGTTCTCCATGGCCTGTCCTGCCTTTCTGGATTTTACACTTTTTTCAGATGGCCCTTTTGACCGGGGGGAAGTGAGACTTCATTGTAGTGCAGATTTCCTTTGCAAGCTTGCTTGGTTGGCCAAAAAGGGCGTATGCGTTTTTTCCTGAATATATTCAGGAAAAAACGCATACGCCCTTTTTGGCCAAGTGCATCATTGTGGACGTTCTGCCTCTTTTCCTATGCTTTCAATGCAATTCCAGTCTACCTCCTGAAATCGGTTTCCTGCAATTCTGCCCCGATTTCAAGTCCTCTTGGCAGCCTTACTTCAGTCTATTTTTGGATGATACCTGTCATTTATAACTCTGCAGGTTTGTGAATTACAGTGCCCCTGAGCTCCTTTCTTCAACTCGCTTTCTTTTGAGCTGGCCGCAACACCGCAGGATGACTTCAGGCCCAAATCTTGTTCCGGTACGGCACGCTGAGCCTTTGGTTATTTCCTCTTCCTGGTGGGAAATGAGAGTTAAATTTGCCCGTCCAGACACCTCCAGCTAGCCTCTCATTGGTTCTCACTATTCCTGTTCATCTTCCGCAGAAATTGCAAACTGGGCCAAACAGGAGGTTAAAGGGACTGACTCTCCAAGTGGGGAGAGTGTTAGTAAAGCGTCTGGAATGTTGCACCCGAGTACCAGGGGAGGAAAACTGAGACATATTTGAACACGTCTCCCGATCACATGGTTGATCATACTCTAGGTTCCACATGCATGTTTTAGCTGAAGGAAGAATACCTTAAACCTGGGTAGTTGAAACCCGTGGAATGGGTACCATGCAATATGACTTCAAAGGGTCTTCATTTGCTCACCGAACCTCTCCAATCCTATCACTGCTGCGTTTATGCCCCTGTACACATGCTTGATTCTCTTTCGGAGACATAGCAATCCATAGGTTTTAAGATACTTACTAGTCAGGTACATTCTTAGGCGTTTAATATGCGGTGTTGAGTCCATTTCGTTGAGCAAGGAGTAGCTCTTGTCTATTCCATATTTGGCTTAAGGAACTTTATCTGTGCTCATTTCAATCTCTGGTTTTATGCAGCACCCCAACTCACCTTTACCCTTAAGCAAGCATAAGTTGGTTTTCTAAATTTGAGACCCTGTTCTGTTCTGTAATTCAGTTCCTCTGTAGCCAAGTTTACATTCCGTGTATTACTGATATCTTATGATGTTTCTTTTTCTGTGTGACTTATTTCAGTTAGAATCATCATACCTGAATCCACTCATTGTGCTGCTAAGGGCCTGATGACATAGATTTCATTGCTGAGTGATATTGCTTTGTAAGTGAATACCACAACTTCTTTATCCATTTTTCACTTTCTGCGATGTTGAACTTGTACTGTAAACGAGGTTCTTGTAAACAGAGCCGTTCCAAACTTTGGGGTGACTGTGTCTTTCTGATTTTAATTTCCCTAAGCTATAGGACCATAAGTGGAAGTGCCCTAGGCTCTGTTGCTTTGTTTTTTAGATGTTTCAGGAAACACCATACACTTCTCCCGAGTGGTTGTTGGCAATTTACATCCCGCCCATCAGCATAACAAGGCTCCCAGTTCTCAATGGCCTGTTGCCTTTCTGGATTTTACACTTTTTTCAGATGGCCCTTTTGACCGGGGGGAAGTGAGACTTCATTGTAGTGCAGATTTCCTTTGCAAGCTTGCTTGGTTGGCCAAAAAGGGCGTATGCGTTTTTTCCTGAATATATTCAGGAAAAAACGCATACGCCCTTTTTGGCCAAGTGCATCATTGTGGACGTTCTGCCTCTTTTCCTATGCTTTCAATGCAATTCCAGTCTACCTCCTGAAATCGGTTTCCTGCAATTCTGCCCCGCTTTCAAGTCCTCTTGGCAGCCTTACTTCAGTCTATTTTTGGACGATAGCTGTCATTTATAACTCTGCAGGTTTGTGAATTACAGTGCCCCTGAGCTCCTTTCTTCAACTCGCTTTCTTGTGACCTGGCCGCAACACCGCAGGATGGCTTCAGGCCCTAAACTGTTTCCGGCCCGGCATGCTGAGCCTTTGGTTAATTCCTCTTCCTGGTGGGAAATGAGAGTTAAATTTGCCCGACCAGACACCTCCAGCTAGCCTCTCATTGGTTCTCGCTATTCCTGTTCATCTTCCGCAGAAATTGCAAAGTGGGCCAAACAGGAGGTTAAAGGGACTGACTCTCCAAGTGGGGAGAGTGTTAGTAAAGCGTCTGGAATGTTGCACCCGAGTACCAGGGGAGGAAAACTGAGACATATTTGAACACGTCTCCCGATCACATGGTTGATCATACTCTAGGTTCCACATGCATGTTTTAGCTGAAGGAAGAATACCTTAAACCTGGGTAGTTGAAACCCGTGGAATGGGTACCATGCAATATGACTTCAAAGGGTCTTCATTTGCTCACCGAACCTCTCCAATCCTATCACTGCTGCGTTTATGCCCCTGTACACATGCTTGATTCTCTTTTGGAGACATAGCAATCCATAGGTTTTAAGATACTTACTAGTCAGGTACATTCTTAGGCGTTTAATATGGGGTGTTGAGTCCATTTCGTTGAGCAAGGAGTAGCTCTTGTCTATTCCATATTTGGCTTAAGGAACTTTATCTGTGCTCATTTCAATCTCTGGTTTTATGCAGCACCCCAACTCACCTTTACCCTTAAGTAAGAATAAGTTGGTTTTCTAAATTTGAGACCCTGTTCTGTTCTGTAATTCAGTTCCTGTGTAGCCAAGTTTCCATTCCGTGTATTACTGATATCTTATGATGTTTCTTTTTCTGTGTGACTTATTTCAGTTAGAATCATCATACCTGAATCCACTCATTGTGCTGCTAAGGGCCTGATGACACAGATTTCATTGCTGAGTGATATTGCTTTGTAAGTAAATACCACAACTTCTTTATCCATTTTTCACTTTCTGCGATGTTGAACTTGTACTGTAAACGAGGTTCTTGTAAACAGAGCCGTTCCAAACTTTGGGGTGGCTGTGTCTTTTTGATTTTAATTTCCCTAAGCTATAGGACCATAAGTGGCAGTGCCCTAGGTTCTGTTGCTTTGTTTTTTAGATGTTTCAGGAAACACCATACACTTCTCCCGAGTGGTTGTTGGCAATTTACATCCCGCCCATCAGCATAACAAGGCTCCCAGTTCTCCATGGCCTGTCCTGCCTTTCTGGATTTTACACTTTTTCAGATGGCCCTTTTGACCGGGGGGAAGTGAGACTTCATTGTAGTGCAGATTTCCTTTGCAAGCTTGCTTGGTTGGCCAAAAAGGGCGTATGCGTTTTTTCCTGAATATATTCAGGAAAAAACGCATACGCCCTTTTTGGCCAAGTGCATCATTGTGGACGTTCTGCCTCTTTTCCTATGCTTTCAATGCAATTCCAGTCTACCTCCTGAAATCGGTTTCCTGCAATTCTGCCCCGCTTTCAAGTCCTCTTGGCAGCCTTACTTCAGTCTATTTTTGGACGATAGCTGTCATTTATAACTCTGCAGGTTTGTGAATTACAGTGCCCCTGAGCTCCTTTCTTCAACTTGCTTTCTTTTGAGCTGGCCGCAACACCGCAGGATGGCTTCAGGCCCTAATCTGGTTCCGGCACGGCACGCTGAGCCTTTGGTTATTTCCTCTTCCTGGTGGGAAATGAGAGTTAAATTTGCCCGTCCAGACACCTCCAGCTAGCCTCTCATTGGTTCTCGCTATTCCTGTTCATCTTCCGCAGAAATTGCAAAGTGGGCCAAACAGGAGGTTAAAGGCGCTGACTCTCCAAGTGGGGAGAGTGTTAGTAAAGCGTCTGGAATGTTGCACCCGAGTACCAGGGGAGGAAAACTGAGACATATTTGAACACGTCTCCCGTTCACATGGTTGATCATACTTGGGTTCCACATGCATGTTTTAGCTGAAGGAAGAATACCTTAAACCTGGAGAGTTAAGACCCGTGTAATGGGTACCATGCAATATGACTTCAAAGGGTCTTCATTTGCTCACCGAACCTCTCCAATCCTATCACTGCTGCGTTTATGCCCCTGTACACATGCTTGATTCTCTTTTGGAGACATAGCAATCCATAGGTTTTACGATACTTACTAGTCAGGTACATTCTTAGGCGTTTAATATGCGGTGTTGAGTCCATTTCGTTGAGCAAGGAGTAGCTCTTGTGTATTCCATATTTGACTTAAGGAACTTTATCTGTGCTCATTTTAATCTCTGGTTTTATGCAGCACCCCAACTCACCTTTACCCTTAAGCAAGCATAAGTTGGTTTTCTAAATTTGAGACCCTGTTCTGTTCTGTAATTCAGTTCCTGTGTAGCCAAGTTTACATTCCGTGTATTACTGATATCTTATGATGTTTCTTTTTCTGTGTGACTTATTTCAGTTAGAATCATCATACCTGAATCCACTCATTGTGATGCTAAGGGCCTGATGACATAGATTTCATTGCTGAGTGATATTGCTTTGTAAGTAAATACAACAACTTCTTTATCCATTTTTCACTTTCTGCGATGTTGAACTTGTACTGTAAACGAGGTTCTTGTAAACAGAGGCGTCCCAAACTTTGGGGTGGCTGTGTCTTTTTGATTTTAATTTCCCTAAGCTATAGGACCATAAGTGGCAGTGCCCTAGGCTCTGTTGCTTTGTTTTTTAGATGTTTCAGGAAACACCATACACTTCTCCCGAGTGTCTGTTGGCAATTTACATCCCGCCCATCAGCATAACAAGGCTCCCAGTTCTCCATGGCCTGTCCTGCCTTTCTGGATTTTACACTTTTTTCAGATGGCCCTTTTGACCGGGGGGAAGTGAGACTTCATTGTAGTGCAGATTTCCTTTGCAAGCTTGCTTGGTTGGCCAAAAAGGGCGTATGCGTTTTTTCCTGAATATATTCAGGAAAAAACGCATACGCCCTTTTTGGCCAAGTGCATCATTGTGGACGTTCTGCCTCTTTTCCTATGCTTTCAATGCAATTCCAGTCTACCTCCTGAAATCGGTTTCCTGCAATTCTGCCCCGCTTTCAAGTCCTCTTGGCAGCCTTACTTCAGTCTATTTTTGGACGATAGCTGTCATTTATAACTCTGCAGGTTTGTGAATTACAGTGCCCCTGAGCTCCTTTCTTCAACTCGCTTTCTTGTGACCTGGCCGCAACACCGCAGGATGGCTTCAGGCCCTAATCTGGTTCCGGCACGGCACGCTGAGCCTTTGGTTATTTCCTCTTCCTGGTGGGAAATGAGAGTTAAATTTGCCCGTCCAAACACCTCCAGCTAGCCTCTCATTGGTTCTCGCTATTCCTGTTCATCTTCCGCAGAAATTGCAAACTGGGCCAAACAGGAGGTTAAAGGCGCTGACTCTCTAAGTGGGGAGAGTGTTAGTAAAGCGTCTGGAATGTTGCACCCGAGTACCAGGGGAGGAAAACTGAGACATATTTGAACACGTCTCCCGTTCACATGGTTGATCATACTTGGGTTCCACATGCATGTTTTAGCTGAAGGAAGAATACCTTAAACCTGGAGAGTTAAGACCCGTGTAATGGGTACCATGCAATATGACTTCAAAGGGTCTTCATTTGCTCACCGAACCTCTCCAATCCTATCACTGCTGCGTTTATGCCCCTGTACACATGCTTGATTCTCTTTCGGAGACATAGCAATCCATAGGTTTTAAGATACTTACTAGTCAGGCACATTCTTAGGCGTTTAATATGCGGTGTTGAGTCCATTTCGTTGAGCAAGGAGTAGCTCTTGTCTATTCCATATTTGACTTAAGGAACTTTATCTGTGCTCATTTCAATCTCTGGTTTTATGCAGCACCCCAACTCACCTTTACCCTTAAGCAAGCATAGTTGGTTTTCTAAATTTGAGACCCTGTTCTGTTCTGTAATTAGGTTCCTGTGTAGCCAAGTTTACATTCCGTGTATTACTGATATCTTATGATGTTTCTTTTTCTGTGTGACTTACTTCAGTTAGAATCATCATACCTGAATCCACTCATTGTGCTGCTAAGGGCCTGATGACACAGATTTCATTGCTGAGTGATATTGCTTTGTAAGTAAATACCACAACTTCTTTCCATTTTTCACTTTCTGCGATGTTGAACTTGTACTGTAAACGAGGTTCTTGTAAACAGAGCCGTTCCAAACTTTGGGGTGGCTGTGTCTTTTTGATTTTAATTTCCCTAAGCTATAGGACCATAAGTGGAAGTGCCCTAGGTTCTGTTGCTTTGTTTTTTAGATGCTTCAGGAAACACCATACACTTCTCCCGAGTGGTTGTTCGCAATTTACATCCCGCCCATCAGCATAACAAGGCTCCCAGTTCTCCATGGCCTGTCCTGCCTTTCTGGATTTTACACTTTTTCAGATGGCCCTTTTGACCGGGGGGAAGTGAGACTTCATTGTAGTGCAGATTTCCTTTGCAAGCTTGCTTGGTTGGCCAAAAAGGGCGTATGCGTTTTTTCCTGAATATATTCAGGAAAAAACGCATACGCCCTTTTTGGCCAAGTGCATCATTGTGGACGTTCTGCCTCTTTTCCTATGCTTTCAATGCAATTCCAGTCTACCTCCTGAAATCGGTTTCCTGCAATTCTGCCCCGCTTTCAAGTCCTCTTGGCAGCCTTACTTCAGTCTATTTTTGGACGATAGCTGTCATTTATAACTCTGCAGGTTTGTGAATTACAGTGCCCCTGAGCTCCTTTCTTCAACTTGCTTTCTTTTGAGCTGGCCGCAACACCGCAGGATGGCTTCAGGCCCTAATCTGGTTCCGGCACGGCACGCTGAGCCTTTGGTTATTTCCTCTTCCTGCTGGGAAATGAGAGTTAAATTTGCCCGTCCAGACACCTCCAGCTAGCCTCTCATTGGTTCTCGCTATTCCTGTTCATCTTCCGCAGAAATTGCAAAGTGGGCCAAACAGGAGGTTAAAGGCGCTGACTCTCCAAGTGGGGAGAGTGTTAGTAAAGCGTCTGGAATGTTGCACCCGAGTACCAGGGGAGGAAAACTGAGACATATTTGAACACGTCTCCCGTTCACATGGTTGATCATACTTGGGTTCCACATGCATGTTTTAGCTGAAGGAAGAATACCTTAAACCTGGAGAGTTAAGACCCGTGTAATGGGTACCATGCAATATGACTTCAAAGGGTCTTCATTTGCTCACCGAACCTCTCCAATCCTATCACTGCTGCGTTTATGCCCCTGTACACATGCTTGATTCTCTTTTGGAGACATAGCAATCCATAGGTTTTACGATACTTACTAGTCAGGTACATTCTTAGGCGTTTAATATGCGGTGTTGAGTCCATTTCGTTGAGCAAGGAGTAGCTCTTGTGTATTCCATATTTGACTTAAGGAACTTTATCTGTGCTCATTTTAATCTCTGGTTTTATGCAGCACCCCAACTCACCTTTACCCTTAAGCAAGCATAAGTTGGTTTTCTAAATTTGAGACCCTGTTCTGTTCTGTAATTCAGTTCCTGTGTAGCCAAGTTTACATTCCGTGTATTACTGATATCTTATGATGTTTCTTTTTCTGTGTGACTTATTTCAGTTAGAATCATCATACCTGAATCCACTCATTGTGATGCTAAGGGCCTGATGACATAGATTTCATTGCTGAGTGATATTGCTTTGTAAGTAAATACAACAACTTCTTTATCCATTTTTCACTTTCTGCGATGTTGAACTTGTACTGTAAACGAGGTTCTTGTAAACAGAGGCGTCCCAAACTTTGGGGTGGCTGTGTCTTTTTGATTTTAATTTCCCTAAGCTATAGGACCATAAGTGGCAGTGCCCTAGGCTCTGTTGCTTTGTTTTTTAGATGTTTCAGGAAACACCATACACTTCTCCCGAGTGTCTGTTGGCAATTTACATCCCGCCCATCAGCATAACAAGGCTCCCAGTTCTCCATGGCCTGTCCTGCCTTTCTGGATTTTACACTTTTTTCAGATGGCCCTTTTGACCGGGGGGAAGTGAGACTTCATTGTAGTGCAGATTTCCTTTGCAAGCTTGCTTGGTTGGCCAAAAAGGGCGTATGCGTTTTTTCCTGAATATATTCAGGAAAAAACGCATACGCCCTTTTTGGCCAAGTGCATCATTGTGGACGTTCTGCCTCTTTTCCTATGCTTTCAATGCAATTCCAGTCTACCTCCTGAAATCGGTTTCCTGCAATTCTGCCCCGCTTTCAAGTCCTCTTGGCAGCCTTACTTCAGTCTATTTTTGGACGATAGCTGTCATTTATAACTCTGCAGGTTTGTGAATTACAGTGCCCCTGAGCTCCTTTCTTCAACTCGCTTTCTTGTGACCTGGCCGCAACACCGCAGGATGGCTTCAGGCCCTAATCTGGTTCCGGCACGGCACGCTGAGCCTTTGGTTATTTCCTCTTCCTGGTGGGAAATGAGAGTTAAATTTGCCCGTCCAAACACCTCCAGCTAGCCTCTCATTGGTTCTCGCTATTCCTGTTCATCTTCCGCAGAAATTGCAAACTGGGCCAAACAGGAGGTTAAAGGCGCTGACTCTCTAAGTGGGGAGAGTGTTAGTAAAGCGTCTGGAATGTTGCACCCGAGTACCAGGGGAGGAAAACTGAGACATATTTGAACACGTCTCCCGTTCACATGGTTGATCATACTTGGGTTCCACATGCATGTTTTAGCTGAAGGAAGAATACCTTAAACCTGGAGAGTTAAGACCCGTGTAATGGGTACCATGCAATATGACTTCAAAGGGTCTTCATTTGCTCACCGAACCTCTCCAATCCTATCACTGCTGCGTTTATGCCCCTGTACACATGCTTGATTCTCTTTCGGAGACATAGCAATCCATAGGTTTTAAGATACTTACTAGTCAGGCACATTCTTAGGCGTTTAATATGCGGTGTTGAGTCCATTTCGTTGAGCAAGGAGTAGCTCTTGTCTATTCCATATTTGACTTAAGGAACTTTATCTGTGCTCATTTCAATCTCTGGTTTTATGCAGCACCCCAACTCACCTTTACCCTTAAGCAAGCATAGTTGGTTTTCTAAATTTGAGACCCTGTTCTGTTCTGTAATTCAGTTCCTGTGTAGCCAAGTTTACATTCCGTGTATTACTGATATCTTATGATGTTTCTTTTTCTGTGTGACTTACTTCAGTTAGAATCATCATACCTGAATCCACTCATTGTGCTGCTAAGGGCCTGATGACACAGATTTCATTGCTGAGTGATATTGCTTTGTAAGTAAATACCACAACTTCTTTCCATTTTTCACTTTCTGCGATGTTGAACTTGTACTGTAAACGAGGTTCTTGTAAACAGAGCCGTTCCAAACTTTGGGGTGGCTGTGTCTTTTTGATTTTAATTTCCCTAAGCTATAGGACCATAAGTGGAAGTGCCCTAGGTTCTGTTGCTTTGTTTTTTAGATGCTTCAGGAAACACCATACACTTCTCCCGAGTGGTTGTTCGCAATTTACATCCCGCCCATCAGCATAACAAGGCTCCCAGTTCTCCATGGCCTGTCCTGCCTTTCTGGATTTTACACATTTTTCAGATGGCCCTTTTGACCGGGGGGAAGTGAGACTTCATTGTAGTGCAGATTTCCTTTGCAAGCTTGCTTGGTTGGCCAAAAAGTGCGTATGCGTTTTTTATTCCTGTTCATCTTCCGCAGAAATTGCAAACTGGGCCAAACAGGAGGTTAAAGGGACTGACTCTCCAAGTGGGGAGAGTGTTAGTAAAGCGTCTGGAATGTTGCACCCGAGTACCAGGGGAGGAAAACTGAGACATATTTGAACACGTCTCCCGATCACATGGTTGATCATACTCTAGGTTCCACATGCATGTTTTAGCTGAAGGAAGAATACCTTAAACCTGGGTAGTTGAAACCCGTGGAATGGGTACCATGCAATATGACTTCAAAGGGTCTTCATTTGCTCACCGAACCTCTCCAATCCTATCACTGCTGCGTTTATGCCCCTGTACACATGCTTGATTCTCTTTCGGAGACATAGCAATCCATAGGTTTTAAGATACTTACTAGTCAGGTACATTCTTAGGCGTTTAATATGCGGTGTTGAGTCCATTTCGTTGAGCAAGGAGTAGCTCTTGTCTATTCCATATTTGGCTTAAGGAACTTTATCTGTGCTCATTTCAATCTCTGGTTTTATGCAGCACCCCAACTCACCTTTACCCTTAAGTAAGAATAAGTTGGTTTTCTAAATTTGAGACCCTGTTCTGTTCTGTAATTCAGTTCCTGTGTAGCCAAGTTTCCATTCCGTGTATTACTGATATCTTATGATGTTTCTTTTTCTGTGTGACTTATTTCAGTTAGAATCATCATACCTGAATCCACTCATTGTGCTGCTAAGGGCCTGATGACACAGATTTCATTGCTGAGTGATATTGCTTTGTAAGTAAATACCACAACTTCTTTATCCATTTTTCACTTTCTGCGATGTTGAACTTGTACTGTAAACGAGGTTCTTGTAAACAGAGCCGTTCCAAACTTTGGGGTGGCTGTGTCTTTTTGATTTTAATTTCCCTAAGCTATAGGACCATAAGTGGCAGTGCCCTAGGTTCTGTTGCTTTGTTTTTTAGATGTTTCAGGAAACACCATACACTTCTCCCGAGTGGTTGTTGGCAATTTACATCCCGCCCATCAGCATAACAAGGCTCCCAGTTCTCCATGGCCTGTCCTGCCTTTCTGGATTTTACACTTTTTCAGATGGCCCTTTTGACCGGGGGGAAGTGAGACTTCATTGTAGTGCAGATTTCCTTTGCAAGCTTGCTTGGTTGGCCAAAAAGGGCGTATGCGTTTTTTCCTGAATATATTCAGGAAAAAACGCATACGCCCTTTTTGGCCAAGTGCATCATTGTGGACGTTCTGCCTCTTTTCCTATGCTTTCAATGCAATTCCAGTCTACCTCCTGAAATCGGTTTCCTGCAATTCTGCCCCGCTTTCAAGTCCTCTTGGCAGCCTTACTTCAGTCTATTTTTGGACGATAGCTGTCATTTATAACTCTGCAGGTTTGTGAATTACAGTGCCCCTGAGCTCCTTTCTTCAACTTGCTTTCTTTTTAGCTGGCCGCAACACCGCAGGATGGCTTCAGGCCCTAATCTGGTTCCGGCACGGCACGCTGAGCCTTTGGTTATTTCCTCTTCCTGGTGGGAAATGAGAGTTAAATTTGCCCGTCCAGACACCTCCAGCTAGCCTCTCATTGGTTCTCGCTATTCCTGTTCATCTTCCGCAGAAATTGCAAAGTGGGCCAAACAGGAGGTTAAAGGCGCTGACTCTCCAAGTGGGGAGAGTGTTAGTAAAGCGTCTGGAATGTTGCACCCGAGTACCAGGGGAGGAAAACTGAGACATATTTGAACACGTCTCCCGTTCACATGGTTGATCATACTTGGGTTCCACATGCATGTTTTAGCTGAAGGAAGAATACCTTAAACCTGGAGAGTTAAGACCCGTGTAATGGGTACCATGCAATATGACTTCAAAGGGTCTTCATTTGCTCACCGAACCTCTCCAATCCTATCACTGCTGCGTTTATGCCCCTGTACACATGCTTGATTCTCTTTTGGAGACATAGCAATCCATAGGTTTTACGATACTTACTAGTCAGGTACATTCTTAGGCGTTTAATATGCGGTGTTGAGTCCATTTCGTTGAGCAAGGAGTAGCTCTTGTGTATTCCATATTTGACTTAAGGAACTTTATCTGTGCTCATTTCAATCTCTGGTTTTATGCAGCACCCCAACTCACCTTTACCCTTAAGCAAGCATAAGTTGGTTTTCTAAATTTGAGACCCTGTTCTGTTCTGTAATTCAGTTCCTGTGTAGCCAAGTTTACATTCCGTGTATTACTGATATCTTATGATGTTTCTTTTTCTGTGTGACTTATTTCAGTTAGAATCATCATACCTGAATCCACTCATTGTGATGCTAAGGGCCTGATGACATAGATTTCATTGCTGAGTGATATTGCTTTGTAAGTAAATACAACAACTTCTTTATCCATTTTTCACTTTCTGCGATGTTGAACTTGTACTGTAAACGAGGTTCTTGTAAACAGAGGCGTCCCAAACTTTGGGGTGGCTGTGTCTTTTTGATTTTAATTTCCCTAAGCTATAGGACCATAAGTGGCAGTGCCCTAGGCTCTGTTGCTTTGTTTTTTAGATGTTTCAGGAAACACCATACACTTCTCCCGAGTGTCTGTTGGCAATTTACATCCCGCCCATCAGCATAACAAGGCTCCCAGTTCTCCATGGCCTGTCCTGCCTTTCTGGATTTTACACTTTTTTCAGATGGCCCTTTTGACCGGGGGGAAGTGAGACTTCATTGTAGTGCAGATTTCCTTTGCAAGCTTGCTTGGTTGGCCAAAAAGGGCGTATGCGTTTTTTCCTGAATATATTCAGGAAAAAACGCATACGCCCTTTTTGGCCAAGTGCATCATTGTGGACGTTCTGCCTCTTTTCCTATGCTTTCAATGCAATTCCAGTCTACCTCCTGAAATCGGTTTCCTGCAATTCTGCCCCGCTTTCAAGTCCTCTTGGCAGCCTTACTTCAGTCTATTTTTGGACGATAGCTGTCATTTATAACTCTGCAGGTTTGTGAATTACAGTGCCCCTGAGCTCCTTTCTTCAACTCGCTTTCTTGTGACCTGGCCGCAACACCGCAGGATGGCTTCAGGCCCTAATCTGGTTCCGGCACGGCACGCTGAGCCTTTGGTTATTTCCTCTTCCTGGTGGGAAATGAGAGTTAAATTTGCCCGTCCAAACACCTCCAGCTAGCCTCTCATTGGTTCTCACTATTCCTGTTCATCTTCCGCAGAAATTGCAAACTGGGCCAAACAGGAGGTTAAAGGCACTGACTCTCCAAGTGGGGAGAGTGTTAGTAAAGCGTCTGGAATGTTGCACCCGAGTACCAGGGGAGGAAAACTGAGACATATTTGAACACGTCTCCCGATCACATGGTTGATCATACTCTAGGTTCCACATGCATGTTTTAGCTGAAGGAAGAATACCTTAAACCTGGGTAGTTGAAACCCGTGGAATGGGTACCATGCAATATGACTTCAAAGGGTCTTCATTTGCTCACCGAACCTCTCCAATCCTATCACTGCTGCGTTTATGCCCCTGTACACATGCTTGATTCTCTTTCGGAGACATAGCAATCCATAGGTTTTAAGATACTTACTAGTCAGGTACATTCTTAGGTGTTTAATATGCGGTGTTGAGTCCATTTCGTTGAGCAAGGAGTAGCTCTTGTCTATTCCATATTTGGCTTAAGGAACTTTATCTGTGCTCATTTCAATCTCTGGTTTTATGCAGCACCCCAACTCACCTTTACCCTTAAGCAAGCATAAGTTGGTTTTCTAAATTTGAGACCCTGTTCTGTTCTGTAATTCAGTTCCTCTGTAGCCAAGTTTACATTCCGTGTATTACTGATATCTTATGATGTTTCTTTTTCTGTGTGACTTATTTCAGTTAGAATCATCATACCTGAATCCACTCATTGTGCTGCTAAGGGCCTGATGACATAGATTTCATTGCTGAGTGATATTGCTTTGTAAGTGAATACCACAACTTCTTTATCCATTTTTCACTTTCTGCGATGTTGAACTTGTACTGTAAACGAGGTTCTTGTAAACAGAGCCGTTCCAAACTTTGGGGTGACTGTGTCTTTCTGATTTTAATTTCCCTAAGCTATAGGACCATAAGTGGAAGTGCCCTAGGCTCTGTTGCTTTGTTTTTTAGATGTTTCAGGAAACACCATACACTTCTCCCGAGTGGTTGTTGGCAATTTACATCCCGCCCATCAGCATAACAAGGCTCCCAGTTCTCAATGGCCTGTTGCCTTTCTGGATTTTACACTTTTTTCAGATGGCCCTTTTGACCGGGGGGAAGTGAGACTTCATTGTAGTGCAGATTTCCTTTGCAAGCTTGCTTGGTTGGCCAAAAAGGGCGTATGCGTTTTTTCCTGAATATATTCAGGAAAAAACGCATACGCCCTTTTTGGCCAAGTGCATCATTGTGGACGTTCTGCCTCTTTTCCTATGCTTTCAATGCAATTCCAGTCTACCTCCTGAAATCGGTTTCCTGCAATTCTGCCCCGCTTTCAAGTCCTCTTGGCAGCCTTACTTCAGTCTATTTTTGGACGATAGCTGTCATTTATAACTCTGCAGGTTTGTGAATTACAGTGCCCCTGAGCTCCTTTCTTCAACTCGCTTTCTTGTGACCTGGCCGCAACACCGCAGGATGGCTTCAGGCCCTAAACTGTTTCCGGCCCGGCATGCTGAGCCTTTGGTTAATTCCTCTTCCTGGTGGGAAATGAGAGTTAAATTTGCCCGACCAGACACCTCCAGCTAGCCTCTCATTGGTTCTCGCTATTCCTGTTCATCTTCCGCAGAAATTGCAAAGTGGGCCAAACAGGAGGTTAAAGGGACTGACTCTCCAAGTGGGGAGAGTGTTAGTAAAGCGTCTGGAATGTTGCACCCGAGTACCAGGGGAGGAAAACTGAGACATATTTGAACACGTCTCCCGATCACATGGTTGATCATACTCTAGGTTCCACATGCATGTTTTAGCTGAAGGAAGAATACCTTAAACCTGGGTAGTTGAAACCCGTGGAATGGGTACCATGCAATATGACTTCAAAGGGTCTTCATTTGCTCACCGAACCTCTCCAATCCTATCACTGCTGCGTTTATGCCCCTGTACACATGCTTGATTCTCTTTTGGAGACATAGCAATCCATAGGTTTTAAGATACTTACTAGTCAGGTACATTCTTAGGCGTTTAATATGGGGTGTTGAGTCCATTTCGTTGAGCAAGGAGTAGCTCTTGTCTATTCCATATTTGGCTTAAGGAACTTTATCTGTGCTCATTTCAATCTCTGGTTTTATGCAGCACCCCAACTCACCTTTACCCTTAAGTAAGAATAAGTTGGTTTTCTAAATTTGAGACCCTGTTCTGTTCTGTAATTCAGTTCCTGTGTAGCCAAGTTTCCATTCCGTGTATTACTGATATCTTATGATGTTTCTTTTTCTGTGTGACTTATTTCAGTTAGAATCATCATACCTGAATCCACTCATTGTGCTGCTAAGGGCCTGATGACACAGATTTCATTGCTGAGTGATATTGCTTTGTAAGTGAATACCACAACTTCTTTATCCATTTTTCACTTTCTGCGATGTTGAACTTGTACTGTAAACGAGGTTCTTGTAAACAGAGCCGTTCCAAACTTTGGGGTGGCTGTGTCTTTTTGATTTTAATTTCCCTAAGCTATAGGACCATAAGTGGCAGTGCCCTAGGTTCTGTTGCTTTGTTTTTTAGATGTTTCAGGAAACACCATACACTTCTCCCGAGTGGTTGTTGGCAATTTACATCCCGCCCATCAGCATAACAAGGCTCCCAGTTCTCCATGGCCTGTCCTGCCTTTCTGGATTTTACACTTTTTCAGATGGCCCTTTTGACCGGGGGGAAGTGAGACTTCATTGTAGTGCAGATTTCCTTTGCAAGCTTGCTTGGTTGGCCAAAAAGGGCGTATGCGTTTTTTCCTGAATATATTCAGGAAAAAACGCATACGCCCTTTTTGGCCAAGTGCATCATTGTGGACGTTCTGCCTCTTTTCCTATGCTTTCAATGCAATTCCAGTCTACCTCCTGAAATCGGTTTCCTGCAATTCTGCCCCGCTTTCAAGTCCTCTTGGCAGCCTTACTTCAGTCTATTTTTGGACGATAGCTGTCATTTATAACTCTGCAGGTTTGTGAATTACAGTGCCCCTGAGCTCCTTTCTTCAACTTGCTTTCTTTTGAGCTGGCCGCAACACCGCAGGATGGCTTCAGGCCCTAATCTGGTTCCGGCACGGCACGCTGAGCCTTTGGTTATTTCCTCTTCCTGGTGGGAAATGAGAGTTAAATTTGCCCGTCCAGACACCTCCAGCTAGCCTCTCATTGGTTCTCGCTATTCCTGTTCATCTTCCGCAGAAATTGCAAAGTGGGCAAAACAGGAGGTTAAAGGCGCTGACTCTCCAAGTGGGGAGAGTGTTAGTAAAGCGTCTGGAATGTTGCACCCGAGTACCAGGGGAGGAAAACTGAGACATATTTGAACACGTCTCCCGTTCACATGGTTGATCATACTTGGGTTCCACATGCATGTTTTAGCTGAAGGAAGAATACCTTAAACCTGGAGAGTTAAGACCCGTGTAATGGGTACCATGCAATATGACTTCAAAGGGTCTTCATTTGCTCACCGAACCTCTCCAATCCTATCACTGCTGCGTTTATGCCCCTGTACACATGCTTGATTCTCTTTTGGAGACATAGCAATCCATAGGTTTTACGATACTTACTAGTCAGGTACATTCTTAGGCGTTTAATATGCGGTGTTGAGTCCATTTCGTTGAGCAAGGAGTAGCTCTTGTGTATTCCATATTTGACTTAAGGAACTTTATCTGTGCTCATTTCAATCTCTGGTTTTATGCAGCACCCCAACTCACCTTTACCCTTAAGCAAGCATAAGTTGGTTTTCTAAATTTGAGTCCCTGTTCTGTTCTGTAATTCAGTTCCTGTGTAGCCAAGTTTCCATTCCGTGTATTACTGATATCTTATGATGTTTCTTTTTCTGTGTGACTTATTTCAGTTAGAATCATCATACCTGAATCCACTCATTGTGATGCTAAGGGCCTGATGACATAGATTTCATTGCTGAGTGATATTGCTTTGTAAGTAAATACAACAACTTCTTTATCCATTTTTCACTTTCTGCGATGTTGAACTTGTACTGTAAACGAGGTTCTTGTAAACAGAGGCGTCCCAAACTTTGGGGTGGCTGTGTCTTTTTGATTTTAATTTCCCTAAGCTATAGGACCATAAGTGGCAGTGCCCTAGGCTCTGTTGCTTTGTTTTTTAGATGTTTCAGGAAACACCATACACTTCTCCCGAGTGTCTGTTGGCAATTTACATCCCGCCCATCAGCATAACAAGGCTCCCAGTTCTCCATGGCCTGTCCTGCCTTTCTGGATTTTACACTTTTTCAGATGGCCCTTTTGACCGGGGGGAAGTGAGACTTCATTGTAGTGCAGATTTCCTTTGCAAGCTTGCTTGGTTGGCCAAAAAGTGCGTATGCGTTTTTTCCTGAATATATTCAGGAAAAAACGCATACGCCCTTTTTGGCCAAGTGCATCATTGTGGACGTTCTGCCTCTTTTCCTATGCTTTCAATGCAATTCCAGTCTACCTCCTGAAATCGGTTTCCTGCAATTCTGCCCCGCTTTCAAGTCCTCTTGGCAGCCTTACTTCAGTCTATTTTTGGACGATAGCTGTCATTTATAACTCTGCAGGTTTGTGAATTACAGTGCCCCTGAGCTCCTTTCTTCAACTCGCTTTCTTGTGACCTGGCCGCAACACCGCAGGATGGCTTCAGGCCCTAATCTGGTTCCGGCACGGCACGCTGAGCCTTTGGTTATTTCCTCTTCCTGGTGGGAAATGAGAGTTAAATTTGCCCGTCCAAACACCTCCAGCTAGCCTCTCATTGGTTCTCGCTATTCCTGTTCATCTTCCGCAGAAATTGCAAACTGGGCCAAACCGGAGGTTAAAGGCGCTGACTCTCTAAGTGGGGAGAGTGTTAGTAAAGCGTCTGGAATGTTGCACCCGAGTACCAGGGGAGGAAAACTGAGACATATTTGAACACGTCTCCCGTTCACATGGTTGATCATACTTGGGTTCCACATGCATGTTTTAGCTGAAGGAAGAATACCTTAAACCTGGAGAGTTAAGACCCGTGTAATGGGTACCATGCAATATGACTTCAAAGGGTCTTCATTTGCTCACCGAACCTCTCCAATCCTATCACTGCTGCGTTTATGCCCCTGTACACATGCTTGATTCTCTTTCGGAGACATAGCAATCCATAGGTTTTAAGATACTTACTAGTCAGGCACATTCTTAGGCGTTTAATATGCGGTGTTGAGTCCATTTCGTTGAGCAAGGAGTAGCTCTTGTCTATTCCATATTTGACTTAAGGAACTTTATCTGTGCTCATTTCAATCTCTGGTTTTATGCAGCACCCCAACTCACCTTTACCCTTAAGCAAGCATAGTTGGTTTTCTAAATTTGAGACCCTGTTCTGTTCTGTAATTCAGTTCCTGTGTAGCCAAGTTTACATTCCGTGTATTACTGATATCTTATGATGTTTCTCTTTCTGTGTGACTTACTTCAGTTAGAATCATCATACCTGAATCCACTCATTGTGCTGCTAAGGGCCTGATGACACAGATTTCATTGCTGAGTGATATTGCTTTGTAAGTAAATACCACAACTTCTTTCCATTTTTCACTTTCTGCGATGTTGAACTTGTACTGTAAACGAGGTTCTTGTAAACAGAGCCGTTCCAAACTTTGGGGTGGCTGTGTCTTTTTGATTTTAATTTCCCTAAGCTATAGGACCATAAGTGGAAGTGCCCTAGGTTCTGTTGCTTTGTTTTTTAGATGCTTCAGGAAACACCATACACTTCTCCCGAGTGGTTGTTGGCAATTTACATCCCGCCCATCAGCATAACAAGGCTCCCAGTTCTCCATGGCCTGTCCTGCCTTTCTGGATTTTACACATTTTTCAGATGGCCCTTTTGACCGGGGGGAAGTGAGACTTCATTGTAGTGCAGATTTCCTTTGCAAGCTTGCTTGGTTGGCCAAAAAGGGCGTATGCGTTTTTTATTCCTGTTCATCTTCCGCAGAAATTGCAAACTGGGCCAAACAGGAGGTTAAAGGCGCTGACTCTCCAAGTGGGGAGAGTGTTAGTAAAGCGTCTGGAATGTTGCACCCGAGTACCAGGGGAGGAAAACTGAGACATATTTGAACACGTCTCCCGTTCACATGGTTGATCATACTTGGGTTCCACATGCATGTTTTAGCTGAAGGAAGAATACCTTAAACCTGGAGAGTTAAGACCCGTGTAATGGGTACCATGCAATATGACTTCAAAGGGTCTTCATTTGCTCACCGAACCTCTCCAATCCTATCACTGCTGCGTTTATGCCCCTGTACACATGCTTGATTCTCTTTTGGAGACATAGCAATCCATAGGTTTTAAGATACTTACGAGTCAGGTACATTCTTAGGCGTTTAATATGCGGTGTTGAGTCCATTTCGTTGAGCAAGGAGTAGCTCTTATCTATTCCATATTTGACTTAAGGAACTTTATCTGTGCTCATTTCAATCTCTGGTTTTATGCAGCACCCCAACTCACCTTTACCCTTAAGCAAGCATAAGTTGGTTTTCTAAATTTGAGACCCTGTTCTGTTCTGTAATTCAGTTCCTGTGTAGCCAAGTTTACATTCCGTGTATTACTGATATCTTATGATGTTTCTTTTTCTGTGTGACTTATTTCAGTTAGAATCATCATACCTGAATCCACTCATTGTGATGCTAAGGGCCTGATGACATAGATTTCATTGCTGAGTGATATTGCTTTGTAAGTAAATACCACAACTTCTTTCCATTTTTCACTTTCTGCGATGTTGAACTTGTACTGTAAACGAGGTTCTTGTAAACAGAGCCGTTCCAAACTTTGGGGTGGCTGTGTCTTTTTGATTTTAATTTCCCTAAGCTATAGGACCATAAGTGGAAGTGCCCTAGGTTCTGTTGCTTTGTTTTTTAGATGTTTCATGAAACACCATACACTTCTCCCGAGTGGTTGTTGGCAATTTACATCCCGCCCATCAGCATAACAAGGCTCCCAGTTCTCCATGGCGTGTCCTGCCTTTCTGGATTTTACACTTTTTTCAGATGGCCCTTTTGACCGGGGGGAAGTGAGACTTCATTGTAGTGCAGATTTCCTTTGCAAGCTTGCTTGGTTGGCCAAAAAGGGCGTATGCGTTTTTTCCTGAATATATTCAGGAAAAAACGCATACGCCCTTTTTGGCCAAGTGCATCATTGTGGACGTTCTGCCTCTTTTCCTATGCTTTCAATGCAATTCCAGTCTACCTCCTGAAATCGGTTTCCTGCAATTCTGCCCCGCTTTCAAGTCCTCTTGGCAGCCTTACTTCAGTCTATTTTTGGACGATAGCTGTCATTTATAACTCTGCAGGTTTGTGAATTACAGTGCCCCTGAGCTCCTTTCTTCAACTCGCTTTCTTTTGAGCTGGCCGCAACACCGCAGGATGGCTTCAGGCCCTAATCTGGTTCCGGTACGGCACGCTGAGCCTTTGGTTATTTCCTCTTCCTGGTGGGAAATGAGAGTTAAATTTGCCCGTCCAGACACCTCCAGCTAGCCTCTCATTGGTTCTCGCTATTCCTGTTCATCTTCCGCAGAAATTGCAAACTGTGCCAAACAGGAGGTTAAAGGCGCTGACTCTCCAAGTGCGGAGAGTGTTAGTAAAGCGTCTGGAATGTTGCACCCGAGTACCAAGGGAGGAAAACTGAGACATATTTGAACACGTCTCCCGATCACATGGTTGATCATACTCTGGGTTCCACATGCATGTTTTAGCTGAAGGAAGAATACCTAAAACCTGGGTAATTGAAACCCGTGGAATGGGTACCATGCAATATGACTTCAAAGGGTCTTCATTTGCTCACCGAACCTCTCCAATCCTATCACTGCTGCGTTTATGCCCCTGTACACATGCTTGATTCTCTTTCGGAGAAATAGCAATCCATAGGTTTTAAGATACTTACTAGTCAGGTACATTCTTAGGCATTTAATATGCGGTGTTGAGTCCATTTCGTTGAGCAAGGAGTGGCTCTTGTCTATTCCATATTTGGCTTAAGGAACTTTATCTGTGCTCATTTCAATCTCTGGTTTTATGCAGCACCCCAACTCACCTTTCCCCTTAAGCAAGCATAAGTTGTTTTTCTAAATTTGTGACCCAGTTCTGTTCTGTAATTCAGTTCCTGTGTAGCCAAGTTTCCATTCCGTGTATTAGTGATATCTTATGATGTTTCTTCTTCTGTGTGACTTATTTCAGTTAGAATCATCATACCCGAATCCACTCATTGTGCTGCTAAGGGCCTGATGACATAGATTTCATTGCTGAGTGATATTGCTTTGTAAGTAAATACCACAACTTCTTTATCCATTTTTCACTTTCTGCGATGTTGAACTTGTACTGTAAACGAGGTTCTTGTAAACAGAGCCGTTCCAAACTTTGGGGTGGCTGTGTCTTTTTGATTTTAATTTCCCTAAGCTATAGGACCATAAGTGGAAGTGCCCTAGGTTCTGTTGCTTTGTTTTTTAGATGTTTCAGGAAACACCATACACTTCTCCAGAGTGGTTGTTGGCAATTTACATCCCGCCCATCAGCATAACAAGGCTCCCAGTTCTCCATGGCCTGTCCTGCCTTTCTGGATTTTACACTTTTTTCAGATGGCCCTTTTGACCGGGGGGAAGTGAGACTTCATTGTAGTGCAGATTTCCTTTGCAAGCTTGCTGGGTTGGCCAAAAAGGGCGTATGCGTTTTTTCCTGAATATATTCAGGAAAAAACGCATACGCCCTTTTTGGCCAAGTGCATCATTGTGGACGTTCTGCCTCTTTTCCTATGCTTTCAATGCAATTCCAGTCTACCTCCTGAAATCGGTTTCCTGCAATTCTGCCCCGCTTTCAAGTCCTCTTGGCAGCCTTACTTCAGTCTATTTTTGGACGATAGCTGTCATTTATAACTCTGCAGGTTTGTGAATTACAGTGCCCCTGAGCTCCTTTCTTCAACTCGCTTTCTTGTGACCTGTCCGTAACACCGCAGGATGGCTTCAGGCCCTAATCTGGTTCCGGTACGGCACGCTGAGGCTTTGGTTATTTCCTCTTCCTGGTGGGAAATGAGAGTTAAATTTGCCCGTCCAGACACCTCCAGCTAGCCTCTCATTGGTTCTCGCTATTCCTGTTCATCTTCCGCAGAAATTGCAAACTGTGCCAAACAGGAGGTTAAAGGCGCTCACTCTCCAAGTGGGGAGAGTGTTAGTAAAGCGTCTGGAATGTTGCACCCGAGTACCAAGGGAGGAAAACTGAGACATATTTGAACACGTCTCCCGATCACATGGTTGATCATACTCTGGGTTCCACATGCATGATTTAGCTGAAGGAAGAATACCTAAAACCTGGGTAATTGAAACCCGTGGAATGGGTACCATGCAATATGACTTCAAAGGGTCTTCATTTGCTCACCGAACCTCTCCAATCCTATCACTGCTGCGTTTATGCCCCTGTACACATGCTTGATTCTCTTTCGGAGACATAGCAATCCATAGGTTTTAAGATACTTACTAGTCAGGTACATTCTTAGGCGTTTAATATGCGGTGTTGAGTCCATTTCGTTGAGCAAGGAGTGGCTCTTGTCTATTCCATATTTGGCTTAAGGAACTTTATCTGTGCTCATTTCAATCTCTGGTTTTATGCAGCAACCGAACTCACCTTTCCCCTTAAGCAAGCATAAGTTGGTTTTCTAAATTTGAGAACCTGTTCTGTTTTGGAATTCAGTTCCTGTGTAGCCAAGTTTACATTCCGTGTATTAGTGATATCTTATGATGTTTCTTTTTCTGTGTGACTTATTTCAGTTAGAATCATCGTACTTGAATCTACTCATTATGCTGCTACGTGCCTGATGACATAGATTTCATTGCTGAGTGATACTGCA
This sequence comes from Delphinus delphis, assembly GCF_949987515.2. Classification (NCBI taxonomy): domain Eukaryota; kingdom Metazoa; phylum Chordata; class Mammalia; order Artiodactyla; family Delphinidae; genus Delphinus; species Delphinus delphis. Next base: position 949,491 of record NW_027192708.1, on the reverse strand, counting down.
TTGTACGTAAGTACCACAAGTTCTTTATCCATTTTTCGCTTTCTGCGATGTTGAACTTGTACGGTAAAAGAGGTTCTTGTAAACAGAGCCGTTCCAAACTTTGGGGTGGCTGTGTCTTTTTGATTTTAATTTCCCTAAGCTATAGGACCATAAGTGGCAGTGCCCTAGGCTCTGTTGCTTTGTTTTTTAGATGTTTCAGGAAACACCATACACTTCTCCCAAGTGTCTGTTGGCAATTTACATCCCGCCCATCAGCATAACAAGGCTCCCAGTTCTCAATGGCCTGTACTGCCTTTCTGGATTTTACACTTTTTTCAGATGGCCCTTTTGACCGGGGGGAAGTGAGACTTCATTGTAGTGCAGATTTCCTTTGCAAGCTTGCTTGGTTGGCCAAAAAGGGCGTATGCGTCTTTTCCTGAATATATTCAGGAAAAAACGCATACGCCCTTTTTGGCCAAGTGCATCATTGTGGACGTTCTGCCTCTTTTCCTATGCTTTCAATGCAATTCCAGTCTACCTCCTGAAATCGGTTTCCTGCAATTCTGCCCCGCTTTCAAGTCCTCTTGGCAGCCTTACTTCAGTCTATTTTTGGACGATAGCTGTCATTTATAACTCTGCAGGTTTGTGAATTACAGTGCCCCTGAGCTCCTTTCTTCAACTTCCTTTCCTGTGACCTAGCCGCAACACCGCAGGATGGCTTCAGGCCCTAATCTGGTTCCGGCACGGCACGCTGAGCCTTTGGTTAATTCCTCTTCCTGGTGGGAAATGAGAGTTAAATTTGCCCGTCCAAACACCTCCAGCTAGTCTCTCATTGGTTTTCACTATTCCTGTTCATCTTCCGCAGAAATTGCAAACTGGGCCAAACAGGAGGTTAAAGGCGCTGACTCTCCAAGTGGGGAGAGTGTTAGTAAAGCATCTGGAATGTTGCACCCGAGTACCAGAGGAGGAAAACTGAGACATATTTGAACACGTCTCCCGTTCACATGGTTGATCATACTTGGGTTCCACATGCATGTTTTAGCTGAAGGAAGAATACCTTAAACCTGGAGAGTTAAGACCCGTGTAATGGGTACCATGCAATATGACTTCAAAGGGTCTTCATTTGCTCACCGAACCTCTCCAATCCTATCACTGCTGCGTTTATGCCCCTGTACACATGCTTGATTCTCTTTCGGAGACATAGCAATCCATAGGTTTTAAGATACTTACTAGTCAGGTACATTCTTAGACGTTTAATATGCGGTGTTGAGTCCATTTCGTTGAGCAAGGAGTAGCTCTTGTCTATTCCATATTTGACTTAAGGAACTTTATCTGTGCTCATTTCAATCTCTGGTTTTATGCAGCACCCCAACTCACCTTTCCCCTTAAGCAAGCATAAGTTGGTTTTCTAAATTTGAGACCCTGTTCTGTTCTGTAATTCAGTTCCTGTGTAGCCAAGTTTACATTCCGTGTATTACTGATATCTTATGATGTTTCTTTTTCTGTGTGACTTATTTCAGTTAGAATCATCATACCTGAATCCACTCATTGTGATGCTAAGGGCCTGATGACATAGATTTCATTGCTGAGTGATATTGCTTTGTAAGTAAATACAAAAACATCTTTATCCATTTTCCACTTTCTGCGATGTTGAACTTGTACTGTAAATGAGGTTCTTGTAAACAGAGGCGTCCCAAACTTTGGGGTGGCTGTGTCTTTTTGATTTTAATTTCCCTAAGCTATAGGACCATAAGTGGCAGTGCCCTAGGCTCTGTTGCTTTGTTTTTTAGATGTTTCAGGAAACACCATACACTTCTCCCGAGTGTCTGTTGGCAATTTACATCCCGCCCATCAGCATAACAAGGCTCCCAGTTCTCCATGGCCTGTCCTGCCTTTCTGGATTTTACACTTTTTTCAGATGGCCCTTTTGACCGGGGGGAAGTGAGACTTCATTGTAGTGCAGATTTCCTTTGCAAGCTTGCTTGGTTGGCCAAAAAGGGCGTATGCGTTTTTTCCTGAATATATTCAGGAAAAAACGCATACGCCCTTTTTGGCCAAGTGCATCATTGTGGACGTTCTGCCTCTTTTCCTATGCTTTCAATGCAATTCCAGTCTACCTCCTGAAATCAGTTTCCTGCAATTCTGCCCCGCTTTCAAGTCCTCTTGGCAGCCTTACTTCAGTCTATTTTTGGACGATAGCTGTCATTTATAACTCTGCAGGTTTGTGAATTACAGTGCCCCTGAGCTCCTTTCTTCAACTTGCTTTCCTGTGACCTGGCCGCAACACCGCAGGATGGCTTCAGGCCCTAATCTGGTTCCGGCACGGCACGCTGAGCCTTTGGTTATTTCCTCTTCCTGGTGGGAAATGAGAGTTAAATTTGCCCGTCCAAACACCTCCAGCTAGTCTCTCATTGGTTCTCACTATTCCTGTTCATCTTCCGCAGAAACTGCAAACTGGGCCAAACAGGAGGTTAAAGGCGCTGACTCCCCAAGTGGGGAGAGTGTTAGTAAAGCGTCTGGAATGTTGCACCCGAGTACCAGGGGAGGAAAACTGAGACATATTTGAACACGTCTCCCGTTCACATGGTTGATCATACTTCGGTTCTACATGCATGTTTTAGCTGAAGGAAGAATACCTTAAACCTGGAGAGTTAAGACCCGTGTAATGGGTACCATGCAATATGACTTCAAAGGGTCTTCATTTGCTCACCGAACCTCTCCAATCCTATCACTGCTGCGTTTATGCCCCTGTACACATGCTTGATTCTCTTTCGGAGACATAGCAATCCATAGGTTTTAAGATACTTACTAGTCAGGTACATTCTTAGGCGTTTAATATGCGGTGTTGAGTCCGTTTCGTTGAGCAAGGAGTAGCTCTTGTCTATTCCATATTTGACTTAAGGAACTTTATCTGTGCTCATTTCAATCTCTGGTTTTATGCAGCACCCCAACTCACCTTTACCCTTAAGCAAGCATAAGTTGGTTTTCTAAATTTGAGACCCTGTTCTGTTCTGTAATTCAGTTCCTGTGTAGCCAAGTTTACATTCCGTGTATTACTGATATCTTATGATGTTTCTTTTTCTGTGTGACTTATTTCAGTTAGAATCATCATACCTGAATCCACTCATTGTGATGCTAAGGGCCTGATGACATAGATTTCATTGCTGAGTGATATTGCTTTGTAAGTAAATACAAAAACATCTTTATCCATTTTTCACTTTCTGCGATGTTGAACTTGTACTGTAAACGAGGTTCTTGTAAACAGAGGCGTCCCAAACTTTGGGGTGGCTGTGTCTTTTTGATTTTAATTTCCCTAAGCTATAGGACCATAAGTGGCAGTGCCCTAGGCTCTGTTGCTTTGTTTTTTAGATGTTTCAGGAAACACCATACACTTCTCCCGAGTGTCTGTTGGCAATTTACATCCCGCCCATCAGCATAACAAGGCTCCCAGTTCTCCATGGCCTGTCCTGCCTTTCTGGATTTTACACTTTTTTCAGATGGCCCTTTTGACCGGGGGGAAGTGAGACTTCATTGTAGTGCAGATTTCCTTTGCAAGCTTGCTTGGTTGGCCAAAAAGGGCGTATGCGTTTTTTCCTGAATATATTCAGGAAAAAACGCATACGCCCTTTTTGGCCAAGTGCATCATTGTGGACGTTCTGCCTCTTTTCCTATGCTTTCAATGCAATTCCAGTCTACCTCCTGAAATCGGTTTCCTGCAATTCTGCCCCGCTTTCAAGTCCTCTTGGCAGCCTTACTTCAGTCTATTTTTGGACGATAGCTGTCATTTATAACTCTGCAGGTTTGTGAATTACAGTGCCCCTGAGCTCCTTTCTTCAACTCGCTTTCTTGTGACCTGGCTGCAACACCGCAGGATGACTTCAGGCCCTAATCTGGTTCCGGCCCGGCATGCTGAGCCTTTGGTTAATTCCTCTTCCTGGTGGGAAATGAGAGTTAAATTTGCCCGTCCAGACACCTCCAGCTAGCCTCTCATTGGTTCTCGCTATTCCTGTTCATCTTCCGCAGAAATTGCAAACTGGGCCAAACAGGAGGTTAAAGGGACTGACTCTCCAAGTGGGGAGAGTGTTAGTAAAGCGTCTGGAACGTTGTACCCGAGTACCAGGGGAGGAAAACTGAGACATATTTGAACACGTCTCCCGATCACATGGTTGATCATACTCTAGGTTCCACATGCATGTTTTAGCTGAAGGAAGAATACCTTAAACCTGGGTAGTTGAAACCCGTGGAATGGGTACCATGCAATATGACTTCAAAGGGTCTTCATTTGCTCACCGAACCTCTCCAATCCTATCACTGCTGCGTTTATGCCCCTGTACACATGCTTGATTCTCTTTCGGAGACATAGCAATCCATAGGTTTTAAGATACTTACAAGTCAGGTACATTCTTAGGCGTTTAATATGCGGTGTTGAGTCCATTTCGTTGAGCAAGGAGTAGCTCTTGTCTATTCCATATTTGGCTTAAGGAACTTTATCTGTGCTCATTTCAATCTCTGGTTTTATGCAGCACCCCAACTCACCTTTACCCTTAAGCAAGCATAAGTTGTTTTTCTAAATTTGTGACCCAGTTCTGTTCTGTAATTCAGTTCCTGTGTAGCCAAGTTTCCATTCCGTGTATTACTGATATCTTATGATGTTTCTTTTTCTGTGTGACTTATTTCAGTTAGAATCATCATACCTGAATCCACTCATTGTGCTGCTAAGGGCCTGATGACATAGATTTCATTGCTGAGTGATATTGCTTTGTAAGTGAATACCACAACTTCTTTATCCATTTTTCACTTTCTGCGATGTTGAACTTGTACTGTAAACGAGGTTCTTGTAAACAGAGGCGTCCCAAACTTTGGGGTGGCTGTGTCTTTTTGATTTTAATTTCCCTAAGCTATAGGACCATAAGTGGAAGTGCCCTAGGTTCTGTTGCTTTGTTTTTTAGATGTTTCAGGAAACACCATACACTTCTCCCGAGTGGTTGTTGGCAATTTACATCCTGCCCATCAGCATAACAAGGCTCCCAGTTCTCCATGGCCTGTCCTGCCTTTCTGGATTTTACACTTTTTTCAGATGGCCCTTTTGACCGGGGGGAAGTGAGACTTCATTGTAGTGCAGATTTCCTTTGCAAGCTTGCTTGGTTGGCCAAAAAGGGCGTATGCGTTTTTTCCTGAATATATTCAGGAAAAAACGCATACGCCCTTTTTGGCCAAGTGCATCATTGTGGACGTTCTGCCTCTTTTCCTATGCTTTCAATGCAATTCCAGTCTACCTCCTGAAATCAGTTTCCTGCAATTCTGCCCCGCTTTCAAGTCCTCTTGGCAGCCTTACTTCAGTCTATTTTTGGACGATAGCTGTCATTTATAACTCTGCAGGTTTGTGAATTACAGTGCCCCTGAGCTCCTTTCTTCAACTTGCTTTCCTGTGACCTGGCCGCAACACCGCAGGATGGCTTCAGGCCCTAATCTGGTTCCGGCACGGCACGCTGAGCCTTTGGTTATTTCCTCTTCCTGGTGGGAAATGAGAGTTAAATTTGCCCGTCCAAACACCTCCAGCTAGTCTCTCATTGGTTCTCACTATTCCTGTTCATCTTCCGCAGAAACTGCAAACTGGGCCAAACAGGAGGTTAAAGGCGCTGACTCCCCAAGTGGGGAGAGTGTTAGTAAAGCGTCTGGAATGTTGCACCCGAGTACCAGGGGAGGAAAACTGAGACATATTTGAACACGTCTCCCGTTCACATGGTTGATCATACTTGGGTTCTACATGCATGTTTTAGCTGAAGGAAGAATACCTTAAACCTGGAGAGTTAAGACCCGTGTAATGGGTACCATGCAATATGACTTCAAAGGGTCTTCATTTGCTCACCGAACCTCTCCAATCCTATCACTGCTGCGTTTATGCCCCTGTACACATGCTTGATTCTCTTTCGGAGACATAGCAATCCATAGGTTTTAAGATACTTACTAGTCAGGTACATTCTTAGACGTTTAATATGCGGTGTTGAGTCCGTTTCGTTGAGCAAGGAGTAGCTCTTGTCTATTCCATATTTGACTTAAGGAACTTTATCTGTGCTCATTTCAATCTCTGGTTTTATGCAGCACCCCAACTCACCTTTCCCCTTAAGCAAGCATAAGTTGGTTTTCTAAATTTGAGACCCTGTTCTGTTCTGTAATTCAGTTCCTGTGTAGCCAAGTTTACATTCCGTGTATTACTGATATCTTATGATGTTTCTTTTTCTGTGTGACTTATTTCAGTTAGAATCATCATACCTGAATCCACTCATTGTGATGCTAAGGGCCTGATGACATAGATTTCATTGCTGAGTGATATTGCTTTGTAAGTAAATACCACAACTTCTTTATCCATTTTTCACTTTCTGCGATGTTGAACTTGTACTGTAAATGAGGTTCTTGTAAACAGAGGCGTCCCAAACTTTGGGGTGGCTGTGTCTTTTTGATTTTAATTTCCCTAAGCTATAGGACCATAAGTGGAAGTGCCCTAGGTTCTGTTGCTTTGTTTTTTAGATGTTTCAGGAAACACCATACACTTCTCCCGAGTGTCTGTTGGCAATTTACATCCCGCCCATCAGCATAACAAGGCTCCCAGTTCTCCATGGCCTGTCCTGCCTTTCTGGATTTTACACTTTTCTCAGATGGCCCTTTTGACCGGGGGAAAGTGAGACTTCATTGTAGTGCAGATTTCCTTTGCAAGCTTGCTTGGTTGGCCAAAAAGGGCGTATGCGTTTTTTCCTGAATATATTCAGGAAAAAACGCATACGCCCTTTTTGGCCAAGTGCATCATTGTGGACGTTCTGCCTCTTTTCCTATGCTTTCAATGCAATTCCAGTCTACCTCCTGAAATCGGTTTCCTGCAATTCTGCCCCGCTTTCAAGTCCTCTTGGCAGCCTTACTTCAGTCTATTTTTGGACGATAGCTGTCATTTATAACTCTGCAGGTTTGTGAATTACAGTGCCCCTGAGCTCCTTTCTTCAACTCGCTTTCTTTTGAGCTGGCCGCAACACCGCAGGATGGCTTCAGGCCCTAATCTGGTTCCGGCCCGGCACGCTGAGCCTTTGGTTAATTCTTCTTCCTGGTGGGAAATGAGAGTTAAATTTGCCCGTCCAGACACCTCCAGCTAGTCTCTCATTGGTTCTCGCTATTCCTGTTCATCTTCCGCAGAAATTGCAAACTGGGCCAAACAGGAGTTTAAAGGGACTGACTCTCCAAGTCGGGAGAGTGTTAGTAAAGCGTCTGGAATGTTGCACCCGAGTACCAGGGGAGGAAAACTGAGACATATTTGAACACGTCTCCCGTTCACATGGTTGATCATACTTGGGTTCCACATGCATGTTTTAGCTGAAGGAAGAATACCTTAAACCTGGAGAGTTAAGACCCGTGTAATGGGTACCATGCAATATGACTTCAAAGGGTCTTCATTTGCTCACCGAACGTCTCCAATCCTATCACTGCTGCGTTTATGCCCCTGTACACATGCTTGATTCTCTTTCGGAGACATAGCAATCCATAGGTTTTAAGATACTTACTAGTCAGGTACATTCTTAGGCGTTTAATATGCGGTGTTGAGTCCATTTCGTTGAGCAAGGAGTAGCTCTTGTCTATTCCATATTTGACTTAAGGAACTTTATCTGTGCTCATTTCAATCTCTGGTTTTATGCAGCACCCCAACTCACCTTTACCCTTAAGCAAGCATAAGTTGGTTTTCTAAATTTGAGACCCTGTTCTGTTCTGTAATTCAGTTCCTGTGTAGCCAAGTTTACATTCCGTGTATTACTGATATCTTATGATGTTTCTTTTTCTGTGTGACTTATTTCAGTTAGAATCATCATACCTGAATCCACTCATTGTGATGCTAAGGGCCTGATGACATAGATTTCATTGCTGAGTGATATTGCTTTGTAAGTAAATACAAAAACTTCTTTATCCATTTTTCACTTTCTGCGATGTTGAACTTGTACTGTAAACGAGGTTCTTGTAAACAGAGGCGTCCCAAACTTTGGGGTGGCTGTGTCTTTTTGATTTTAATTTCCCTAAGCTATAGGACCATAAGTGGCAGTGCCCTAGGCTCTGTTGCTTTGTTTTTTAGATGTTTCAGGAAACACCATACACTTCTCCCGAGTGTCTGTTGGCAATTTACATCCCGCCCATCAGCATAACAAGGCTCCCAGTTCTCCATGGCCTGTCCTGCCTTTCTGGATTTTACACTTTTTTCAGATGGCCCTTTTGACCGGGGGGAAGTGAGACTTCATTGTAGTGCAGATTTCCTTTGCAAGCTTGCTTGGTTGGCCAAAAAGGGCGTATGCGTTTTTTCCTGAATATATTCAGGAAAAAACGCATACGCCCTTTTTGGCCAAGTGCATCATTGTGGACGTTCTGCCTCTTTTCCTATGCTTTCAATGCAATTCCAGTCTACCTCCTGAAATCGGTTTCCTGCAATTCTGCCCCGCTTTCAAGTCCTCTTGGCAGCCTTACTTCAGTCTATTTTTGGACGATAGCTGTCATTTATAACTCTGCAGGTTTGTGAATTACAGTGCCCCTGAGCTCGTTTCTTCAACTCGCTTTCTTGTGACCTGGCCGCAACACCGCAGGATGGCTTCAGGCCCTAATTTGGTTCCGGCCCGGCATGCTGAGCCTTTGGTTAATTCCTCTTCCTGGTGGGAAATGAGAGTTAAATTTGCCCGTCCAGACACCTCCAGCTAGCCTCTCATTGGTTCTCGCTATTCCTGTTCATCTTCCGCAGAAATTGCAAACTGGGCCAAACAGGAGGTTAAAGGCGCTGACTCTCCAAGTGGGGAGAGTGTTAGTAAAGCGTCTGGAATGTTGCACCCGAGTACCAGGGGAGGAAAACTGAGACATATTTGAACACGTCTCCCGATCACATGGTTGATCATACTCTAGGTTCCACATGCATGTTTTAGCTGAAGGAAGAATACCTTAAACCTGGGTAGTTGAAACCCGTGGAATGGGTACCATGCAATATGACTTCAAAGGGTCTTCATTTGCTCACCGAACCTCTCCAATCCTATCACTGCTGCGTTTATGCCCCTGTACACATGCTTGATTCTCTTTCGGAGACATAGCAATCCATAGGTTTTAAGATACTTACAAGTCAGGTACATTCTTAGGCGTTTAATATGCGGTGTTGAGTCCATTTCGTTGAGCAAGGAGTAGCTCTTGTCTATTCCATATTTGGCTTAAGGAACTTTATCTGTGCTCATTTCAATCTCTGGTTTTATGCAGCACCCCAACTCACCTTTACCCTTAAGCAAGCATAAGTTGGTTTTCTAAATTTGAGACCCTGTTCTGTTCTGTAATTCAGTTCCTGTGTAGCCAAGTTTCCATTCCGTGTATTACTGATATCTTATGATGTTTCTTTTTCTGTGTGACTTATTTCAGTTAGAATCATCATACCTGAATCCACTCATTGTGATGCTAAGGGCCTGATGACATAGATTTCATTGCTGAGTGATATTGCTTTGTAAGTGAATACCACAACTTCTTTATCCATTTTTCACTTTCTGCGATGTTGAACTTGTACTGTAAACGAGGTTCTTGTAAACAGAGCCGTTCCAAACTTTGGGGTGGCTGTGTCTTTTTGATTTTAATTTCCCTAAGCTATAGGACCATAAGTGGAAGTGCCCTAGGTTCTGTTGCTTTGTTTTTTAGATGTTTCAGGAAACACCATACACTTCTCCCGAGTGGTTGTTGGCAATTTACATCCTGCCCATCAGCATAACAAGGCTCCCAGTTCTCCATGGCCTGTCCTGCCTTTCTGGATTTTACACTTTTTTCAGATGGCCCTTTTGACCGGGGGGAAGTGAGACTTCATTGTAGTGCAGATTTCCTTTGCAAGCTTGCTTGGTTGGCCAAAAAGGGCGTATGCGTTTTTTCCTGAATATATTCAGGAAAAAACGCATACGCCCTTTTTGGCCAAGTGCATCATTGTGGACGTTCTGCCTCTTTTCCTATGCTTTCAATGCAATTCCAGTCTACCTCCTGAAATCAGTTTCCTGCAATTCTGCCCCGCTTTCAAGTCCTCTTGGCAGCCTTACTTCAGTCTATTTTTGGACGATAGCTGTCATTTATAACTCTGCAGGTTTGTGAATTACAGTGCCCCTGAGCTCCTTTCTTCAACTTGCTTTCCTGTGACCTGGCCGCAACACCGCAGGATGGCTTCAGGCCCTAATCTGGTTCCGGCACGGCACGCTGAGCCTTTGGTTATTTCCTCTTCCTGGTGGGAAATGAGAGTTAAATTTGCCCGTCCAAACACCTCCAGCTAGTCTCTCATTGGTTCTCACTATTCCTGTTCATCTTCCGCAGAAACTGCAAACTGGGCCAAACAGGAGGTTAAAGGCGCTGACTCCCCAAGTGGGGAGAGTGTTAGTAAAGCGTCTGGAATGTTGCACCCGAGTACCAGGGGAGGAAAACTGAGACATATTTGAACACGTCTCCCGTTCACATGGTTGATCATACTTGGGTTCTACATGCATGTTTTAGCTGAAGGAAGAATACCTTAAACCTGGAGAGTTAAGACCCGTGTAATGGGTACCATGCAATATGATTTCAAAGGGTCTTCATTTGCTCACCGAACCTCTCCAATCCTATCACTGCTGCGTTTATGCCCCTGTACACATGCTTGATTCTCTTTCGGAGACATAGCAATCCATAGGTTTTAAGATACTTACTAGTCAGGTACATTCTTAGACGTTTAATATGCGGTGTTGAGTCCGTTTCGTTGAGCAAGGAGTAGCTCTTGTCTATTCCATATTTGACTTAAGGAACTTTATCTGTGCTCATTTCAATCTCTGGTTTTATGCAGCACCCCAACTCACCTTTCCCCTTAAGCAAGCATAAGTTGGTTTTCTAAATTTGAGACCCTGTTCTGTTCTGTAATTCAGTTCCTGTGTAGCCAAGTTTACATTCCGTGTATTACTGATATCTTATGATGTTTCTTTTTCTGTGTGACTTATTTCAGTTAGAATCATCATACCTGAATCCACTCATTGTGATGCTAAGGGCCTGATGACATAGATTTCATTGCTGAGTGATATTGCTTTGTAAGTAAATACCACAACTTCTTTATCCATTTTTCACTTTCTGCGATGTTGAACTTGTACTGTAAATGAGGTTCTTGTAAACAGAGGCGTCCCAAACTTTGGGGTGGCTGTGTCTTTTTGATTTTAATTTCCCTAAGCTATAGGACCATAAGTGGAAGTGCCCTAGGTTCTGTTGCTTTGTTTTTTAGATGTTTCAGGAAACACCATACACTTCTCCCGAGTGTCTGTTGGCAATTTACATCCCGCCCATCAGCATAACAAGGCTCCCAGTTCTCCATGGCCTGTCCTGCCTTTCTGGATTTTACACTTTTCTCAGATGGCCCTTTTGACCGGGGGAAAGTGAGACTTCATTGTAGTGCAGATTTCCTTTGCAAGCTTGCTTGGTTGGCCAAAAAGGGCGTATGCGTTTTTTCCTGAATATATTCAGGAAAAAATGCATACGCCCTTTTTGGCCAAGTGCATCATTGTGGACGTTCTGCCTCTTTTCCTATGCTTTCAATGCAATTCCAGTCTACCTCCTGAAATCGGTTTCCTGCAATTCTGCCCCGCTTTCAAGTCCTCTTGGCAGCCTTACTTCAGTCTATTTTTGGACGATAGCTGTCATTTATAACTCTGCAGGTTTGTGAATTACAGTGCCCCTGAGCTCCTTTCTTCAACTCGCTTTCTTTTGAGCTGACCGCAACACCGCAGGATGGCTTCAGGCCCTAATCTGGTTCCGGCCCGGCACGCTGAGCCTTTGGTTAATTCTTCTTCCTGGTGGGAAATGAGAGTTAAATTTGCCCGTCCAGACACCTCCAGCTAGTCTCTCATTGGTTCTCGCTATTCCTGTTCATCTTCCGCAGAAATTGCAAACTGGGCCAAACAGGAGTTTAAAGGGACTGACTCTCCAAGTCGGGAGAGTGTTAGTAAAGCGTCTGGAATGTTGCACCCGAGTACCAGGGGAGGAAAACTGAGACATATTTGAACACGTCTCCCGTTCACATGGTTGATCATACTTGGGTTCCACATGCATGTTTTAGCTGAAGGAAGAATACCTTAAACCTGGAGAGTTAAGACCCGTGTAATGGGTACCATGCAATATGACTTCAAAGGGTCTTCATTTGCTCACCGAACGTCTCCAATCCTATCACTGCTGCGTTTATGCCCCTGTACACATGCTTGATTCTCTTTCGGAGACATAGCAATCCATAGGTTTTAAGATACTTACTAGTCAGGTACATTCTTAGGCGTTTAATATGCGGTGTTGAGTCCATTTCGTTGAGCAAGGAGTAGCTCTTGTCTATTCCATATTTGACTTAAGGAACTTTATCTGTGCTCATTTCAATCTCTGGTTTTATGCAGCACCCCAACTCACCTTTACCCTTAAGCAAGCATAAGTTGGTTTTCTAAATTTGAGACCCTGTTCTGTTCTGTAATTCAGTTCCTGTGTAGCCAAGTTTACATTCCGTGTATTACTGATATCTTATGATGTTTCTTTTTCTGTGTGACTTATTTCAGTTAGAATCATCGTATCTGAATCTACTCATTATGCTGCTACGTGCCTGATGACATAGATTTCATTGCTGAGTGATACTGCATTGTACGTAAGTACCAGAAGTTCTTTATCCATTTTTCACTCTCTGCGATGTTGAACTTGTACGGTAAAAGAGGTTCTTGTAAACAGAGCCGTTCCAAACTTTGGGGTGGCTGTGTCTTTTTGATTTTAATTTCCCTAAGCTATAGGACCATAAGTGGAAGTGCCCTAGGCTCTGTTGCTTTGTTTTTTAGATGTTTCAGGAAACACCATACACTTCTCCCAAGTGTCTGTTGGCAATTTACATCCCGCCCATCAGCATAACAAGGCTCCCAGTTCTCAATGGCCTGTACTGCCTTTCTGGATTTTACACTTTTTTCAGATGGCCCTTTTGACCAGGGGGAAGTGAGACTTCATTGTAGTGCAGATTTCCTTTGCAAGCTTGCTTGGTTGGCCAAAAAGGGCGTATGCGTTTTTTCCTGAATATATTCAGGAAAAAACGCATACGCCCTTTTTGGCCAAGTGCATCATTGTGGACGTTCTGCCTCTTTTCCTATGCTTTCAATGCAATTCCAGTCTACCTCCTGAAATCGGTTTCCTGCAATTCTGCCCCGCTTTCAAGTCCTCTTGGCAGCCTTACTTCAGTCTATTTTTGGACGATAGCTGTCATTTATAACTCTGCAGGTTTGTGAATTACAGTGCCCCTGAGCTCCTTTCTTCAACTCGCTTTCTTTTGAGCTGGCCGCAACACCGCAGGATGGCTTCAGGCCCTAATCTGGTTCCGGCACGGCACGCTCAGCCTTTGGTTAATTCCTCTTCCTGGTGGGAAATGAGAGTTAAATTTGCCCGTCCAGACACCTCCAGCTAGTCTCTCATTGGTTCTCGCTATTCCTGTTCATCTTCCGCAGAAATTGCAAACTGGGCCAAACAGGAGTTTAAAGGGACTGACTCTCCAAGTCGGGAGAGTGTTAGTAAAGCGTCTGGAATGTTGCACCCGAGTACCAGGTGAGTAAAACTGAGACATATTTGAACACGTCTCCCGTTCACATGGTTGATCATACTTGTGTTCCACATGCATGTTTTAGCTGAAGGAAGAATACCTTAAACATGGAGAGTTAAGACCCGTGTAATGGGTACCATGCAATATGACTTCAAAGGGTCTTCATTTGCTCACCGAACGTCTCCAATCCTATCACTGCTGCGTTTATGCCCCTGTACACATGCTTGATTCTCTTTCGGAGACATAGCAATCCATAGGTTTTAAGATACTTACTAGTCAGGTACATTCTTAGGCGTTTAATATGCGGTGTTGAGTCCATTTCGTTGAGCAAGGAGTAGCTCTTGTCTATTCCATATTTGACTTAAGGAACTTTATCTGTGCTCATTTCAATCTCTGGTTTTATGCAGCACCCCAACTCACCTTTACCCTTAAGCAAGCATAAGTTGGTTTTCTAAATTTGAGACCCTGTTCTGTTCTGTAATTCAGTTCCTGTGTAGCCAAGTTTACATTCCGTGTATTACTGATATCTTATGATGTTTCTTTTTCTGTGTGACTTATTTCAGTTAGAATCATCATACCTGAATCCACTCATTGTGATGCTAAGGGCCTGATAACATAGATTTCATTGCTGAGTGATATTGCTTTGTAAGTAAATACCGCAACTTCTTTATCCATTTTTCACTTTCTGCGATGTTGAACTTGTACTGTAAACGAGGTTCTTGTAAACAGAGGCGTCCCAAACTTTGGGGTGGCTGTGTCTTTTTGATTTTAATTTCCCTAAGCTATAGGACCATAAGTGGAAGTGCCCTAGGCTCTGTTGCTTTGTTTTTTAGATGTTTCAGGAAACACCATACACTTCTCCCGAGTGTCTGTTGGCAATTTACATCCCGCCCATCAGCATAACAAGGCTCCCAGTTCTCCATGGCCTGTCCTGCCTTTCTGGATTTTACACTTTTTTCAGATGGCCCTTTTGACCGGGGGGAAGTGAGACTTCATTGTAGTGCAGATTTCCTTTGCAAGCTTGCTTGGTTGGCCAAAAAGGGCGTATGCGTTTTTTCCTGAATATATTCAGGAAAAAACGCATACGCCCTTTTTGGCCAAGTGCATCATTGTGGACGTTCTGCCTCTTTTCCTATGCTTTCAATGCAATTCCAGTCTACCTCCTGAAATCGGTTTCCTGCAATTCTGCCCCGCTTTCAAGTCCTCTTGGCAGCCTTACTTCAGTCTATTTTTGGACGATAGCTGTCATTTATAACTCTGCAGGTTTGTGAATTACAGTGCCCCTGAGCTCCTTTCTTCAACTCGCTTTCTTGTGACCTGGCCGCAACACCGCAGGATGGCTTCAGGCCCTAATCTGGTTCCGGCACGGCACGCTGAGCCTTTGGTTATTTCCTCTTCCTGGTGGGAAATGAGAGTTAAATTTTCCCGTCCAAACACCTCCAGCTAGTCTCTCATTGGTTCTCGCTATTCCTGTTCATCTTCCGCAGAAATTGCAAACTGGGCCAAACAGGAGGTTAAAGGCGCTGACTCTCCAAGTGGGGAGAGTGTTAGTAAAGCGTCTGGAATGTTGCACCCGAGTACCAGGGGAGGAAAACTGAGACATATTTGAACACGTCTCCCGTTCACATGGTTGATCATACTTGGGTTCCACATGCATGTTTTAGCTGAAGGAAGAATACCTTAAACCTAGAGAGTTAAGACCCGTGTAATGGGTACCATGCAATATGACTTCAAAGGGTCTTCATTTGCTCACCGAACCTCTCCAATCCTATCACTGCTGCGTTTATGCCCCTGTACACATGCTTGATTCTCTTTCGGAGACATAGCAATCCATAGGTTTTAAGATACTTACTAGTCAGGTACATTCTTAGACGTTTAATATGCGGTGTTGAGTCCATTTCGTTGAGCAAGGAGTAGCTCTTGTCTATTCCATATTTGACTTAAGGAACTTTATCTGTGCTCATTTCAATCTCTGGTTTTATGCAGCACCCCAACTCACCTTTCCCCTTAAGCAAGCATAAGTTGGTTTTCTAAATTTGAGACCCTGTTCTGTTCTGTAATTCAGTTCCTGTGTAGCCAAGTTTACATTCCGTGTATTACTGATATCTTATGATGTTTCTTTTTCTGTGTGACTTACTTCAGTTAGAATCATCATACCTGAATCCACTCATTGTGCTGCTAAGGGCCTGATGACACAGATTTCATTGCTGAGTGATATTGCTTTGTAAGTAAATACCACAACTTCTTTCCATTTTTCACTTTCTGCGATGTTGAACTTGTACTGTAAACGAGGTTCTTGTAAACAGAGCCGTTCCAAACTTTGGGGTGGCTGTGTCTTTTTGATTTTAATTTCCCTAAGCTATAGGACCATAAGTGGAAGTGCCCTAGGCTCTGTTGCTTTGTTTTCTAGAAGTTTCAGGAAACACCATACACTTCTCCTGAGTGTCTGTTGGCAATTTACATCCCGCCCATCAGCATAACAAGGCTCCCAGTTCTCCATGGCCTGTCCTGCCTTTCTGGATTTTACACTTTTTTCAGATGGCCCTTTTGACCAGGGGGAAGTGAGACTTCATTGTAGTGCAGATTTCCTTTGCAAGCTTGCTTGGTTGGCCAAAAAGGGCGTATGCGTTTTTTCCTGAATATATTCAGGAAAAAACGCATACGCCCTTTTTGGCCAAGTGCATCATTGTGGACGTTCTGCCTCTTTTCCTATGCTTTCAATGCAATTCCAGTGTAGCTCCTGAAATCGGTTTCCTGCAATTCTGCCCCGCTTTCAAGTCCTCTTGGCAGCCTTACTTCAGTCTATTTTTGGACGATAGCTGTCATTTATAACTCTGCAGGTTTGTGAATTACAGTGCCCCTGAGCTCCTTTCTTCAACTCGCTTTCTTTTGAGCTGGCCGCAACACCGCAGGATGGCTTCAGGCCCTAATCTGGTTCCGGTACGGCACGCTGAGCCTTTGGTTATTTCCTCTTCCTGGTGGGAAATGAGAGTTAAATTTGCCCGTCCAGACACCTCCAGCTAGCCTCTCATTGGTTCTCGCTATTCCTGTTCATCTTCCGCAGAAATTGCAAACTGGGCCAAACAGGAGGTTAAAGGCGCTGACTCTCCAAGTGGGGAGAGTGTTAGTAAAGCGTCTGGAATGTTGCACCCGAGTACCAGGGGAGGAAAACTGAGACATATTTGAACACGTCTCCCGTTCACATGGTTGATCATACTTGGGTTCCACATGCATGTTTTAGCTGAAGGAAGAATACCTTAAACCTGGAGAGTTGAGACCCGTGGAATGGGTACCATGCAATATGACTTCAAAGGGTCTTCATTTGCTCACCGAACCTCTCCAATCCTATCACTGCTGCGTTTATGCCCCTGTACACATGCTTGATTCTCTTTCGGAGACATAGCAATCCATAGGTTTTACGATACTTACTAGTCAGGTACATTCTTAGGCGTTTAATATGCGGTGTTGAGTCCATTTCGTTGAGCAAGGAGTAGCTCTTGTCTATTCCATATTTGGCTTAAGGAACTTTATCTGTGCTCATTTCAATCTCTGGTTTTATGCAGCACCCCAACTCACCTTTACCCTTAAGCAAGCATAAGTTGGTTTTCTAAATTTGAGACCCTGTTCTGTTCTGTAATTCAGTTCCTGTGTAGCCAAGTTTACATTCCGTGTATTACTGATATCTTATGATGTTTCTTTTTCTGCGTGACTTACTTCAGTTAGAATCATCATACCTGAATCCACTCATTGTGCTGCTAAGGGCCTGATGACACAGATTTCATTGCTGAGTGATATTGCTTTGTAAGTAAATACCACAACTTCTTTATCCATTTTTCACTTTCTGCGATGTTGAACTTGTACTGTAAACGAGGTTCTTGTAAACAGAGCCGTTCCAAACTTTGGGGTGGCTGTGTCTTTTTGATTTTAATTTCCCTAAGCTATAGGACCATAAGTGGAAGTGCCCTAGGTTCTGTTGCTTTGTTTTTTAGATGTTTCAGGAAACACCATACACTTCTCCCGAGTGGTTGTTGGCAATTTACATCCCGCCCATCAGCATAACAAGGCTCCCAGTTCTCCATGGCCTGTCCTGCCTTTCTGGATTTTACACTTTTTTCAGATGGCCCTTTTGACCGGGGGGAAGTGAGACTTCATTGTAGTGCAGATTTCCTTTGCAAGCTTGCTTGGTTGGCCAAAAAGTGCGTATGCGTTTTTTCCTGAATATATTCAGGAAAAAACGCATACGCCCTTTTTGGCCAAGTACATCATTGTGGACGTTCTGCCTCTTTTCCTATGCTTTCAATGCAATTCCAGTCTACCTCCTGAAATCGGTTTCCTGCAATTCTGCCCCGCTTTCAAGTCCTCTTGGCAGCCTTACTTCAGTCTATTTTTGGACGATAGCTGTCATTTATAACTCTGCAGGTTTGTGAATTACAGTGCCCCTGAGCTCCTTTCTTCAACTCGCTTTCTTGTGACCTGGCCGCAACACCGCAGGATGTCTTCAGGCCCTAATCTGGTTCCGGCACGGCATGCTGAGCCTTTGGTTATTTCCTCTTCCTGGTGGGAAATGAGAGTTAAATTTGCCCGTCCAGACACCTCCAGCTAGTGTCTCATTGGTTCTCGCTATTCCTGTTCATGTTCCGCAGAAATTGCAAACTGGGCCAAACAGGAGGTTAAAGGCGCTGACTGTCCAAGTGGGGAGAGTGTTAGTAAAGCGTCTGGAATGTTGCACCCGAGTACCAGGGGAGGAAAACTGAGACATATTTGAACACATCTCCCGTTCACATGGTTGATCATACTTGGGTTCCACATGCATGTTTTAGCTGAAGGAAGAACACCTTAAACCTGTGTATTTGAAACCCGTGTAATGGGTACCATGCAATATGACTTCAAAGGGTCTTCATTTGCTCACCGAACCTCTCCAATCCTATCACTGCTGCGTTTATGCCCCTGTACACATGCTTGATTCTCTTTCGGAGACATAGCAATCCATAGGTTTTAAGATACTTACTAGTCAGGTACATTCTTAGGCGTTTAATATGCGGTGTTGAGTCCATTTCGTTGAGCAAGGAGTAGCTCTTGTCTATTCCATATTTGGCTTAAGGAACTTTATCTGTGCTCATTTCAATCTCTGGTTTTATGCAGCACCCCAACTCACCTTTCCCCTTAAGCAAGCATAAGTTGGTTTTCGAAATTTGAGACCCTGTTCTGTTCTGTAATTCAGTTCCTGTGTAGCCAAGTTTCCATTCCGTGTATTACTGATATCTTATGATGTTTCTTTTTCTGTGTGTCTTATTTCAGTTAGAATCATCATACCTGAATCCACTCATTGTGCTGCTAAGGGCCTGATGACACAGATTTCATTGCTGAGTGATATTGCTTTGTAAGTAAATACCACAACTTCTTTATCCATTTTTCACTTTCTGCGATGTTGAACTTGTACTGTAAACGAGGTTCTTGTAAACAGAGCCGTTCGAAACTTTGGGGTGGCTGTGTCTTTTTGATTTTAAATTCCCTAAGCTATAGGACCATAAGTGGAAGTGCCCTAGGTTCTGTTGCTTTGTTTTTTAGATGTTTCAGGAAACACCATACACTTCTCCCGAGTGGTTGTTGGCAATTTACATCCCGCCCATCAGCATAACAAGGCTCCCAGTTCTCCATGGCCTGTCCTGCCTTTCTGGATTTTACACTTTTTTCAGATGGCCCTTTTGACCGGGGGGAAGTGAGACTTCATTGTAGTGCAGATTTCCTTTCCAAGCTTGCTGGGTTGGCCAAAAAGGGCGTATGCGTTTTTTCCTGAATATATTCAGGAAAAAACGCATACGCCCTTTTTGGCCAAGTGCATCATTGTGGACGTTCTGCCTCTTTTCATATGCTTTCAATGCAATTCCAGTCTACCTCCTGAAATCGGTTTCCTGCAATTCTGCCCCGCTTTCAAGTCCTCTTGGCAGCCTTACTTCAGTCTATTTTTGGACGATAGCTGTCATTTATAACTCTGCAGGTTTGTGAATTACAGTGCCCCTGCGCTCCTTTCTTCAACTTGCTTTCTTGTGACCTGGCTGCAACACCACAGGATGGCTTCAGGCCCTAATCTGGTTCCGGCACGGCACGCTGAGCCTTTGGTTAATTCCTCTTCCTGGTGGGAAATGAGAGTTAAATTTGCCCATCCAGACACCTCCAGCTAGCCTCTCATTGGTTCTCGCTATTCCTGTTCATCTTCCGCAGAAATTGCAAACTGGGCCAAACAGGAGGTTAAAGGCGCTGACTCTCCAAGTGGGGAGAGTGTTAGTAAAGCGTCTGGAATGTTGCACCCGAGTACCAGGGGAGGAAAACTGAGACATATTTGAACACGTCTCCCGTTCACATGGTTGATCATACTTGGGTTCCACATGCATGTTTTAGCTGAAGGAAGAATACCTTAAACCTGGAGAGTTAAGACCCGTGTAATGGGTACCATGCAATATGACTTCAAAGGGTCTTCATTTGCTCACCGAACCTCTCCAATCCTAACACTGCTGCGTTTATGCCCCTGTACACATGCTTGATTCTCTTTCGGAGACATAGCGATCCATAGGTTTTAAGATACTTACTAGTCAGGTACATTCTTAGGCGTTTAATATGCGGTGTTGAGTCCATTTCGTTGAGCAAGGAGTAGCTCTTGTCTATTCCATATTTGACTTAAGGAACTTTATCTGTGCTCATTTCAATCTCTGGTTTTATGCAGCACCCCAACTCACCTTTCCCCTTAAGCAAGCATAAGTTGGTTTTCTAAATTTGAGACCCTGTTCTGTTCTGTAATTCAGTTCCTGTGTAGCCAAGTTTCCATTCCGTGTATTACTGATATCTTATGATGTTTCATTTTCTGCGTGACTTATTTCAGTTAGAATCATCATACCTGAATCCACTCATTGTGCTGCTAAGGGCCTGATGACACAGATTTCATTGCTGAGTGATATTGCTTTGTAAGTAAATACCACAACTTCTTTATCCATTTTTCACTTTCTGCGATGTTGAACTTGTACTGTAAACGAGGTTCTTGTAAACAGAGCCGTTCCAAACTTTGGGGTGGCTGTGTCTTTTTGATTTTAATTTCCCTAAGCTATAGGACCATAAGTGGAAGTGCCCTAGGTTCTGTTGCTTTGTTTTTTAGATGTTTCAGGAAACACCATACACTTCTCCCGAGTGGTTGTTGGCAATTTACATCCCGCCCATCAGCATAACAAGGCTCCCAGTTCTCCATGGCCTGTCCTGCCTTTCTGGATTTTACACTTTTTTCAGATGGCCCTTTTGACCGGGGGGAAGTGAGACTTCATTGTAGTGCAGATTTCCTTTGCAAGCTTGCTTGGTTGGCCAAAAAGGGCGTATGCGTTTTTTCCTGAATATATTCAGGAAAAAACGCATACGCCCTTTTTGGCCAAGTGCATCATTGTGGACGTTCTGCCTCTTTTCCTATGCTTTCAATGCAATTCCAGTCTACCTCCTGAAATCGGTTTCCTGCAATTCTGACCCGCTTTCAAGTCCTCTTGGCAGCCTTACTTCAGTCTATTTTTGGACGATAGCTGTCATTTATAACTCTGCAGGTTTGTCAATTACAGTGCCCCTGAGCTCCTTTCTTCAACTCGCTTTCTTGTGACCTGGCCGCAACACCGCAGGATGTCTTCAGGCCCTAATCTGGTTCCGGCACGGCATGCTGAGCCTTTGGTTAATTCCTCTTCCTGGTGGGAAATGAGAGTTAAATTTGCCCGTCCAGACACCTCCAGCTAGTCTCTCATTGGTTCTCGCTATTCCTGTTCATCTTCCGCAGAAATTGCAAACTGGGCCAAACAGGAGGTTAAAGGCGCTGACTCTCCAAGTGGGGAGAGTGTTAGTAAAGCGTCTGGAATGTTGCACCCGAGTACCAGGGGAGGAAAACTGAGACATATTTGAACACGTCTCCCGTTCACATGGTTGATCATACTTGGGTTCCACATGCATGTTTTAGCTGAAGGAAGAATACCTTAAACCTGGAGAGTTAAGACCCGTGTAATGGGTACCATGCAATATGACTTCAAAGGGTCTTCATTTGCTCACCGAAACTCTCCAATCCTATCACTGCTGCGTTTATGCCCCTGTACACATGCTTGATTCTCTTTCGGAGACATAGCGATCCATAGGTTTTAAGATACTTACTAGTCAGGTACATTCTTAGGCGTTTAATATGCGGTGTTGAGTCCATTTCGTTGAGCAAGGAGTAGCTCTTGTCTATTCCATATTTGACTTAAGGAACTTTATCTGTGCTCATTTCAATCTCTGGTTTTATGCAGCACCCCAACTCACCTTTCCCCTTAAGCAAGCATAAGTTGGTTTTCTAAATTTGAGACCCTGTTCTGTTCTGTAATTCAGTTCCTGTGTAGCCAAGTTTCCATTCCGTGTATTACTGATATCTTATGATGTTTCATTTTCTGCGTGACTTATTTCAGTTAGAATCATCATACCTGAATCCACTCATTGTGCTGCTAAGGGCCTGATGACACAGATTTCATTGCTGAGTGATATTGCTTTGTAAGTAAATACCACAACTTCTTTATCCATTTTTCACTTTCTGCGATGTTGAACTTGTACTGTAAACGAGGTTCTTGTAAACAGAGCCGTTCCAAACTTTGGGGTGGCTGTGTCTTTTTGATTTTAATTTCCCTAAGCTATAGGACCATAAGTGGAAGTGCCCTAGGTTCTGTTGCTTTGTTTTTTAGATGTTTCAGGAAACACCATACACTTCTCCCGAGTGGTTGTTGGCAATTTACATCCCGCCCATCAGCATAACAAGGCTCCCAGTTCTCCATGGCCTGTCCTGCCTTTCTGGATTTTACACTTTTTTCAGATGGCCCTTTTGACCGGGGGGAAGTGAGACTTCATTGTAGTGCAGATTTCCTTTGCAAGCTTGCTTGGTTGGCCAAAAAGGGCGTATGCGTTTTTTCCTGAATATATTCAGGAAAAAACGCATACGCCCTTTTTGGCCAAGTGCATCATTGTGGACGTTCTGCCTCTTTTCCTATGCTTTCAATGCAATTCCAGTCTACCTCCTGAAATCGGTTTCCTGCAATTCTGACCCGCTTTCAAGTCCTCTTGGCAGCCTTACTTCAGTCTATTTTTGGACGATAGCTGTCATTTATAACTCTGCAGGTTTGTGAATTACAGTGCCCCTGAGCTCCTTTCTTCAACTCGCTTTCTTGTGACCTGGCCGCAACACCGCAGGATGTCTTCAGGCCCTAATCTGGTTCCGGCACGGCATGCTGAGCCTTTGGTTATTTCCTCTTCCTGGTGGGAAATGAGAGTTAAATTTGCCCGTCCAGACACCTCCAGCTAGTCTCTCATTGGTTCTCGGTATTCCTGTTCATCTTCCGCAGAAATTGCAAACTGGGCCAAACAGGAGGTTAAAGGCGCTGACTTTCCAAGTGGGGAGAGTGTTAGTAAAGCGTCTGGAATGTTGCACCCGAGTACCAGGGGAGGAAAACTGAGACATATTTGAACACGTCTCCCGTTCACATGGTTGATCATACTTGGGTTCCACATGCATGTTTTAGCTGAAGGAAGAATACCTTAAACCTGGGTAGTTGAAACCCGTGGAATGGGTACCATGCAATATGACTTCAAAGGGTCTTCATTTGCTCACCGAACCTCTCCAATCCTAACACTGCTGCGTTTATGCCCCTGTACACATGCTTGATTCTCTTTCGGAGACATAGCAATCCATAGGTTTTAAGATACTTACTAGTCAGGTACATTCTTAGGCGTTTAATATGCGGTGTTGAGTCCATTTCGTTGAGCAAGGAGTAGCTCTTGTCTATTCCATATTTGGCTTAAGGAACTTTATCTGTGCTCATTTCAATCTCTGGTTTTATGCAGCACCCCAACTCACCTTTCCCCTTAAGCAAGCATAAGTTGGTTTTCTAAATTTGAGACCCTGTTCTGTTCTGTAATTCAGTTCCTGTGTAGCCAAGTTTCCATTCCGTGTATTACTGATATCTTATGATGTTTCTTATTCTGTGTGACTTATTTCAGTTAGAATCATCATACCTGAATCCACTCATTGTGCTGCTAAGGGCCTGATGACACAGATTTCATTGCTGAGTGATATTGCTTTGTAAGTAAATACCACAAGTTCTTTATCCATTTTTCACTTTCTGCGATGTTGAACTTGTACTGTAAACGAGGTTCTTGTAAACAGAGCCGTTCGAAACTTTGGGGTGGCTGTGTCTTTTTGATTTTAAATTCCCTAAGCTATAGGACCATAAGTGGAAGTGCCCTAGGCTCTGTTGCTTTGTTTTTTAGATGTTTCAGGAAACACCATACACTTCTCCCGAGTGGTTGTTGGCAATTTACATCCCGCCCATCAGCATAACAAGGCTCCCAGTTCTCCATGGCGTGTCCTGCCTTTCTGGATTTTACACTTTTTTCAGATGGCCCTTTTGACCGGGGGGAAGTGAGACTTCATTGTAGTGCAGATTTCCTTTGCAAGCTTGCTTGGTTGGCCAAAAAGGGCGTATGCGTTTTTTCCTGAATATATTCAGGAAAAAACGCATACACCCTTTTTGGCCAAGTGCATCATTGTGGACGTTCTGCCTCTTTTCCTATGCTTTCAATGCAATTCCAGTCTACCTCCTGAAATCGGTTTCCTGCAATTCTGACCCGCTTTCAAGTCCTCTTGGCAGCGTTACTTCAGTCTATTTTTGGACAATAGCTGTCATTTATAACTCTGCAGGTTTGTGAATTACAGTGCCCCTGAGCTCCTTTCTTCAACTCGCTTTCTTGTGACCTGGCCGCAACACCGCAGGATGTCTTCAGGCCCTAATCTGGTTCTGGCACGGCACGCTGAGCCTTTGGTTAATTCCTCTTCCTGGTGGGTAATGAGAGTTAAATTTGCCCGTCCAGACACCTCCTGCTAGTGTCTCATTGGTTCTCGCTATTCCTGTTCATCTTCCGCAGAAATTGCAAACTGTGCCAAACAGGAGGTTAAAGGCGCTGACTTTCCAAGTGGGGAGAGTGTTAGTAAAGCGTCTGGAATGTTGCACCCGAGTACCAGGGGAGGAAAACTGAGACATATTTGAACACATCTCCCGTTCACATGGTTGATCATACTTGGGTTCCACATGCATGTTTTAGCTGAAGGAAGAATACCTTAAACCTGTGTATTTGAAACCCGTGGAATGGGTACCATGCAATATGACTTCAAAGGGTCTTCATTTGCTCACCGAACCTCTCCAATCCTATCACTGCTGCGTTTATGCCCCTGTACACATGCTTGATTCTCTTTCGGAGACATAGCAATCCATAGGTTTTAAGATACTTACTAGTCAGGTACATTCTTAGGCGTTTAATATGCGGTGTTGAGTCCATTTCGTTGAGCAAGGAGTAGCTCTTGTCTATTCCATATTTGGCTTAAGGAACTTTATCTGTGCTCATTTCAATCTCTGGTTTTATGCAGCACCCCGACTCACCTTTCCCCTTAAGCAAGCATAAGTTGGTTTTCGAAATTTGAGACCCTGTTCTGTTCTGTAATTCAGTTCCTGTGTAGCCAAGTTTCCATTCCGTGTATTACTGATATCTTATGATGTTTCTTTTTCTGTGTGACTTATTTCAGTTAGAATCATCATACCTGAATCCACTCATTGTGCTGCTAAGGGCCTGATGACACAGATTTCATTGCTGAGTGATATTGCTTTGTAAGTAAATACCACAACTTCTTTATCCATTTTTCACTTTCTGCGATGTTGAACTTGTACTGTAAACGAGGTTCTTGTAAACAGAGCCGTTCGAAACTTTGGGGTGGCTGTGTCTTTTTGATTTTAAATTCCCTAAGCTATAGGACCATAAGTGGAAGTGCCCTAGGTTCTGTTGCTTTGTTTTTTAGATGTTTCAGGAAACACCATACACTTCTCCCGAGTGGTTGTTGGCAATTTACATCCCGCCCATCAGCATAACAAGGCTCCCAGTTCTCCATGGCCTGTCCTGCCTTTCTGGATTTTACACTTTTTTCAGATGGCCCTTTTGACCGGGGGGAAGTGAGACTTCATTGTAGTGCAGATTTCCTTTGCAAGCTTGCTGGGTTGGCCAAAAAGGGCGTATGCGTTTTTTCCTGAATATATTCAGGAAAAAACGCATACGCCCTTTTTGGCCAAGTGCATCATTGTGGACGTTCTGCCTCTTTTCCTATGCTTTCAATGCAATTCCAGTCTACCTCCTGAAATCGGTTTCCTGCAATTCTGCCCCGCTTTCAAGTCCTCTTGGCAGCCTTACTTCAGTCTATTTTTGGACGATAGCTGTCATTTATAACTCTGCAGGTTTGTGAATTACAGTGCCCCTGCGCTCCTTTCTTCAACTTGCTTTCTTGTGACCTGGCTGCAACACCACAGGATGGCTTCAGGCCCTAATCTGGTTCCGGCACGGCACGCTGAGCCTTTGGTTAATTCCTCTTCCTGGTGGGAAATGAGAGTTAAATTTGCCCATCCAGACACCTCCAGCTAGCCTCTCATTGGTTCTCGCTATTCCTGTTCATCTTCCGCAGAATTTGCAAACTGGGCCAAACAGGAGGTTAAAGGCGCTGACTCTCCAAGTGGGGAGAGTGTTAGTAAAGCGTCTGGAATGTTGCACCCGAGTACCAGGGGAGGAAAACTGAGACATATTTGAACACGTCTCCCGTTCACATGGTTGATCATACTTGGGTTCCACATGCATGTTTTAGCTGAAGGAAGAATACCTAAAACCTGGGTAGTTGAAACCCGTGGAATGGGTACCATGCAATATGACTTCAAAGGGTCTTCATTTGCTCACCGAAACTCTCCAATCCTATCACTGCTGCGTTTATGCCCCTGTACACATGCTTGATTCTCTTTCGGAGACATAGCGATCCATAGGTTTTAAGATACTTACTAGTCAGGTACATTCTTAGGCGTTTAATATGCGGTGTTGAGTCCATTTCGTTGAGCAAGGAGTAGCTCTTGTCTATTCCATATTTGACTTAAGGAACTTTATCTGTGCTCATTTCAATCTCTGGTTTTATGCAGCACCCCAACTCACCTTTCCCCTTAAGCAAGCATAAGTTGGTTTTCTAAATTTGAGACCCTGTTCTGTTCTGTAATTCAGTTCCTGTGTAGCCAAGTTTACATTCCGTGTATTACTGATATCTTATGATGTTTCATTTTCTGCGTGACTTATTTCAGTTAGAATCATCATACCTGAATCCACTCATTGTGCTGCTAAGGGCCTGATGACACAGATTTCATTGCTGAGTGATATTGCTTTGTAAGTAAATACCACAACTTCTTTATCCATTTTTCACTTTCTGCGATGTTGAACTTGTACTGTAAACGAGGTTCTTGTAAACAGAGCCGTTCCAAACTTTGGGGTGGCTGTGTCTTTTTGATTTTAATTTCCCTAAGCTATAGGACCATAAGTGGAAGTGCCCTAGGTTCTGTTGCTTTGTTTTTTAGATGTTTCAGGAAACACCATACACTTCTCCCGAGTGGTTGTTGGCAATTTACATCCCGCCCATCAGCATAACAAGGCTCCCAGTTCTCCATGGCCTGTCCTGCCTTTCTGGATTTTACACTTTTTTCAGATGGCCCTTTTGACCGGGGGGAAGTGAGACTTCATTGTAGTGCAGATTTCCTTTGCAAGCTTGCTTGGTTGGCCAAAAAGGGCGTATGCGTTTTTTCCTGAATATATTCAGGAAAAAACGCATACGCCCTTTTTGGCCAAGTGCATCATTGTGGACGTTCTGCCTCTTTTCCTATGCTTTCAATGCAATTCCAGTCTACCTCCTGAAATCGGTTTCCTGCAATTCTGCCCCGCTTTCAAGTCCTCTTGGCAGCCTTACTTCAGTCTATTTTTGGACGATAGCTGTCATTTATAACTCTGCAGGTTTGTGAATTACAGTGCCCCTGAGCTCCTTTCTTCAACTCGCTTTCTTGTGACCTGGCCGCAACACCGCAGGATGTCTTCAGGCCCTAATCTGGTTCCGGCACGGCATGCTGAGCCTTTGGTTATTTCCTCTTCCTGGTGGGAAATGAGAGTTAAATTTGCCCGTCCAGACACCTCCAGCTAGTCTCTCATTGGTTCTCGCTATTCCTGTTCATCTTCCGCAGAAATTGCAAACTGGGCCAAACAGGAGGTTAAAGGCGCTGACTTTCCAAGTGGGGAGAGTGTTAGTAAAGCGTCTGGAATGTTGCACCCGAGTACCAGGGGAGGAAAACTGAGACATATTTGAACACGTCTCCCGTTCACATGGTTGATCATACTTGGGTTCCACATGCATGTTTTAGCTGAAGGAAGAATACCTTAAACCTGGGTAGTTGAAACCCGTGGAATGGGTACCATGCAATATGACTTCAAAGGGTCTTCATTTGCTCACCGAACCTCTCCAATCCTAACACTGCTGCGTTTATGCCCCTGTACACATGCTTGATTCTCTTTCGGAGACATAGCAATCCATAGGTTTTAAGATACTTACTAGTCAGGTACATTCTTAGGCGTTTAATATGCGGTGTTGAGTCCATTTCGTTGAGCAAGGAGTAGCTCTTGTCTATTCCATATTTGGCTTAAGGAACTTTATCTGTGCTCATTTCAATCTCTGGTTTTATGCAGCACCCCGACTCACCTTTCCCCTTAAGCAAGCATAAGTTGGTTTTCGAAATTTGAGACCCTGTTCTGTTCTGTAATTCAGTTCCTGTGTAGCCAAGTTTCCAT
Organism: Delphinus delphis; assembly: GCF_949987515.2. Classification (NCBI taxonomy): domain Eukaryota; kingdom Metazoa; phylum Chordata; class Mammalia; order Artiodactyla; family Delphinidae; genus Delphinus; species Delphinus delphis. The sequence continues at coordinate 921,203 of NW_027192708.1, read as the reverse complement.
TCCGTGTATTACTGATATCTTATGATGTTTCTTTTTCTGTGTGACTTATTTCAGTTAGAATCATCATACCTGAATCCACTCATTGTGCTGCTAAGGGCCTGATGACACAGATTTCATTGCTGAGTGATATTGCTTTGTAAGTAAATACCACAACTTCTTTATCCATTTTTCACTTTCTGCGATGTTGAACTTGTACTGTAAACGAGGTTCTTGTAAACAGAGCCGTTCGAAACTTTGGGGTGGCTGTGTCTTTTTGATTTTAAATTCCCTAAGCTATAGGACCATAAGTGGAAGTGCCCTAGGTTCTGTTGCTTTGTTTTTTAGATGTTTCAGGAAACACCATACACTTCTCCCGAGTGGTTGTTGGCAATTTACATCCCGCCCATCAGCATAACAAGGCTCCCAGTTCTCCATGGCCTGTCCTGCCTTTCTGGATTTTACACTTTTTTCAGATGGCCCTTTTGACCGGGGGGAAGTGAGACTTCATTGTAGTGCAGATTTCCTTTGCAAGCTTGCTGGGTTGGCCAAAAAGGGCGTATGCGTTTTTTCCTGAATATATTCAGGAAAAAACGCATACGCCCTTTTTGGCCAAGTGCATCATTGTGGACGTTCTGCCTCTTTTCCTATGCTTTCAATGCAATTCCAGTCTACCTCCTGAAATCGGTTTCCTGCAATTCTGCCCCGCTTTCAAGTCCTCTTGGCAGCCTTACTTCAGTCTATTTTTGGACGATAGCTGTCATTTATAACTCTGCAGGTTTGTGAATTACAGTGCCCCTGCGCTCCTTTCTTCAACTTGCTTTCTTGTGACCTGGCTGCAACACCACAGGATGGCTTCAGGCCCTAATCTGGTTCCGGCACGGCACGCTGAGCCTTTGGTTAATTCCTCTTCCTGGTGGGAAATGAGAGTTAAATTTGCCCATCCAGACACCTCCAGCTAGCCTCTCATTGGTTCTCGCTATTCCTGTTCATCTTCCGCAGAATTTGCAAACTGGGCCAAACAGGAGGTTAAAGGCGCTGACTCTCCAAGTGGGGAGAGTGTTAGTAAAGCGTCTGGAATGTTGCACCCGAGTACCAGGGGAGGAAAACTGAGACATATTTGAACACGTCTCCCGTTCACATGGTTGATCATACTTGGGTTCCACATGCATGTTTTAGCTGAAGGAAGAATACCTAAAACCTGGGTAGTTGAAACCCGTGGAATGGGTACCATGCAATATGACTTCAAAGGGTCTTCATTTGCTCACCGAAACTCTCCAATCCTATCACTGCTGCGTTTATGCCCCTGTACACATGCTTGATTCTCTTTCGGAGACATAGCGATCCATAGGTTTTAAGATACTTACTAGTCAGGTACATTCTTAGGCGTTTAATATGCGGTGTTGAGTCCATTTCGTTGAGCAAGGAGTAGCTCTTGTCTATTCCATATTTGACTTAAGGAACTTTATCTGTGCTCATTTCAATCTCTGGTTTTATGCAGCACCCCAACTCACCTTTCCCCTTAAGCAAGCATAAGTTGGTTTTCTAAATTTGAGACCCTGTTCTGTTCTGTAATTCAGTTCCTGTGTAGCCAAGTTTACATTCCGTGTATTACTGATATCTTATGATGTTTCATTTTCTGCGTGACTTATTTCAGTTAGAATCATCATACCTGAATCCACTCATTGTGCTGCTAAGGGCCTGATGACACAGATTTCATTGCTGAGTGATATTGCTTTGTAAGTAAATACCACAACTTCTTTATCCATTTTTCACTTTCTGCGATGTTGAACTTGTACTGTAAACGAGGTTCTTGTAAACAGAGCCGTTCCAAACTTTGGGGTGGCTGTGTCTTTTTGATTTTAATTTCCCTAAGCTATAGGACCATAAGTGGAAGTGCCCTAGGTTCTGTTGCTTTGTTTTTTAGATGTTTCAGGAAACACCATACACTTCTCCCGAGTGGTTGTTGGCAATTTACATCCCGCCCATCAGCATAACAAGGCTCCCAGTTCTCCATGGCCTGTCCTGCCTTTCTGGATTTTACACTTTTTTCAGATGGCCCTTTTGACCGGGGGGAAGTGAGACTTCATTGTAGTGCAGATTTCCTTTGCAAGCTTGCTTGGTTGGCCAAAAAGGGCGTATGCGTTTTTTCCTGAATATATTCAGGAAAAAACGCATACGCCCTTTTTGGCCAAGTGCATCATTGTGGACGTTCTGCCTCTTTTCCTATGCTTTCAATGCAATTCCAGTCTACCTCCTGAAATCGGTTTCCTGCAATTCTGCCCCGCTTTCAAGTCCTCTTGGCAGCCTTACTTCAGTCTATTTTTGGACGATAGCTGTCATTTATAACTCTGCAGGTTTGTGAATTACAGTGCCCCTGAGCTCCTTTCTTCAACTCGCTTTCTTGTGACCTGGCCGCAACACCGCAGGATGTCTTCAGGCCCTAATCTGGTTCCGGCACGGCATGCTGAGCCTTTGGTTATTTCCTCTTCCTGGTGGGAAATGAGAGTTAAATTTGCCCGTCCAGACACCTCCAGCTAGTCTCTCATTGGTTCTCGCTATTCCTGTTCATCTTCCGCAGAAATTGCAAACTGGGCCAAACAGGAGGTTAAAGGCGCTGACTTTCCAAGTGGGGAGAGTGTTAGTAAAGCGTCTGGAATGTTGCACCCGAGTACCAGGGGAGGAAAACTGAGACATATTTGAACACGTCTCCCGTTCACATGGTTGATCATACTTGGGTTCCACATGCATGTTTTAGCTGAAGGAAGAATACCTTAAACCTGGGTAGTTGAAACCCGTGGAATGGGTACCATGCAATATGACTTCAAAGGGTCTTCATTTGCTCACCGAACCTCTCCAATCCTATCACTGCTGCGTTTATGCCCCTGTACACATGCTTGATTCTCTTTCGGAGACATAGCAATCCATAGGTTTTAAGATACTTACTAGTCAGGTACATTCTTAGGCGTTTAATATGCGGTGTTGAGTCCATTTCGTTGAGCAAGGAGTAGCTCTTGTCTATTCCATATTTGGCTTAAGGAACTTTATCTGTGCTCATTTCAATCTCTGGTTTTATGCAGCACCCCAACTCACCTTTCCCCTTAAGCAAGCATAAGTTGGTTTTCTAAATTTGAGACCCTGTTCTGTTCTGTAATTCAGTTCCTGTGTAGCCAAGTTTACATTCCGTGTATTACTGATATCTTATGATGTTTCTTTTTCTGTGTGACTTATTTCAGTTAGAATCATCATACCTGAATCCACTCATTGTGCTGCTAAGGGCCTGATGACACAGATTTCATTGCTGAGTGATATTGCTTTGTAAGTAAATACCATAAGTTCTTTATCCATTTTTCACTTTCTGCGATGTTGAACTTGTACTGTAAACGAGGTTCTTGTAAACAGAGCCGTTCGAAACTTTGGGGTGGCTGTGTCTTTTTGATTTTAAATTCCCTAAGCTATAGGACCATAAGTGGAAGTGCCCTAGGCTCTGTTGCTTTGTTTTTTAGATGTTTCAGGAAACACCATACACTTCTCCCGAGTGGTTGTTGGCAATTTACATCCCGCCCATCAGCATAACAAGGCTCCCAGTTCTCCATGGCGTGTCCTGCCTTTCTGGATTTTACACTTTTTTCAGATGGCCCTTTTGACCGGGGGGAAGTGAGACTTCATTGTAGTGCAGATTTCCTTTGCAAGCTTGCTTGGTTGGCCAAAAAGGGCGTATGCGTTTTTTCCTGAATATATTCAGGAAAAAACGCATACGCCCTTTTTGGCCAAGTGCATCATTGTGGACGTTCTGCCTCTTTTCCTATGCTTTCAATGCAATTCCAGTCTACCTCCTGAAATCGGTTTCCTGCAATTCTGACCCGCTTTCAAGTCCTCTTGGCAGCGTTACTTCAGTCTATTTTTGGACAATAGCTGTCATTTATAACTCTGCAGGTTTGTGAATTACAGTGCCCCTGAGCTCCTTTCTTCAACTCGCTTTCTTGTGACCTGGCCGCAACACCGCAGGATGTCTTCAGGCCCTAATCTGGTTCTGGCACGGCACGCTGAGCCTTTGGTTAATTCCTCTTCCTGGTGGGAAATGAGAGTTAAATTTGCCCTTCCAGACACCTCCAGCTAGTCTCTCATTGGTTCTCGCTATTCCTGTTCATCTTCCACAGAAATTGCAAACTGGGCCAAACAGGAGGTTAAAGGTGCTGACTCTCCAAGTGGGGAGAGTGTTAGTAAAGCGTCTGGAATGTTGCACCCGAGTACCAGGGTACGAAAACTGAGACATATTTGAACACGTCTCCCGATCACATGGTTGATCATACTCTAGGTCCCACATGCATGTTTTAGCTGAAGGAAGAATACCTTAAACCTGGGTAGTTGAAACCCGTGGAATGGGTACCATGCAATATGACTTCAAAGGGTCTTCATTTGCTCACCGAACCTCTCCAATCCTATCACTGCTGCGTTTATGCCCCTGTACACATGCTTGATTCTCTTTCGGAGACATAGCAATCCATAGGTTTTAAGATACTTACTAGTCAGGTACATTCTTAGGCATTTAATATGCGGTGTTGAGTCCATTTCGTTGAGCAAGGAGTAGCTCTTGTCTATTCCATATTTGGCTTAAGGAACTTTATCTGTGCTCATTTCAATCTCTGGTTTTATGCAGCACCCCAACTCACCTTTACCCTTAAGCAAGCATAAGTTGGTTTTCTAAATTTGAGACCCTGTTCTGTTCTGTAATTCAGTTCCTGTGTAGCCAAGTTTACATTCCGGGTATTAGTGATATCTTATGATGTTTCTGTTGCTGTGTGACTTATTTCAGTTAGAATCATCGTACCTGAATCCACTCATTATGCTGCTAGGGGCCTGATGACATAGATTTCATTGCTGAGTGATACTGCATTGTACGTAAGTACCACAAGTTCTTTATCCATTTTTCACTTTCTGCGATGTTGAACTTGTATTGTAAACGAGGTTCTTGTAAACAGAGCCGTTCCAAACTTTGGGGTGGCTGTGTCTTTTTGAATTTAATTTCCCTAAGCTATAGGACCATAAGTGGAAGTGCCCTAGGCTCTGTTGCTTTGTTTTTTAGATGTTTCAGGAAACACCATACACTTCTCCCGAGTGTTTGTTGGCAATTTACATCCCGCCCATCAGCATAACAAGGCTCCCAGTTCTCCATGGCCTGTCCTGCCTTTCTGGATTTTACACTTTTTTCAGATGGCCCTTTTGACCGGGGGGAAGTGAGACTTCATTGTAGTGCAGATTTCCTTTGCAAGCTTGCTTGGTTGGCCAAAAAGGGCGTATGCATTTTTTCCTGAATATATTCAGGAAAAAACGCATACGCCCTTTTTGGCCAAGTGCATCATTGTGGACGTTCTGCCTCTTTTCCTATGCTTTCAATGCAATTCCAGTCTACCTCCTGAAATCGGTTTCCTGCAATTCTGCCCCGCTTTCAAGTCCTCTTGGCAGCCTTACTTCAGTCTATTTTTGGACGATAGCTGTCATTTATAACTCTGCAGGTTTGTGATTTACAGTGCCCCTGAGCTCCTTTCTTCAACTCGCTTTCTTGTGACCTGGCCGCAACACCGCAGGATGTCTTCAGGCCCTAATCTGGTTCCGGCACAGCATGCTGAGCCTTTGGTTATTTCCTCTTCCTGGTGGGAAATGAGAGTTAAATTTGCCCGTCCAGACACCTCCAGCTAGTCTCTCATTGGTTCTCGCTATTCCTGTTCATCTTCCGCAGAAATTGCAAACTGGGCCAAACAGGAGGTTAAAGGCGCTGACTTTCCAAGTGGGGAGAGTGTTAGTAAAGCGTCTGGAATGTTGCACCCGAGTACCAGGGGAGGAAAACTGAGACATATTTAAACACATCTCCCGTTCACATGGTTGATCATACTTGGGTTCCACATGCATGTTTTAGCTGAAGGAAGAATACCTTAAACCTGGGTAGTTGAAACCCGTGGAATGGGTACCATGCAATATGACTTCAAAGGGTCTTCATTTGCTCACCGAACCTCTCCAATCCTATCACTGCTGCGTTTATGCCCCTGTACACATGCTTGATTCTCTTTCGGAGACATAGCAATCCATAGGTTTTAAGATACTTACTAGTCAGGTACATTCTTAGGCGTTTAATATGCGGTGTTGAGTCCATTTCGTTGAGCAAGGAGTAGCTCTTGTCTATTCCATATTTGGCTTAAGGAACTTTATCTGTGCTCATTTCAATCTCTGGTTTTATGCAGCACCCCAACTCACCTTTCCCCTTAAGCAAGCATAAGTTGGTTTTCTAAATTTGAGACCCTGTTCTGTTCTGTAATTCAGTTCCTGTGTAGCCAAGTTTACATTCCGTGTATTACTGATATCTTATGATGTTTCTTTTTCTGTGTGACTTATTTCAGTTAGAATCATCATACCTGAATCCACTCATTGTGCTGCTAAGGGCCTGATGACACAGATTTCATTGCTGAGTGATATTGCTTTGTAAGTAAATACCACAACTTTTTTATCCATTTTTCACTTTCTGCAATGTTGAACTTGTGTTTTAAACGAGGTTCTTGTAAACAGAGCCGTTCCAAACTTTGGGGTGGCTGTGTCTTTTTGATTTTAAATTCCCTAAGCTATAGGACCATAAGTGGAAGTGCCCTAGGCTCTGTTGCTTTGTTTTTTAGATGTTTCAGGAAACACCATACACTTCTCCGGAGTGGTTGTTCGCAATTTACATCCCGCCCTTCAGCATAACAAGGCTCCCAGTTCTCCATGGCGTGTCCTGCCTTTCTGGATTTTACACTTTTTTCAGATGGCCCTTTTGACCTGGGGGAAGTGAGACTTCATTGTAGTGCAGATTTCCTTTGCAAGCTTGCTTGGTTGGCCAAAAAGGGCGTATGCGTTTTTTCCTGAATATATTAAGAGAAAAACGCATACGCCCTTTTTGTCCAAGTGCATCATTGTGGACGTTCTGCCTCTTTTCCTATGCTTTCAATGCAATTCCAGTCTACCTCCTGAAATCGGTTTCCTGCAATTCTGCCCCGCTTTCAAGTCCTCTTGGCAGCCTTACTTCAGTATATTTTGGGACGATAGCTGTCATTTATAAGTCTGCAGGTTTGTGAATTACAGTGACCCTGAGCTCCTTTGTTCAACTCGCTTTCTTGTGAGCTAGCTGCAACACCGCAGGATGGCTTCAGGCCCTAATCTGGTTCCGGCCCGGCATGCTGAGCCTTTGGTTAATTCCTCTTCCTGGTGGGAAATGAGAGTTAAATTTGCCCGTCCAGACACCTCCAGCTAGCCTCTCATTGGTTCTCGCTATTCCTGTTCATCTTCCGCAGAAATTGCAAACTGGGCGAAACAGGAAGTTAAAGGCGCTGACTCTCCAAGTGGGGAGAGTGTTAGTAAAGCGTCTGGAATGTTGCACCCGAGTACCAGGGGAGGAAAACTGAGACATATTTGAACACGTCTCCCGATCACACGGTTGATCATACTCTGGGTTCCACATGCATGTTTTAGCTGAAGGAAGAATACCTTAAACCTGGAGAGTTGAGACCCGTGGAATGGGTACCATGCAATATGACTTCAAAGGGTCTTCATTTGCTCACCGAACCTCTCCAATCCTATCACTGCTGCGTTTATGCCCCTGTACACACGCTTGATTCTCTTTTGGAGACATAGCAATCCATAGGTTTTAAGATACTTACTAGTCAGGTACATTCTTAGGCGTTTAATATGGGGTGTTGAGTCCATTTCGTTGAGCAAGGAGTAGCTCTTGTCTATTCCATATTTGGCTTAAGGAACTTTATCTGTGCTCATTTCAATCTCTGGTTTTATGCTGCACCCCAACTCACCTTCCCCCTTAAGCAAGCATAAGTTGGTTTTCTAAACTTGAGACACTGTTCTGTTTTGTAATTCAGTTCATGTGTAGCCAAGTTCACATTCTGTGTATTAGTGATACCTTATGATGTTTCTTTTCTGTGTGACTTATTTCAGTTCGAATCATCATACCTGCATCCACTCATTATGCGGCTACGGGCCTGATGACATAGATTTCATTGCTGAGTGATATTGCATTGTACGTAAGTTCCACAAGTTCTTTATCCATTTTTCACTTTCTGCGATATTGAACTTGTACTGTAAACGAGGTTCTTGTAAACAGAGCCGTCCCAAACTTTGGGGTGGCTGTGTCTTTTTGATTTTAATTTCCCTAAGCTATAGGACCATAAGTGGAAGTGCCCTAGGCTCTGTTGCTTTGTTTTTTAGATGTTTCAGGAAACACCATACACTTCTCCAGAGTGGCTGTTGGCAATTTACATCCCGCCCATCAGCATAAGAAGGCTCCCAGTTCTCCATGGCCTGTCGTGCCTTTATGGATTTTACACTTTTTTCAGATGGCCCTTTTGACCGGGGGGAAGTGAGACTTCATTGTAGTGCAGATTTCCTTTGCAAGCTTGCTTGGTTGGCCAAAAAGTGCGTATGCGTTTTTTCCTGAATATATTCAGGAAAAAACACATACGCCCTTTTTGGCCAAGTGCATCATTGTCGAGTTTCTGACTCTCTTCATATGCTTTCAATGCAATTCCAGTCTACCTCCTGAAATCGGTTTCCTGCAATTCTGCCTTGCTTTCAATGCCTCTTCATAGCCTTACCTCAATATATTTTTTAAAAATAGTTGGCCTTTATAACTCTGCAGGGTTTTGAATTGCAGTGGCCCTTAGCTCCGTTTTTTAGCTCTTATTTTTGTGGTATTGCCCCATAACCAAAGGATTCCTTGAAGCCCTATTTTTCTTCTGGGGCACCTGCTGTGCCTTTGGTTAATTCTTCTTACTGATGTGATATTAGAGTGACATGTGCCCATTGAAACCGCTACAGCTAGTTTCTCACTGGTTCCCCCTATTCCCATTCATCCTCTTCACTAACTGCAGACTGTGCGATACCAGAACTTAAAGGCATTGACTCCATGTGGGGATGTTGTTAGTAAAGCGGCTGGAATGTCGATCCGGAGCCCCAGGAGAGGAAAAATGAGGTGCGTTTTAGAAACCTTTCCCGATCATATGGTATACCAGTCGCTGGGTTTCCCAAGCATGGTTTAGCTGTAGGAAGATTCCCTTCAACCTGGAGTGTTGGGACCCTTGGACTGAGTAGCATGAAGTATTGCATTAAACTTTCGGCAGTTGCTCACCAAAGCTCACCAATCCTGTCAGCCCCAAGTGTCCAGCCTTATGTCTTATCCAGCTGTGGGTTTATATGTGGTCAATCCAGGTTGCATCACAGCCCCTGAGCGAATTTTGTAAGAATTTTTCTCTCTTTCATTGTTTCAGCGTTTTGTTTTTAAAATTTATTTCTATAATGGGGTTTAGCTCCTTTTCACTGCTGTGTTTGTGCCGCTCTGCACACACTTGATTCCCTTATGGAGATATATCAATACATGGGTTTTAAGATTCTTATTCCTCAGATATATTTCTCTGCGGTGTATAGGGTGTGTTGAGGCCTGTTCATTGAGCAAGGTGTAGATCTTGTCTAATACCTATTTGGTTTATTGAACGGTATCTGTGCTAATTTCAAACTCTGGTTTTATGCATCACCCCACCTCTCCTTTCCCCTTAAGCTGACATAAGTGTGGTTTCTAAATGTGAGACACTGTTCTGTTCTGTAATTCATTTCTTGTGCAGCCATATTTACCCTCCCTCTATAAGTGATATCTTATGATATGTTTCTTTTTCTGTTTGACTTATTTCAAGTAGTATTATCGGACCTAAATCCACTCTTTATCCTTCTACTAGCCTTATTACATTGATTTCATGGTGAAGAGATATTCCATTGTACATAAGTACCACATCTTCTTTATCCATTGTTCTCTTTCCTGGGATATTTAAGGTGTACTGAAGTTGAGGTTCTTGTAAACAGAGTAGCCCTAAACTGTGGTGTGCTTGTGTCTTGTTGATTTTTAGACTTCCCTAGATATACTCCCATGATTGGAAGTGTCCTATGCTCTGTAGCTCTGTTTTTTAGATGATTTAGGAACCACCATACACTTCTCCAGAGTGGCTCTCGGCAGTTCACACACTGCCCATCAGCGTATAAAGGCTCCCTGTTCTCCATGGCCTGTCCTGCATTTCTGGTTTTTACAATTTTTTAGGATGGCCCTTTTGACCGGTGGGAAGTGAGACTTCTTTGTTGTGCACATTTGCATTGCTTGCTTGCTTCGTTGCCCATAAAGTGCGTATGCGTTTTTTCCTGGATATAATCAGGAAAAAACGCATACGCCCTTTTGGGCCAACTGCATCATTGTCGAAATTCTGCCGCTTTTCATGTGCGTTAAAGACGAGTCCAATCTATCTCTTGAAATCTGTTTCTTGCAATTCTGTCTTGCATTCAGATCCTCTTCTTTGCCTTACCTCAACATATTTTTGGACGTTAGTTTTCATTTATAACTCTGCAGGTTTGTGAATTGCAGTGACCCTGAGCTCCATTTTTTAAGTTGCTCTTTTGTGAGCTGGCCTCAAACCCGCAGGATTGCTTCAGGCCCTATTTTGGCTCCGGCGAGGCAGGCTGAGCCTTTCTTTAATTCTTATTCTTAATGGGAAATTAGAGTGATATGTGCCCGTCCAAACCCCTACAACTCTTCTCTCATTGGTTCCCCCTCTTCCCGTTCATCCTCCTCACAATTTGCAAAATGTGTGAAACAGAAGTTTAAATGTGCTGATTCTCCAAGTGGGGAGATTCTAAGTAGCGTGGCTGGAATGGTGAACAGGAGCACCAGGAGAGGATAAATGAGGTGCATTTTAGACACATCTCCCGATCACATGGTGTACAGTCCTCTGGGTTTTCCATGCATGTTTTAGCTGTAGGAAGATCCCTTGAACCTGCAGATTTGGGACCCATTGAATGGGTACCAGGTAGTATTACTTTAAAGGGTGTGCATTTCCTCACCCAACCTCACATTTCTCTTAGCGCAAACAGTTTCCAGCCTTATGTCTCATCCTGCTGTGGGTCTAGATGTGTTCAATCCATGTTGCATCACCGTCCCTGAGGAAAAGTTGTAAGAGGTTTTCTCTGTCTCTCTGTCGTTTATTTTTTTCAATTTATTACTATATTGGTTACAGCTGATTTTCAAAGCTCTGTTTCTTGCTGCTGTACATCCACTTGATTCGCGTACAGAGAGACATCAATAAATTCTTTTTCAGATTCTTACCAGTCGTATATATTCTTTTCCGGTGACTTGAGTGTGCTGAGTGCAGTTCTTTTAGCTACCGTGTAGGCCTTGTTGATTATCAGTTTGGTATTTGGAATGGTATCTTTGCTAATTTCAACCTCCTGGATGATGCCTCACCCCTCCCCACCTTTCCCGTTTAGCAGCCTTATGCGTGTTTTCTACATATTTGACTATGTTTTTGTTTTGTAATTTATTTCATGTGTAGCCATTTTGGATTCCACCTTTAAGTGATATCTTATGATATGTGTCTTTTTCTTTTTGAATTCTGTCACTTAGAATGATCATACGTAACTCCTCCGGAGTTGTTACAACTGGCCATATTTCATTGATTTCCAGGCTGAATAATATTCCACTCTACCTAAGTACCACATCTCTATCCATTTTTTCCCTCCAGAGACATTTAAGTTATATCCTAGTCGAGGATCTTTTAAACAGAGAGGGGGTAAACATTGGGGTGCCTGTGTCCTCTCGATTTTTGTTTTTCCCAAGATATACGCCCATGAGTGCAAGTGCCCTATGCTCTGTAGCTCATTTTTTAGATGCTTTAGTAAACACAATACACTTCTCCAGAATGGCCGTTGGCAATATACATTTCCACTATAAGTCTCACAGGGCTCCCTCTTCTCGTTGCCCTGTCCTGCATTTCTGTTGTTTACGCTTTATGAGGATGGCTCTTCTGACTGATGCGAAGTGATATCTTTTGTAGTATTGACTTCCAGTGCCCACCTGTTTGGTTGGCTAAAAAAGTGTATGCCCTTTTCTTGAATATATACAGAAAAGAACGCATACACCCTTTTTGGCCAACTGCAATGTTGGCAATGTTCAGCTCCTTTTCTTGTGCTTAATGGCGAGTCCTTTCTACCTCCTCAAATCCCTTTCCTGCCATTCTCCCTTGCTTACAAGTCCTTTTCTCTGACTTTCCTCAAGACATTTTTCAGTGATGGATATTTTCAACTCTGCAGTTTTGTGAATTTTACTGCCCCTGAGTTCCATTGTTCAACTCGTGTTTATGGGAACTGGCCACAAAGCAGCGGGATTTCCTCAAGCCCTATACTGTTTCCATGGGCAACCCTAGCCTTTGGTCAATTCGTCTTCCTGATTGGAAATTAGAGTGACATGTGCCTGTCTGAACACCTAGGACTTGTCTCTCATTGTTCCTCATCCTTCCGCTTCATCCTCTGGACAAATTCCAAACTGTACGCAACAGGATGTTGACAGTGCTGACATCTCCAAGTGGGGAGACTGTTAGTAAAGACGCTGGAGGGGTGAACCCGAGCACCAGGAGATGAGGAGATGAGATGCCTTTTCCAAACTCTTCCCGATCAGACGGTATACCATCCTCTGGGTGTGACAGACATGTTTTAGCAGTAGGAAGAGTCCCATTCATGTAAGGAGAACACCAGGGCTTTTTCAAAATCAGTGTCTCCCCGAAACCCAAACTGGGGAAGTTTTTAAGCTACGGCTACACATATGTTCATTAAGGGCCTTGGGAAGTAGGCAGAGTCCAAACTTTAGATGATTGAAGTCTTCAGGGTCAGAAGCACTCACCACCAGCTTCCCTTAGGCTACACTTTAACTGTCATTGATAGATGATGTCAATAAAAATATCTATTCTTTTTCAGATTATTTCCCCTTATAGGTTATTGCAAAATGTTGAGTGTAGTTCCCTGTGCTATACAGTAGTTCCTTGTTGATGATCTATTTTATACATAGCAGTGTGTATGTGTTCATTCCAAACTGTTAATTTATCCCTCCTCCCACCTTTCCCCTTTGGTAATAATAAATTATAAGATTTTATACTTCTCAGAAATGGGGGAGCTGAAAGAGAGGTATCATTTTCAATGGAAAAGCATTTAAAACAAGATTGAAGGTTTAACCAAGATTATTAGCTGTACATCCTTGGAAAGAAATCACTTCGTTTCTCTAATATTGACCTGACAAATAAGACAAACCTTTTCACTGAACTTGCTTATAAAAAGTGATGGAAATATCAAATGGAAGTGTTAAAAACATCTTATTTTACCCGAGCCTTATACACTGTTCTATGTTAACTACAGTTTGGCTCACACATCTGTTCATTGAGGTTACAATAGTCTCAATTTCTGTTACTGATCCTCCAGAGTGGACCCCAACAAGTGTCCCCCTGCCCAGTGTCATTGGGGCCAACAGATCGAGACTGAGTTTGGTTCACAAGCAAAGGAAACTTTATATTTTGATCAGAGAATGGAGAGGTGAGAGCATGCACTACCCCGTGGGCTGTGGGCTGGGCTGCTGTGTAGAGATCCTGTCAGAGTCAGTGGGAGGGAGGGAGGCAGCGGAGCTCTCGAGGGCCGGGTTGGCTGTAGCTCAGGCTCTATATCGTGGAGTCTGCACTGGGCCCCAGGAGCTGAGGTGTCGACCCAGCCATTCTGCACTAGGAAATCTGGTCTGAAGTGCCGGGTGTGGAACCTCTGCATGCGGGACCCTAGGAGCACGTGAAATTAGACAAAGCACAAAGGATAAAAAAGGTTAGACTTGACTTTATTGCCCAGATTCTATTTTTATCTCCCAGGGATTTTTAATGGGCTTTGCTGGGGACAAACCCCTCCTCTGCCTTTTGTCCCGTTCCTCATTCTTGGAGTGCTGAGGGTGCAGACCCTTCTTCTGTAACTGCTGAGTGCTGAGTTGGGAGCCCTCATACCCTGGGGCGAGGGTCAGAGCTTCTCCCCAGCAGCCTCCCGGTGACGTTGATTGTCCCCAGGACCCCTGCCTCCCTGCTCGTCCACCTGAGCACCAGCATTGGAAGTGTTATAGATTCTAATGACCTTTAAGGGTCCAGGAAAGAGATGTGCAGAGACGCTGTGGGGGCCGGTTTCACCCCGCCCCACATTTGTTCGGCCACCTTAGGCTGACCGTCTCTGCCAGCCTAGATGCTCTGACCAGTAGTCTGCGCTTTCTTCAGTTAGGCCCCTGAATTAACGTACAAAGAGCACCAGGTGTCAGAGCCCTGCCCGCTCAACTCCCAGACAGTCCAGGGTCAGTGGTGATCAAGGACCATGATGGCTACTGAGTCAACAGCCTTTTGAAGTAAACAGGAGTCCAGCCGGTCTTATTGGCCACCATCATCACGGTGTCTGTAGGCTTTTCTATGGTGACAGTGTGGTATACTGTTCCCCCGCCAAGATTATTAGCTCCCCTCTGGGTGCAGTAAGTCCTGCAAGCAGTAGTCTACTCTTTTGGGACACACTCTTGTTGTTTTATGAGAGAAACTCCAGGTCAAGTGATGTTCACACGAGTCGTCATGGTGCCCTGTTGCCCCCGGTTATCTCTCTGGATGTTGGAGTTGGAGGGCCTCCTCACTCGAGGTCGGTGTGCCCACGGAGCGAACCCTGCAACTTCAGGGCATGGTTGGTGGTTAGGATCACCACGTGGGGTCCTTTTCCCTTAGGAGGGAGGTGGCCTTTTGGGCTGCTGATTTCCAGGTTTTTAGATACCGCCAGTATCTTGGCCAGATGTGGCAGTGGGCCAAGCCCCTTAGTGACCGTAGTTTATCCTACCTGGATGGCATTCTTGCATTGTTCCATTTCAAGTGGTCCCAGTTTTTGCACTAATTCTCCAATGGCGATTCACCTTTCACCGGGAATGTAAAGGTCAAAGGGTTTAGCTAAATTAGGGAGTTCCAGGGCAAGGGTCTGAATTGACTGCTCTTTCCATTCTTGAAAGGCCACTTCTGGATTCTATTCAAAAGGATCATCATCTTTTCCTTTCAGTGTTTCATATAGAGGCCCAGCTAGTAGACTGTAGCTAGGGATCCAGAAGCAGCAAACCCTGGCCTCCCCAGGAACCCCTAAGCTGTCTTCTAGTTTTAGAAAGGGGTAAGGCTGAAAATGGTTTCTTCCCTTTCCTGGGATGGGCTTCTCTGACCTTCTGTGAGAATGAAGCCCAGGCAGGTCACCGCAGTCTGTGATATTTGAGCTTTTTCTTGGACAACTTCTATCCTTTATTGGCTTGGTAGTTCAGAGGCCTCCTTAGTAGGGCTGGTGATCAGAATGTCGTCTGCATATTGAAGGAGGGTTTCCTTTTCCAGAGGTAGAACTTTTAGGTCTTTAGCTAAGCTTTCCCCAAAGATGGTGTGGGAATTTTTGCACCCTTGGGGCCAGACGGCCCGGAAGTATTGTTTTAGTTGTATGTTGAGTCCTGCCACTCACAAGCCAAAATTTCTTGTGACTCTGGGACTAATGGAATACAAAAGAAGGCATCATTGAAGACTAATACAGAATACCATGTCCTGGTGGTTGGTAGAATGACCAGCAGGGTGTAGGAATTAGGAGCAACTGGAGGTATATCCTCGGTGGCTTCACTGACTGTCCTGACATCCTTTACCAGGTCCCCAGCAGCCCATGGGGCTCTCGTGGTCAGACCAATCCCAGAATATGGAGCTCACCTGGGCAGGTACCCCACCCCCACCCCAGCCCACGGGGCTCTCGTGGTCAGGCCCCTCCCAGGATACAGAGCTACCCTTGCAGGTACCGTGGCAGGGCTGGGCACACAGGAACCGTGCACATAGCCCTCATTGCAGAGCACCCCCAGCTCACCTGTCGCTCAGAGCTGACACAGAGCACCTCAGAGCAGGACTTGAACTAACAAACAGCAGCTGCGACAGGTCTGTGACCCTGGGCATCACTCCGTGAGGCCTCCCTCCACCTGGTCTTCCAGAGACTTCCACTGCACCCGGGGCACCAGGCCTCTGTCTCCAACCACCACCCACCCCTCCTCTCCCTGACTCCTGGGTTCCTCTCATTAGGAGAGGGTTTTCTTGAAGTTGTCTCCCACTCATGGGCCAGATAAAATGATTAGAAAACAAGCCAAAGCTGCAGCCCCTTGTCTATCCTGACTCTCAGGAGCCCACACCTGTTCCTTGGACCTGGCCGGTTCAGCAAGTTCCATTTTCTGCAACTGTGAGCCCCTGAGGGGTGATGATTGGCTGACCTGGGCAGCCTTACCGTGCCGGCCAGCCCTCCCCAGGTGTGCCTGGGTTGAGATCAATATAAATACCACTCCAGGCAGCAAGAGCCCCTGCAGCCGTGCCTGACGGCATTTTCTCTGCCCTGTCAGCAGTCTCGGGGCTGGGCTGGTGGGAGGGAGTGAGAGGCCACGGCTTTGTGGGTGGCCCAGTGTGAGTGGGGCTCTGCTGGACTTTCTGCAGCAGTTGCCAGGCTGCCACCTGCTAAAGAAGAGGATGTGTCACCCATACCTGCTGCTGGAATTTCTCCCTGGGCAGAGGTGAGGAAGGAAAAAAGCAGTGGGGGCAGGGACAGGACGGGTATCTCAGGCAGGGAAATGGAAATCTTCCAGAAGAGCACCCAGGGCCAGGACCATCCTGGCTGGCCTGCAGGCACCAAGTCGGCCGGCATGCTGTCACTCGTGTGGCTCTATGGCCCTTCCTCTAGGCTTTCAAGTCCTTGTATATATTCAGGTGTTTTACCTGGGACGGGTGGGAATAGTTCAGCAGCAACTGGCCTGGGGCTCAGCTCACGTTTACTCACAGATGCCTCGGCACGGTGCCCCAGCTTTGCAATGAGGACACTTGTTGCGTGGGGGCTGCTGGCTGAATGGGAGACGATTCCCCACCACTGACCAACTTCAGAATTGTTTACAACTGGAGCAAGTGCCCTGATACGGTTTTCCTCTGTGTAACTGGTGGGTTCTGTGTTTTTTTTCTCTTTTTCGTTTTTGGTTCAAGGTAGATTTTATTCCTCTTTTTTGTATTTACAGATATAAGCATGGAAATAATTTATTCATATAAATACATGTATGTGCAGGGAATAATTGTTTTTTCTGTTTTATTTTTTAAATTTTATTTCTTTTTAATTTTGAATTTTATTTTATATTTTTATACAGCAGGTTCTTATTGATTATCTATTTTATACATATAAATGTATACATGCCAATCCCAGTCTCTCAACTCCTCCCACCACCACCCCCCCAACAGCTTTCCCCCCTTGTTGTCCATACGTTTGTTGTCTACATCTGTTGCTCTATTTATGCCTTGCAAAATGGTTAATCTGTACAGTTTTTCTAGGTTCCACATATATGCATGAATATACAAGATTTGTTTTTCTCTTTCTGACTTACTTCACTCTGTATGACAGTCTCTAGATCCATCGACGTCTCTACAAATGACCCAATTTCATTCCTTTTCATGGCTTAGTAATATTCCATTTTATATATGTACCACAGCTTTATGCATTCGTCTGTCTGTGGGCATTTAGGTTGCTTCCATTACCTCGATATTGTAAATAGTGATGCAATGAACATTGCGGTGAATGACTCTTTTTGATTTATGGTTTTGTCTGGGTATATGTCCAGTACTGGGATTGCTGTATCATATGGTAATTCTATTGTTAGTTTCTTAAGAAATTCCATATTGTTCTCCATAATGACTGTATCAATTTATATTCCCAACAATAGTGGAAGAGGGTTCCTTTTCTCCACACCCTTTCCAGCATTTTTTGTTTGTAGATTTTCAATGATGCCTATTCTACCAGGTGTGAGGTGATACCTCATTGTTGAATCCATTTCGTTGAGCAAGGGGTAGCTCTTGTCTATTACATATTTGGCTTATGGAACGGTATCTGTGCTAATTTCAAACTCTGCTTTTATGCAGCACCCCAACTCACCTTCCCCCTTAAGCAGGCATAAGTTGGTTTTCTAAACTTGAGACCCTGTTCTGTTTCGTAATTCAGTTCATGTGTAGCCAAGTTCACATTCCGTGTATTAGTGATACCTTATGATGTTTCTTTTTCTGTGTGACTTATTTCACTTAGAATCATCGTGCCTCAATGCACTCATTATGCTGGTACGGGCCTGGTGACATAGATTTCATTGCTGAGTGGTATTCTGTTGTACATAAGTACCGCAACTTCTTTATCCATTATTTGCTCTCTGGGATATTTAACTTGTGCCGTAGAAGAGATTTCTGTAAAAAGAGCCATCCCAAATTTTGGGGTTGCTGTGTCTTTTTGATATTAATTTCCCTAAGCTATAGGACCATAAGTGGAAGTGCCCTAGGCTCTGTTGCTTTGTTTTTTAGATGTTTCAGGAAACACCATACACATCTCCCGAGTGTCTGTTGGCAATTTACATCCCGCCCATCAGCATAACAAGGCTCCCAGTTCTCCATGGCCTGTCCTGCCTTTCTGGGTTTTACACTTTTTTCAGATGGCCCTTTTGACCGGGGGGAAGTGAGACTTCATTGTAGTGCAGATTTCCTTTGCAAGCTTGCTTGGTTGGCCAAAAAGGGCGTATGCGTTTTTTCCTGAATATATTCAGGAAAAAACGCATACGCCCTTTTGGCCAAGTGCATCATTGTGGACGTTCTGCCTCTTTTCCTATGCTTTCAATGCAATTCCAGTCTACCTCCTGAAATCGGTTTCCTGCAATTCTGCCCCGCTTTCAAGTCCTCTTGGCAGCCTTACTTCAGTCTATTTTTGGACGATAGCTGTCATTTATAACTCTGCAGGTTTGTGAATTACAGTGCCCCTGAGCTCCTTTCTTCAACTCGCTTTCTTGTGACCTGGCCGCAACACCGCAGGATGGCTTCAGGCCCTAATCTGGTTCCGGCCCGGCACGCTGAGCCTTTGGTTAATTCCTCTTCCTGGTGGGAAATGAGAGTTAAATTTGCCCGTTCAGACACCTCCAGCTAGCCTCTCATTGGTTCTCGCTATTCCTGTTCATCTTCCGCAGAAATTGCAAACTGGGCCAAACAGGAGGTTAAAGGCACTGACTCTCCAAGTCGGGAGAGTGTTAGTAAAGCGTCTGGAATGTTGCACCCGAGTACCAGGGGAGGAAAACTGAGACATATTTGAACACGTCTCAGGTTCACATGGTTGATCATACTCTGGGTTCCACATGCATCTTTTAGCTGAAGGAAGAATACCTAAAACCTGGAGAGTTGAGACCCGTGGAATGGGTACCATGCAATATGACTTCAAAGGGTCTTCATTTGCTCACCGAACCTCTCCAATCCTATCACTGCTGCGTTTATGCCCCTGTACACACGCTTGATTCTCTTTCGGAGACATAGCAATCCATAGGTTTTAAGATACTTACTAGTCAGGTACATTCTTAGGCGTTTAATATGCGGTGTTGAGTCCATTTCGTTGAGCAAGGAGTAGCTCTTGTCTATTCCATATTTGGCTTAAGGAACTTTATCTGTGCTCATTTCAATCTCTGGTTTTATGCAGCACCCCAACTCACCTTTACCCTTAAGCAAGCATAAGTTGTTTTTCTAAATTTGTTACCCAGTTCTGTTCTGTAATTCAGTTCCTGTGTAGCCAAGTTTCCATTCCGTGTATTACTGATATCTTATGATGTTTCTTTTTCTGTGTGACTTATTTCAGTTAGAATCATCATACCTGAATCCACTCATTGTGCTGCTAAGGGCCTGGTGACATAGATTTCATTGCTGAGTGATATTGCTTTGTAAGTAAAT
The DNA here is from genome assembly GCF_949987515.2 of Delphinus delphis. Lineage (NCBI taxonomy): Eukaryota > Metazoa > Chordata > Mammalia > Artiodactyla > Delphinidae > Delphinus > Delphinus delphis. The sequence continues at coordinate 901,557 of NW_027192708.1, read as the reverse complement.
ACCACAACTTCTTTATCCATTTTTCACTTTCTGAGATGTTGAACTTGTACTGAAAACGAGATTCTTGTAAACAGAGCCGTTCCAAACTTTGGGGTGGTTGTGTCTTTTTGATTTTAATTTCCCTAAGCTATAGGACCATAAGTGGAAGTGCCCTAGGCTCTGTTGCTTTGTTTTTTAGATGTTTCAGGAAACACCATACACTTCTCCCAAGTGTCTGCTGGCAATTTACATCCCGCCCATCAGCATAACAAGGCTCCCAGTTCTCAATGGCCTGTTGCCTTTCTGGATTTTACACTTTTTTCAGATGGCCCTTTTGACCGGGGGGAAGTGAGACTTCATTGTAGTGCAGATTTCCTTTGCAAGCTTGCTTGGTTGCCCAAAAAGGGCGTATGCGTTTTTTCCTGAATATATTCAGGAAAAAACGCATACGCCCTTTTTGGCCAAGTGCATCATTGTGGACGTTCTGCCTCTTTTCCTATGCTTTCAATGCAATTCCAGTCTACCTCCTGAAATCGGTTTCCTGCAATTCTGCCCCGCTTTCAAGTCCTCTTGGCAGCCTTACTTCAGTCTATTTTTGGACGATAGCTGTCATTTATAACTCTGCAGGTTTGTGAATTACAGTGCCCCTGAGCTCCTTTCTTCAACTCGCTTTCTTTTGAGCTGGCCGCAACACCGCAGGATGGCTTCAGGCCCTAATCTGGTTCCGGCCCGGCATGCTGAGCCTTTGGTTAATTCCTCTTCCTGGTGAGAAATGAGAGTTAAATTTGCCCGTCCAGACACCTCCAGCTAGCCTCTCATTGGTTCTCGCTATTCCTGTTCATCTTCCGCAGAAATTGCAAACTGGGCCAAACAGGAGGTTAAAGGCGCTGACTCTCCAAGTGGGGAGAGTGTTAGTAAAGCGTCTGGAATGTTGCACCCGAGTACCAGGGGAGGAAAACTGAGACATATTTGAACACGTCTCCCGTTCACATGGTTGATCATACTCTGGGTTCCACATGCATGTTTTAGCTGAAGGAAGAATACCTTAAACCTGGAGAGTTGAGACCCGTGTAATGGGTACCATGCAATATGACTTCAAAGGGTCTTCATTTGCTCACCGAACCTCTCCAATCCTATCACTGCTGCGTTTATGCCCCTGTACACACGCTTGATTCTCTTTTGGAGACATAGCAATTCATAGGTTTTAAGATACTTACTAGTCAGGTACATTCTTAGGCGTTTAATATGGGGTTTTGAGTCCATTTCGTTGAGCAAGGAGTAGCTCTTGTCTATTCCATGTTTGGCTTAAGGAACTTTATCTGTGCTCATTTCAATCCTGGTTTTATGCAGCACCCCAACTCACCTTTCCCCTTAAGCAAGCATAAGTTGGTTTTCTAAATTTGAGACCCTGTTCTGTTTTGGAATGCAGTTCCTGTGTAGCCAAGTTTACATTCCGTGTATTAGTGATATCTTATGATGTTTCTTTTTCTGTGTGACTTATTTCAGTTAGAATCATCGTACCTGAATCCACTCATTATGCTGCTACGGGCCTGATGACATAGATTTCATTGCTGAGTGATATTGCTTTGTAAGTGAATACCACAACTTCTTTATCCATTTTTCACTTTCTGCGATGTTGATCTTGTACTGTAAACGAGGTTCTTGTAAACAGAGCCGTTCCAAACTTTGGGGTGGCTGTGTCTTTTTGATTTTAATTTCCCTAAGCTATAGGACCATAAGTGGAAGTGCCCTAGGCTCTGTTGCTTTGTTTTTTAGATGTTTCAGGAAACACCATACACTTCTCCCGAGTGTCTGTTGGCAATTTACATCCCACCCATCAGCATAACAAGGCTCCCAGTTCTCCATGGCCTGTCCTACCTTTCTGGATTTTACACTTTTTTCAGATGGCCCTTTTGACCGGGGGGAAGTGAGACTTCATTGTAGTGCAGATTTCCTTTGCAAGTTTGCTTGGTTGGCCAAAAAGGGCGTATGCGTTTTATCCTGAATATATTCAGGAAAAAACGCATACGCCCTTTTTGGCCAAGTGCATCATTGTGGACGTTCTGCCTCTTTTCCTATGCTTTCAATGCAATTCCAGTCTACCTCCTGAAATCGGTTTCCTGCAATTCTGACCTGCTTTCAAGTCCTCTTGGCAGCCTTACTTCAGTCTATTTTTGGACGATAGCTGTCATTTATAACTCTGCAGGTTTGTGAATTACAGTGCCCCTGAGCTCCTTTCTTCAACTCGCTTTCTTGTGAGCTGGCCGCAACACCGCAGGATGGCTTCAGGCCCTAATCTGGTTCCGGCACGGCACGCTTAGCCTTTGGTTATTTCCTCTTCCTGGTGGGAAATGAGAGTTAAATTTGCCCGTCCAGACACCTCCAGCTAGTCTCTCATTGGTTCTCGCTATTCCTGTTCATCTTCCGCAGAAATTGCAAACTGGGCCAAACAGGAGGTTAAAGGCGCTGACTCTCCAAGTGGGGAGAGTGTTAGTAAAGCGTCTGGAATGTTGCACCCGAGTACCAGGGGAGGAAAACTGAGACATATTTGAACACGTCTCCCGATCACATGGTTGATCATACTCTAGGTTCCACATGCATGTTTTAGCTGAAGGAATAATACCTTAAACCTGGAGAGTTGAAACCCGTGGAATGGGTACCATGCAATATGACTTCAAAGGGTCTTCATTTGCTCACCGAACCTCTGCAATCCTATCACTGCTGCGTTTATGCCCCTGTACACATGCTTTATTCTCTTTCAGAGACATAGCAATCCATAGGTTTTAAGATACTTACTAGTCAGGTACATTCTTAGGCGTTTAATATGGGGTGTTGAGTCCATTTCGTTGAGCAAGGAGTAGCTCTTGTGTATTCCATATTTGGCTTAAGGAACTTTATCTGTGCTCATTTCAATCTCTGGTTTTATGCAGCACCCCTACTCACCTTTACCCTTAAGCAAGCATAAGTTGGTTTTCTAAATTTGAGTCCCTGTTCTGTTCTGTAATTCAGTTCCTGTGTAGCCAAGTTTACATTCCGTGTATTACTGATATCTTATGATGTTTCTTTTTCTGTGTGACTTATTTCAGTTAGAATCATCATACCTGAATCCACTCATTGTGCTGCTAAGGGCCTGGTGACATAGATTTCATTGCTGAGTGATATTGCTTTGTAAGTAAATACCACAACTTCTTTATCCATTTTTCACTTTCTGAGATGTTGAACTTGTACTGAAAACGAGATTCTTGTAAACAGAGCCGTTCCAAACTTTGGGGTGGCTGTGTCTTTTTGATTTTAATTTCCCTAAGCTATAGGACCATAAGTGGAAGTGCCCTAGGCTCTGTTGCTTTGTTTTTTAGATGTTTCAGGAAACACCATACACTTCTCCCAAGTGTCTGCTGGCAATTTACATCCCGCCCATCAGCATAACAAGGCTCCCAGTTCTCAATGGCCTGTTGCCTTTCTGGATTTTACACTTTTTTCAGATGGCCCTTTTGACCGGGGGGAAGTGAGACTTCATTGTAGTGCAGATTTCCTTTGCAAGCTTGCTTGGTTGGCCAAAAAGGGCGTATGCGTTTTTTCCTGAATATATTCAGGAAAAAACGCATACACCCTTTTTGGCCAAGTGCATCATTGTGGACGTTCTGCCTCTTTTCCTATGCTTTCAATGCAATTCCAGTCTACCTCCTGAAATCGGTTTCCTGCAATTCTGCCCCGCTTTCAAGTCCTCTTGGCAGCCTTACTTCAGTCTATTTTTGGACGATAGCTGTCATTTATAACTCTGCAGGTTTGTGAATTACAGTGCCCCTGAGCTCCTTTCTTCAACTCGCTTTCTTGTGAGCTGGCCGCAACACCGCAGGATGGCTTCAGGCCCTAATCTGGTTCCGGCCCGGCATGCTGAGCCTTTGGTTAATTCCTCTTCCTGGTGAGAAATGAGAGTTAAATTTGCCCGTCCAGACACCTCCAGCTAGCCTCTCATTGGTTCTCGCTATTCCTGTTCATCTTCCGCAGAAATTGCAAACTGTGCCAAACAGGAGGTTAAAGGCGCTGACTCTCCAAGTGGGGAGAGTGTTAGTAAAGCGTCTGGAATGTTGCACCCGAGTACCAGGGGAGGAAAACTGAGACATATTTGAACACGTCTCCCGTTCACATGGTTGATCATACTCTGGGTTCCACATGCATGTTTTAGCTGAAGGAAGAATACCTTAAACCTGGAGAGTTGAGACCCGTGTAATGGGTACCATGCAATATGACTTCAAAGGGTCTTCATTTGCTCACCGAACCTCTCCAATCCTATCACTGCTGCGTTTATGCCCCTGTACACACGCTTGATTCTCTTTTGGAGACATAGCAATTCATAGGTTTTAAGATACTTACTAGTCAGGTACATTCTTAGGCGTTTAATATGGGGTTTTGAGTCATTTTGGTTAAGCAAGGAGTAGCTCTTGTCTATTCCATGTTTGGCTTAAGGAACTTTATCTGTGCTCATTTCAATCCTGGTTTTATGCAGCACCCCAACTCACCTTTCCCCTTAAGCAAGCATAAGTTGGTTTTCTAAATTTGAGACCCTGTTCTGTTTTGGAATGCAGTTCCTGTGTAGCCAAGTTTACATTCCGTGTATTAGTGATATCTTATGATGTTTCTTTTTCTGTGTGACTTATTTCAGTTAGAATCATCATACCTGAATCCACTCATTGTGCTGCTAAGGGCCTGATGACATAGATTTCATTGCTGAGTGATATTGCTTTGTAAGTGAATACCACAACTTCTTTATCCATTTTTCACTTTCTGCGATGTTGAACTTGTACTGTAAACGAGGTTCTTGTAAACAGAGCCGTTCCAAACTTTGGGGTGGCTGTGTGTTTTTGATTTTAATTTCCCTAAGCTATAGGACCATAAGTGGAAGTGCCCTAGGCTCTGTTGCTTTGTTTTTTAGATGTTTCAGGAAACACCATACACTTCTCCCAAGTGTCTGTTGGCAATTTACATCCCGCCCATCAGCATAACAAGGCTCCCAGTTCTCAATGGCCTGTTGCCTTTCTGGATTTTACACTTTTTTCAGATGGCCCTTTTGACCGGGGGGAAGTGAGACTTCATTGTAGTGCAGATTTCCTTTGCAAGCTTGCTTGGTTGGCCAAAAAGGGCGTATGCGTTTTTCCTGAATATATTCAGGAAAAAACGCATACGCCCTTTTTGGCCAAGTGCATCATTGTGGACGTTCTGCCTCTTTTCCTATGCTTTCAATGCAATTCCAGTCTACCTCCTGAAATCGGTTTCCTGCAATTCTGCCCCGCTTTCAAGTCCTCTTGGCAGCCTTACTTCAGTCTATTTTTGGACGATAGCTGTCATTTATAACTCTGCAGGTGTGTGAATTACAGTGCCCCTGAGCTCCTTTCTTCAACTTGCTTTCTTGTGACCTGGCCGCAACACCGCAGGATGGCTTCAGGCCCTAATCTGGTTCCGGCACGGCACGCTGAGCCTTTGGTTATTTCCTCTTCCTGGTGGGAAATGAGAGTTAAATTTGCCCGTCCAGACACCTCCAGCTAGTCTCTCATTGGTTCTCGCTATTCCTGTTCATCTTCCGCAGAAATTGCAAACTGGGCCAAACAGGAGGTTAAAGGCGCTGACTCTCCAAGTGGGGAGAGTGTTAGTAAAGCGTCTGGAATGTTGCACCCGAGTACCAGGGGAGGAAAACTGAGACATATTTGAACACGTCTCCCGTTCACACGGTTGATCATACTCTGGGTTCCACATGCATGTTTTAGCTGAAGGAAGAATACCTTAAACCTGGAGAGTTGAGACCCGTGGAATGGGTACCATGCAATATGACTTCAAACGGTCTTCATTTGCTCACCGAACCTCTCCAATCCTATCACTGCTGCGTTTATGCCCCTGTACACACGCTTGATTCTCTTTTGGAGACATAGCAATCCATAGGTTTTAAGATACTTACTAGTCAGGTACATTCTTAGGCGTTTAATATGGGGTGTTGAGTCCATTTCGTTGAGCAAGGAGTATCTCTTGTCTATTCCATATTTGGCTTAAGGAACTTTATCTGTGCTCATTTCAATCTCTGGTTTTATGCAGCACCCCAACTCACCTTTCCCCTTAAGCAAGCATAAGTTGGTTTTCTAAATTTGAGACCCTGTTCTGTTCTGTAATTCAGTTCCTGTGTAGCCAAGTTTACATTCCGTGTATTACTGATATCTTATGATGTTTCATTTTCTGTGTGACTTATTTCAGTTAGAATCATCGTACCTGAATCCACTCATTATGCTGCTACGGGCCTGATGACATAGATTTCATTGCTGAGTGATACTGCATTGTACGTAAGTACCACAAGTTCTTTATCCATTTTTCACTTTCTGTGATATTGAACTTGTACGGTAAACGAGGTTCTTGTAAACGGAGGCGTCCCAAACTTTGGGGTGGCTGTGTCTTTTTGATTTTAATTTCCCTAAGCTATAGGACCATAAGTGGAAGTGCCCTAGGTTCTGTTGCTTTGTTTTTTAGATGTTTCAGGAAACACCATACACTTCTCCCAAGTGTCTGTTGGCAATTTACATCCCGCCCATCAGCATAACAAGGCTCCCAGTTCTCAATGGCCTGTTGCCTTTCTGGATTTTACACTTTTTTCAGATGGCCCTTTTGACCGGGGGGAAGTGAGACTTCATTGTAGTGCAGATTTCCTTTGCAAGCTTGCTTGGTTGGCCAAAAAGAGCGTATGCGTTTTTTCCTGAATATATTCAGGAAAAAACGCATACGCCCTTTTTGGCCAAGTGCATCATTGTGGACGTTCTGCCTCTTTTCCTATGCTTTCAATGCAATTCCAGTCTACCTCCTGAAATCGGTTTCCTGCAATTCTGCCCCGCTTTCAAGTCCTCTTGGCAGCCTTACTTCAGTCTATTTTTGGACGATAGCTGTCATTTATAACTCTGCAGGTTTGTGAATTACAGTGCCCCTGAGCTCCTTTCTTCAACTCGGTTTATTTTGAGCTGGCCGCAACACCGCAGGATGGCTTCAGGCCCTAATCTGGTTCTGGTACGGCACGCTGAGCCTTTGGTTATTTCCTCTTCCTGGTGGGAAATGAGAGTTAAATTTGCCCGTCCAGACACCTCCAGCTAGCCTCTCATTGGTTCTCGCTATTCCTGTTCATCTTCCGCAGAAATTGCAAACTGGGCCAAACAGGAGGTTAAAGGGACTGACTCTCCAAGTGGGGAGAGTGTTAGTAAAGCGTCTGGAATGTTGCACCCGAGTACCAGGGGAGGAAAACTGAGACATATTTGAACACGTCTCCCGTTCACATGGTTGATCATACTTGGGTTCCACATGCATGTTTTAGCTGAAGGAAGAATACCTTAAACGTGGAGAGTTGAGACCCCTGTAATGGGTACCATGCAATATGACTTCAAAGGGTCTTCATTTGCTCACCGAACCTCTCCAATCCTATCACTGCTGCGTTTATGCCCCTGTACACATGCTTGATTCTCTTTTGGAGACATAACAATCCATAGGTTTTACGATACTTACTAGTCAGGTACATTCTTAGGCGTTTAATATGCGGTGTTGAGTCCATTTCGTTGAGCAAGGAGTAGCTCTTGTCTCTTCCTAATTGACTTAAGGAACTTTATCTGTGCTCATTTCAATCTCTGGTTTTATGCAGCACCCCAACTCACCTTTACCCTTAAGCAAGCATAAGTTGGTTTTCTAAATTTGAGACCCTGTTCTGTTCTGTAATTCAGTTCCTGTGTAGCCAAGTTTACATTCCGTGTATTACTGATATCTTATGATGTTTCTTTTTCTGTGTGACTTATTTCAGTTAGAATCATCATACCTGAATCCACTCATTGTGATGCCAAGGGCCTGATGACATAGATTTCATTGCTGAGTGATATTGCTTTGTAAGTAAATACCACAACTTCTTTATCCATTTTTCACTTTCTGCGATGTTGAACTTGTACTGTAAACGAGGTTCTTGTAAACAGAGGCGTCCCAAACTTTGGGGTGGCTGTGTCTTTTTGATTTTAATTTCCCTAAGCTATAGGACCATAAGTGGCAGTGCCCTAGGCTCCGTTGCTTTGTTTTTTAGATGTTTCAGGAAACATCATACACTTCTCCCAAGTGTCTGTTGGCAATTTACATCCCGCCCATCAGCATAACAAGGCTCCCAGTTCTCCATGGCCTGTCCTGCCTTTCTGGATTTTACACTTTTTTCAGATGGCCCTTTTGACCGGGGGGAAGTGAGACTTCATTGTAGTGCAGATTTCCTTTGCAAGCTTGCTTGGTTGGCCAAAAAGGGCGTATGCGTTTTTTCCTGAATATATTCAGGAAAAAACGCATACGCCCTTTTTGGCCAAGTGCATCATTGTGGACGTTCTGCCTCTTTTCCTATGCTTTCAATGCAATTCCAGTCTACCTCCTGAAATCGGTTTCCTGCAATTCTGCCCCGCTTTCAAGTCCTCTTGGCAGCCTTACTTCAGTCTATTTTTGGACGATAGCTGTCATTTATAACTCTGCAGGTTTGTGAATTACAGTGCCCCTGAGCTCCTTTCTTCAACTCGCTTTCTTGTGACCTGGCCGCAACACCGCAGGACGGCTTCAGGCCCTAATCTGGTTCTGGCCCGGCATGCTGAGCCTTTGGTTAATTCCTCTTCCTGGTGGGATATGAGAGTTAAATTTGCCCGTCCAGACACCTCCAGCTAGCCTCTCATTGGTTCTCGCTATTCCTGTTCATCTTCCGCAGAAATTGCAAACTGGGCCAAACAGGAGGTTAAAGGGACTGACTCTCCAAGTGGGGAGAGTGTTAGTAAAGCGTCTGGAATGTTGCACCCGAGTACCAGGGGAGGAAAACTGAGACATATTTGAACACGTCTCCCGATCACATGGTTGATCATACTCTAGGTTCCACATACATGTTTTAGCTGAAGGAAGAATACCTTAAACCTGGGTAGTTGAAACCAGTGGAATGGGTACCATGCAATATGACTTCAAAGGGTCTTCATTTGCTCACCGAACCTCTGCAATCCTATCACTGCTGCGTTTATGCCCCTGTACACATGCTTGATTCTCTTTCGGAGACATAGCAATCCATAGGTTTTAAGATACTTACAAGTCAGGTACATTCTTAGGTGTTTAATATGCGGTGTTGAGTCCATTTCGTTGAGCAAGGAGTAGCTCTTGTCTATTCCATATTTGGCTTAAGGAACTTTATCTGTGCTCATTTCAATCTCTGGTTTTATGCAGCACCCCAACTCACCTTTACCCTTAAGCAAGCATAAGTTGTTTTTCTAAATTTGAGACCCTGTTCTGTTCTGTAATTCAGTTCCTGTGTAGCCAAGTTTCCATTCCGTGTATTACTGATATCTTATGATGTTTCTTTTTCTGTGTGACTTATTTCAGTTAGAATCATCATACCTGAATCCACTCATTGTGCTGTTAAGGGCCTGATGACATAGATTTCATTGCTGAGTGATATTGCTTTGTAAGTGAATACCACAACTTCTTTATCCATTTTTCCCTTTCTGCGATGTTGATCTTGTACTGTAAACGAGGTTCTTGTAAACAGAGCCGTTCCAAACTTTGGGGTGGTTGTGTCTTTTTGATTTTAATTTCCCTAAGCTATAGGACCATAAGTGGAAGTGCCCTAGGCTCTGTTGCTTTGTTTTTTAGATGTTTCAGGAAACACCATACACTTCTCCCAAGTGTCTGTTGGCAATTTACATCCCGCCCATCAGCATAACAAGGCTCCCAGTTCTCAATGGCCTGTTGCCTTTCTGGATTTTACACTTTTTTCAGATGGCCCTTTTGACCGGGGGGAAGTGAGACTTCATTGTAGTGCAAATTTCCTTTGCAAGCTTGCTTGGTTGGCCAAAAAGGGCGTATGCGTTTTTTCCTGAATATATTCAGGAAAAAACGCATACGCCCTTTTTGGCCAAGTGCATCATTGTGGACGTTCTGCCTCTTTTCCTATGCTTTCAATGCAATTCCAGTCTACCTCCTGAAATCGGTTTCCTGCAATTCTGCCCCGCTTTCAAGTCCTCTTGGCAGCCTTACTTCAGTCTATTTTTGGACGATAGCTGTCATTTATAACTCTGCAGGTTTGTGAATTACAGTGCCCCTGAGCTCCTTTCTTCAACTCGCTTTCTTGTGACCTGGCCGCAACACCGCAGGATGGCTTCAGGCCCTAATCTGGTTCCGGCCCGGCATGGTGAGCCTTTGGTTAATTCCTCTTCCTGGTGGGAAATGAGAGCAAATTTGCCCGTCCAGACACCTCCAGCTAGCCTCTCATTGGTTCTCGCTATTCCTGTTCATCTTCCGCAGAAATTGCAAACTGGGCCAAACAGGAGGTTAAAGGGACTGACTCTCCAAGTGGGGAGAGTGTTAGTAAAGCGTCTGGAATGTTGCACCCGAGTACCAGGGTACGAAAACTGAGACATATTTGAACACGTCTCCCGATCACATGGTTGATCATACTCTAGGTTCCACATGCATGTTTTAGCTGAAGGAAGAATACCTTAAACCTGGGTAGTTGAAACCCGTGGAATGGGTACCATGCAATATGACTTCAAAGGGTCTTCATTTGCTCACCGAACCTCTCCAATCCTATCACTGCTGCATTTATGCCCCTGTACACATGCTTGATTCTCTTTCGGAGACATAGCAATCCATAGGTTTTAAGATACTTACAAGTCAGGTACATTCTTAGGCGTTTAATATGCGGTGTTGAGTCCATTTCGTTGAGCAAGGAGTAGCTCTTGTCTATACCATATTTGGCTTAAGGAACTTTATCTGTGCTCATTTCAATCTCTGGTTTTATGCAGCACCCCAACTCACCTTTACCCTTAAGCAAGCATAAGTTGTTTTTCTAAATTTGAGACCCTGTTCTGTTCTGTAATTCAGTTCCTGTGTAGCCAAGTTTCCATTCCGTGTATTACTGATATCTTATGATGTTTCTTTTTCTGTGTGACTTATTTCAGTTAGTATCATCATACCTGAATCCACTCATTGTGCTGCTAAGGGCCTGATGACATAGATTTCATTGCTGAGTGATATTGCTTTGTAAGTGAATACCACAACTTCTTTATCCATTTTTCACTTTCTGCGATGTTGAACTTGTACTGTAAACGAGGTTCTTGTAAAAAGAGCCGTTCTAAACTTTGGGGTGGCTGTGTCTTTTTGATTTTAATTTCCCTAAGCTATAGGACCATAAGTGGAAGTGCCCTAGGCTCTGTTGCTTTGTTTTTTAGATGTTTCAGGAAACACCATACACTTCTCCCAAGTGTCTGTTGGCAATTTACATCCCGCCCATCAGCATAACAAGGCTCCCAGTTCTCAATGGCCTGTTGCCTTTCTGGATTTTACACTTTTTTCAGATGGCCCTTTTGACCGGGGGGAAGTGAGACTTCATTGTAGTGCAGATTTCCTTTGCAAGCTTGCTTGGTTGGCCAAAAAGGGCGTATGCGTTTTTTCCTGAATATATTCAGGAAAAAACGCATATGCCCTTTTTGGCCAAGTGCATCATTGTGGACGTTCTTCCTCTTTTCCTATGCTTTCAATGCAATTCCAGTCTACCTCCTGAAATCGGTTTCCTGCAATTCTGCCCCGCTTTCAAGTCCTCTTGGCAGCCTTACTTCAGTCTATTTTTGGATGATAGCTGTCATTTATAACTCTGCAGGTGTGTGAATTACAGTGCCCCTGAGCTCCTTTCTTCAACTTGCTTTCTTGTGACCTGGCCGCAACACCGCAGGATGGCTTCAGGCCCTAATCTGGTTCCGGCACGGCACGCTGAGCCTTTGGTTATTTCCTCTTCCTGGTGGGAAATGAGAGTTAAATTTGCCCGTCCAGACACCTCCAGCTAGTCTCTCATTGGTTCTCGCTATTCCTGTTCATCTTCCGCAGAAATTGCAAACTGGGCCAAACAGGAGGTTAAAGGCGCTGACTCTCCAAGTGGGGAGAGTGTTAGTAAAGCGTCTGGAATGTTGCACCCGAGTACCAGGGGAGGAAAACTGAGATATATTTGAACACGTCTCCCGTTCACATGGTTGATCATACTTGGGTTCCACATGCATGTTTTAGCTGAAGGAAGAATACCTTAAACCTGGAGAGTTAAGACCCGTGTAATGGGTACCATGCAATATGACTTCAAAGGGTCTTCATTTGCTCACCGAACCTCTCCAATCCTATCACTGCTGCGTTTATGCCCCTGTACACATGCTTGATTCTCTTTCGGAGACATAACAATCCATAGGTTTTAAGATACTTACTAGTCAGGTACATTCTTAGGCGTTTAATATGCGGTGTTGAGTCCATTCCGTTGAGCAAGGAGTAGCTCTTGTCTATTCCATATTTGACTTAAGGAACTTTATCTGTGCTCATTTCAATCTCTGGTTTTATGCAGCACCCCAACTCACCTTTACCCTTAAGCAAGCATAAGTTGGTTTTCTAAATTTGAGACCCTGTTCTGTTCTGTAATTCAGTTCCTGTGTAGCCAAGTTTACATTCCGTGTATTACTGATATCTTATGATGTTTCTTTTTCTGTGTGACTTACTTCAGTTAGAATCATCATACCTGAATCCACTCATTGTGCTGCTAAGGGCCTGATGACACAGATTTCATTGCTGAGTGATATTGCTTTGTAAGTAAATACCACAACTTCTTTATCCATTTTTCACTTTCTGCGATGTTGAACTTGTACTGTAAACGAGGTTCTTGTAAACAGAGGCGTCCCAAACTTTGGGGTGGCTGTGTCTTTTTGATTTTAATTTCCCTAAGCTATAGGACCATAAGTGGAAGTGCCATAGGCTCTGTTGCTTTGTTTTTTAGATGTTTCAGGAAACATCATACACTTCTCCCGAGTGTCTGTTGGCAATTTACATCCCGCCCATCAGCATAACAAGGCTCCCAGTTCTCCATGGCCTGTCCTGCCTTTCTGGATTTTACACTTTTTTCAGATGGCCCTTTTGACCGGGGGAAGTGAGACTTCATTGTAGTGCAGATTTCCTTTGCAAGCTTGCTTAGTTGGCCAAAAAGGGCGTATGCGTTTTTTCCTGAATATATTCAGGAAAAAACGCATACACCCTTTTTGGCCAAGTGCATCATTGTGGACGTTCTGCCTCTTTTCCTATGCTTTCAATGCAATTCCAGTCTACCTCCTGAAATCGGTTTCCTGCAATTCTGCCCCGCTTTCAAGTCCTCTTGGCAGCCTTACTTCAGTCTATTTTTGGACGATAGCTGTCATTTATAACTCTGCAGGTTTGTGAATTACAGTGCCCCTGAGCTCCTTTCTTCAACTCGTTTTCTTGTGACCTGGCCGCAACACCGCAGGATGGCTTCAGGCCCTAATCTGGTTCCGGCCCGGCATGGTGAGCCTTTGGTTAATTCCTCTTCCTGGTGGGAAATGAGAGTTAAATTTGCCCGTCCAGACACCTCCAGCTAGCCTCTCATTGGTTCTCGCTATTCCTGTTCATCTTCCGCAGAAATTGCAAACTGGGCCAAACAGGAGGTTAAAGGCGCTGACTCTCCAAGTGGGCAGAGTGTTAGTAAAGCGTCTGGAATGTTGCACCCGAGTACCAGGGGAGGAAAACTGAGACATATTTGAACACGTCTCCCGATCACATGGTTGATCATACTCTAGGTTCCACATGCATGTTTTAGCTGAAGGAAGAATACCTTAAACCTGGGTAGTTGAAACCCGTGGAATGGGTACCATGCAATTTGATTTCAAAGGGTCTTCATTTGCTCACCGAACCTCTCCAATCCTATCACTGCTGCGTTTATGCCCCTGTACACATGCTTGATTCTCTTTCGGAGACATAGCAATCCATAGGTTTTAAGATACTTACTAGTCAGGTACATTCTTAGGCGTTTAATATGGGGTGTTGAGTCCATTTCGTTGAGCAAGGAGTAGCTCTTGTCTATTCCATATTTGGCTTAAGGAACTTTATCTGTGCTCATTTCAATCTCTGGTTTTATGCAGCACCCCAACTCACCTTTACCCTTAAGCAAGAATAAGTTGGTTTTCTAAATTTGAGACCCTGTTCTGTTCTGTAATTTAGTTCCTGTGTAGCCAAGTTCCCATTCCGTGTATTACTGATATCTTATGATGTTTCTTTTTCTGTGTGACTTATTTCAGTTAGAATCATCATACCTGTATCCACTCATTGTGCTGCTAAGGGCCTGATGACACAGATTTCATTGCTGAGTGATATTGCTTTGTAAGTAAATACCACAACTTCTTTATCCATTTTTCCCTTTCTGCGATGTTGAACTTGTACGGTAAACGAGGTTCTTGTAAACAGAGGCGTCCCAAACTTTGGGGTGGTTGTGTCTTTTTGATTTTAATTTCCCTAAGCTATAGGACCATAAGTGGAAGTGCCCTAGGTTCTGTTGCTTTGTTTTTTAGATGTTTCAGGAAACACCATACACTTCTCCAGAGTGGTTGTTGGCAATTTACATCCCGCCCATCAGCATAACAAGGCTCCCAGTTCTCCATGGCCTGTCCTCCCTTTCTGGATTTTACACATTTTTCACATGGCCCTTTTGACCGAGGGGAAGTGAGACTTCATTGTAGTGCAGATTTACTTTGCAAGCTTGCTTGGTTGGCCAAAAAGGGCGTATGCGTTTTTTCCTGAATATATTCAGGAAAAAACGCATACGCCCTTTTTGGCCAAGTGCATCATTGTGGACGTTCTGCCTCTTTTCCTATGCTTTCAATGCAATTCCAGTCTACCTCCTGAAATCGGTTTCCTGCAATTCTGCCCCGCTTTCAAGTCCTCTTGGCAGCCTTACTTCAGTCTATTTTTGGACGATAGCTGTCATTTATAACTCTGCAGGTTTGTGAATTACAGTGCCCCTGAGCTCCTTTCTTCAACTCGCTTTCTTGTGACCTGGCCGCAACACCGCAGGATGGCTTCAGGCCCTAATCTGGTTCCGGCACGGCACGCTGAGCCTTTGGTTATTTCCTCTTCCTGGTGGGAAATGAGAGTTAAATTTGCCCGTCCAGACACCTCCAGCTAGTCTCTCATTGGTTCTCGCTATTCCTGTTCATCTTCCGCAGAAATTGCAAACTGGGCCAAACAGGAGGTTAAAGGCGCTGACTCTCCAAGTGGGGAGAGTGTTAGTAAAGCGTCTGGAATGTTGCACCCGAGTACCAGGGGAGGAAAACTGAGACATATTTGAACACGTCTCCCGTTCACATGGTTGATCATACTCTAGGTTCCACATGCATGTTTTAGCTGAAGGAAGAATACCTTAAACCTGGAGTGTTAAGACCCGTGTAATGGGTACCATGCAATATGACTTCAAAGGGTCTTCATTTGCTCACCGAACCTCTCCAATCCTATCACTGCTGCGTTTATGCCCCTGTACACATGCTTGATTCTCTTTCGGAGACATAGCAATCCATAGGTTTTACGATACTTACTAGTCAGGTACATTCTTAGGCGTTTAATATGCGGTGTTGAGTCCATTCCGTTGAGCAAGGAGTAGCTCTTGTGTATTCCATATTTGACTTAAGGAACTTTATCTGTGCTCATTTCAATCTCTGGTTTTATGCAGCACCCCAACTCACCTTTCCCCTTAAGCAAGCATAAGTTGGTTTTCTAAATTTGAGACCCTGTTCTGTTCTGTAATTCAGTTCCTGTGTAGCCAAGTTTACATTCCGTGTATTACTGATATCTTATGATGTTTCTTTTTCTGTGTGACTTACTTCAGTTAGAATCATCATACCTGAATCCACTCATTGTGCTGCTAAGGGCCTGATGACACAGATTTCATTGCTGAGTGATATTGCTTTGTAAGTAAATACCACAACTTCTTTATCCATTTTTCACTTTCTGCGATGTTGAACTTGTACTATAAACGAGGTTCTTGTAAACAGAGCCGTTCCAAACTTTGGGGTGGCTGTGTCTTTTTGATTTTAATTTCCCTAAGCTATAGGACCATAAGTGGAAGTGCCCTAGGTTCTGTTGCTTTGTTTTTTAGATGTTTCAGGAAACACCATACACTTCTCCCAAGTGTCTGTTGGCAATTTACATCCCGCCCATCAGCATAACAAGGCTCCCAGTTCTCCATGGCCTGTCCTGCCTTTCTGGATTTTACACTTTTTTCAGATGGCCCTTTTGACCGGGGGGAAGTGAGACTTCATTGTAGTGCAGATTTCCTTTGCAAGCTTGCTTGGTTGGCCAAAAAGGGCGTATGCGTTTTTTCCTGAATATATTCAGGAAAAAACGCATACGCCCTTTTTGGCCAAGTGCATCATTGTGGACGTTCTGCCTCTTTTCCTATGCTTTCAATGCAATTCCAGTCTACCTCCTGAAATCGGTTTCCTGCAATTCTGCCCCGCTTTCAAGTCCTCTTGGCAGCCTTACTTCAGTCTATTTTTGGACGATAGCTGTCATTTATAACTCTGCAGGTTTGTGAATTACAGTGCCCCTGAGCTCCTTTCTTCAACTCGGTTTCTTTTGAGCTGGCCGCAACACCGCAGAATGGCTTCAGGCCCTAATCTGGTTCTGGTACGGCACGCTGAGCCTTTGTTTATTTCCTCTTCCTGGTGGGAAATGAGAGTTAAATTTGCCCGTCCAGACACCTCCAGCTGGCCTCTCATTGGTTCTCGCTATTCCTGTTCATCTTCCGCAGAAATTGCAAACTGTGCCAAACAGGAGGTTAAAGGCGCTGACTCTCCAAGTGGGGAGAGTGTTAGTAAAGCGTCTGGAATGTTGCACCCGAGTACCAGGGGAGGAAAACTGAGACATATTTGAACACGTCTCCCGTTCACATGGTTGATCATACTTGGGTTCCACATGCATGTTTTAGCTGAAGGAAGAATACCTTAAACCTGGAGAGTTGAGACCCGTGTAATGGGTACCATGCAATATGACTTCAAAGGGTCTTCATTTGCTCACCGAACCTCTCCAATCCTATCACTGCTGCGTTTATGCCCCTGTACACATGCTTGATTCTCTTTTGGAGACATAGCAATCCATAGGTTTTACGATACTTACTAGTCAGGTACATTCTTAGGCGTTTAATATGCGGTGTTGAGTCCATTTCGTTGAGCAAGGAGTAGCTCTTGTCTATTCCTATTTGACTTAAGGAACTTTATCTGTGCTCATTTCAATCTCTGGTTTTATGCAGCACCCCAACTCACCTTTACCCTTAAGCAAGCATAAGTTGTTTTTCTAAATTTGAGACCCTGTTCTGTTCTGTAATTCAGTTCCTGTGTAGCCAAGTTTACATTCCGTGTATTACTGATATCTTATGATGTTTCTTTTTCTGTGTGACTTATTTCAGTTAGAATCATCATACCTGAATCCACTCATTGTGATGCTAAGGGCCTGATGACATAGATTTCATTGCTGAGTGATATTGCTTTGTAAGTAAATACCACAACTTCTTTATCCATTTTTCACTTTCTGCGATGTTGAACTTGTACTGTAAACGAGGTTCTTGTAAACAGAGCCGTTCCAATCTTTGGGGTGGCTGTGTCTTTTTGATTTTAATTTCCCTAAGCTATAGGACCATAAGTGGATGTGCCCTAGGCTCTGTTGCTTTGTTTTTTAGATGTTTCAGGAAACACCATACACTTCTCCCGAGTGTCTCTTGGCAATTTACATCCCGCCCATCAGCATAACAAGGCTCCCAGTTCTCAATGGCCTGTTGCCTTTCTGGATTTTACACTTTTTTCAGATGGCCCTTTTGACCGGGGGGAAGTGAGACTTCATTGTAGTGCAGATTTCCTTTGCAAGCTTGCTTAGTTGGCCAAAAAGGGCGTATGCGTTTTTTCCTGAATATATTCAGGAAAAAACGCATACGCCCTTTTTGGCCAAGTGCATCATTGTGGACGTTCTGCCTCTTTTCCTATGCTTTCAATGCAATTCCAGTCTACCTCCTGAAATCGGTTTCCTGCAATTCTGCCCCGCTTTCAAGTCCTCTTGGCAGCCTTACTTCAGTCTATTTTTGGACGATAGCTGTCATTTATAACTCTGCAGGTTTGTGAATTACAGTGCCCCTGAGCTCCTTTCTTCAACTCGTTTTCTTGTGACCTGGCCGCAACACCGCAGGATGGCTTCAGGCCCTAATCTGGTTCCGGCCCGGCATGCTGAGCCTTTGGTTAATTCCTCTTCCTGGTGGGAAATGAGAGTTAAATTTGCCCGTCCAGACACCTCCAGCTAGCCTCTCATTGGTTCTCGCTATTCCTGTTCATCTTCCGCAGAAATTGCAAACTGGGCCAAACAGGAGGTTAAAGGCGCTGACTCTCCAAGTGGGGAGAGTGTTAGTAAAGCGTCTGGAATGTTGCACCCGAGTACCAGGGGAGGAAAACTGAGACATATTTGAACACGTCTCCCGATCACATGGTTGATCATACTCTGGGTTCCACATGCATGTTTTAGCTGAAGGAAGAATACCTTAAACCTGGGTAGTTGAAACCCGTGTAATGGGTACCATGCAATTTGATTTCAAAGGGTCTTCATTTGCTCACCGAACCTCTCCAATCCTATCACTGCTGCGTTTATGGCCCTGTACACATGCTTGATTCTCTTTCGGAGACATAGCAATCCATAGGTTTTAAGATACTTACTAGTCAGGTACATTCTTAGGCGTTTAATATGGGGTGTTGAGTCCATTTCGTTGAGCAAGGAGTAGCTCTTGTCTATTCCATATTTGGCTTAAGGAACTTTATCTGTGCTCATTTCAATCTCTGGTTTTATGCAGCACCCCAACTCACCTTTACCCTTAAGCAAGCATAAGTTGTTTTTCTAAATTTGAGACCCTGTTCTGTTCTGTAATTCAGTTCCTGTGTAGCCAAGTTTCCATTCCGTGTATTACTGATATCTTATGATGTTTCTTTTTCTGTGTGACTTATTTCAGTTAGAATCATCATACCTGAATCCACTCATTGTGCTGCTAAGGGCCTGATGACACAGATTTCATTGCTGAGTGATATTGCTTTGTAAGTAAATACCACAATTTCTTTATCCATTTTTCACTTTCTGCGATGTTGAACTTGTACTGTAAACGAGGTTCTTGTAAACAGAGCCGTTCCAAACTTTGGGGTGGCTGTGTCTTTTTGATTTTAATTTCCCTAAGCTATAGGACCATAAGTGGAAGTGCCCTAGGTTCTGTTGCTTTGTTTTTTACATGTTTCAGGAAACACCATACACTTCTCCCGAGTGGTTGTTGGCAATTTACATCCCGCCCATCAGCATAACAAGGCTCCCAGTTCTCCATGGCCTGTCCTGCCTTTCTGGATTTTACACTTTTTTCAGATGGCCCTTTTGACCGGGGGGAAGTGAGACTTCATTGTAGTGCAGATTTCCTTTGCAAGCTTGCTTGGTTGGCCAAAAAGGGCGTATGCGATTTTCCTGAATATATTCAGGAAAAAACGCATACGCCCTTTTTGGCCAAGTGCATCATTGTGGACGTTCTGCCTCTTTTCCTATGCTTTCAATGCAATTCCAGTCTACCTCCTGAAATCGGTTTCCTGCAATTCTGACCCGCTTTCAAGTCCTCTTGGCAGCCTTACTTCAGTATATTTTTGGACGATAGCTGTCATTTATAACTCTGCAGGTTTGTGAATTACAGTGCCCCTGAGCTCCTTTCTTCAACTCGCTTTCTTTTGAGCTGGCCGCAACACCGCAGGATGGCTTCAGGCCCTAATCTGGTTCCGGTACGGCACGCTGAGCCTTTGGTTATTTCCTCTTCCTGTTGGGAAATGAGAGTTAAATTTGCCCGTCCAGACACCTCCAGCTAGCCTCTCATTGGTTCTCGCTATTCCTGTTCATCTTCCGCAGAAATTGCAAACTGGGCCAAACAGGAGGTTAAAGGGACTGACTCTCCAAGTGGGGAGAGTGTTAGTAAAGCATCTGGAATGTTGCACCCGAGTACCAGGGGAGGAAAACTGAGACATATTTGAACACGTCTCCCGTTCACATGGTTGATAATACTTGGGTTCCACATGCATGTTTTAGCTGAAGGAAGAATACCGTAAACCTGGAGAGTTGAGACCCGTGGAATGGGTACCATGCAATATGACTTCAAAGGGTCTTCATTTGCTCACCGAACCTCTCCAATCCTATCACTGCTGCGTTTATGCCCCTGTACACATGCTTGATTCTCTTTCGGAGACATAGCAATCCATAGGTTTTAAGATACTTACTAGTCAGGTACATTCTTAGACGTTTAATATGCGGTGTTGAGTCCATTTCGTTGAGCAAGGAGTAGCTCTTGTCTATTCCATATTTGACTTAAGGAACTTTATCTGTGCTCATTTCAATCTCTGGTTTTATGCAGCACCCCAACTCACCTTTCCCCTTAAGCAAGCATAAGTTGGTTTTCTAAATTTGAGACCCTGTTCTGTTCTGTAATTCAGTTCCTGTGTAGCCAAGTTTCCATTCCGTGTATTACTGATATCTTATGATGTTTCTTTTTCTGTGTGACTTATTTCAGTTAGAATCATCATACCTGAATCCACTCATTGTGCTGCTAAGGGCCTGATGACACAGATTTCATTGCTGAGTGATATTGCTTTGTAAGTAAATACCACAACTTCTTTATCCATTTTTCACTTTCTGCGATGTTGAACTTGTACTGTAAACGAGGTTCTTGTAAACAGAGGCGTCCCAAACTTTGGGGTGGCTGTGTCTTTTTGATTTTAATTTCCCTAAGCTATAGGACCATAAGTGGCAGTGCCCTAGGCTCTGTTGCTTCGTTTTTTAGATGTTTCAGGAAACACCATACACTTCTCCGGAGTGTCTGTTGGCAATTTACATCCCGCCCATCAGCATAACAAGGCTCCCAGTTCTCCATGGCCTGTCCTCCCTTTCTGGATTTTACACTTTTTTCAGATGGCCCTTTTGACCGGGGGGAAGTGAGACTTCATTCTAGTGCAGATTTCCTTTGCAAGCTTGCTTGGTTGGCCAAAAAGGGCGTATGCGTTTTTTCCTGAATATATTCAGGAAAAAACGCATACGCCCTTTTTGGCCAAGTGCATCATTGTGGACGTTCTGCCTCTTTTCCTATGCTTTCAATGCAATTCCAGTCTACCTCCTGAAATCGGTTTCCTGCAATTCTGCCCCGCTTTCAAGTCCTCTTGGCAGCCTTACTTCAGTCTATTTTTGGACGATAGCTGTCATTTATAACTCTGCAGGTTTGTGAATTACAGTGCCCCTGAGCTCCTTTCTTCAACTCGCTTTCTTGTGACCTGGCCGCAACACCGCAGGATGGCTTCAGGCCCTAATCTGGTTCCGGCCCGGCATGCTGAGCCTTTGGTTAATTCCTCTTCCTGGTGGGAAATGAGAGTAAATTTGCCCGTCCAGACACCTCCAGCTAGCATTTCATTGGTTCTCGCTATTCCTGTTCATCTTCCGCAGAAATTGCAAACTGGGCCAAACAGGAGGTTAAAGGGACTGACTCTCCAAGTGGGGAGAGTGTTAGTAAAGCGTCTGGAATGTTGCACCTGAGTACCAGGGGAGGAAAACTGAGACATATTTGAACACGTCTCCCGTTCACATGGTTGATCATACTTGGGTTCCACATGCATGTTTTAGCTGAAGGAAGAATACCTTAAACCTGGAGAGTTGAGACCCGTGTAATTTGTACCATGCAATGTGACTTCAAAGGGTCTTCATTTGCTCACCGAACCTCTCCAATCCTATCACTGCTGCGTTTATGCCCCTGTACACACGCTTGATTCTCTTTTGGAGACATAGCAATCCATAGGTTTTACGATACTTACTAGTCAGGTACATTCTTAGGCGTTTAATATGCGGTGTTGAGTCCATTTCGTTGAGCAAGGAGTAGCTCTTGTCTATTCCATATTTGACTTAAGGAACTTTATCTGTGCTCATTTCAATCTCTGGTTTTATGCAGCACCCCAACTCACCTTTCCCCTTAAGCAAGCATAAGTTGGTTTTCTAAATTTGAGACCCTGTTCTGTTCTGTAATTCAGTTCCTGTGTAGCCACGTTTACATTCCGTGTATTACTGATATCTTATGATGTTTGTTTTTCTGTGTGACTTACTTCAGTTAGAATCATCATACCTGAATCCACTCATTGTGCTGCTAAGGGCCTGATGACACAGATTTCATTGCTGAGTGATATTGCTTTGTAAGTAAATACCACAACTTCTTTATCCATTTTTCACTTTCTGCGATGTTGAACTTGTACTGTAAACGAGGTTCTTGTAAACAGAGCCGTTCCAAACTTTGGGGTGGCTGTGTCTTTTTGATTTTAATTTCCCTAAGCTATAGGACCATAAGTGGAAGTGCCCTAGGTTCTGTTGCTTTGTTTTTTAGATGTTTCAGGAAACACCATACACTTCTCCCGAGTGGTTGTTGGCAATTTACATCCCGCCCATCAGCATAACAAGGCTCCCAGTTCTCCATGGCCTGTTGCCTTTCTGGATTTTACACTTTTTTCAGATGGCCCTTTTGACCGGGGGGAAGTGAGACTTCATTGTAGTGCAGATTTCCTTTGCAAGCTTGCTTGGTTGGCCAAAAAGGGCGTATGCGTTTTTTCCTGAATATATTCAGGAAAAAACGCATACGCCCTTTTTGGCCAAGTGCATCATTGTGGACGTTCTGCCTCTTCTCCTATGCTTTCAATGCAATTCCAGTCTACCTCCTGAAATCGGTTTCCTGCAATTCTGCCCCGCTTTCAAGTCCTCTTGGCAGCCTTACTTCAGTATATTTTTGGATGATAGCTGTCATTTATAACTCTGCAGGTTTGTGAATTACAGTGCCCCTGAGCTCCTTTCTTCAACTCGCTTTCTTTTTAGCTGGCCGCAACACCGCAGGATGGCTTCAGGCCCTAATCTGGTTCCGGCACGGCACGCTGAGCCTTTGGTTAATTCCTCTTCCTGGTCGGAAATGAGAGTTAAATTTGCCCGTCCAGACACCTCCAGCTAGCCTCTCATTGGTTCTCGCTATTCCTGTTCATCTTCCGCAGAAATTGCAAACTGGGCCAAACAGGAGGTTAAAGGGACTGACTCTCCAAGTGGGGAGAGTGTTAGTAAAGCGTCTGGAATGTTGCACCCGAGTACCAGGGGAGGAAAACTGAGACATATTTGAACACGTCTCCCGATCACATGGTTGATCATACTCTGGGTTCCACATGCATGTTTTAGCTGAAGGAAGAATACCTAAAACCTGGGTAGTTGAAACCCGTGGAATGGGTACCATGCAATATGACTTCAAAGGGTCTTCATTTGCTCACCGAACCTCTCCAATCCTATCACTGCTGCGTTTATGCCCCTGTACACATGCTTGATTCTCTTTCGGAGACATAGCAATCCATAGGTTTTAAGATACTTACTAGTCAGGTACATTCTTAGGCGTTTAATATGCGGTGTTGAGTCCATTTCGTTGAGCAAGGAGTAGCTCTTGTCTATTCCATATTGGACTTAAGGAAATTTATCTGTGCTCATTTCAATCTCTGGTTTTATGCAGCACCCCAACTCACCTTTACCCTTAAGCAAGCATAAGTTGGTTTTCTAAATTTGAGACCCTGTTCTGTTCTGTAATTCAGTTCCTGTGTAGCCAAGTTTACATTCCGTGTATTACTGATATCTTATGATGTTTCTTTTTCTGTGTGACTTATTTCAGTTAGAATCATCATACCTGAATCCACTCATTGTGCTGCTAAGGGCCTGATGACACAGATTTCATTGTTGAGTGATATTGCTTTGTAAGTAAATACCACAACTTCTTTATCCATTTTTCACTTTCTGCGATGTTGAACTTGTACTGTAAACGAGGTTCTTGTAAACAGAGCCGTTCCAAACTTTGGGGTGGCTGTGTCTTTTTGATTTTAATTTCCCTAAGCTATAGGACCATAAGTGGAAGTGCCCTATGTTCTGTTGCTTTGTTTTTTAGATGTTTCAGGAAACACCATACACTTCTCCCGAGTGGTTGTTGGCAATTTACATCCCGCCCATCAGCATAACAAGGCTCCCAGTTCTCCATGGCCTGTCCTGCCTTTCTGGATTTTACACTTTTTTCAGATGTCCCTTTTGACCGGGGGGAAGTGAGACTTCATTGTAGTGCAGATTTCCTTTGCAAGCTTGCTTGGTTGGCCAAAAAGGGCGTATGCGTTTTTTCCTGAATATATTCAGGAAAAAACGCATACGCCCTTTCTGGCCAAGTGCATCATTGTGGACGTTCTGCCTCTTTTCCTATGCTTTCAATGCAATTCCAGTGTACCTCCTGAAATCGGTTTCCTGCAATTCTGCCCCGCTTTCAAGTCCTCTTGGCAGCCTTACTTCAGTCTATTTTCGGACGATAGCTGTCATTTATAACTCTGCAGGTTTGTGAATTACAGTGCCCCTGAGCTCCTTTCTTCAACTCGCTTTCTTGTGACCTGGCCGCAACACCGCAGGATGGCTTCAGGCCCTAATCTGGTTCCGGCACGCCACACTGAGCCTTTGGTTATTTCCTCTTCCTGGTGGGAAATGAGAGTTAAATTTGCCCGTCCAGACACCTCCAGCTAGTCTCTCATTGGTTCTCGCTATTCCTGTTCATCTTCCGCAGAAATTGCAAACTGGGCCAAACAGGAGGTTAAAGGCGCTGACTCTCCAAGTGGGGAGAGTGTTAGTAAAGCGTCTGGAATGTTGCATCCGAGTACCAGGGGAGGAAAACTGAGACATATTTGAACACGTCTCCCGTTCACATGGTTGATCATACTTGGGTTCCACATGCATGTTTTAGCTGAAGGAAGAATACCTTAAACCTGGAGAGTTAAGACCCGTGTAATGGGTACCATGCAATATGACTTCAAAGGGTCTTCATTTGCTCACCGAACCTCTCCAATCCTATCACTGCTGCGTTTATGCCCCTGTACACATGCTTGATTCTCTTTCGGACACATAGCAATCCATAGGTTTTAAGATACTTACTAGTCAGGTACATTCTTAGGCGTTTAATATGCGATTTTGAGTCCATTTCGTTGAGCAAGGAGTAGCTCTTGTCTATTCCATATTTGACTTAAGGAACTTTATCTGTGCTCATTTCAATCTCTGGTTTTACGCAGCACCCCAACTCACCTTTACCCTTAAGCAAGCATAAGTTGGTTTTCGAAATTTGAGACCCTGTTCTGTTCTGTAATTCAGTTCCTGTGTAGCCAAGTTTCCATTCCGTGTATTACTGATATCTTATGATGTTTCTTTTTCTGTGTGACTTACTTCAGTTAGAATCATCATACCTGAATCCACTGATTGTGCTGCTAAGGGCCTGATGACACAGATTTCATTGCTGAGTGATATTGCTTTGTAAGTAAATACCACAACTTCTTTATCCATTTTTCACTTTCTGCGATGTTGAACTTGTACTGTAAACGAGGTTCTTGTAAACAGAGCCGTTCCAAACTTTGGGGTGGCTGTGTCTTTTTGATTTTAATTTCCCTAAGCTATAGGACCATAAGTGGCAGTGCCCTAGGCTGTGTTGCTTTGTTTTTTAGATGTTTCAGGAAACACCATACACTTCTCCCGAGTGTCTGTTGGCAATTTACATCCCGCCCATCAGCATAACAAGGCTCCCAGTTCTCCATGGCCTGTCCTGCCTTTCTGGATTTTACACTTTTTTCAGATGGCCCTTTTGACCGGGGGGAAGTGAGACTTCATTGTAGTGCAGATTTCCTTTGCAAGCTTGCTTGGTTGGCCAAAAAGGGCGTATGCGTTTTTCCCTGAATATATTCAGGAAAAAACGCATACGCCCTTTTTGGCCAAGTGCATCATTGTGGACGTTCTGCCTCTTTTCCTATGCTTTCAATGCAATTCCAGTCTACCTCCTGAAATCGGTTTCCTGCAATTCTGCCCCGCTTTCAAGTCCTCTTGGCAGCCTTACTTCAGTCTATTTTTGGACGATAGCTGTCATTTATAACTCTGCAGGTTTGTGAATTACAGTGCTCCTGAGCTCCTTTGTTTAACTCGCTTTCTTGTGACCTGGCCGCAACACCGCAGGATGTCTTCAGGCCCTAATCTGGTTCTGGCACGGCACGCAGAGCCTTTGGTTAATTCCTCTTCCTGGTGGGAAATGAGAGTTAAATTTGCCCATCCAGACACCTCCAGCTAGTCTCTCATTGGTTCTCGCTATTCCTGTTCATCTTCCACAGAAATTGCAAACTGGGCCAAACAGGAGGTTAAAGGGACTGACTCTCCAAGTGGGGAGAGTGTTAGTAAAGCGTCTGGAATGTTGCACCCGAGTACCGAGGTACGAAAAGTGAGACATATTTGAACACGTCTCCCGATCACATGGTTGATCATACTCTAGGTTCCACATGCATGTTTTAGCTGAAGGAAGAATACCTAAAACCTGGGTAGTTGAAACCCGTGGAATGGGTACCATGCAATATGACTTCAAAGGGTCTTCATTTGCTCACCGAACCTCTCCAATCCTATCACTGCTGCGTTTATGCCCCTGTACACATGCTTGATTCTCTTTCGGAGACATAGCAATCCATAGGTTTTAAGATACTTACTAGTCAGGTACATTCTTAGGCGTTTAATATGCGGTGTTGAGTCCATTTCGTTGAGCAAGGAGTAGCTCTTGTCTATTCCATATTTGGCTTAAGGAACTTTATCTGTGCTCATTTCAATCTCTGGTTTTATGCAGCACCCCAACTCACCTTTCCCCTTAAGCAAGTATAAGTTGGTTTTCTAAATTTGAGACCCTGTTCTGTTCTGTAATTCAGTTCCTGTGTAGCCAAGTTTACATTCCGTGTATTACTGATATCTTATGATGTTTCTTTTTCTGTGTGACTTATTTCAGTTAGAATCATCATACCTGAATCCACTCATTGTGCTGCTAAGGGCCTGATGACACAGATTTCATTGCTGAGTGATATTGCTTTGTAAGTAAATACCACAACTTCTTTATCCATTTTTCACTTTCTGCGATGTTGAACTTGTACTGTAAACGAGGTTCTTGTAAACAGAGCCGTTCCAAACTTTGGGGTGGCTGTGTCTTTTTGATTTTAATTTCCCTAAGCTATAGGACCATAAGTGGAAGTGCCCTAGGTTCTGTTGCTTTGTTTTTTAGATGTTTCAGGAAACACCATACACTTCTCCCGAGTGGTTGTTGGCAATTTACATCCCGCCCATCAGCATAACAAGGCTCCCAGTTCTCCATGGCCTCTCCTGCCTTTCTGGATTTTACACTTTTTTCAGATGGCCCTTTTGACCGGGGGGAAGTGAGACTTCATTGTAGTGCAGATTTCCTTTGCAAGCTTGCTTGGTTGGCCAAAAAGGGCGTATGCGTTTTTTCCTGAATATATTCAGGAAAAAACGCATACGCCCTTTTTGGCCAAGTGCATCATTGTGGACGTTCTGCCTCTTTTCCTATGCTTTCAATGCAATTCCAGTGTACCTCCTGAAATCGGTTTCCTGCAATTCTGCCCCGCTTTCAAGTCCTCTTGGCAGCCTTACTTCAGTCTATTTTTGGACGATAGCTGTCATTTATAACTCTGCAGGTTTGTGAATTACAGTGCCCCTGAGCTCCTTTCTTCAACTCGCTTTCTTGTGACCTGGCCGCAACACCGCAGGATGGCTTCAGGCCCTAATCTGGTTCCGGCACGGCACGCTGAGCCTTTGGTTATTTCCTCTTCCTGGTGGGAAATGAGAGTTAAATTTGCCCGTCCAGACACCTCCAGCTAGCCTCTCATTGCTTCTCGCTATTCCTGTTCATCTTCCAAGAAATTTCAAACTGGGCCAAACAGGAGGTTAAAGGGACTGACTCTCCTAGTGGGGAGAGTGTTAGTAAAGCGTCTGGAATGTTGCACCCGAGTACCAGGGGAGGAAAACTGAGACATATTTGAACACGTCTCCCGATCACATGGTTGATCATACTCTAGGTTCCACATGCATGTTTTAGCTGAAGGAAGAATACCTTAAACCTGGGTAGTTGAAACCCGTGGAATGGGTACCATGCAATATGACTTCAAAGGGTCTTCATTTGCTCACCGAACCTCTCCAATCCTATCACTGCTGCGTTTATGCCCCTGTACACATGCTTGATTCTCTTTCGGAGACATAGCAATCCATAGGTTTTAAGATACTTACTAGTCAGGTACATTCTTAGACGTTTAATATGGGGTGTTGAGTCCATTTCGTTGAGCAAGGAGTAGCTCTTGTCTATTCCATATTTGGCTTAAGGAACTTTATCTGTGCTCATTTCAATCTCTGGTTTTATGCAGCACCCCAACTCACCTTTACCCTTAAGCAAGCATAAGTTGGTTTTCTAAATTTGAGACCCTGTTCTGTTCTGTAATTCAGTTCCTGTGTAGCCAAGTTTACATTCCGTGTATTACTGATATCTTATGATGTTTCTTTTTCTGTGTGACTTATTTCAGTTAGAATCATCATACCTGAATCCACTCATTGTGATGCTAAGGGCCTGATGACACAGATTTCATTGCTGAGTGATACTGCATTGTACGTAAGTACCACAAGTTCTTTATCCATTTTTCACTTTCTGCGATGTTGAACTTGTACTGTAAACGAGGTTCTTGTAAACAGAGCCGTTCCAAACTTTGGGGTGGCTGTGTCTTTTTGATTTTAATTTCCCTAAGCTATAGGACCATAAGTGGCAGTGCCCTAGGCTCTGTTGCTTTGTTTTTTAGATGTTTCAGGAAACACCATACACTTCTCACGAGTGTCTGTTGGCAATTTACATCCCGCCCATCAGCATAACAAGGCTCCCAGTTCTCAATGGCCTGTTGCCTTTCTGGATTTTACACTTTTTTCAGATGGCCCTTTTGACCGGGGGGAAGTGAGACTTCATTGTAGTGCAGATTTCCTTTGCAAGCTTGCTTGGTTGGCCAAAAAGGGCGTATGCGTTTTTTCCTGAATATATTCAGGAAAAAACGCATACGCCCTTTTTGGCCAAGTGCCTCATTGTGGACGTTCTGCCTCTTTTCCTATGCTTTCAATGCAATTCCAGTCTACCTCCTGAAATCGGTTTCCTGCAATTCTGCCCCGCTTTCAAGTCCTCTTGGCAGCCTTACTTCAGTCTATTTTTGGACGATAGCTGTCATTTATAACTCTGCAGGTTTGTGAATTACAGTGCCCCTGAGCTCCTTTCTTCAACTCGCTTTCTTGTGACCTGGCCGCAACACCGCAGGATGGCTTCAGGCCCTAATCTGGTTCCGGCCCGGCATGCTGAGCCTTTGGTTAATTCCTCTTCCTGGTGGAAAATGAGAGTTAAATTTGCCCGTCCAGACACCTCCAGCTAGCCTCTCATTGGTTCTCGCTATTCCTGTTCATCTTCCGCAGAAATTGCAAACTGGGCCAAACAGGAGGTTAAAGGGACTGACTCTCCAAGTGGGGAGAGTGTTAGTAAAGCGTCTGGAATGTTGCACCCGAGTACCAGGGGAGGAAAACTGAGACATATTTGAACACGTCTCCCGATCACATGGTTGATCATACTCTAGGTTCCACATGCATGTTTTAGCTGAAGGAAGAATACCTTAAACCTGGGTAGTTGAAACCCGTGGAATGGGTACCATGCAATATGACTTCAAAGGGTCTTCATTTGCTCACCGAACCTCTCCAATCCTATCACTGCTGCGTTTATGCCCCTGTACACATGCTTGATTCTCTTTCGGAGACATAGCAATCCATAGGTTTTAAGATACTTACTAGTCAGGTACATTCTTAGGCGTTTAATATGCGGTGTTGAGTCCATTTCGTTGAGCAAGGAGTAGCTCTTGTCTATTCCATATTTGGCTTAAGGAACTTTATCTGTGCTCATTTCAATCTCTGGTTTTATGCAGCACCCCAACTCACCTTTACCCTTAAGCAAGCATAAGTTGGTTTTCTAAATTTGAGACCCTGTTCTGTTCTGTAATTCAGTTCCTGTGTAGCCAAGTTTACATTCCGTGTATTAGTGATATCTTATGATGTTTCTTTTTCTGTGTGACTTATTTCAGTTAGAATCATCATACCTGAATCCACTCATTGTGCTACTAAGGGCCTGATGACACAGATTTCATTGCTGAGTGATATTGCTTTGTAAGTAAATACCACAACTTCTTTTTCCATTTTTCACTTTCTGCGATGTTGAACTTGTACTGTAAACGAGGTTCTTGTAAACAGAGCCGTTCCAAACTTTGGGGTGGCTGTGTCTTTTTGATTTTAATTTCCCTAAGCTATAGGACCATAAGTGGAAGTGCCCTAGGTTCTGTTGCTTTGTTTTTTAGATGTTTCAGGAAACACCATACACTTCTCCCGAGTGGTTGTTGGCAATTTACATCCCGCCCATCACCATAACAAGGCTCCCAGTTCTCCATGGCCTGTCCTGCCTTTCTGGATTTTACACTTTTTTCAGATGGCCCTTTTGACCGGGGGGAAGTGAGACTTCATTGTAGTGCAGATTTCCTTTGCAAGCTTGCTTGGTTGGCCAAAAAGGGCGTATGCATTTTTTCCTGAATATATTCAGGAAAAAACGCATACGCCCTTTTTGGCCAAGTGCATCATTGTGGACGTTCTGCCTCTTTTCCTATGCTTTCAATGCAATTCCAGTCTACCTCCTGAAATCGGTTTCCTGCAATTCTGCCCCGCTTTCAAGTCCTCTTGGCAGCCTTACTTCAGTCTATTTTTGGGCGATAGCTGTCATTTATAACTCTGCAGGTTTGTGAATTACAGTGCCCCTGAGCTCCTTTCTTCAACTCGCTTTCTTGTGACCTGGCCGCAACACCGCAGGATGGCTTCAGGCCCTAATCTGGTTCCGGCCCGGCATGCTGAGCCTTTGGTTATTTCCTCTTCTTGGTGGGAAATGAGAGTTAAATTTGCCCGTTCAGACACCTCCAGCTAGTCTCTCATTGGTTCTCGCTATTCCTGTTCATCTTCCGCAGAAATTGCAAACTGTGCCAAACAGGAGGTTAAAGGCGCTGACTCTCCAAGTCGGGAGAGTGTTAGTAAAGCGTCTGGAATGTTGCACCCGAGTACCAGGGGAGGAAAACTGAGACATATTTGAACACGTCTCCCGATCACATGGTTGATCATACTCTGGGTTCCACATGCATGTTTTAGCTGAAGGAAGAATACCTTAAACCTGGGTAGTTGCAACCCGTGGAATGGGTACCATGCAATATGATTTCAAAGGGTCTTCATTTGCTCAGGAACCTCTCCAATCCTATCACTGCTGCGTTTATGCCCCTGTACACATGCTTGATTCTCTTTCGGAGACATAGCAATCCATAGGTTTTAAGATACTTACTAGTCAGGTACATTCTTAGGCGTTTAATATGCGGTGTTGAGTCCATTTCGTTGAGCAAGGAGTAGCTCTTGTCTATTCCATATTTGGCTTAAGGAACTTTATCTGTGCTCATTTCAATCTCTGGTTTTATGCAGCACCCCAACTCACCTTTCTCCTTAAGCAAGCATAAGTTGGTTTTCTAAATTTGAGACCCTGTTCTGTTCTGTAATTCAGTTCCTGTGTAGCCAAGTTTACATTCCGTGTATTACTGATATCTTATGATGTTTCTTTTTCTGTGTGACTTATTTCAGTTAGAATCATCATACCTGAATCCACTCATTGTGATGCTAAGGGCCTGATGACACAGATTTCATTGCTGAGTGATACTGCATTGTACGTAAGTACCACAAGTTCTTTATCCATTTTTCACTTTCTGCGATGTTGAACTTGTACTGTAAACGAGGTTCTTGTAAACAGAGCCGTTCCAAACTTTGGGGTGGCTGTGTCTTTTTGATTTTAATTTCCCTAAGCTATAGGACCATAAGTGGAAGTGCCCTAGGCTCTGTTGCTTTGTTTTTTAGATGTTTCAGGAAACACCATACACTTCTCCCAAGTGTCTGTTGGCAATTTACATCCCACCCATCAGCATAACAAGGCTCCCAGTTCTCAATGGCCTGTTGCCTTTCTGGATTTTACACTTTTTTCAGATGGCCCTTTTGACCGGGGGGAAGTGAGACTTCATTGTAGTGCAGATTTCCTTTGCAAGCTTGCTTGGTTGGCCAAAAAGGGCGTATGCGTTTTTTCCTGAATATATTCAGGAAAAAACGCATACGCCCTTTCTGGCCAAGTGCATCATTGTGGACGTTCTGCCTCTTTTCCTATGCTTTCAATGCAATTCCAGTCTACCTCCTGAAATCGGTTTCCTGCAATTCTGCCCCGCTTTCAAGTCCTCTTGGCAGCCTTACTTCAGTCTATTTTTGGACGATAGCTGTCATTTATAACTCTGCAGGTTTGTGAATTACAGTGCCCCTGAGCTCCTTTCTTCAACTCGCTTTCTTGTGACCTGGCCGCAACACCGCAGGATGGCTTCAGGCCCTAATCTGGTTCCGGCCCGGCATGCTGAGCCTTTGGTTATTTCCTCCTCCTGGTGGGAAATGAGAGTTAAATTTGCCCGTCCAGACACCTGCAGCTAGCCTCTCATTGGTTCTCGCTATTCCTGTTCATCTTCCGCAGAAATTGCAAACTGGGCCAAACAGGAGGTTAAAGGGACTGACTCTCCAAGTGGGGAGAGTGTTAGTAAAGCGTCTGGAATGTTGCACCCGAGTACCAGGGGAGGAAAACTGAGACATATTTGAACACGTCTCCCGATCACATGGTTGATCATACTCTAGGTTCCACATGCATGTTTTAGCTGAAGGAAGAATACCTTAAACCTGGGTAGTTGAAACCCGTGGAATGGGTACCATGCAATATGACTTCAAAGGGTCTTCATTTGCTCACCGAACCTCTCCAATCCTATCACTGCTGCGTTTATGCCCCTGTACACATGCTTGATTCTCTTTCGGAGACATAGCAATCCATAGGTTTTAAGATACTTACTAGTCAGGTACATTCTTAGGCGTTTAATATGGGGTGTTGAGTCCATTTCGTTGAGCAAGGAGTAGCTCTTGTCTATTCCATATTTGACTTAAGGAACTTTATCTGTGCTCATTTCAATCTCTGGTTTTATGCAGCACCCCAACTCACCTTTACCCTTAAGCAAGCATAAGTTGGTTTTCGAAATTTGAGACCCTGTTCTGTTCTGTAATTCAGTTCCTGTGTAGCCAAGTTTACATTCCGTGTATTACTGATATCTTATGATGTTTCTTTTTCTGTGTGACTTATTTCAGTTAGAATCATCATACCTGAATCCACTCATTGTGCTGCTAAGGGCCTGATGACACAGATTTCATTGCTGAGTGATATTGCTTTGTAAGTAAATACCACAACTTCTTTATCCATTTTTCACTTTCTGCGATGTTGAACTTGTACTGTAAACGAGGTTCTTGTAAACAGAGCCGTTCCAAACTTTGGGGTGGCTGTGTCTTTTTGATTTTAATTTCCCTAAGCTATAGGACCATAAGTGGAAGGACCCTAGGTTCTGTTGCTTTGTTTTTTAGATGTTTCAGGAAACACCATACACTTCTCCCGAGTGGTTGTTGGCAATTTACATCCCGCCCATCAGCATAACAAGGCTCCCAGTTCTCCATGGCCTGTCCTGCCTTTCTGGATTTTACACTTTTTTCAGATGGCCCTTTTAACCGGGGGGAAGTGAGACTTCATTGTAGTGCAGATTTCCTTTGCAAGCTTGCTTGGTTGGCCAAAAAGGGCGTATGCGTTTTTTCCTGATTCAGGAAAAAACGCATATGCCCTTTTTGGCCAAGTGCATCATTGTGGACGTTCTGCCTCTTTTCCTATGCTTTCAATGCAATTCCAGTGTACCTCCTGAAATCGGTTTCCTGCAATTCTGCCCCGCTTTCAAGTCGTCTTGGCAGCCTTACTTCGGTATATTTTTGGACGATAGCTGTCATTTATAACTCTGCAGGTTTGTGAATTACAGTGTCCCTGAGCTCCTTTCTTCAACTCGGTTTCTTTTGAGCTGGCCGCAACACCGCAGGATGGCTTCAGGCCCTAATCTGGTTCCGGTACGGCACGCTGAGCCTTTCGTTGTTTCCTCTTCCTGTTGGGAAATGAGAGTTAAATTTGCCCGTCCAGACACCTCCAGCTAGCCTCTCATTGGTTCTCGCTATTCCTGTTCATCTTCCGCAGAAATTGCAAACTGTGCCAAACAGGAGGTTAAAGGCGCTGACTCTCCAAGTGGGGAGAGTGTTAGTAAAGCGTCTGGAATGTTGCACCCGAGTACCAGGGGAGGAAAACTGAGACATATTTGAACACGTCTCCCGATCACATGGTTGATCATACTCTGGGTTCCACATGCATGTTTTAGCTGAAGGAAGAATACCTAAAACCTGGGTAGTTGAAACCCGTGGAATGGGTACCATGCAATATGACTTCAAAGGGTCTTCATTTGCTCACCGAACCTCTCCAATCCTATCACTGCTGCGTTTATGCCCCTGTACACATGCTTGATTCTCTTTCGGAGACATAGCAATCCATAAGTTTTAAGATACTTACTAGTCAGGTACATTCTTAGGCGTTTAATATGCGGTGTTGAGTCCATTTCATTGAGCAAGGAGTAGCTCTTGTCTATTCCATATTTGACTTAAGGAACTTTATCTGTGCTCATTTCAATCTCTGGTTTTATGCAGCAACCCAACTCACCTTTCCCCTTAAGCAAGCATAAGTTGGTTTTCTAAATTTGAGAACCTGTTCTGTTCTGTAATTCAGTTCCTGTGTAGCCAAGTTTACATTCCGTGTATTAGTGATATCTTATGATGTTTCTTTTTCTGTGTGACTTATTTCAGTTAGAATCATCATACCTGAATCCACTCATTGTGCTGTTAAGGGCCTGATGACACAGATTTCATTGCTGAGTGATATTGCTTTGTAAGTAAATACCACAACTTCTTTATCCATTTTTCACTTTCTGCGATGTTGAACTTGTACTGTAAACGAGGTTCTTGTAAACAGAGCCGTTCCAAACTTTGGGGTGGCTGTGTCTTTTTATTTTAATTTCCCTAAGCTATAGGACCATAAGTGGAAGTGCCCTAGGTTCTGTTGCTTTGTTTTTTAGATGTTTCAGGAAACACCATACACTTCTCCCGAGTGGTTGTTGGCAATTTACATCCCGCCCATCAGCATAACAAGGCTCCCAGTTCTCCATGGCCTGTCCTGCCTTTCTGGATTTTACACTTTTTTCAGATGGCCCTTTTGACCGGGGGGAAGTGAGACTTCATTGTAGTGCAGATTTCCTTTGCAAGCTTGCTTGGTTGGCCAAAAAGGGCGTATGCGTTTTTTCCTGAATATATTCAGGAAAAAACGCATACGCCCTTTCTGGCCAAGTGCATCATTGTGGACGTTCTGCCTCTTTTCCTATGCTTTCAATGCAATTCCAGTCTACCTCCTGAAATCGGTTTCCTGCAATTCTGCCCCGCTTTCAAGTCCTCTTGGCAGCCTTACTTCAGTCTATTTTTGGACGATAGCTGTCATTTATAACTCTGCAGGTTTGTGAATTACAGTGCCCCTGAGCTCCTTTCTTCAACTCGCTTTCTTGTGACCTGGCCGCAACACCGCAGGATGGCTTCAGGCCCTAATCTGGTTCCGGCCCGGCATGCTGAGCCTTTGGTTATTTCCTCCTCCTGGTGGGAAATGAGAGTTAAATTTGCCCGTCCAGACACCTCCAGCTAGCCTCTCATTGGTTCTCGCTATTCCTGTTCATCTTCCGCAGAAATTGCAAACTGGGCCAAACAGGAGGTTAAAGGGACTGACTCTCCAAGTGGGGAGAGTGTTAGTAAAGCGTCTGGAATGTTGCACCCGAGTACCAGGGGAGGAAAACTGAGACATATTTGAACACGTCTCCCGATCACATGGTTGATCATACTCTAGGTTCCACATGCATGTTTTAGCTGAAGGAAGAATACCTAAAACCTGGGTAGTTGAAACCCGTGGAATGGGTACCATGCAATATGACTTCAAAGGGTCTTCATTTGCTCACCGAACCTCTCCAATCCTATCACTGCTGCGTTTATGCCCCTGTACACATGCTTGATTCTCTTTCGGAGACATAGCAATCCATAGGTTTTAAGATACTTACTAGTCAGGTACATTCTTAGGCGTTTAATATGGGGTGTTGAGTCCATTTCGTTGAGCAAGGAGTAGCTCTTGTCTATTCCATATTTGACTTAAGGAACTTTATCTGTGCTCATTTCAATCTCTGGTTTTATGCAGCACCCCAACTCACCTTTACCCTTAAGCAAGCATAAGTTGGTTTTCGAAATTTGAGACCCTGTTCTGTTCTGTAATTCAGTTCCTGTGTAGCCAAGTTTACATTCCGTGTATTACTGATATCTTATGATGTTTCTTTTTCTGTGTGACTTATTTCAGTTAGAATCATCATACCTGAATCCACTCATTGTGCTGCTAAGGGCCTGATGACACAGATTTCATTGCTGAGTGATATTGCTTTGTAAGTAAATACCACAACTTCTTTATCCATTTTTCACTTTCTGCGATGTTGAACTTGTACTGTAAACGAGGTTCTTGTAAACAGAGCCGTTCCAAACTTTGGGGTGGCTGTGTCTTTTTGATTTTAATTTCCCTAAGCTATAGGACCATAAGTGGAAGTGCCCTAGGTTCTGTTGCTTTGTTTTTTAGATGTTTCAGGAAACACCATACACTTCTCCCGAGTGGTTGTTGGCAATTTACATCCCGCCCATCAGCATAACAAGGCTTCCAGTTCTCCATGGCCTGTCCTGCCTTTCTGGATTTTACACTTTTTTCAGATGGCCCTTTTAACCGGGGGGAAGTGAGACTTCATTGTAGTGCAGATTTCCTTTGCAAGCTTGCTTGGTTGGCCAAAAAGGGCGTATGCGTTTTTTCCTGAATATATTCAGGAAAAAACGCATACGCCCTTTTTGGCCAAGTGCATCATTGTGGACGTTCTGCCTCTTTTCCTATGCTTTCAATGCAATTCCAGTCTACCTCCTGAAATCGGTTTCCTGCAATTCTGCCCCGCTTTCAAGTCGTCTTGGCAGCCTTACTTCGGTATATTTTTGGACGATAGCTGTCATTTATAACTCTGCAGGTTTGTGAATTACAGTGCCCCTGAGCTCCTTTCTTCAACTCGGTTTCTTTTGAGCTGGCCGCAACACCGCAGGATGGCTTCAGGCCCTAATCTGGTTCCGGTACGGCACGCTGAGCCTTTCGTTGTTTCCTCTTCCTGTTGGGAAATGAGAGTTAAATTTGCCCGTCCAGACACCTCCAGCTAGCCTCTCATTGGTTCTCGCTATTCCTGTTCATCTTCCGCAGAAATTGCAAACTGTGCCAAACAGGAGGTTAAAGGCGCTGACTCTCCAAGTGGGGAGAGTGTTAGTAAAGCGTCTGGAATGTTGCACCCGAGTACCAGGGGAGGAAAACTGAGACATATTTGAACACGTCTCCCGATCACATGGTTGATCATACTCTGGGTTCCACATGCATGTTTTAGCTGAAGGAAGAATACCTAAAACCTGGGTAGTTGAAACCCGTGGAATGGGTACCATGCAATATGACTTCAAAGGGTCTTCATTTGCTCACCGAACCTCTCCAATCCTATCACTGCTGCGTTTATGCCCCTGTACACATGCTTGATTCTCTTTCGGAGAAATAGCAATCCATAAGTTTTAAGATACTTACTAGTCAGGTACATTCTTAGGCGTTTAATATGCGGTGTTGAGTCCATTTCGTTGAGCAAGGAGTAGCTCTTGTCTATTCCATATTTGACTTAAGGAACTTTATCTGTGCTCATTTCAATCTCTGGTTTTATGCAGCAACCCAACTCACCTTTCCCCTTAAGCAAGCATAAGTTGGTTTTCTAAATTTGAGAACCTGTTCTGTTCTGTAATTCAGTTCCTGTGTAGCCAAGTTTACATTCCGTGTATTAGTGATATCTTATGATGTTTCTTTTTCTGTGTGACTTATTTCAGTTAGAATCATCATACCTGAATCCACTCATTGTGCTGCTAAGGGCCTGATGACACAGATTTCATTGCTGAGTGATATTGCTTTGTAAGTAAATACCACAACTTCTTTATCCATTTTTCACTTTCTGTGATGTTGAACTTGTACTGTAAACGAGGTTCTTGTAAACAGAGCCGTTCCAAACTTTGGGGTGGCTGTGTCTTTTTATTTTAATTTCCCTAAGCTATAGGACCATAAGTGGAAGTGCCCTAGGTTCTGTTGCTTTGTTTTTTAGATGTTTCAGGAAACACCATACACTTCTCCCGAGTGGTTGTTGGCAATTTACATCCCGCCCATCAGCATAACAAGGCTCCCAGTTCTCCATGGCCTGTCCTGCCTTTCTGGATTTTACACTTTTTTCAGATGGCCCTTTTGACCGGGGGGAAGTGAGACTTCATTGTAGTGCAGATTTCCTTTGCAAGCTTGCTTGGTTGGCCAAAAAGGGCATATGTGTTTTTTCCTGAATATATTCAGGAAAAAACGCATACGCCCTTTTTGGCCAAGTGCATCATTGTGGACGTTCTGCCTCTTTTCCTATGCTTTCAATGCAATTCCAGTCTACCTCCTGAAATCGGTTTCCTGCAATTCTGCCCCGCTTTCAAGTCCTCTTGGCAGCCTTACTTCAGTATATTTTTGGACGATAGCTGTCATTTATAACTCTGCAGGTTTGTGAATTACAGTGCCCCTGAGCTCCTTTCTTCAACTCGCTTTCTTTTGAGCTGGCCGCAACACCGCAGGATGGCTTCAGGCCCTAATATGGTTCCGGTACGGCATGCTGAGCCTTTGGTTAATTCCTCTTCCTGGTGGGAAATGAGAGTTAAATTTGCCCGTCCAGACACCTCCAGCTAGCCTCTCATTGGTTCTCGCTATTCCTGTTCATCTTCCGCAGAAATTGCAAACTGTGCCAAACAGGAGGCTAAAGGCGCTGACTCTCCAAGTGGGGAGATTGTTAGTAAAGCGTCTGGAATGTTGCACCCGAGTACCAGGGGAGGAAAACTGAGACATATTTGAACACGTCTCCCGATCACATGGTTGATCATACTCTGGGTTCCACATGCATGTTTTAGCTGAAGGAAGAATACCTAAAACCTGGGTAGTTGAAACCCGTGGAATGGGTACCATGCAATATGACTTCAAAGGGTCTTCATTTGCTCACCGAACCTCTCCAGTCCTATCACTGCTGCGTTTATGCCCCTGTACACATGCTTGATTCTCTTTCGGAGACATAGCAATCCATAGGTTTTAAGATACTTACTAGTCTGGTACATTTTAGGCGTTTAATATGCGGTGTTGAGTCCATTTCGTTGAGCAAGGAGTAGCTCTTGTCTATTCCATATTTGGCTTAAGGAACTTTATCTGTGCTCATTTCAATCTCTGGTTTTATGCAGCAACCCAACTCACCTTTCCCCTTAAGCAAGCATAAGTTGGTTTTCTAAATTTGAGAACCTGTTCTGTTTTGGAATTCAGTTCCTGTGTAGCCAAGTTTACATTCCGTGTATTAGATATATCTTATGATGTTTCTTTTTCTATGTGACTTATTTCAGTTAGAATCATCGTACCTGAATCTACTCATTATGCTGCTACGGGCCTGATGACATAGATTTCATTGCTGAGTGATACTGCATTGTACGTAAGTACCACAAGTTCTTTATCCATTTTTCACTTTCTGCGATGTTGAACTTGTACTGTAAACGAGGTTCTTGTAAACAGAGCCGTTCCAAACTTGGGGTGGCTGTGTCTTTTTTATTTAATTTCCCTAAGCTATAGGACCATAAGTGGAAGTGCCCTAGGTTCTGTTGCTTTGTTTTTTAGATGTTTCAGGAAACACCATACACTTCTCCCAAGTGTCTGTTGGCAATTTACATCCCGCCCATCAGCATAACAAGGCTCCCAGTTCTCCATGGCCTGTTGCCTTTCTGGATTTTACACTTTTTTCAGATGTCCCTTTTGACCGGGGGAAGTGA
Source organism: Delphinus delphis (assembly GCF_949987515.2). Taxonomy (NCBI): domain Eukaryota; kingdom Metazoa; phylum Chordata; class Mammalia; order Artiodactyla; family Delphinidae; genus Delphinus; species Delphinus delphis. The sequence goes on along the minus strand of NW_027192708.1, from coordinate 861,774 downwards.
GACTTCATTGTAGTGCAGATTTGCTTTGCAAGCTTGCTTGGTTGGCCAAAAAGGGCGTATGCGTTTTTTCCTGAATATATTCAGGAAAAAACGCATACGCCCTTTTTGGCCAAGTGCATCATTGTGGACGTTCTGCCTCTTTTCCTATGCTTTCAATGCAATTCCAGTCTACCTCCTGAAATCGGTTTCCTGCAATTCTGCCCCGCTTTCAAGTCCTCTTGGCAGCCTTACTTCAGTCTATTTTTGGACGATAGCTGTCATTTATAACTCTGCAGGTTTGTGAATTACAGTGCCCCTGAGCTCCTTTCTTCAACTCGCTTTCTTGTGACCTGGCCGCAACACCGCAGGATGGCTTCAGGCCCTAATCTGGTTCTGGCCCGGCATGCTGAGCCTTTGGTTAATTCCTCTTCCTGGTGGGAAATGAGAGTTAAATTTGCCCGTCCAGACACCTCCAGCTAGCCTCTCATTGGTTCTCGCTATTCCTGTTCATCTTCCGCAGAAATTGCAAACTGGGCCAAACAGGAGGTTAAAGGGACTGACTCTCCAAGTCGGGAGAGTGTTAGTAAAGCGTCTGGAATGTTGCACCCGAGTACCAGGGGAGGAAAACTGAGACATATTTGAACATGTCTCCCGTTCACATGGTTGATCATACTCTGGGTTCCACATGCATGTTTTAGCTGAAGGAAGAATACCTTAAACCTGGAGAGTTGAGACCCGTGTAATGGGTACCATGCAATATGACTTAAAAGGGTATTCATTTGCTCACCGAACCTCTCCAATCCTATCACTGCTGCGTTTATTCCCCTGTACACACACTTGATTCTCTTTTGGAGACATAGCAATCCATAGGTTTTAAGATACTTACTAGTCAGGTACATTCTTAGGGGTTTAATAATGGGTTTTGAGTCCATTTTGTTGAGCAAGGAGTAGCTCTTGTCTATTCCATATTTGGCTTAAGGAACTTTATCTGTGCTCATTTCAATCTCTGGTTTTATGCAGCACCCCTACTCACCTTTACCCTTAAGCAAGCATAAGTTGGTTTTCTAAATTTGAGTCCCTGTTCTGTTCTGTAATTCAGTTCCTGTGTAGCCAAGTTTACATTCCGTGTATTACTGATATCTTATGATGTTTCTTTTTCTGTGTGACTTACTTCAGTTAGAATCATCATACCTGAATCCACTCATTGTGCTGCTAAGGGCCTGATGACACAGATTTCATTGCTGAGTGATATTGCTTTGTAAGTAAATACCACAACTTCTTTATCCATTTTTCAATTTCTGCGATGTTTAACTTGTACTGTAAACGAGGTTCTTGTAAACAGAGCCGTTCCAAACTTTGGGGTGGCTGTGTCTTTTTGATTTTAATTTCCCTAAGCTATAGGACCATAAGTGGCAGTGCCCTAGGCTCTGTTGCTTTGTTTTTTAGATGTTTCAGGAAACACCATACACTTCTCCCGAGTGTCTGTTGGCAATTTACATCCCACCCATCAGCATAACAAGGCTCCCAGTTCTCCATGGCCTGTCCTGCCTTTCTGGATTTTACACTTTTTTCAGATGGCCCTTTTGACCGGGGGGAAGTGAGACTTCATTGTAGTGCAGATTTCCTTTGCAAGCTTGCTTGGTTGGCCAAAAAGGGCGTATGCGTTTTTTCCTGAATATATTCAGGAAAAAACGCATACGCCCTTTTTGGCCAAGTGCATCATTGTGGACGTTCTGCCTCTTTTCCTATGCTTTCAATGCAATTCCAGTCTACCTCCTGAAATCGGTTTCCTGCAATTCTGCCCCGCTTTCAAGTCCTCTTGGCAGCCTTACTTCAGTCTATTTTTGGACGATAGCTGTCATTTATAACTCTGCAGGTTTGTGAATTACAGTGCTCCTGAGCTCCTTTCTTTAACTCGCTTTCTTGTGACCTGGCCGCAACACCGCAGGATGTCTTCAGGCCCTCATCCGGTTCTGGCACGGCACGCAGAGCCTTTGGTTAATTCCTCTTCCTGGTGGGAAATGAGAGTTAAATTTGCCCATCCAGACACCTCCAGCTAGTCTCTCATTGGTTCTCGCTATTCCTGTTCATCTTCCACAGAAATTGCAAACTGGGCCAAACAGGAGGTTAAAGGGACTGACTCTCCAAGTGGGGAGAGTGTTAGTAAAGCGTCTGGAATGTTGTACCCGAGTACCGAGGTACGAAAAGTGAGACATATTTGAACACGTCTCCCGATCACATGGTTGATCATACTCTAGGTTCCACATGCATCTTTTAGCTGAAGGAAGAATACCTTAAACCTGGGTATTTAAAACCCGTGGAATGGGTACCATGCAATATGACTTCAAAGGGTCTTCATTTGCTCACGAACCTCTCCAATCCTATCACTGCTGCGTTTATGCCCCTGTACACATGCTTGATTCTCTTTCGGAAACATAGCAATCCATAGGTTTTAAGATACTTACTAGTCAGGTACATACTTAGGCGTTTAATATGCGGTGTTGAGTCCATTTCGTTGAGCAAGGAGTAGCTCTTGTCTATTCCATATTTGGCTTAAGGAACTTTATCTGTGCTCATTTCAATCTCTGGTTTTATGCAGCACCCCAACTCACCTTTCCCCTTAAGCAAGCATAAGTTGGTTTTCTAAATTTGAGACCCTGTTCTGTTCTGTAATTCAGTTCCATTGTAGCCAAGTTTACATTCCGTGTATTAGTGATATCTTATGATGTTTCTTTTTCTGTGTGACTTATTTCAGTTAGAATCATCATACCTGAATCCACTCATTGTGCTGCTAAGGGCCTGATGACACAGATTTCATTGCTGAGTGATATTGCTTTGTAAGTAAATACCACAACTTCTTTATCCATTTTTCACTTTCTGCGATGTTGAACTTGTACTGTAAACGAGGTTCTTGTAAACAGAGCCGTTCCAAACTTTGGGGTGGCTGTGTCTTTTTGATTTTAATTTCCCTAAGCTATAGGACCATAAGTGGAAGTGCCCTAGGTTCTGTTGCTTTGTTTTTTAGATGTTTCAGGAAACACCATACACTTCTCCCGAGTGGTTGTTGGCAACTTACATCCCGCCCATCAGCATAACAAGGCTCCCAGTTCTCCATGGCCTGTCCTGCCTTTCTGGATTTTACACTTTTTTCAGATGGCCCTTTTGACCGGGGGGAAGTGAGACTTCATTGTAGTGCAGATTTCTTTGCAAGCTTGCTTGGTTGGCCAAAAAGGGCGTATGCGTTTTTTCCTGAATATATTCAGGAAAAAACGCATACGCACTTTTTGGCCAAGTGCATCATTGTGGACGTTCTGCCTCTTTTCCTATGCTTTCAATGCAATTCCAGTCTACCTCCTGAAATCGGTTTCCTGCAATTCTGCCCCGCTTTCAAGTCCTCTTGGCAGCCTTACTTCAGTCTATTTTTGGACGATAGCTGTCATTTATAACTCTGCAGGTTTGTGAATTACAGTGCCCCTGAGCTCCTTTCTTCAACTCGCTTTCTTGTGACCTGGCCGCAACACCGCAGGATGGCTTCAGGCCCTAATCTGGTTCCGGCCCGGCATGCTGAGCCTTTGGTTAATTCCTCTTCCTGGTGGGAAATGAGAGTTAAATTTGCCCGTCCAGACACCTCCAGCTAGCCTCTCATTGGTTCTCGCTATTCCTGTTCATCTTCCGCAGAAAAGGCAAACTGGGCCAAACAGGAGGTTAAAGGCGCTGACTCTCCAAGTGGGGAGAGTGTTAGTAAAGCGTCTGGAATGTTGCACCCGAGTACCAGGGGAGGAAAACTGAGACATATTTGAACACGTCTCCCGATCACATGGTTGATCATACTCTAGGTTCCACATGCATGTTTTAGCTGAAGGAAGAATACCTTAAACCTGGGTAGTTGAAACCCGTGGAATGGGTACCATGCAATATGACTTCAAAGGGTCTTCATTTGCTCACCGAACCTCTCCAATCCTATCACTGCTGCGTTTATGCCCCTGTACACATGCTTGATTCTCTTTCAGAGACATAGCAATCCATAGGTTTTAAGATACTTACAAGTCAGGTACATTCTTAGGCGTTTAATATGCGGTGTTGAGTCCATTTCGTTGAGCAAGGAGTAGCTCTTGTCTATTCCATATTTGGCTTAAGGAACTTTATCTGTGCTCATTTCAATCTCTGGTTTTATGCAGCACCCCAACTCACCTTTACCCTTAAGCAAGCATAAGTTGGTTTTCTAAATTTGTGACCCAGTTCTGTTCTGTAATTCAGTTCCTGTGTAGCCAAGTTTCCATTCCGTGTATTACTGATATCTTATGATGTTTCTTTTTCTGTGTGACTTATTTCAGTTAGAATCATCATACCTGAATCCACTCATTGTGCTGCTAAGGGCCTGATGACATAGATTTCATTGCTGAGTGATATTGCTTTGTAAGTGAATACCACAACTTCTTTATCCATTTTTCACTTTCTGCGATGTTGAACTTGTACTGTAAACGAGGTTCTTGTAAACAGAGCCGTTCCAAACTTTGGGGTGGCTGTGTCTTTTTGATGTTAATTTCCCTAAGCTATAGGACCATAAGTGGAAGTGCCCTAGGCTCTGTTGCTTTGTTTTTTAGAAGTTTCAGGAAACACCATACACTTCTCCCGAGTGTCTGTTGGCAATTTACATCCCGCCCATCAGCATAACAAGGCTCCCAGTTCTCCATGGCCTGTCCTGCCTTTCTGGATTTTACACTTTTTTCAGATGGCCCTTTTGACCGGGGGGAAGTGAGACTTCATTGTAGTGCAGATTTCCTTTGCAAGCTTGCTTGGTTGGCCAAAAAGGGCGTATGCGTTTTTTCCTGAATATATTCAGGAAAAAACGCATACGCCCTTTTTGGCCAAGTGCATCATTGTGGACGTTCTGCCTCTTTTCCTATGCTTTCAATGCAATTCCAGTCTACCTCCTGAAATCGGTTTCCTGCAATTCTGCCCCGCTTTCAAGTCCTCTTGGCAGCCTTACTTCAGTCTATTTTTGGACGATAGCTGTCATTTATAACTCTGCAGGTTTGTGAATTACAGTGCCCCTGAGCTCCTTTCTTCAACTTGCTTTCTTGTGACCTGGCTGCAACACCGCAGGATGGCTTCAGGCCCTAATCTGGTTCCGGCACGGCACGCTGAGCCTTTGGTTAATTCCTCTTCCTGGTGGGAAATGAGAGTTAAATTTGCCCGTCCAGACACCTCCAGCTAGCCTCTCATTGGTTCTCGCTATTCCTGTTCATCTTCCACAGAAATTGCAAACTGGGCCAAACAGGAGGTTAAAGGCGCTGACTCTCCAAGTGGGGAGAGTGTTAGTAAAGCGTCTGGAATGTTGCACCCGAGTACCAAGGGAGGAAAACTGAGACATATTTGAACACGTCTCCCGATCACATGGTTGATCATACTCTGGGTTCCACATGCATGTTTTAGCTGAAGGAAGAATACCTAAAACCTGGGTAATTGAAACCCGTGGAATGGGTACCATGCAATATGACTTCAAAGGGTCTTCATTTGCTCACCGAACCTCTCCAATCCTATCACTGCTGCGTTTATGCCCCTGTACACATGCTTGATTTTCTTTCGGAGACATAGCAATCCATAGGTTTTAAGATACTTACTAGTCAGGTACATTCTTAGGCGTTTAATATGCGGTGTTGAGTCCATTTCATTGAGCAAGGAGTGGCTCTTGTCTATTCCATATTTGGCTTAAGGAACTTTATCTGTGCTCATTTCAATCTCTGGTTTTATGCAGCAACCCAACTCACCTTTCCCCTTAAGCAAGCATAAGTTGGTTTTCTAAATTTGAGAACCTGTTCTGTTTTGGAATTCAGTTCCTGTGTAGCCAAGTTTACATTCCGTGTATTAGTGATATCTTATGATGTTTCTTTTTCTGTGTGACTTATTTCAGTTAGAATCATCGTATCTGAATCTACTCATTATGCTGCTACGTGCCTGATGACATAGATTTCATTGCTGAGTGATACTGCATTGTACGTAAGTACCAGAAGTTCTTTATCCATTTTTCACTTTCTGCGATGTTGAACTTGTACGGTAAAAGAGGTTCTTGTAAACAGAGCCGTTCCAAACTTTGGGGTGGCTGTGTCTTTTTGATTTTAATTTCCCTAAGCTATAGGACCATAAGTGGAAGTGCCCTAGGCTCTGTTGCTTTGTTTTTTAGATGTTTCAGGAAACACCATACACTTCTCCCAAGTGTCTGTTGGCAATTTACATCCCGCCCATCAGCATAACAAGGCTCCCAGTTCTCAATGGCCTGTACTGCCTTTCTGGATTTTACACTTTTTTCAGATGGCCCTTTTGACCAGGGGGAAGTGAGACTTCATTGTAGTGCAGATTTCCTTTGCAAGCTTGCTTGGTTGGCCAAAAAGGGCGTATGCGTTTTTTCCTGAATATATTCAGGAAAAAACGCATACGCCCTTTTTGGCCAAGTGCATCATTGTGGACGTTCTGCCTCTTTTCCTATGCTTTCAATGCAATTCCAGTCTACCTCCTGAAATCGTTTTCCTGCAATTCTGCCCCGCTTTCAAGTCCTCTTGGCAGCCTTACTTCAGTCTATTTTTGGACGATAGCTGTCATTTATAACTCTGCAGGTTTGTGAATTACAGTGCCCCTGAGCTCCTTTCTTCAACTCGCTTTCTTTTGAGCTGGCCGCAACACCGCAGGATGGCTTCAGGCCCTAATCTGGTTCCGGCACGGCACGCTCAGCCTTTGGTTAATTCCTCTTCCTGGTGGGAAATGAGAGTTAAATTTGCCCGTCCACACACCTCCAGCTAGTCTCTCATTGGTTCTCGCTATTCCTCTTCATCTTCCGCAGAAATTGCAAACTGGGCCAAACAGGAGTTTAAAGGGACTGACTCTCCAAGTCGGGAGAGTGTTAGTAAAGCGTCTGGAATGTTGAACCCGAGTACCAGGGGAGTAAAACTGAGACATATTTGAACACGTCTCCCGTTCACATGGTTGATCATACTTGGGTTCCACATGCATGTTTTAGCTGAAGGAAGAATACCTTAAACATGGAGAGTTAAGACCCGTGTAATGGGTACCATGCAATATGACTTCAAAGGGTCTTCATTTGCTCACCGAACGTCTCCAATCCTATCACTGCTGCGTTTATGCCCCTGTACACATGCTTGATTCTCTTTCGGAGACATAGCAATCCATAGGTTTTAAGATACTTACTAGTCAGGTACATTCTTAGGCGTTTAATATGCGGTGTTGAGTCCATTTCGTTGAGCAAGGAGTAGCTCTTGTCTATTCCATATTTGACTTAAGGAACTTTATCTGTGCTCATTTCAATCTCTGGTTTTATGCAGCACCCCAACTCACCTTTACCCTTAAGCAAGCATAAGTTGGTTTTCTAAATTTGAGACCCTGTTCTGTTCTGTAATTCAGTTCCTGTGTAGCCAAGTTTACATTCCGTGTATTACTGATATCTTATGATGTTTCTTTTTCTGTGTGACTTATTTCAGTTAGAATCATCATACCTGAATCCACTCATTGTGATGCTAAGGGCCTGATGACATAGATTTCATTGCTGAGTGATATTGCTTTGTAAGTGAATACCACAACTTCTTTATCCATTTTTCACTTTCTGCGATGTTGAACTTGTACTGTAAACGAGGTTCTTGTAAACAGAGGCGTCCCAAACTTTGGGGTGGCTGTGTCTTTTTGATTTTAATTTCCCTAAGCTATAGGACCATAAGTGGAAGTGCCCTAGGCTCTGTTGCTTTGTTTTTTAGATGTTTCAGGAAACACCATACACTTCTCCCGAGTGTCTGTTGGCAATTTACATCCCGCCCATCAGCATAACAAGGCTCCCAGTTCTCCATGGCCTGTCCTGCCTTTCTGGATTTTACACTTTTTTCAGATGGCCCTTTTGACCGGGGGGAAGTGAGACTTCATTGTAGTGCAGATTTCCTTTGCAAGCTTGCTTGGTTGGCCAAAAAGGGTGTATGCGTTTTTTCCTGAATATATTCAGGAAAAAACGCATACGCCCTTTTTGGCCAAGTGCATCATTGTGGACGTTCTACCTCTTTTCCTATGCTTTCAATGCAATTCCAGTCTACCTCCTGAAATCGGTTTCCTGCAATTCTGCCCCGCTTTCAAGTCCTCTTGGCAGCCTTACTTCAGTCTATTTTTGGACGATAGCTGTCATTTATAACTCTGCAGGTTTGTGAATTACAGTGCCCCTGAGCTCCTTTCTTCAACTCGCTTTCTTGTGACCTGGCCGCAACACCGCAGGATGGCTTCAGGCCCTAATCTTGTTCCGGCCCGGCATGCTGAGCCTTTGGTTAATTCCTCTTCCTGGTGGGAAATGAGAGTTAAATTTGCCCGTCCAGACACCTCCAGCTAGCCTCTCATTGGTTCTCGCTATTCCTGTTCATCTTCCGCAGAAATTGCAAACTGGGCCAAACAGGAGGTTAAAGGGACTGACTCTCCAAGTGGGGAGAGTGTTAGTAAAGCGTCTGGAATGTTGCACCCGAGTACCAGGGGAGGAAAACTGAGACATATTTGAACACGTCTCCCGATCACATGGTTGATCATACTCTAGGTTCCACATGCATGTTTTAGCTGAAGGAAGAATACCTTAAACCTGGGTAGTTGAAACCCGTGGAATGGGTACCATGCAATATGACTTCAAAGGGTCTTCATTTGCTCACCGAACCTCTCCAATCCTATCACTGCTGCGTTTATGCCCCTGTACACATGCTTGATTCTCTTTCGGAGACATAGCAATCTATAGGTTTTAAGATACTTACAAGTCAGGTACATTGTTAGGCGTTTAATATGCGGTGTTGAGTCCATTTCGTTGAGCAAGGAGTAGCTCTTGTCTATTCCATATTTGGCTTAAGGAACTTTATCTGTGCTCATTTCAATCTCTGGTTTTATGCAGCACCCCAACTCACCTTTACCCTTAAGCAAGCATAAGTTGTTTTTCTAAATTTGTTACCCAGTTCTGTTCTGTAATTCAGTTCCTGTGTAGCCAAGTTTCCATTCCGTGTATTACTGATATCTTATGATGTTTCTTTTTCTGTGTGACTTATTTCAGTTAGAATCATCATACCTGAATCCACTCATTGTGCTGCTAAGGGCCTGATGACATAGATTTCATTGCTGAGTGATATTGCTTTGTAAGTGAATACCACAACTTCTTTATCCATTTTTCACTTTCTGTGATGTTGAACTTGTACTGTAAACGAGGTTCTTGTAAACAGAGCCATTCCAAACTTTGGGGTGGCTGTGTCTTTTTGATTTTAATTGCCCTAAGCTATAGGACCATAAGTGGAAGTGCCCTAGGTTCTGTTGCTTTGTTTTTTAGATGTTTCAGGAAACACCATACACTTCTCCCGAGTGGTTGTTGGCAATTTACATCCCGCCCATCAGCATAACAAGGCTCCCAGTTCTCCATGGCCTGTCCTGCCTTTCTGGATTTTACACTTTTTTCAGATGGCCCTTTTGACCGGGGGGAAGTGAGACTTCATTGTAGTGCAGATTTCCTTTGCAAGCTTGCTTGGTTGGCCAAAAAGGGCGTATGCGTTTTTTCCTGAATATATTCAGGAAAAAACGCATACGCCCTTTTTGGCCAAGTGCATCATTGTGGACGTTCTGCCTCTTTTCCTATGCTTTCAATGCAATTCCAGTCTACCTCCTGAAATCGGTTTCCTGCAATTCTGCCCCGCTTTCAAGTCCTCTTGGCAGCCTTACTTCAGTCTATTTTTGGACGATAGCTGTCATTTATAAGTCTGCAGGTTTGTGAATTACAGTGCCCCTGAGCTCCTTTCTTCAACTTGCTTTCTTGTGACCTGGCCGCAACACCGCAGGATGGCTTCAGGCCCTAATCTGGTTCCGGCACGGCACGCTGAGCCTTTGGTTATTTCCTCTTCCTGGTGGGAAATGAGAGTTAAATTTGCCCGTCCAAACACCTCCAGCTAGTCTCTCATTGGTTCTCGCTATTCCTGTTCATCTTCCGCAGAAATTGCAAACTGGGCCAAACAGGAGGTTAAAGGCGCTGACTCTCCAAGTGGGGAGAGTGTTAGTAAAGCGTCTGGAATGTTGCACCCGAGTACCAGGGGAGGAAAACTGAGACATATTTGAACACGTCTCCCGTTCACATGGTTGATCATACTTGGGTTCCACATGCATGTTTTAGCTGAAGGAAGAATACCTTAAACTTGGAGAGTTAAGACCCGTGTAATGGGTACCATGCAATATGACTTCAAAGGGTCTTCATTTGCTCACCGAACCTCTCCAATCCTATCACTGCTGCGTTTATGCCCCTGTACACATGCTTGATTCTCTTTCGGAGACATAGCAATCCATAGGTTTTAAGATACTTACTAGTCAGGTACATTCTTAGACGTTTAATATGCGGTGTTGAGTCCATTTCGTTGAGCAAGGAGTAGCTCTTGTCTATTCCATATTTGACTTAAGGAACTTTATCTGTGCTCATTTCAATCTCTGGTTTTATGCAGCACCCCAACTCACCTTTCCCCTTAAGCAAGCATAAGTTGGTTTTCTAAATTTGAGACCCTGTTCTGTTCTGTAATTCAGTTCCTGTGTAGCCAAGTTTACATTCCGTGTATTACTGATATCTTATGATGTTTCTTTTTCTGTGTGACTTATTTCAGTTAGAATCATCATACCTGAATCCACTCATTGTGATGCTAAGGGCCTGATGACATAGATTTCATTGCTGAGTGATATTGCTTTGTAAGTAAATACCACAACTTCTTTATCCATTTTTCACTTTCTGCGATGTTGAACTTGTACTGTAAACGAGGTTCTTGTAAACAGAGGCGTCCCAAACTTTGGGGTGGCTGTGTCTTTTTTATTTTAATTTCCCTAAGCTATAGGACCATAAGTGGAAGTGCCCTAGGTTCTGTTGCTTTGTTTTTTAGATGTTTCAGGAAACACCATACACTTCTCCCGAGTGTCTGTTGGCAATTTACATCCCGCCCATCAGCATAACAAGGCTCCCAGTTCTCCATGGCCTGTCCTGCCTTTCTGGATTTTACACTTTTTTCAGATGGCCCTTTTGACCGGGGGGAAGTGAGACTTCATTGTAGTGCAGATTTCCTTTGCAAGCTTGCTTGGTTGGCCAAAAAGGGCGTATGCGTTTTTTCCTGAATATTTCAGGAAAAAACGCATACGCCCTTTTTGGCCAAGTGCATCATTGTGGACGTTCTGCCTCTTTTCCTATGCTTTCAATGCAATTCCAGTCTACCTCCTGAAATCGGTTTCCTGCAATTCTGCCCCGCTTTCAAGTCCTCTTGGCAGCCTTACTTCAGTATGTTTTTGGACGATAGCTGTCATTTATAACTCTGCAGGTTTGTGAATTACAGTGCCCCTGAGCTCCTTTCTTCAACTCGCTTTCTTTTGAGCTGGCCGCAACACCGCAGGATGGCTTCAGGCCCTAATCTGGTTCCGGTACGGCACGCTGAGCCTTTGGTTATTTCCTCTTCCTTGTGGGAAATGAGAGTTAAATTTGCCCGTCCAGACACCTCCAGCTAGCCTCTCATTGGTTCTCGCTATTCCTGTTCATCTTCCGCAGAAATTGCAAACTGGGCCAAACAGGAGGTAAAAGGCTCTGACTCTCCAAGTGGGGAGAGTGTTAGTAAAGCGTCTGGAATGTTGCACCCGAGTACCAGGGGAGGAAAACTGAGACATATTTGAACACGTCTCCCGTTCACATGGTTGATCATACTTGGGTTCCACGTGCATGTTTTAGCTGAAGGAAGAATACCTTAAACCTGGAGAGTTGAGACCCGTGTAATGGGTACCATGCAATATGACTTCAAAGGGTCTTCATTTGCTCACGAACCTCTCCAATCCTATCACTGCTGCGTTTATGCCCCTGTACACATGCTTGATTCTCTTTCGGAGACATAGCAATCCATAGGTTTTAAGATACTTACTAGTCAGGCACATTCTTAGGCGTTTAATATGCGGTGTTGAGTCCATTTCGTTGAGCAAGGAGTAGCTCTTGTCTATTCCATATTTGACTTAAGGAACTTTATCTGTGCTCATTTCAATCTCTGGTTTTATGCAGCACCCCAACTCACCTTTACCCTTAAGCAAGCATAGTTGGTTTTCTAAATTTGAGACCCTGTTCTGTTCTGTAATTCAGTTCCTGTGTAGCCAAGTTTACATTCCGTGTATTACTGATATCTTATGATGTTTCTTTTTCTGTGTGACTTACTTCAGTTAGAATCATCATACCTGAATCCACTCATTGTGCTGCTAAGGGCCTGATGACACAGATTTCATTGCTGAGTGATATTGCTTTGTAAGTAAATACCACAACTTCTTTCCATTTTTCACTTTCTGCGATGTTGAACTTGTACTGTAAACGAGGTTCTTGTAAACAGAGCCGTTCCAAACTTTGGGGTGGCTGTGTCTTTTTGATTTTAATTTCCCTAAGCTATAGGACCATAAGTGGAAGTGCCCTAGGCTCTGTTGCTTTGTTTTTTAGAAGTTTCAGGAAACACCATACACTTCTCCTGAGTGTCTGTTGGCAATTTACATCCCGCCCATCAGCATAACAAGGCTCCCAGTTCTCCATGGCCTGTCCTGCCTTTCTGGATTTTACACTTTTTTCAGATGGCCCTTTTGACCAGGGGGAAGTGAGACTTCATTGTAGTGCAGATTTCCTTTGCAAGCTTGCTTGGTTGGCCAAAAAGGGCGTATGCGTTTTTTCCTGAATATATTCAGGAAAAAACGCATACGCCCTTTTTGGCCAAGTGCATCATTGTGGACGTTCTGCCTCTTTTCCTATGCTTTCAATGCAATTCCAGTCTAGCTCCTGAAATCGGTTTCCTGCAATTCTGCCCCGCTTTCAAGTCCTCTTGGCAGCCTTACTTCAGTCTATTTTTGGACGATAGCTGTCATTTATAACTCTGCAGGTTTGTGAATTACAGTGCCCCTGAGCTCCTTTCTTCAACTCGCTTTCTTTTGAGCTGGCCGCAACACCGCAGGATGGCTTCAGGCCCTAATCTGGTTCCGGTACGGCACGCTGAGCCTTTGGTTATTTCCTCTTCCTGGTGGGAAATGAGAGTTAAATTTGCCCGTCCAGACACCTCCAGCTAGCCTCTCATTGGTTCTCGCTATTCCTGTTCATCTTCCGCAGAAATTGCAAACTGGGCCAAACAGGAGGTTAAAGGCGCTGACTCTCCAAGTGGGGAGAGTGTTAGTAAAGCGTCTGGAATGTTGCACCCGAGTACCAGGGGAGGAAAACTGAGACATATTTGAACACGTCTCCCGTTCACATGGTTGATCATACTTGGGTTCCACATGCATGTTTTAGCTGAAGGAAGAATACCTTAAACCTGGAGAGTTGAGACCCGTGGAATGGGTACCATGCAATATGACTTCAAAGGGTCTTCATTTGCTCACCGAACCTCTCCAATCCTATCACTGCTGCGTTTATGCCCCTGTACACATGCTTGATTCTCTTTCGGAGACATAGCAATCCATAGGTTTTACGATACTTACTAGTCAGGTACATTCTTAGGCGTTTAATATGCGGTGTTGAGTCCATTTCGTTGAGCAAGGAGTAGCTCTTGTCTATTCCATATTTGACTTAAGGAACTTTATCTGTGCTCATTTCAATCTCTGGTCTTATGCAGCACCCCAACTCACCTTTACCCTTAAGCAAGCATAAGTTGGTTTTCTAAATTTGAGACCCTGTTCTGTTCTGTAATTCAGTTCCTGTGTAGCCAAGTTTACATTCCGTGTATTACTGATATCTTATGATGTTTCTTTTTCTGTGTGACTTACTTCAGTTAGAATCATCATACCTGAATCCACTCATTGTGCTGCTAAGGGCCTGATGACACAGATTTCATTGCTGAGTGATATTGCTTTGTAAGTAAATACCACAACTTCTTTATCCATTTTTCACTTTCTGCGATGTTGAACTTGTACTGTAAACGAGGTTCTTGTAAACAGAGCCGTTCCAAACTTTGGGGTGGCTGTGTCTTTTTGATTTTAATTTCCCTAAGCTATAGGACCATAAGTGGAAGTGCCCTAGGTTCTGTTGCTTTGTCTTTTAGATGTTTCAGGAAACACCATACACTTCTCCCGAGTGGTTGTTGGCAATTTACATCCCACCCATCAGCATAACAAGGCTCCCAGTTCTCCATGGCCTGTCCTGCCTTTCTGGATTTTACACTTTTTTCAGATGGCCCTTTGGACCGGGGGGAAGTGAGACTTCATTGTAGTGCAGATTTCCTTTGCAAGCTTGCTTGGTTGGCCAAAAAGGGCGTATGCGTTTTTTCCTGAATGTATTCAGGAAAAAACGCATACGCCCTTTTTGGCCAAGTGCATCATTGTGGACGTTCTGCCTCTTTTCCTATGCTTTCAATGCAATTCCAGTCTACCTCCTGAAATCGGTTTCCTGCAATTCTGCCCCGCTTTCAAGTCCTCTTGGCAGCCTTACTTCAGTCTATTTTTGGACGATAGCTGTCATTTATAACTCTGCAGGTTTGTGAATTACAGTGCCCCTGAGCTCCTTTCTTCAACTCGCTTTCTTTTGAGCTGGCCGCAACACCGCAGGGTGGCTTCAGGCCCTAATCTGGTTCCGGTACGGCACACTGAGCCTTTGGTTATTTCCTCTTCCTGGTGGGAAATGAGAGTTAAATTTGCCCGTCCAGACACCTCCAGCTAGCCTCTCATTGGTTCTCGCTATTCCTGTTCATCTTCCGCAGAAATTGCAAACTGGGCCAAACAGGAGGTTAAAGGCGCTGACTCTCCAAGTGGGGAGAGTGTTAGTAAAGCGTCTGGAATGTTGCACCCGAGTACCAGGGGAGGAAAACTGAGACATATTTGAACACGTCTCCCGTTCACATGGTTGATCATACTTGGGTTCCACATGCATGTTTTAGCTGAAGGAAGAATACCTTAAACCTGGAGAGTTGAGACCCGTGGAATGGGTACCATGCAATATGACTTCAAAGGGTCTTCATTTGCTCACCGAACCTCTCCAATCCTATCACTGCTGCGTTTATGCCCCTGTACACATGCTTGATTCTCTTTCGGAGACATAGCAATCCATAGGTTTTACGATACTTACTAGTCAGGTACATTCTTAGGCGTTTAATATGCGGTGTTGAGTCCATTTCGTTGAGCAAGGAGTAGCTCTTGTCTATTCCATATTTGACTTAAGGAACTTTATCTGTGCTCATTTCAATCTCTGGTTTTATGCAGCACCCCAACTCACCTTTCCCCTTAAGCAAGCATAAGTTGGTTTTCTAAATTTGAGACCCTGTTCTGTTCTGTAATTCAGTTCCTGTGTAGCCAAGTTTCCATTCCGTGTATTACTGATATCTTATGATGTTTCTTTTTCTGCGTGACTTACTTCAGTTAGAATCATCATACCTGAATCCACTCATTGTGCTGCTAAGGGCCTGATGACACAGATTTCATTGCTGAGTGATATTGCTTTGTAAGTAAATACCACAAGTTCTTTATCCATTTTTCACTTTCTGCGATGTTGAACTTGTACTGTAAACGAGGTTCTTGTAAACAGAGCCGTTCGAAACTTTGGGGTGGCTGTGTCTTTTTGATTTTAAATTCCCTAAGCTATAGGACCATAAGTGGAAGTGCCCTAGGCTCTGTTGCTTTGTTTTTTAGATGTTTCAGGAAACACCATACACTTCTCCCGAGTGGTTGTTGGCAATTTACATCCCGCCCATCAGCATAACAAGGCTCCCAGTTCTCCATGGCCTGTCCTGCCTTTCTGGATTTTACACTTTTTTCAGATGGCCCTTTTGACCGGGGGGAAGTGAGACTTCATTGTAGTGCAGATTTCCTTTGCAAGCTTGCTTGGTTGGCCAAAAAGGGCGTATGCGTTTTTTCCTGAATATATTCAGGAAAAAACGCATACGCCCTTTTTGGCCAAGTGCATCATTGTGGACGTTCTGCCTCTTTTCCTATGCTTTCAATGCAATTCCAGTCTACCTCCTGAAATCGGTTTCCTGCAATTCTGCCCCGCTTTCAAGTCCTCTTGGCAGCGTTACTTCAGTCTATTTTTGGACAATAGCTGTCATTTATAACTCTGCAGGTTTGTGAATTACAGTGCCCCTGAGCTCCTTTCTTTAACTCGCTTTCTTGTGACCTGGCCGCAACACCGCAGGATGTCTTCAGGCCCTAATCTGGTTCTGGCACGGCACGCTGAGCCTTTGGTTAATTCCTCTTCCTGGTGGGAAATGAGAGTTAAATTTGCCCTTCCAGACACCTCCAGCTAGCCTCTCATTGGTTCTCGCTATTCCTGTTCATCTTCCACAGAAATTGCAAACTGGGCCAAACAGCAGGTTAAAGGTGCTGACTCTCCAAGTGGGGAGAGTGTTAGTAAAGCGTCTGGAATGTTGCACCCGAGTACCAGGGTACGAAAACTGAGACATATTTGAACACGTCTCCCGATCACATGGTTGATCATACTCTAGGTCCCACATGCATGTTTTAGCTGAAGGAAGAATACCTTAAACCTGGGTAGTTGAAACCCGTGGAATGGGTACCATGCAATATGACTTCAAAGGGTCTTCATTTGCTCACCGAACCTCTCCAATCCTATCACTGCTGCGTTTATGCCCCTGTACACATGCTTGATTCTCTTTCGGAGACATAGCAATCCATAGGTTTTAAGATACTTACTAGTCAGGTACATTCTTAGGCATTTAATATGCGGTGTTGAGTCCATTTCGTTGAGCAAGGAGTAGCTCTTGTCTATTCCATATTTGGCTTAAGGAACTTTATCTGTGCTCATTTCAATCTCTGGTTTTATGCAGCACCCCAACTCACCTTTACCCTTAAGCAAGCATAAGTTGGTTTTCTAAATTTGAGACCCTGTTCTGTTCTGTAATTCAGTTCCTGTGTAGCCAAGTTTACATTCCGGGTATTAGTGATATCTTATGATGTTTCTTTTGCTGTGTGACTTATTTCAGTTAGAATCATCGTACCTGAATCCACTCATTATGCTGCTACGGGCCTGATGACATAGATTTCATTGCTGAGTGATACTGCATTGTACGTAAGTACCACAAGTTCTTTATCCATTTTTCACTTTCTGCGATGTTGAACTTGTATTGTAAACGAGGTTCTTGTAAACAGAGCCGTTCCAAACTTTGGGGTGGCTGTGTCTTTTTGAATTTAATTTCCCTAAGCTATAGGACCATAAGTGGAAGTGCCCTAGGCTCTGTTGCTTTGTTTTTTAGATGTTTCAGGAAACACCATACACTTCTCCCGAGTGGTTGTTGGCAATTTACATCCCGCCCATCAGCATAACAAGGCTCCCAGTTCTCCATGGCCTGTCCTGCCTTTCTGGATTTTACACTTTTTTCAGATGGCCCTTTTGACCGGGGGGAAGTGAGACTTCATTGTAGTGCAGATTTCCTTTGCAAGCTTGCTTGGTTGGCCAAAAAGGGCGTATGCGTTTTTTCCTGAATATATTCAGGAAAAAACGCATACGCCCTTTTTGGCCAAGTGCATCATTGTGGACGTTCTGCCTCTTTTCCTATGCTTTCAATGCAATTCCAGTCTACCTCCTGAAATCGGTTTCCTGCAATTCTGACCCGCTTTCAAGTCCTCTTGGCAGCCTTACTTCAGTCTATTTTTGGACGATAGCTGTCATTTATAACTCTGCAGGTTTGTGAATTACAGTGCCCCTGAGCTCCTTTCTTCAACTCGCTTTCTTGTGACCTGGCCGCAACACCGCAGGATGTCTTCAGGCCCTAATCTGGTTCCGGCACAGCATGCTGAGCCTTTGGTTATTTCCTCTTCCTGGTGGGAAATGAGAGTTAAATTTGCCCGTCCAGACACCTCCAGCTAGTCTCTCATTGGTTCTCGCTATTCCTGTTCATCTTCCGCAGAAATTGCAAACTGGGCCAAACAGGAGGTTAAAGGCGCTGACTTTCCAAGTGGGGAGAGTGTTAGTAAAGCGTCTGGAATGTTACACCCGAGTACCAGGGGAGGAAAACTGAGACATATTTAAACACATCTCCCGTTCACATGGTTGATCATACTTGGGTTCCACATGCATGTTTTAGCTGAAGGAAGAATACCTTAAACCTGGGTAGTTGAAACCCGTGGAATGGGTACCATGCAATATGACTTCAAAGGGTCTTCATTTGCTCACCGAACCTCTCCAATCCTATCACTGCTGCGTTTATGCCCCTGTACACATGCTTGATTCTCTTTCGGAGACATAGCAATCCATAGGTTTTAAGATACTTACTAGTCAGGTACATTCTTAGGCGTTTAATATGCGGTGTTGAGTCCATTTCGTTGAGCAAGGAGTAGCTCTTGTCTATTCCATATTTGGCTTAAGGAACTTTATCTGTGCTCATTTCAATCTCTGGTTTTATGCAGCACCCCAACTCACCTTTCCCCTTAAGCAAGCATAAGTTGGTTTTCTAAATTTGAGACCCTGTTCTGTTCTGTAATTCAGTTCCTGTGTAGCCAAGTTTCCATTCCGTGTATTACTGATATCTTATGATGTTTCTTTTTCTGTGTGACTTATTTCAGTTAGAATCATCATACCTGAATCCACTCATTGTGCTGCTAAGGGCCTGATGACACAGATTTCATTGCTGAGTGATATTGCTTTGTAAGTAAATACCACAACTTTTTTATCCATTTTTCACTTTCTGCGATGTTGAACTTGTGTTTTAAACGAGGTTCTTGTAAACAGAGCCGTTCCAAACTTTGGGGTGGCTGTGTCTTTTTGATTTTAAATTCCTAAGCTATAGGACCATAAGTGGAAGTGCCCTAGGTTCTGTTGCTTTGTCTTTTAGATGTTTCAGGAAACACCATACACTTCTCCGGAGTGGTTGTTGGCAATTTACATCCCACCCATCAGCATAACAAGGCTCCCAGTTCTCCATGGCCTGTCCTGCCTTTCTGGATTTTACACTTTTTTCAGATGGCCCTTTGGACCGGGGGAAAGTGAGACTTCATTGTAGTGCAGATTTCCTTTGCAAGCTTGCTTGGTTGGCCAAAAAGGGCGTATGCGTTTTTTCCTGAATGTATTCAGGAAAAAACGCATACGCCCTTTTTGGCCAAGTGCATCATTGTGGACGTTCTGCCTCTTTTCCTATGCTTTCAATGCAATTCCAGTCTACCTCCTGAAATCGGTTTCCTGCAATTCTGCCCCGCTTTCAAGTCCTCTTGGCAGCCTTACTTCAGTCTATTTTTGGACGATAGCTGTCATTTATAACTCTGCAGGTTTGTGAATTACAGTGCCCCTGAGCTCCTTTCTTCAACTCGCTTTCTTTTGAGCTGGCCGCAACACCGCAGGGTGGCTTCAGGCCCTAATCTGGTTCCGGTACGGCACACTGAGCCTTTGGTTATTTCCTCTTCCTGGTGGGAAATGAGAGTTAAATTTGCCCGTCCAGACACCTCCAGCTAGCCTCTCATTGGTTCTCGCTATTCCTGTTCATCTTACGCAGAAATTGCAAACTGGGCCAAACAGGAGGTTAAAGGCGCTGACTCTCCAAGTGGGGAGAGTGTTAGTAAAGCGTCTGGAATGTTGCACCCGAGTACCAGGGGAGGAAAACTGAGACATATTTGAACACGTCTCCCATTCACATGGTTGATCATACTTGGGTTCCACATGCATGTTTTAGCTGAAGGAAGAATACCTTAAACCTGGAGAGTTGAGACCCGTGGAATGGGTACCATGCAATATGACTTCAAAGGGTCTTCATTTGCTCACCGAACCTCTCCAATCCTATCACTGCTGCGTTTATGCCCCTGTACACATGCTTGATTCTCTTTCGGAGACATAGCAATCCATAGGTTTTACGATACTTACTAGTCAGGTACATTCTTAGGCGTTTAATATGCGGTGTTGAGTCCATTTCGTTGAGCAAGGAGTAGCTCTTGTCTATTCCATATTTGACTTAAGGAACTTTATCTGTGCTCATTTCAATCTCTGGTTTTATGCAGCACCCCAACTCACCTTTCCCCTTAAGCAAGCATAAGTTGGTTTTCTAAATTTGAGACCCTGTTCTGTTCTGTAATTCAGTTCCTGTGTAGCCAAGTTTCCATTCCGTGTATTACTGATATCTTATGATGTTTCTTTTTCTGCGTGACTTACTTCAGTTAGAATCATCATACCTGAATCCACTCATTGTGCTGCTAAGGGCCTGATGACACAGATTTCATTGCTGAGTGATATTGCTTTGTAAGTAAATACCACAAGTTCTTTATCCATTTTTCACTTTCTGCGATGTTGAACTTGTACTGTAAACGAGGTTCTTGTAAACAGAGCCGTTCGAAACTTTGGGGTGGCTGTGTCTTTTTGATTTTAAATTCCCTAAGCTATAGGACCATAAGTGGAAGTGCCCTAGGCTCTGTTGCTTTGTTTTTTAGATGTTTCAGGAAACACCATACACTTCTCCCGAGTGGTTGTTGGCAATTTACATCCCGCCCATCAGCATAACAAGGCTCCCAGTTCTCCATGGCGTGTCCTGCCTTTCTGGATTTTACACTTTTTTCAGATGGCCCTTTTGACCGGGGGGAAGTGAGACTTCATTGTAGTGCAGATTTCCTTTGCAAGCTTGCTTGGTTGGCCAAAAAGGGCGTATGCGT
This sequence comes from Delphinus delphis, assembly GCF_949987515.2. Lineage (NCBI taxonomy): Eukaryota > Metazoa > Chordata > Mammalia > Artiodactyla > Delphinidae > Delphinus > Delphinus delphis. The sequence continues at coordinate 841,185 of NW_027192708.1, read as the reverse complement.
TTTTTCCTGAATATATTCAGGAAAAAACGCATACGCCCTTTTTGGCCAAGTGCATCATTGTGGACGTTCTGCCTCTTTTCCTATGCTTTCAATGCAATTCCAGTCTACCTCCTGAAATCGGTTTCCTGCAATTCTGACCCGCTTTCAAGTCCTCTTGGCAGCGTTACTTCAGTCTATTTTTGGACAATAGCTGTCATTTATAACTCTGCAGGTTTGTGAATTACAGTGCCCCTGAGCTCCTTTCTTCAACTCGCTTTCTTGTGACCTGGCCGCAACACCGCAGGATGTCTTCAGGCCCTAATCTGGTTCTGGCACGGCACGCTGAGCCTTTGGTTAATTCCTCTTCCTGGTGGGAAATGAGAGTTAAATTTGCCCTTCCAGACACCTCCAGCTAGCCTCTCATTGGTTCTCGCTATTCCTGTTCATCTTCCACAGAAATTGCAAACTGGGCCAAACAGGAGGTTAAAGGTGCTGACTCTCCAAGTGGGGAGAGTGTTAGTAAAGCGTCTGGAATGTTGCACCCGAGTACCAGGGTACGAAAACTGAGACATATTTGAACACGTCTCCCGATCACATGGTTGATCATACTCTAGGTCCCACATGCATGTTTTAGCTGAAGGAAGAATACCTTAAACCTGGGTAGTTGAAACCCGTGGAATGGGTACCATGCAATATGACTTCAAAGGGTCTTCATTTGCTCACCGAACCTCTCCAATCCTATCACTGCTGCGTTTATGCCCCTGTACACATGCTTGATTCTCTTTCGGAGACATAGCAATCCATAGGTTTTAAGATACTTACTAGTCAGGTACATTCTTAGGCATTTAATATGCGGTGTTGAGTCCATTTCGTTGAGCAAGGAGTAGCTCTTGTCTATTCCATATTTGGCTTAAGGAACTTTATCTGTGCTCATTTCAATCTCTGGTTTTATGCAGCACCCCAACTCACCTTTCCCCTTAAGCAAGCATAAGTTGGTTTTCTAAATTTGAGACCCTGTTCTGTTCTGTAATTCAGTTCCTGTGTAGCCAAGTTTACATTCCGGGTATTAGTGATATCTTATGATGTTTCTTTTGCTGTGTGACTTATTTCAGTTAGAATCATCGTACCTGAATCCACTCATTGTGCTGCTAAGGGCCTGATGACATAGATTTCATTGCTGAGTGATACTGCATTGTACGTAAGTACCACAAGTTCTTTATCCATTTTTCACTTTCTGCGATGTTGAACTTGTATTGTAAACGAGGTTCTTGTAAACAGAGCCGTTCCAAACTTTGGGGTGGCTGTGTCTTTTTGAATTTAATTTCCCTAAGCTATAGGACCATAAGTGGAAGTGCCCTAGGTTCTGTTGCTTTGTTTTTTAGATGTTTCAGGAAACACCATACACTTCTCCCGAGTGGTTGTTGGCAATTTACATCCCGCCCATCAGCATAACAAGGCTCCCAGTTCTCCATGGCCTGTCCTGCCTTTCTGGATTTTACACTTTTTTCAGATGGCCCTTTTGACCGGGGGGAAGTGAGACTTCATTGTAGTGCAGATTTCCTTTGCAAGCTTGCTTGGTTGGCCAAAAAGGGCGTATGCATTTTTTCCTGAATATATTCAGGAAAAAACGCATACGCTCTTTTTGGCCAAGTGCATCATTGTGGACGTTCTGCCTCTTTTCCTATGCTTTCAATGCAATTCCAGTCTACCTCCTGAAATCGGTTTCCTGCAATTCTGACCCGCTTTCAAGTCCTCTTGGCAGCCTTACTTCAGTCTATTTTTGGACGATAGCTGTCATTTATAACTCTGCAGGTTTGTGAATTACAGTGCCCCTGAGCTCCTTTCTTCAACTCGCTTTCTTGTGACCTGGCCGCAACACCGCAGGATGTCTTCAGGCCCTAATCTGGTTCCGGCACAGCATGCTGAGCCTTTGGTTATTTCCTCTTCCTGGTGGGAAATGAGAGTTAAATTTGCCCGTCCAGACACCTCCAGCTAGTCTCTCATTGGTTCTCGCTATTCCTGTTCATCTTCCGCAGAAATTGCAAACTGGGCCAAACAGGAGGTTAAAGGCGCTGACTTTCCAAGTAGGGAGAGTGTTAGTAAAGCGTCTGGAATGTTGCACCCGAGTACCAGGGGAGGAAAACTGAGACATATTTAAACACATCTCCCGTTCACATGGTTGATCATACTTGGGTTCCACATGCATGTTTTAGCTGAAGGAAGAATACCTTAAACCTGGGTAGTTGAAACCCGTGGAATGGGTACCATGCAATATGACTTCAAAGGGTCTTCATTTGCTCACCGAACCTCTCCAATCCTATCACTGCTGCGTTTATGCCCCTGTACACATGCTTGATTCTCTTTCGGAGACATAGCAATCCATAGGTTTTAAGATACTTACTAGTCAGGTACATTCTTAGGCGTTTAATATGCGGTGTTGAGTCCATTTCGTTGAGCAAGGAGTAGCTCTTGTCTATTCCATATTTGGCTTAAGGAACTTTATCTGTGCTCATTTCAATCTCTGGTTTTATGCAGCACCCCAACTCACCTTTCCCCTTAAGCAAGCATAAGTTGGTTTTCTAAATTTGAGACCCTGTTCTGTTCTGTAATTCAGTTCCTGTGTAGCCAAGTTTCCATTCCGTGTATTACTGATATCTTATGATGTTTCTTTTTCTGTGTGACTTATTTCAGTTAGAATCATCATACCTGAATCCACTCATTGTGCTGCTAAGGGCCTGATGACACAGATTTCATTGCTGAGTGATATTGCTTTGTAAGTAAATACCACAACTTTTTTATCCATTTTTCACTTTCTGCGATGTTGAACTTGTGTTTTAAACGAGGTTCTTGTAAACAGAGCCGTTCCAAACTTTGGGGTGGCTGTGTCTTTTTGATTTTAAATTCCCTAAGCTATAGGACCATAAGTGGAAGTGCCCTAGGCTCTGTTGCTTTGTTTTTTAGATGTTTCAGGAAACACCATACACTTCTCCCAAGTGGTTGTTCGCAATTTACATCCCGCCCTTCAGCATAACAAGGCTCCCAGTTCTCCATGGCCTGTCCTGCCTTTCTGGATTTTACACTTTTTTCAGATGGCCCTTTTGACCTGGGGGAAGTGAGACTTCATTGTAGTGCAGATTTCCTTTGCAAGCTTGCTTGGTTGGCCAAAAAGGGCGTATGCGTTTTTTCCTGAATATTTCAGGAAAAAACGCATACGCCCTTTTTGGCCAAGTGCATCATTGTGGACGTTCTGCCTCTTTTCCTATGCTTTCAATGCAATTCCAGTCTACCTCCTGAAATCGGTTTCCTGCAATTCTGCCCCGCTTTCAAGTCCTCTTGGCAGCCTTACTTCAGTGTATTTTTGGACGATAGCTGTCATTTATAAGTCTGCAGGTTTGTGAATTACAGTGCCCCTGAGCTCCTTTGTTCAACTCGCTTTCTTGTGAGCTAGCTGCAACACCGCATGATGGCTTCAGGCCCTAATCTGGTTCCGTCACGGAACGCTGAGCCTTTGGTTAATTCCTCTTCCTGGTGGGAAATGAGAGTTAAATTTGCCCGTCCAGACACCTCCAGCTAGCCTCTCATTGGTTCTCGCTATTCCTGTTCATCTTCCGCAGAAATTGCAAACTGGGCGAAACAGGAGGTTAAAGGCGCTGACTCTCCAAGTGGGGAGAGTGTTAGTAAAGCGTCTGGAATGTTGCACCCGAGTACCAGGGGAGGAAAACTGAGACATATTTGAACACGTCTCCCGATCACACGGTTGATCATACTCTGGGTTCCACATGCATGTTTTAGCTGAAGGAAGAATACCTTAAACCTGGAGAGTTGAGACCCGTGGAATGGGTACCATGCAATATGACTTCAAAGGGTCTTCATTTGCTCACCGAACCTCTCCAATCCTATCACTGCTGCGTTTATGCCCCTGTACACACGCTTGATTCTCTTTTGGAGACATAGCAATCCATAGGTTTTAAGATACTTACTAGTCAGGTACATTCTTAGACGTTTAATATGGGGTGTTGAGTCCATTTCGTTGAGCAAGGAGTAGCTCTTGTCTATTCCATATTTGGCTTAAGGAACTTTATCTGTGCTCATTTCAATCTCTGGTTTTATGCAGCACCCCAACTCACCTTTACCCTTAAGCAAACATAAGTTGGTTTTCTAAATTTGAGACCCTGTTCTGTTCTGTAATTCAGTTCCTGTGTAGCCAAGTTTCCATTCCGTGTATTACTGATATCTTATGATGTTTCTTTTTCTGTGTGTCTTATTTCAGTTAGAATCATCATACCTGAATCCACTCATTGTGCTGCTAAGGGCCTGATGACACAGATTTCATTGCTGAGTGATATTGCTTTGTAAGTAAATACCACAACTTCTTTATCCATTTTTCACTTTCTGCGATATTGAACTTGTACTGTAAACGAGGTTCTTGTAAACAGAGCCGTCCCAAACTTTGGGGTGGCTGTGTCTTTTTGATTTTAATTTCCCTAAGCTATAGGACCATAAGTGGAAGTGCCCTAGGCTCTGTTGCTTTGTTTTTTAGATGTTTCAGGAAACACCATACACTTCTCCAGAGTGGCTGTTGGCAATTTACATCCCGCCCATCAGCATAAGAAGGCTCCCAGTTCTCCATGGCCTGTCGTGCCTTTATGGATTTTACACTTTTTTCAGATGGCCCTTTTGACCGGGGGGAAGTGAGACTTCATTGTAGTGCAGATTTCCTTTGCAAGCTTGCTTGGTTGGCCAAAAAGTGCGTATGCGTTTTTTCCTGAATATATTCAGGAAAAAACACATACGCCCTTTTTGGCCAAGTGCATCATTGTCGAGTTTCTGACTCTCTTCATATGCTTTCAATGCAATTCCAGTCTACCTCCTGAAATCGGTTTCCTGCAATTCTGCCTTGCTTTCAATGCCTCTTCATAGCCTTACCTCAATATATTTTTTAAAAATAGTTGGCCTTTATAACTCTGCAGGGTTTTGAATTGCAGTGGCCCTTAGCTCCGTTTTTTAGCTCTTATTTTTGTGGTATTGCCCCATAACCAAAGGATTCCTTGAAGCCCTATTTTTCTTCTGGGGCACCTGCTGTGCCTTTGGTTAATTCTTCTTACTGATGTGATATTAGAGTGACATGTGCCCATTGAAACCGCTACAGCTAGTTTCTCACTGGTTCCCCCTATTCCCATTCATCCTCTTCACTAACTGCAGACTGTGCGATACCAGAACTTAAAGGCATTGACTCCATGTGGGGATGTTGTTAGTAAAGCGGCTGGAATGTCGATCCGGAGCCCCAGGAGAGGAAAAATGAGGTGCGTTTTAGAAACCTTTCCCGATCATATGGTATACCAGTCGCTGGGTTTCCCAAGCATGGTTTAGCTGTAGGAAGATTCCCTTCAACCTGGAGTGTTGGGACCCTTGGACTGAGTAGCATGAAGTATTGCATTAAACTTTCGGCAGTTGCTCACCAAAGCTCACCAATCCTGTCAGCCCCAAGTGTCCAGCCTTATGTCTTATCCAGCTGTGGGTTTATATGTGGTCAATCCAGGTTGCATCACAGCCCCTGAGCGAATTTTGTAAGAATTTTTCTCTCTTTCATTGTTTCAGCGTTTTGTTTTTAAAATTTATTTCTATAATGGGGTTTAGCTCCTTTTCACTGCTGTGTTTGTGCCGCTCTGCACACACTTGATTCCCTTATGGAGATATATCAATACATGGGTTTTAAGATTCTTATTCCTCAGATATATTTCTCTGCGGTGTATAGGGTGTGTTGAGGCCTGTTCATTGAGCAAGGTGTAGATCTTGTCTAATACCTATTTGGTTTATTGAACGGTATCTGTGCTAATTTCAAACTCTGGTTTTATGCATCACCCCACCTCTCCTTTCCCCTTAAGCTGACATAAGTGTGGTTTCTAAATGTGAGACACTGTTCTGTTCTGTAATTCATTTCTTGTGCAGCCATATTTACCCTCCCTCTATAAGTGATATCTTATGATATGTTTCTTTTTCTGTTTGACTTATTTCAAGTAGTATTATCGGACCTAAATCCACTCTTTATCCTTCTACTAGCCTTATTACATTGATTTCATGGTGAAGAGATATTCCATTGTACATAAGTACCACATCTTCTTTATCCATTGTTCTCTTTCCTGGGATATTTAAGGTGTACTGAAGTTGAGGTTCTTGTAAACAGAGTAGCCCTAAACTGTGGTGTGCTTGTGTCTTGTTGATTTTTAGACTTCCCTAGATATACTCCCATGATTGGAAGTGTCCTATGCTCTGTAGCTCTGTTTTTTAGATGATTTAGGAACCACCATACACTTCTCCAGAGTGGCTCTCGGCAGTTCACACACTGCCCATCAGCGTATAAAGGCTCCCTGTTCTCCATGGCCTGTCCTGCATTTCTGGTTTTTACAATTTTTTAGGATGGCCCTTTTGACCGGTGGGAAGTGAGACTTCTTTGTTGTGCACATTTGCATTGCTTGCTTGCTTCGTTGCCCATAAAGTGCGTATGCGTTTTTTCCTGGATATAATCAGGAAAAAACGCATACGCCCTTTTGGGCCAACTGCATCATTGTCGAAATTCTGCCGCTTTTCATGTGCGTTAAAGACGAGTCCAATCTATCTCTTGAAATCTGTTTCTTGCAATTCTGTCTTGCATTCAGATCCTCTTCTTTGCCTTACCTCAACATATTTTTGGACGTTAGTTTTCATTTATAACTCTGCAGGTTTGTGAATTGCAGTGACCCTGAGCTCCATTTTTTAAGTTGCTCTTTTGTGAGCTGGCCTCAAACCCGCAGGATTGCTTCAGGCCCTATTTTGGCTCCGGCGAGGCAGGCTGAGCCTTTCTTTAATTCTTATTCTTAATGGGAAATTAGAGTGATATGTGCCCGTCCAAACCCCTACAACTCTTCTCTCATTGGTTCCCCCTCTTCCCGTTCATCCTCCTCACAATTTGCAAAATGTGTGAAACAGAAGTTTAAATGTGCTGATTCTCCAAGTGGGGAGATTCTAAGTAGCGTGGCTGGAATGGTGAACAGGAGCACCAGGAGAGGATAAATGAGGTGCATTTTAGACACATCTCCCGATCACATGGTGTACAGTCCTCTGGGTTTTCCATGCATGTTTTAGCTGTAGGAAGATCCCTTGAACCTGCAGATTTGGGACCCATTGAATGGGTACCAGGTAGTATTACTTTAAAGGGTGTGCATTTCCTCACCCAACCTCACATTTCTCTTAGCGCAAACAGTTTCCAGCCTTATGTCTCATCCTGCTGTGGGTCTAGATGTGTTCAATCCATGTTGCATCACCGTCCCTGAGGAAAAGTTGTAAGAGGTTTTCTCTGTCTCTCTGTCGTTTATTTTTTTCAATTTATTACTATATTGGTTACAGCTGATTTTCAAAGCTCTGTTTCTTGCTGCTGTACATCCACTTGATTCGCGTACAGAGAGACATCAATAAATTCTTTTTCAGATTCTTACCAGTCGTATATATTCTTTTCCGGTGACTTGAGTGTGCTGAGTGCAGTTCTTTTAGCTACCGTGTAGGCCTTGTTGATTATCAGTTTGGTATTTGGAATGGTATCTTTGCTAATTTCAACCTCCTGGATGATGCCTCACCCCTCCCCACCTTTCCCGTTTAGCAGCCTTATGCGTGTTTTCTACATATTTGACTATGTTTTTGTTTTGTAATTTATTTCATGTGTAGCCATTTTGGATTCCACCTTTAAGTGATATCTTATGATATGTGTCTTTTTCTTTTTGAATTCTGTCACTTAGAATGATCATACGTAACTCCTCCGGAGTTGTTACAACTGGCCATATTTCATTGATTTCCAGGCTGAATAATATTCCACTCTACCTAAGTACCACATCTCTATCCATTTTTTCCCTCCAGAGACATTTAAGTTATATCCTAGTCGAGGATCTTTTAAACAGAGAGGGGGTAAACATTGGGGTGCCTGTGTCCTCTCGATTTTTGTTTTTCCCAAGATATACGCCCATGAGTGCAAGTGCCCTATGCTCTGTAGCTCATTTTTTAGATGCTTTAGTAAACACAATACACTTCTCCAGAATGGCCGTTGGCAATATACATTTCCACTATAAGTCTCACAGGGCTCCCTCTTCTCGTTGCCCTGTCCTGCATTTCTGTTGTTTACGCTTTATGAGGATGGCTCTTCTGACTGATGCGAAGTGATATCTTTTGTAGTATTGACTTCCAGTGCCCACCTGTTTGGTTGGCTAAAAAAGTGTATGCCCTTTTCTTGAATATATACAGAAAAGAACGCATACACCCTTTTTGGCCAACTGCAATGTTGGCAATGTTCAGCTCCTTTTCTTGTGCTTAATGGCGAGTCCTTTCTACCTCCTCAAATCCCTTTCCTGCCATTCTCCCTTGCTTACAAGTCCTTTTCTCTGACTTTCCTCAAGACATTTTTCAGTGATGGATATTTTCAACTCTGCAGTTTTGTGAATTTTACTGCCCCTGAGTTCCATTGTTCAACTCGTGTTTATGGGAACTGGCCACAAAGCAGCGGGATTTCCTCAAGCCCTATACTGTTTCCATGGGCAACCCTAGCCTTTGGTCAATTCGTCTTCCTGATTGGAAATTAGAGTGACATGTGCCTGTCTGAACACCTAGGACTTGTCTCTCATTGTTCCTCATCCTTCCGCTTCATCCTCTGGACAAATTCCAAACTGTACGCAACAGGATGTTGACAGTGCTGACATCTCCAAGTGGGGAGACTGTTAGTAAAGACGCTGGAGGGGTGAACCCGAGCACCAGGAGATGAGGAGATGAGATGCCTTTTCCAAACTCTTCCCGATCAGACGGTATACCATCCTCTGGGTGTGACAGACATGTTTTAGCAGTAGGAAGAGTCCCATTCATGTAAGGAGAACACCAGGGCTTTTTCAAAATCAGTGTCTCCCCGAAACCCAAACTGGGGAAGTTTTTAAGCTACGGCTACACATATGTTCATTAAGGGCCTTGGGAAGTAGGCAGAGTCCAAACTTTAGATGATTGAAGTCTTCAGGGTCAGAAGCACTCACCACCAGCTTCCCTTAGGCTACACTTTAACTGTCATTGATAGATGATGTCAATAAAAATATCTATTCTTTTTCAGATTATTTCCCCTTATAGGTTATTGCAAAATGTTGAGTGTAGTTCCCTGTGCTATACAGTAGTTCCTTGTTGATGATCTATTTTATACATAGCAGTGTGTATGTGTTCATTCCAAACTGTTAATTTATCCCTCCTCCCACCTTTCCCCTTTGGTAATAATAAATTATAAGATTTTATACTTCTCAGAAATGGGGGAGCTGAAAGAGAGGTATCATTTTCAATGGAAAAGCATTTAAAACAAGATTGAAGGTTTAACCAAGATTATTAGCTGTACATCCTTGGAAAGAAATCACTTCGTTTCTCTAATATTGACCTGACAAATAAGACAAACCTTTTCACTGAACTTGCTTATAAAAAGTGATGGAAATATCAAATGGAAGTGTTAAAAACATCTTATTTTACCCGAGCCTTATACACTGTTCTATGTTAACTACAGTTTGGCTCACACATCTGTTCATTGAGGTTACAATAGTCTCAATTTCTGTTACTGATCCTCCAGAGTGGACCCCAACAAGTGTCCCCCTGCCCAGTGTCATTGGGGCCAACAGATCGAGACTGAGTTTGGTTCACAAGCAAAGGAAACTTTATATTTTGATCAGAGAATGGAGAGGTGAGAGCATGCACTACCCCGTGGGCTGTGGGCTGGGCTGCTGTGTAGAGATCCTGTCAGAGTCAGTGGGAGGGAGGGAGGCGGCGGAGCTCTCGAGGGCCGGGTTGGCTGTAGCTCAGGCTCTATATCGTGGAGTCTGCACTGGGCCCCAGGAGCTGAGGTGTCGACCCAGCCATTCTGCACTAGGAAATCTGGTCTGAAGTGCCGGGTGTGGAACCTCTGCATGCGGGACCCTAGGAGCACGTGAAATTAGACAAAGCACAAAGGATAAAAAAGGTTAGACTTGACTTTATTGCCCAGATTCTATTTTTATCTCCCAGGGATTTTTAATGGGCTTTGCTGGGGACAAACCCCTCCTCTGCCTTTTGTCCCGTTCCTCATTCTTGGAGTGCTGAGGGTGCAGACCCTTCTTCTGTAACTGCTGAGTGCTGAGTTGGGAGCCCTCATACCCTGGGGCGAGGGTCAGAGCTTCTCCCCAGCAGCCTCCCGGTGACGTTGATTGTCCCCAGGACCCCTGCCTCCCTGCTCGTCCACCTGAGCACCAGCATTGGAAGTGTTATAGATTCTAATGACCTTTAAGGGTCCAGGAAAGAGATGTGCAGAGACGCTGTGGGGGCCGGTTTCACCCCGCCCCACATTTGTTCGGCCACCTTAGGCTGACCGTCTCTGCCAGCCTAGATGCTCTGACCAGTAGTCTGCGCTTTCTTCAGTTAGGCCCCTGAATTAACGTACAAAGAGCACCAGGTGTCAGAGCCCTGCCCGCTCAACTCCCAGACAGTCCAGGGTCAGTGGTGATCAAGGACCATGATGGCTACTGAGTCAACAGCCTTTTGAAGTAAACAGGAGTCCAGCCGGTCTTATTGGCCACCATCATCATGGTGTCTGTAGGCTTTTCTATGGTGACAGTGTGGTATACTGTTCCCCCGCCAAGATTATTAGCTCCCCTCTGGGTGCAGTAAGTCCTGCAAGCAGTAGTCTACTCTTTTGGGACACACTCTTGTTGTTTTATGAGAGAAACTCCAGGTCAAGTGATGTTCACACGAGTCGTCATGGTGCCCTGTTGCCCCCGGTTATCTCTCTGGATGTTGGAGTTGGAGGGCCTCCTCACTCGAGGTCGGTGTGCCCACGGAGCGAACCCTGCAACTTCAGGGCATGGTTGGTGGTTAGGATCACCACGTGGGGTCCTTTTCCCTTAGGAGGGAGGTGGCCTTTTGGGCTGCTGATTTCCAGGTTTTTAGATACCGCCAGTATCTTGGCCAGATGTGGCAGTGGGCCAAGCCCCTTAGTGACCGTAGTTTATCCTACCTGGATGGCATTCTTGCATTGTTCCATTTCAAGTGGTCCCAGTTTTTGCACTAATTCTCCAATGGCGATTCACCTTTCACCGGGAATGTAAAGGTCAAAGGGTTTAGCTAAATTAGGGAGTTCCAGGGCAAGGGTCTGAATTGACTGCTCTTTCCATTCTTGAAAGGCCACTTCTGGATTCTATTCAAAAGGATCATCATCTTTTCCTTTCAGTGTTTCATATAGAGGCCCAGCTAGTAGACTGTAGCTAGGGATCCAGAAGCAGCAAACCCTGGCCTCCCCAGGAACCCCTAAGCTGTCTTCTAGTTTTAGAAAGGGGTAAGGCTGAAAATGGTTTCTTCCCTTTCCTGGGATGGGCTTCTCTGACCTTCTGTGAGAATGAAGCCCAGGCAGGTCACCGCAGTCTGTGATATTTGAGCTTTTTCTTGGACAACTTCTATCCTTTATTGGCTTGGTAGTTCAGAGGCCTCCTTAGTAGGGCTGGTGATCAGAATGTCGTCTGCATATTGAAGGAGGGTTTCCTTTTCCAGAGGTAGAACTTTTAGGTCTTTAGCTAAGCTTTCCCCAAAGATGGTGTGGGAATTTTTGCACCCTTGGGGCCAGACGGCCCGGAAGTATTGTTTTAGTTGTATGTTGAGTCCTGCCACTCACAAGCCAAAATTTCTTGTGACTCTGGGACTAATGGAATACAAAAGAAGGCATCATTGAAGACTAATACAGAATACCATGTCCTGGTGGTTGGTAGAATGACCAGCAGGGTGTAGGAATTAGGAGCAACTGGAGGTATATCCTCGGTGGCTTCACTGACTGTCCTGACATCCTTTACCAGGTCCCCAGCAGCCCATGGGGCTCTCGTGGTCAGACCAATCCCAGAATATGGAGCTCACCTGGGCAGGTACCCCACCCCCACCCCAGCCCACGGGGCTCTCGTGGTCAGGCCCCTCCCAGGATACAGAGCTACCCTTGCAGGTACCGTGGCAGGGCTGGGCACACAGGAACCGTGCACATAGCCCTCATTGCAGAGCACCCCCAGCTCACCTGTCGCTCAGAGCTGACACAGAGCACCTCAGAGCAGGACTTGAACTAACAAACAGCAGCTGCGACAGGTCTGTGACCCTGGGCATCACTCCGTGAGGCCTCCCTCCACCTGGTCTTCCAGAGACTTCCACTGCACCCGGGGCACCAGGCCTCTGTCTCCAACCACCACCCACCCCTCCTCTCCCTGACTCCTGGGTTCCTCTCATTAGGAGAGGGTTTTCTTGAAGTTGTCTCCCACTCATGGGCCAGATAAAATGATTAGAAAACAAGCCAAAGCTGCAGCCCCTTGTCTATCCTGACTCTCAGGAGCCCACACCTGTTCCTTGGACCTGGCCGGTTCAGCAAGTTCCATTTTCTGCAACTGTGAGCCCCTGAGGGGTGATGATTGGCTGACCTGGGCAGCCTTACCGTGCCGGCCAGCCCTCCCCAGGTGTGCCTGGGTTGAGATCAATATAAATACCACTCCAGGCAGCAAGAGCCCCTGCAGCCGTGCCTGACGCCATTTTCTCTGCCCTGTCAGCAGTCTCGGGGCTGGGCTGGTGGGAGGGAGTGAGAGGCCACGGCTTTGTGGGTGGCCCAGTGTGAGTGGGGCTCTGCTGGACTTTCTGCAGCAGTTGCCAGGCTGCCACCTGCTAAAGAAGAGGATGTGTCACCCATACCTGCTGCTGGAATTTCTCCCTGGGCAGAGGTGAGGAAGGAAAAAAGCAGTGGGGGCAGGGACAGGACGGGTATCTCAGGCAGGGAAATGGAAATCTTCCAGAAGAGCACCCAGGGCCAGGACCATCCTGGCTGGCCTGCAGGCACCAAGTCGGCCGGCATGCTGTCACTCGTGTGGCTCTATGGCCCTTCCTCTAGGCTTTCAAGTCCTTGTATATATTCAGGTGTTTTACCTGGGACGGGTGGGAATAGTTCAGCAGCAACTGGCCTGGGGCTCAGCTCACGTTTACTCACAGATGCCTCAGCACGGTGCCCCAGCTTTGCAATGAGGACGCTTGTTGCGTGGGGGCTGCTGGCTGAATGGGAGACGATTCCCCACCACTGACCAACTTCAGAATTGTTTACAACTGGAGCAAGTGCCCTGATACGGTTTTCCTCTGTGTAACTGGTGGGTTCTGTGTTTTTTTTCTCTTTTTCGTTTTTGGTTCAAGGTAGATTTTATTCCTCTTTTTTGTATTTACAGATATAAGCATGGAAATAATTTATTCATATAAATACATGTATGTGCAGGGAATAATTGTTTTTTCTGTTTTATTTTTTAAATTTTATTTCTTTTTAATTTTGAATTTTATTTTATATTTTTATACAGCAGGTTCTTATTGATTATCTATTTTATACATATAAATGTATACATGCCAATCCCAGTCTCTCAACTCCTCCCACCACCACCCCCCCAACAGCTTTCCCCCCTTGTTGTCCATACGTTTGTTGTCTACATCTGTTGCTCTATTTATGCCTTGCAAAATGGTTAATCTGTACAGTTTTTCTAGGTTCCACATATATGCATGAATATACAAGATTTGTTTTTCTCTTTCTGACTTACTTCACTCTGTATGACAGTCTCTAGATCCATCGACGTCTCTACAAATGACCCAATTTCATTCCTTTTCATGGCTTAGTAATATTCCATTTTATATATGTACCACAGCTTTATGCATTCGTCTGTCTGTGGGCATTTAGGTTGCTTCCATTACCTCGATATTGTAAATAGTGATGCAATGAACATTGCGGTGAATGACTCTTTTTGATTTATGGTTTTGTCTGGGTATATGTCCAGTACTGGGATTGCTGTATCATATGGTAATTCTATTGTTAGTTTCTTAAGAAATTCCATATTGTTCTCCATAATGACTGTATCAATTTATATTCCCAACAATAGTGGAAGAGGGTTCCTTTTCTCCACACCCTTTCCAGCATTTTTTGTTTGTAGATTTTCAATGATGCCTATTCTACCAGGTGTGAGGTGATACCTCATTGTTGAATCCATTTCGTTGAGCAAGGGGTAGCTCTTGTCTATTACATATTTGGCTTATGGAACGGTATCTGTGCTAATTTCAAACTCTGCTTTTATGCAGCACCCCAACTCACCTTCCCCCTTACGCAGGCATAAGTTGGTTTTCTAAACTTGAGACCCTGTTCTGTTTCGTAATTCAGTTCATGTGTAGCCAAGTTCACATTCCGTGTATTAGTGATACCTTATGATGTTTCTTTTTCTGTGTGACTTATTTCACTTAGAATCATCGTGCCTCAATGCACTCATTATGCTGGTACGGGCCTGGTGACATAGATTTCATTGCTGAGTGGTATTCTGTTGTACATAAGTACCGCAACTTCTTTATCCATTATTTGCTCTCTGGGATATTTAACTTGTGCCGTAGAAGAGATTTCTGTAAAAAGAGCCATCCCAAATTTTGGGGTTGCTGTGTCTTTTTGATATTAATTTCCCTAAGCTATAGGACCATAAGTGGAAGTGCCCTAGGCTCTGTTGCTTTGTTTTTTAGATGTTTCAGGAAACACCATACACATCTCCCGAGTGTCTGTTGGCAATTTACATCCCGCCCATCAGCATAACAAGGCTCCCAGTTCTCCATGGCCTGTCCTGCCTTTCTGGGTTTTACACTTTTTTCAGATGGCCCTTTTGACCGGGGGGAAGTGAGACTTCATTGTAGTGCAGATTTCCTTTGCAAGCTTGCTTGGTTGGCCAAAAAGGGCGTATGCGTTTTTTCCTGAATATATTCAGGAAAAAACGCATACGCCCTTTTGGCCAAGTGCATCATTGTGGACGTTCTGCCTCTTTTCCTATGCTTTCAATGCAATTCCAGTCTACCTCCTGAAATCGGTTTCCTGCAATTCTGCCCCGCTTTCAAGTCCTCTTGGCAGCCTTACTTCAGTCTATTTTTGGACGATAGCTGTCATTTATAACTCTGCAGGTTTGTGAATTACAGTGCCCCTGAGCTCCTTTCTTCAACTCGCTTTCTTGTGACCTGGCCGCAACACCGCAGGATGGCTTCAGGCCCTAATCTGGTTCCGGCACGGCACGCTGAGCCTTTGGTTAATTCCTCTTCCTGGTGGGAAATGAGAGTTAAATTTGCCCGTTCAGACACCTCCAGCTAGCCTCTCATTGGTTCTCGCTATTCCTGTTCATCTTCCGCAGAAATTGCAAACTGGGCCAAACAGGAGGTTAAAGGCACTGACTCTCCAAGTCGGGAGAGTGTTAGTAAAGCGTCTGGAATGTTGCACCCGAGTACCAGGGGAGGAAAACTGAGACATATTTGAACACGTCTCAGGTTCACATGGTTGATCATACTCTGGGTTCCACATGCATCTTTTAGCTGAAGGAAGAATACCTAAAACCTGGGTAGTTGAAACCCGTGGAATGGGTACCATGCAATATGACTTCAAAGGGTCTTCATTTGCTCACCGAACCTCTCCAATCCTATCACTGCTGCGTTTATGCCCCTGTACACACGCTTGATTCTCTTTCGGAGACATAGCAATCCATAGGTTTTAAGATACTTACTAGTCAGGTACATTCTTAGGCGTTTAATATGCGGTGTTGAGTCCATTTCGTTGAGCAAGGAGTAGCTCTTGTCTATTCCATATTTGGCTTAAGGAACTTTATCTGTGCTCATTTCAATCTCTGGTTTTATGCAGCACCCCAACTCACCTTTACCCTTAAGCAAGCATAAGTTGTTTTTCTAAATTTGTTACCCAGTTCTGTTCTGTAATTCAGTTCCTGTGTAGCCAAGTTTCCATTCCGTGTATTACTGATATCTTATGATGTTTCTTTTTCTGTGTGACTTATTTCAGTTAGAATCATCATACCTGAATCCACTCATTGTGCTGCTAAGGGCCTGGTGACATAGATTTCATTGCTGAGTGATATTGCTTTGTAAGTAAATACCACAACTTCTTTATCCATTTTTCACTTTCTGAGATGTTGAACTTGTACTGAAAACGAGATTCTTGTAAACAGAGCCGTTCCAAACTTTGGGGTGGTTGTGTCTTTTTGATTTTAATTTCCCTAAGCTATAGGACCATAAGTGGAAGTGCCCTAGGCTCTGTTGCTTTGTTTTTTAGATGTTTCAGGAAACACCATACACTTCTCCCAAGTGTCTGCTGGCAATTTACATCCCGCCCATCAGCATAACAAGGCTCCCAGTTCTCAATGGCCTGTTGCCTTTCTGGATTTTACACTTTTTTCAGATGGCCCTTTTGACCGGGGGGAAGTGAGACTTCATTGTAGTGCAGATTTCCTTTGCAAGCTTGCTTGGTTGCCCAAAAAGGGCGTATGCGTTTTTTCCTGAATATATTCAGGAAAAAACGCATACGCCCTTTTTGGCCAAGTGCATCATTGTGGACGTTCTGCCTCTTTTCCTATGCTTTCAATGCAATTCCAGTCTACCTCCTGAAATCGGTTTCCTGCAATTCTGCCCCGCTTTCAAGTCCTCTTGGCAGCCTTACTTCAGTCTATTTTTGGACGATAGCTGTCATTTATAACTCTGCAGGTTTGTGAATTACAGTGCCCCTGAGCTCCTTTCTTCAACTCGCTTTCTTTTGAGCTGGCCGCAACACCGCAGGATGGCTTCAGGCCCTAATCTGGTTCCGGCCCGGCATGCTGAGCCTTTGGTTAATTCCTCTTCCTGGTGAGAAATGAGAGTTAAATTTGCCCGTCCAGACACCTCCAGCTAGCCTCTCATTGGTTCTCGCTATTCCTGTTCATCTTCCGCAGAAATTGCAAACTGGGCCAAACAGGAGGTTAAAGGCGCTGACTCTCCAAGTGGGGAGAGTGTTAGTAAAGCGTCTGGAATGTTGCACCCGAGTACCAGGGGAGGAAAACTGAGACATATTTGAACACGTCTCCCGTTCACATGGTTGATCATACTCTGGGTTCCACATGCATGTTTTAGCTGAAGGAAGAATACCTTAAACCTGGAGAGTTGAGACCCGTGTAATGGGTACCATGCAATATGACTTCAAAGGGTCTTCATTTGCTCACCGAACCTCTCCAATCCTATCACTGCTGCGTTTATGCCCCTGTACACACGCTTGATTCTCTTTTGGAGACATAGCAATTCATAGGTTTTAAGATACTTACTAGTCAGGTACATTCTTAGGCGTTTAATATGGGGTTTTGAGTCCATTTCGTTGAGCAAGGAGTAGCTCTTGTCTATTCCATGTTTGGCTTAAGGAACTTTATCTGTGCTCATTTCAATCCTGGTTTTATGCAGCACCCCAACTCACCTTTCCCCTTAAGCAAGCATAAGTTGGTTTTCTAAATTTGAGACCCTGTTCTGTTTTGGAATGCAGTTCCTGTGTAGCCAAGTTTACATTCCGTGTATTAGTGATATCTTATGATGTTTCATTTTCTGTGTGACTTATTTCAGTTAGAATCATCGTACCTGAATCCACTCATTATGCTGCTACGGGCCTGATGACATAGATTTCATTGCTGAGTGATATTGCTTTGTAAGTGAATACCACAACTTCTTTATCCATTTTTCACTTTCTGCGATGTTGATCTTGTACTGTAAACGAGGTTCTTGTAAACAGAGCCGTTCCAAACTTTGGGGTGGCTGTGTCTTTTTGATTTTAATTTCCCTAAGCTATAGGACCATAAGTGGAAGTGCCCTAGGCTCTGTTGCTTTGTTTTTTAGATGTTTCAGGAAACACCATACACTTCTCCCCAGTGTCTGTTGGCAATTTACATCCCACCCATCAGCATAACAAGGCTCCCAGTTCTCCATGGCCTGTCCTACCTTTCTGGATTTTACACTTTTTTCAGATGGCCCTTTTGACCGGGGGGAAGTGAGACTTCATTGTAGTGCAGATTTCCTTTGCAAGTTTGCTTGGTTGGCCAAAAAGGGCGTATGCGTTTTATCCTGAATATATTCAGGAAAAAACGCATACGCCCTTTTTGGCCAAGTGCATCATTGTGGACGTTCTGCCTCTTTTCCTATGCTTTCAATGCAATTCCAGTCTACCTCCTGAAATCGGTTTCCTGCAATTCTGCCCCGCTTTCAAGTCCTCTTGGCAGCCTTATTTCAGTCTATTTTTGGACGATAGCTGTCATTTATAACTCTGCAGGTTTGTGAATTACAGTGCCCCTGAGCTCCTTTCTTCAACTCGCTTTCTTTTGAGCTGGCCGCAACACCGCAGGATGGCTTCAGGCCCTAATCTGGTTCCGGCCCGGCATGCTGAGCCTTTGGTTAATTCCTCTTCCTGGTGAGAAATGAGAGTTAAATTTGCCCGTCCAGACACCTCCAGCTAGCCTCTCATTGGTTCTCGCTATTCCTGTTCATCTTCCGCAGAAATTGCAAACTGGGCCAAACAGGAGGTTAAAGGCGCTGACTCTCCAAGTGGGGAGAGTGTTAGTAAAGCGTCTGGAATGTTGCACCCGAGTACCAGGGGAGGAAAACTGAGACATATTTGAACACGTCTCCCGTTCACATGGTTGATCATACTCTGGGTTCCACATGCATGTTTTAGCTGAAGGAAGAATACCTTAAACCTGGAGAGTTGAGACCCGTGTAATGGGTACCATGCAATATGACTTCAAAGGGTCTTCATTTGCTCACCGAACCTCTCCAATCCTATCACTGCTGCGTTTATGCCCCTGTACACACGCTTGATTCTCTTTTGGAGACATAGCAATTCATAGGTTTTAAGATACTTACTAGTCAGGTACATTCTTAGGCGTTTAATATGGGGTTTTGAGTCCATTTCGTTGAGCAAGGAGTAGCTCTTGTCTATTCCATGTTTGGCTTAAGGAACTTTATCTGTGCTCATTTCAATCCTGGTTTTATGCAGCACCCGAACTCACCTTTCCCCTTAAGCAAGCATAAGTTGGTTTTCTAAATTTGAGACCCTGTTCTGTTTTGGAATGCAGTTCCTGTGTAGCCAAGTTTACATTCCGTGTATTAGTGATATCTTATGATGTTTCTTTTTCTGTGTGACTTATTTCAGTTAGAATCATCGTACCTGAATCCACTCATTATGCTGCTACGGGCCTGATGACATAGATTTCATTGCTGAGTGATATTGCTTTGTAAGTGAATACCACAACTTCTTTATCCATTTTTCACTTTCTGCGATGTTGATCTTGTACTGTAAACGAGGTTCTTGTAAACAGAGCCGTTCCAAACTTTGGGGTGGCTGTGTCTTTTTGATTTTAATTTCCCTAAGCTATAGGACCATAAGTGGAAGTGCCCTAGGCTCTGTTGCTTTGTTTTTTAGATGTTTCAGGAAACACCATACACTTCTCCCGAGTGTCTGTTGGCAATTTACATCCCACCCATCAGCATAACAAGGCTCCCAGTTCTCCATGGCCTGTCCTACCTTTCTGGATTTTACACTTTTTTCAGATGGCCCTTTTGACCGGGGGGAAGTGAGACTTCATTGTAGTGCAGATTTCCTTTGCAAGTTTGCTTGGTTGGCCAAAAAGGGCGTATGCGTTTTATCCTGAATATATTCAGGAAAAAACGCATACGCCCTTTTTGGCCAAGTGCATCATTGTGGACGTTCTGCCTCTTTTCCTATGCTTTCAATGCAATTCCAGTCTACCTCCTGAAATCGGTTTCCTGCAATTCTGACCTGCTTTCAAGTCCTCTTGGCAGCCTTACTTCAGTCTATTTTTGGACGATAGCTGTCATTTATAAGTCTGCAGGTTTGTGAATTACAGTGCCCCTGAGCTCCTTTCTTCAACTCGCTTTCTTGTGAGCTGGCCGCAACACCGCAGGATGGCTTCAGGCCCTAATCTGGTTCCGGCACGGCACGCTTAGCCTTTGGTTATTTCCTCTTCCTGGTGGGAAATGAGAGTTAAATTTGCCCGTCCAGACACCTCCAGCTAGTCTCTCATTGGTTCTCGCTATTCCTGTTCATCTTCCGCAGAAATTGCAAACTGGGCCAAACAGGAGGTTAAAGGCGCTGACTCTCCAAGTGGGGAGAGTGTTAGTAAAGCGTCTGGAATGTTGCACCCGAGTACCAGGGGAGGAAAACTGAGACATATTTGAACACGTCTCCCGATCACATGGTTGATCATACTCTAGGTTCCACATGCATGTTTTAGCTGAAGGAATAATACCTTAAACCTGGAGAGTTGAAACCCGTGGAATGGGTACCATGCAATATGACTTCAAAGGGTCTTCATTTGCTCACCGAACCTCTGCAATCCTATCACTGCTGCGTTTATGCCCCTGTACACATGCTTTATTCTCTTTCAGAGACATAGCAATCCATAGGTTTTAAGATACTTACTAGTCAGGTACATTCTTAGGCGTTTAATATGGGGTGTTGAGTCCATTTCGTTGAGCAAGGAGTAGCTCTTGTGTATTCCATATTTGGCTTAAGGAACTTTATCTGTGCTCATTTCAATCTCTGGTTTTATGCAGCACCCCTACTCACCTTTACCCTTAAGCAAGCATAAGTTGGTTTTCTAAATTTGAGTCCCTGTTCTGTTCTGTAATTCAGTTCCTGTGTAGCCAAGTTTACATTCCGTGTATTACTGATATCTTATGATGTTTCTTTTTCTGTGTGACTTATTTCAGTTAGAATCATCATACCTGAATCCACTCATTGTGCTGCTAAGGGCCTGGTGACATAGATTTCATTGCTGAGTGATATTGCTTTGTAAGTAAATACCACAACTTCTTTATCCATTTTTCACTTTCTGAGATGTTGAACTTGTACTGAAAACGAGATTCTTGTAAACAGAGCCGTTCCAAACTTTGGGGTGGCTGTGTCTTTTTGATTTTAATTTCCCTAAGCTATAGGACCATAAGTGGAAGTGCCCTAGGCTCTGTTGCTTTGTTTTTAAGATGTTTCAGGAAACACCATACACTTCTCCCAAGTGTCTGCTTGCAATTTACTTCCCGCCCATCAGCATAACAAGGCTCCCAGTTCTCAATGGCCTGTTGCCTTTCTGGATTTTACACTTTTTTCAGATGGCCCTTTTGACCGGGGGGAAGTGAGACTTCATTGTAGTGCAGATTTCCTTTGCAAGCTTGCTTGGTTGGCCAAAAAGGGCGTATGCGTTTTTTCCTGAATATATTCAGGAAAAAACGCATACACCCTTTTTGGCCAAGTGCATCATTGTGGACGTTCTGCCTCTTTTCCTATGCTTTCAATGCAATTCCAGTCTACCTCCTGAAATCGGTTTCCTGCAATTCTGCCCCGCTTTCAAGTCCTCTTGGCAGCCTTACTTCAGTCTATTTTTGGACGATAGCTGTCATTTATAACTCTGCAGGTTTGTGAATTACAGTGCCCCTGAGCTCCTTTCTTCAACTCGCTTTCTTTTGAGCTGGCCGCAACACCGCAGGATGGCTTCAGGCCTAATCTGGTTCCGGCCCGGCATGCTGAGCCTTTGGTTAATTCCTCTTCCTGGTGAGAAATGAGAGTTAAATTTGCCCGTCCAGACACCTCCAGCTAGCCTCTCATTGGTTCTCGCTATTCCTGTTCATCTTCCGCAGAAATTGCAAACTGGGCCAAACAGGAGGTTAAAGGCGCTGACTCTCCAAGTGGGGAGAGTGTTAGTAAAGCGTCTGGAATGTTGCACCCGAGTACCAGGGGAGGAAAACTGAGACATATTTGAACACGTCTCCCGTTCACATGGTTGATCATACTCTGGGTTCCACATGCATGTTTTAGCTGAAGGAAGAATACCTTAAACCTGGAGAGTTGAGACCCGTGTAATGGGTACCATGCAATATGACTTCAAAGGGTCTTCATTTGCTCACCGAACCTCTCCAATCCTATCACTGCTGCGTTTATGCCCCTGTACACACGCTTGATTCTCTTTTGGAGACATAGCAATTCATAGGTTTTAAGATACTTACTAGTCAGGTACATTCTTAGGCGTTTAATATGGGGTTTTGAGTCCATTTCGTTGAGCAAGGAGTAGCTCTTGTCTATTCCATGTTTGGCTTAAGGAACTTTATCTGTGCTCATTTCAATCCTGGTTTTATGCAGCACCCCAACTCACCTTTCCCCTTAAGCAAGCATAAGTTGGTTTTCTAAATTTGAGACCCTGTTCTGTTTTGGAATGCAGTTCCTGTGTAGCCAAGTTTACATTCCGTGTATTAGTGATATCTTATGATGTTTCTTTTTCTGTGTGACTTATTTCAGTTAGAATCATCGTACCTGAATCCACTCATTATGCTGCTACGGGCCTGATGACATAGATTTCATTGCTGAGTGATATTGCTTTGTAAGTGAATACCACAACTTCTTTATCCATTTTTCACTTTCTGCGATGTTGAACTTGTACTGTAAACGAGGTTCTTGTAAACAGAGCCGTTCCAAACTTTGGGGTGGCTGTGTCTTTTTGATTTTAATTTCCCTAAGCTATAGGACCATAAGTGGAAGTGCCCTAGGCTCTGTTGCTTTGTTTTTTAGATGTTTCAGGAAACACCATACACTTCTCCCGAGTGTCTGTTGGCAATTTACATCCCACCCATCAGCATAACAAGGCTCCCAGTTCTCCATGGCCTGTCCTACCTTTCTGGATTTTACACTTTTTTCAGATGGCCCTTTTGACCGGGGGGAAGTGAGACTTCATTGTAGTGCAGATTTCCTTTGCAAGTTTGCTTGGTTGGCCAAAAAGGGCGTATGCGTTTTATCCTGAATATATTCAGGAAAAAACGCATACGCCCTTTTTGGCCAAGTGCATCATTGTGGACGTTCTGCCTCTTTTCCTATGCTTTCAATGCAATTCCAGTCTACCTCCTGAAATCGGTTTCCTGCAATTCTGCCCTGCTTTCAAGTCCTCTTGGCAGCCTTACTTCAGTCTATTTTTGGACGATAGCTGTCATTTATAACTCTGCAGGTTTGTGAATTACAGTGCCCCTGAGCTCCTTTCTTCAACTCGCTTTCTTGTGAGCTGGCCGCAACACCGCAGGATGGCTTCAGGCCCTAATCTGGTTCCGGCACGGCACGCTTAGCCTTTGGTTATTTCCTCTTCCTGGTGGGAAATGAGAGTTAAATTTGCCCGTCCAGACACCTCGAGCTAGTCTCTCATTGGTTCTTGCTATTCCTGTTCATCTTCCGCAGAAATTGCAAACTGGGCCAAACAGGAGGTTAAAGGCGCTGTCTCTCCAAGTGGGGAGAGTGTTAGTAAAGCGTCTGGAATGTTGCACCCGAGTACCAGGGGAGGAAAACTGAGACATATTTGAACACGTCTCCCGAACACATGGTTGATCATACTCTAGGTTCCACATGCATGTTTTAGCTGAAGGAATAATACCTTAAACCTGGGTAGTTGAAACCCGTGGAATGGGTACCATGCAATATGACTTCAAAGGGTCTTCATTTGCTCACCGAACCTCTCCAATCCTATCACTGCTGCGTTTATGCCCCTGTACACATGCTTGATTCTCTTTCGGAGACATAGCAATCCATAGGTTTTAAGATACTTACTAGTCAGGTACATTCTTAGGCGTTTAATATGCGGTGTTGAGTCCATTCCGTTGAGCAAGGAGTAGCTCTTGTCTATTCCATATTTGACTTAAGGAACTTTATCTGTGCTCATTTCAATCTCTGGTTTTATGCAGCACCCCAACTCACCTTTCCCCTTAAGCAAGCATAAGTTGGTTTTCTAAATTTGAGACCCTGTTCTGTTCTGTAATTCAGTTCCTGTGTAGCCAAGTTTACATTCCGTGTATTACTGATATCTTATGATGTTTCTTTTTCTGTGTGACTTACTTCAGTTAGAATCATCATACCTGAATCCACTCATTGTGCTGCTAAGGGCCTGATGACACAGATTTCATTGCTGAGTGATATTGCTTTGTAAGTGAATACCACAACTTCTTTATCCATTTTTCACTTTCTGCGATGTTGAACTTGTACTGTAAACGAGGTTCTTGTAAACAGAGCCGTTCCAAACTTTGGGGTGGCTGTGTCTTTTTGATTTTAATTTCCCTAAGCTATAGGACCATAAGGGGAAGTGCCCTAGGTTCTGTTGCTTTGTTTTTTAGATGTTTCAGGAAACACCATACACTTCTCCCAAGTGTCTGTTGGCAATTTACATCCCACCCATCAGCATAACAAGGCTCCCAGTTCTCCATGGCCTGTCCTGCCTTTCTGGATTTTACACTTTTTTCAGATGGCCCTTTTGACCGGGGGGAAGTGAGACTTCATTGTAGTGCAGATTTCCTTTGCAAGCTTGCTTGGTTGGCCAAAAAGGGCGTATGCGTTTTTTCCTGAATATATTCAGGAAAAAACGCATACGCCCTTTTTGACCAAGTGCATCATTGTGGACGTTCTGCCTCTTTTCCTATGCTTTCAATGCAATTCCAGTCTACCTCCTGAAATCGGTTTCCTGCAATTCTGCCCCGCTTTCAAGTCCTCTTGGCAGCCTTACTTCAGTCTATTTTTGGATGATAGCTGTCATTTATAACTCTGCAGGTTTGTGAATTACAGTGCCCCTGAGCTCCTTTCTTCAACTCGGTTTCTTTTGAGCTGGCCGCAACACCGCAGGATGGCTTCAGGCCCTAATCTGGTTCTGGTACGGCACGCTGAGCCTTTGGTTAATTCCTCTTCCTGGTGGGAAATGAGAGTTAAATTTGCCCGTCCAGACACCTCCAGCTAGCCTCTCATTGGTTCTCGCTATTCCTGTTCATCTTCCGCAGAAATTGCAAACTGTGCCAAACAGGAGGTTAAAGGCGCTGACTCTCCAAGTGGGGAGAGTGTTAGTAAAGCGTCTGGAATGTTGCACCCGTGTACCAGGGGAGGAAAACTGAGACATATTTGAACACGTCTCCCGTTCACATGGTTGATCATACTCTGGGTTCCACATGCATGTTTTAGCTGAAGGAAGAATACCTTAAACCTGGAGAGTTGAGACCCGTGTAATGGGTACCATGCAATATGACTTCAAAGGGTCTTCATTTGCTCACCGAACCTCTCCAATCCTATCACTGCTGCGTTTATGCCCCTGTACACACGCTTGATTCTCTTTTGGAGACATAGCAATTCATAGGTTTTAAGATACTTACTAGTCAGGTACATTCTTAGGCGTTTAATATGGGGTTTTGAGTCCATTTCGTTGAGCAAGGAGTAGCTCTTGTCTATTCCATGTTTGGCTTAAGGAACTTTATCTGTGCTCATTTCAATCCTGGTTTTATGCAGCACCCCAACTCACCTTTCCCCTTAAGCAAGCATAAGTTGGTTTTCTAAATTTGAGACCCTGTTCTGTTTTGGAATGCAGTTCCTGTGTAGCCAAGTTTACATTCCGTGTATTAGTGATATCTTATGATGTTTCTTTTTCTGTGTGACTTATTTCAGTTAGAATCATCGTACCTGAATCCACTCATTATGCTGCTACGGGCCTGATGACATAGATTTCATTGCTGAGTGATATTGCTTTGTAAGTGAATACCACAACTTCTTTATCCATTTTTCACTTTCTGCGATGTTGATCTTGTACTGTAAACGAGGTTCTTGTAAACAGAGCCGTTCCAAACTTTGGGGTGGCTGTGTCTTTTTGATTTTAATTTCCCTAAGCTATAGGACCATAAGTGGAAGTGCCCTAGGCTCTGTTGCTTTGTTTTTTAGATGTTTCAGGAAACACCATACACTTCTCCCGAGTGTCTGTTGGCAATTTACATCCCACCCATCAGCATAACAAGGCTCCCAGTTCTCCATGGCCTGTCCTACCTTTCTGGATTTTACACTTTTTTCAGATGGCCCTTTTGACCGGGGGGAAGTGAGACTTCATTGTAGTGCAGATTTCCTTTGCAAGTTTGCTTGGTTGGCCAAAAAGGGCCTATGCGTTTTATCCTGAATATATTCAGGAAAAAACGCATACGCCCTTTTTGGCCAAGTGCATCATTGTGGACGTTCTGCCTCTTTTCCTATGCTTTCAATGCAATTCCAGTCTACCTCCTGAAATCGGTTTCCTGCAATTCTGCCCTGCTTTCAAGTCCTCTTGGCAGCCTTACTTCAGTCTATTTTTGGACGATAGCTGTCATTTATAAGTCTGCAGGTTTGTGAATTACAGTGCCCCTGAGCTCCTTTCTTCAACTCGCTTTCTTGTGAGCTGGCCGCAACACCGCAGGATGGCTTCAGGCCCTAATCTGGTTCCGGCACGGCACGCTTAGCCTTTGGTTATTTCCTCTTCCTGGTGGGAAATGAGAGTTAAATTTGCCCGTCCAGACACCTCCAGCTAGTCTCTCATTGGTTCTCGCTATTCCTGTTCATCTTCCGCAGAAATTGCAAACTGGGCCAAACAGGAGGTTAAAGGCGCTGACTCTCCAAGTGGGGAGAGTGTTAGTAAAGCGTCTGGAATGTTGCACCCGAGTACCAGGGGAGGAAAACTGAGACATATTTGAACACGTCTCCCGATCACATGGTTGATCATACTCTAGGTTCCACATGCATGTTTTAGCTGAAGGAATAATACCTTAAACCTGGAGAGTTGAAACCCGTGGAATGGGTACCATGCAATATGACTTCAAAGGGTCTTCATTTGCTCACCGAACCTCTGCAATCCTATCACTGCTGCGTTTATGCCCCTGTACACATGCTTTATTCTCTTTCAGAGACATAGCAATCCATAGGTTTTAAGATACTTACTAGTCAGGTACATTCTTAGGCGTTTAATATGGGGTGTTGAGTCCATTTCGTTGAGCAAGGAGTAGCTCTTGTGTATTCCATATTTGGCTTAAGGAACTTTATCTGTGCTCATTTCAATCTCTGGTTTTATGCAGCACCCCTACTCACCTTTACCCTTAAGCAAGCATAAGTTGGTTTTCTAAATTTGAGTCCCTGTTCTGTTCTGTAATTCAGTTCCTGTGTAGCCAAGTTTACATTCCGTGTATTACTGATATCTTATGATGTTTCTTTTTCTGTGTGACTTATTTCAGTTAGAATCATCATACCTGAATCCACTCATTGTGCTGCTAAGGGCCTGGTGACATAGATTTCATTGCTGAGTGATATTGCTTTGTAAGTAAATACCACAACTTCTTTATCCATTTTTCACTTTCTGAGATGTTGAACTTGTACTGAAAACGAGATTCTTGTAAACAGAGCCGTTCCAAACTTTGGGGTGGCTGTGTCTTTTTGATTTTAATTTCCCTAAGCTATAGGACCATAAGTGGAAGTGCCCTAGGCTCTGTTGCTTTGTTTTTAAGATGTTTCAGGAAACACCATACACTTCTCCCAAGTGTCTGCTGGCAATTTACATCCCGCCCATCAGCATAACAAGGCTCCCAGTTCTCAATGGCCTGTTGCCTTTCTGGATTTTACACTTTTTTCAGATGGCCCTTTTGACCGGGGGGAAGTGAGACTTCATTGTAGTGCAGATTTCCTTTGCAAGCTTGCTTGGTTGGCCAAAAAGGGCGTATGCGTTTTTTCCTGAATATATTCAGGAAAAAACGCATACACCCTTTTTGGCCAAGTGCATCATTGTGGACGTTCTGCCTCTTTTCCTATGCTTTCAATGCAATTCCAGTCTACCTCCTGAAATCGGTTTCCTGCAATTCTGCCCCGCTTTCAAGTCCTCTTGGCAGCCTTACTT
Organism: Delphinus delphis; assembly: GCF_949987515.2. NCBI lineage: Eukaryota > Metazoa > Chordata > Mammalia > Artiodactyla > Delphinidae > Delphinus > Delphinus delphis. The sequence goes on along the minus strand of NW_027192708.1, from coordinate 813,625 downwards.
CAGTCTATTTTTGGACGATAGCTGTCATTTATAACTCTGCAGGTTTGTGAATTACAGTGCCCCTGAGCTCCTTTCTTCAACTCGCTTTCTTGTGAGCTGGCCGCAACACCGCAGGATGGCTTCAGGCCCTAATCTGGTTCCGGCCCGGCATGCTGAGCCTTTGGTTAATTCCTCTTCCTGGTGAGAAATGAGAGTTAAATTTGCCCGTCCAGACACCTCCAGCTAGCCTCTCATTGGTTCTCGCTATTCCTGTTCATCTTCCGCAGAAATTGCAAACTGTGCCAAACAGGAGGTTAAAGGCGCTGACTCTCCAAGTGGGGAGAGTGTTAGTAAAGCGTCTGGAATGTTGCACCCGAGTACCAGGGGAGGAAAACTGAGACATATTTGAACACGTCTCCCGTTCACATGGTTGATCATACTCTGGGTTCCACATGCATGTTTTAGCTGAAGGAAGAATACCTTAAACCTGGAGAGTTGAGACCCGTGTAATGGGTACCATGCAATATGACTTCAAAGGGTCTTCATTTGCTCACCGAACCTCTCCAATCCTATCACTGCTGCGTTTATGCCCCTGTACACACGCTTGATTCTCTTTTGGAGACATAGCAATTCATAGGTTTTAAGATACTTACTAGTCAGGTACATTCTTAGGCGTTTAATATGGGGTTTTGAGTCCATTTCGTTGAGCAAGGAGTAGCTCTTGTCTATTCCATGTTTGGCTTAAGGAACTTTATCTGTGCTCATTTCAATCCTGGTTTTATGCAGCACCCCAACTCACCTTTCCCCTTAAGCAAGCATAAGTTGGTTTTCTAAATTTGAGACCCTGTTCTGTTTTGGAATGCAGTTCCTGTGTAGCCAAGTTTACATTCCGTGTATTAGTGATATCTTATGATGTTTCTTTTTCTGTGTGACTTATTTCAGTTAGAATCATCGTACCTGAATCCACTCATTATGCTGCTACGGGCCTGATGACATAGATTTCATTGCTGAGTGATATTGCTTTGTAAGTGAATACCACAACTTCTTTATCCATTTTTCACTTTCTGCGATGTTGAACTTGTACTGTAAACGAGGTTCTTGTAAACAGAGCCGTTCCAAACTTTGGGGTGGCTGTGTCTTTTTGATTTTAATTGCCCTAAGCTATAGGACCATAAGTGGAAGTGCCCTAGGCTCTGTTGCTTTGTTTTTTAGATGTTTCAGGAAACACCATACACTTCTCCCGAGTGTCTGTTGGCAATTTACATCCCACCCATCAGCATAACAAGGCTCCCAGTTCTCCATGGCCTGTCCTACCTTTCTGGATTTTACACTTTTTTCAGATGGCCCTTTTGACCGGGGGGAAGTGAGACTTCATTGTAGTGCAGATTTCCTTTGCAAGTTTGCTTGGTTGGCCAAAAAGGGCGTATGCGTTTTATCCTGAATATATTCAGGAAAAAACGCATACGCCCTTTTTGGCCAAGTGCATCATTGTGGACGTTCTGCCTCTTTTCCTATGCTTTCAATGCAATTCCAGTCTACCTCCTGAAATCGGTTTCCTGCAATTCTGCCCTGCTTTCAAGTCCACTTGGCAGCCTTACTTCAGTCTATTTTTGGACGATAGCTGTCATTTATAACTCTGCAGGTTTGTGAATTACAGTGCCCCTGAGCTCCTTTCTTCAACTCGCTTTCTTGTGAGCTGGCCGCAACACCGCAGGATGGCTTCAGGCCCTAATCTGGTTCCGGCACGGCACGCTTAGCCTTTGGTTATTTCCTCTTCCTGGTGGGAAATGAGAGTTAAATTTGCCCGTCCAGACACCTCGAGCTAGTCTCTCATTGGTTCTCGCTATTCCTGTTCATCTTCCGCAGAAATTGCAAACTGGGCCAAACAGGAGGTTAAAGGCGCTGTCTCTCCAAGTGGGGAGAGTGTTAGTAAAGCGTCTGGAATGTTGCACCCGAGTACCAGGGGAGGAAAACTGAGACATATTTGAACACGTCTCCCGAACACATGGTTGATCATACTCTAGGTTCCACATGCATGTTTTAGCTGAAGGAATAATACCTTAAACCTGGGTAGTTGAAACCCGTGGAATGGGTACCATGCAATATGACTTCAAAGGGTCTTCATTTGCTCACCGAACCTCTCCAATCCTATCACTGCTGCGTTTATGCCCCTGTACACATGCTTGATTCTCTTTCGGAGACATAGCAATCCCTAGGTTTTAAGATACTTACTAGTCAGGTACATTCTTAGGCGTTTAATATGCGGTGTTGAGTCCATTCCGTTGAGCAAGGAGTAGCTCTTGTCTATTCCATATTTGACTTAAGGAACTTTATCTGTGCTCATTTCAATCTCTGGTTTTATGCAGCACCCCAACTCACCTTTCCCCTTAAGCAAGCATAAGTTGGTTTTCTAAATTTGAGACCCTGTTCTGTTCTGTAATTCAGTTCCTGTGTAGCCAAGTTTACATTCCGTGTATTACTGATATCTTATGATGTTTCTTTTTCTGTGTGACTTACTTCAGTTAGAATCATCATACCTGAATCCACTCATTGTGCTGCTAAGGGCCTGATGACACAGATTTCATTGCTGAGTGATATTGCTTTGTAAGTGAATACCACAACTTCTTTATCCATTTTTCACTTTCTGCGATGTTGAACTTGTACTGTAAACGAGGTTCTTGTAAACAGAGCCGTTCCAAACTTTGGGGTGGCTGTGTCTTTTTGATTTTAATTTCCCTAAGCTATAGGACCATAAGTGGAAGTGCCCTAGGTTCTGTTGCTTTGTTTTTTAGATGTTTCAGGAAACACCATACACTTCTCCCAAGTGTCTGTTGGCAATTTACATCCCGCCCATCAGCATAACAAGGCTCCCAGTTCTCCATGGCCTGTCCTGCCTTTCTGGATTTTACACTTTTTTCAGATGGCCCTTTTGACCGGGGGGAAGTGAGACTTCATTGTAGTGCAGATTTCCTTTGCAAGCTTGCTTGGTTGGCCAAAAAGGGCGTATGCGTTTTTTCCTGAATATATTCAGGAAAAAACGCATACGCCCTTTTTGACCAAGTGCATCATTGTGGACGTTCTGCCTCTTTTCCTATGCTTTCAATGCAATTCCAGTCTACCTCCTGAAATCGGTTTCCTGCAATTCTGCCCCGCTTTCAAGTCCTCTTGGCAGCCTTACTTCAGTCTATTTTTGGTTGATAGCTGTCATTTATAACTCTGCAGGTTTGTGAATTACAGTGCCCCTGAGCTCCTTTCTTCAACTCGGTTTCTTTTGAGCTGGCCGCAACACCGCAGGATGGCTTCAGGCCCTAATCTGGTTCTGGTACGGCACGCTGAGCCTTTGGTTAATTCCTCTTCCTGGTGGGAAATGAGAGTTAAATTTGCCCGTCCAGACACCTCCAGCTAGCCTCTCATTGGTTCTCGCTATTCCTGTTCATCTTCCGCAGAAATTGCAAACTGTGCCAAACTGGAGGTTAAAGGCGCTGACTCTCCAAGTGGGGAGAGTGTTAGTAAAGCGTCTGGAATGTTGCACCCGAGTACCAGGGGAGGAAAACTGAGACATATTTGAACACGTCTCCCGTTCACATGGTTGATCATACTTGGGTTCCACATGCATGTTTTAGCTGAAGGAAGAATACCTTAAACCTGGAGAGTTGAGACCCGTGTAATGGGTACCATGCAATATGACTTCAAAGGGTCTTCATTTGCTCACCGAACCTCTCCAATCCTATCACTGCTGCGTTTATGCCCCTGTACACATGCTTGATTCTCTTTTGGAGACATAGCAATCCATAGGTTTTACGATACTTACTAGTCAGGTACATTCTTAGGCGTTTAATATGCGGTGTTGAGTCCATTTCGTTGAGCAAGGAGTAGCTCTTGTCTCTTCCTATTTGACTTAAGGAACTTTATCTGTGCTCATTTCAATCTCTGGTTTTATGCAGCACCCCAACTCACCTTTACCCTTAAGCAAGCATAAGTTGGTTTTCTAAATTTGAGACCCTGTTCTGTTCTGTAATTCAGTTCCTGTGTAGCCAAGTTTACATTCCGTGTATTACTGATATCTTATGATGTTTCTTTTTCTGTGTGACTTATTTCAGTTAGAATCATCATACCTGAATCCACTCATTGTGATGCTAAGGGCCTGATGACATAGATTTCATTGCTGAGTGATATTGCTTTGTAAGTAAATACCACAACTTCTTTATCCATTTTTCACTTTCTGCGATGTTGAACTTGTACTGTAAACGAGGTTCTTGTAAACAGAGGCGTCCCAAACTTTGGGGTGGCTGTGTCTTTTTGATTTTAATTTCCCTAAGCTATAGGACCATAAGTGGCAGTGCCCTAGGCTCCGTTGCTTTGTTTTTTAGATGTTTCAGGAAACACCATACACTTCTCCCAAGTGTCTGTTGGCAATTTACATCCCACCCATCAGCATAACAAGGCTCCCAGTTCTCCATGGCCTGTCCTGCCTTTCTGGATTTTACACATTTTTCAGATGGCCCTTTTGACCGGGGGGAAGTGAGACTTCATTGTAGTGCAGATTTCCTTTGCAAGCTTGCTTGGTTGGCCAAAAAGGGCGTATGCGTTTTTTCCTGAATATATTCAGGAAAAAACGCATACGCCCTTTTTGGCCAAGTGCATCATTGTGTACGTTCTGCCTCTTTTCCTATGCTTTCAATGCAATTCCAGTCTACCTCCTGAAATCGGTTTCCTGCAATTCTGCCCCGCTTTCAAGTCCTCTTGGCAGCCTTACTTCAGTCTATTTTTGGACGATAGCTGTCATTTATAACTCTGCAGGTGTGTGAATTACAGTGCCCCTGAGCTCCTTTCTTCAACTTGATTTCTTCTGACCTGGACGCAACACCGCAGGATGGCTTCAGGCCCTAATCTGGTTCTGGCACGGCACGCTGAGCCTTTGGTTATTTCCTCTTCCTGGTGGGAAATGAGAGTTAAATTTGCCCGTCCAGACACCTCCAGCTAGTCTCTCATTGGTTCTCGCTATTCCTGTTCATCTTCCGCAGAAATTGCAAACTGGGCCAAACAGGAGGTTAAAGGCGCTGACTCTCCAAGTGGGGAGAGTGTTAGTAAAGCGTCTGGAATGTTGCACCCGAGTACCAGGGGAGGAAAACTGAGACATATTTGAACACGTCTCCCGTTCACACGGTTGATCATACTCTGGGTTCCACATGCATGTTTTAGCTGAAGGAAGAATACCTTAAACCTGGAGAGTTGAGACCCGTGTAATGGGTACCATGCAATATGACTTCAAACGGTCTTCATTTGCTCACCGAACCTCTCCAATCCTATCACTGCTGCGTTTATGCCCCTGTACACACGCTTGATTCTCTTTTGGAGACATAGCAATCCATAGGTTTTAAGGTACTTACTAGTCAGGTACATTCTTAGGCGTTTAATATGGGGTGTTGAGTCCATTTCGTTGAGCAAGGAGTATCACTTGTCTATTCCATATTTGGCTTAAGGAACATTATCTGTGCTCATTTCAATCTCTGGTTTTATGCAGCACCCCAACTCACCTTTCCCCTTAAGCAAGCATAAGTTGGTTTTCTAAATTTGAGACCCTGTTCTGTTCTGTAATTCAGTTCCTGTGTAGCCAAGTTTACATTCCGTGTATTACTGATATCTTATGATGTTTCATTTTCTGTGTGACTTATTTCAGTTAGAATCATCGTACCTGAATCCACTCATTGTGATGCTAAGGGCCTGATGACATAGATTTCATTGCTAAGTGATACTGCATTGTACGTAAGTACCACAAGTTCTTTATCCATTTTTCACTTTCTGTGATATTGAACTTGTACGGTAAACGAGGTTCTTGTAAACGGAGGCGTCCCAAACTTTGGGGTGGCTGTGTCTTTTTGATTTTAATTTCCCTAAGCTATAGGACCATAAGTGGAAGTGCCCTAGGTTCTGTTGCTTTGTTTTTTAGATGTTTCAGGAAACACCATACACTTCTCCCAAGTGTCTGTTGGCAATTTACATCCCGCCCATCAGCATAACAAGGCTCCCAGTTCTCAATGGTCTGTTGCCTTTCTGGATTTTACACTTTTTTCAGATGGCCCTTTTGACCGGGGGAAGTGAGACTTCATTGTAGTGCAGATTTCCTTTGCAAGCTTGCTTGGTTGGCCAAAAAGAGCGTATGCGTTTTTTCCTGAATATATTCAGGAAAAAACGCATACGCCCTTTTTGGCCAAGTGCATCATTGTGGACGTTCTGCCTCTTTTCCTATGCTTTCAATGCAATTCCAGTCTACCTCCTGAAATCGGTTTCCTGCAATTCTGCCCCGCTTTCAAGTCCTCTTGGCAGCCTTCCTTCAGTCTATTTTTGGACGATAGCTGTCATTTATAACTCTGCAGGTTTGTGAATTACAGTGCCCCTGAGCTCCTTTCTTCAACTCGGTTTATTTTGAGCTGGCCGCAACACCGCAGGATGGCTTCAGGCCCTAATCTGGTTCTGGTACGGCATGCTGAGCCTTTGGTTATTTCCTCTTCCTGGTGGGAAATGAGAGTTAAATTTGCCCGTCCAGACACCTCCAGCTAGCCTCTCATTGGTTCTCGCTATTCCTGTTCATCTTCCGCAGAAATTGCAAACTGGGCCAAACAGGAGGTTAAAGGCGCTGACTCTCCAAGTGGGGAGAGTGTTAGTAAAGCGTCTGGAATGTTGCACCCGAGTACCAGGGGAGGAAAACTGAGACATATTTGAACACGTCTCCCGTTCACATGGTTGATCATACTTGGGTTCCACATGCATGTTTTAGCTGAAGGAAGAATACCTTAAACGTGGAGAGTTGAGACCCGTGTAATGGGTACCATGCAATATGACTTCAAAGGGTCTTCATTTGCTCACCGAACCTCTCCAATCCTATCACTGCTGCGTTTATGCCCCTGTACACATGCTTGATTCTCTTTTGGAGACATAGCAATCCATAGGTTTTACGATACTTACTAGTCAGGTACATTCTTAGGCGTTTAATATGCGGTGTTGAGTCCATTTCGTTGAGCAAGGAGTAGCTCTTGTCTCTTCCTAATTGACTTAAGGAACTTTATCTGTGCTCATTTCAATCTCTGGTTTTATGCAGCACCCCAACTCACCTTTACCCTTAAGCAAGCATAAGTTGGTTTTCTAAATTTGAGACCCTGTTCTGTTCTGTAATTCAGTTCCTGTGTAGCCAAGTTTACATTCCGTGTATTACTGATATCTTATGATGTTTCTTTTTCTGTGTGACTTATTTCAGTTAGAATCATCATACCTGAATCCACTCATTGTGATGCTAAGGGCCTGATGACATAGATTTCATTGCTGAGTGATATTGCTTTGTAAGTAAATACCACAACTTCTTTATCCATTTTTCACTTTCTGCGATGTTGAACTTGTACTGTAAACGAGGTTCTTGTAAACAGAGGCGTCCCAAACTTTGGGGTGGCTGTGTCTTTTTGATTTTAATTTCCCTAAGCTATAGGACCGTAAGTGGCAGTGCCCTAGGCTCCATTGCTTTGTTTTTTAGATGTTTCAGGAAACACCATACACTTCTCCCAAGTGTCTGTTGGAAATTTTCATCCCGCCCATCAGCATAACAAGGCTCCCAGTTCTCCATGGCCTGTCCTGCCTTTCTGGATTTTACACATTTTTCAGATGGCCCTTTTGACCGGGGGGAAGTGAGACTTCATTGTAGTGCAGATTTCCTTTGCAAGCTTGCTTGGTTGGCCAAAAAGGGCGTATGCGTTTTTTCCTGAATATATTCAGGAAAAAACGCATACGCTCTTTTTGGCCAAGTGCATCATTGTGGACGTTCTGCCTCTTTTCCTATGCTTTCAATGCAATTCCAGTCTACCTCCTGAAATCGGTTTCCTGCAATTCTGCCCCGCTTTCAAGTCCTCTTGGCAGCCTTACTTCAGTCTATTTTTGGACGATAGCTGTCATTTATAACTCTGCAGGTTTGTGAATTACAGTGCCCCTGAGCTCCTTTCTTCAACTCGCTTTCTTGTGACCTGGCCGCAACACCGCAGGATGGCTTCAGGCCCTAATCTGGTTCTGGCCCGGCATGCTGAGCCTTTGGTTAATTCCTCTTCCTGGTGGGAAATGAGAGTTAAATTTGCCCGTCCAGACACCTCCAGCTAGCCTCTCATTAGTTCTCGCTATTCCTGTTCATCTTCCTCAGAAATTGCAAACTGGGCCAAACAGGAGGTTAAAGGGACTGACTCTCCAAGTGGGGAGAGTGTTAGTAAAGCGTCTGGAATGTTGCACCCGAGTACCAGGGGAGGAAAACTGAGACATATTTGAACACGTCTCCCGATCACATGGTTGATCATACTCTAGGTTCCACATACATGTTTTAGCTGAAGGAAGAATACCTTAAACCTGGGTAGTTGAAACCAGTGGAATGGGTACCATGCAATATGACTTCAAAGGGTCTTCATTTGCTCACCGAACCTCTGCAATCCTATCACTGCTGCGTTTATGCCCCTGTACACATGCTTGATTCTCTTTCGGAGACATAGCAATCCATAGGTTTTAAGATACTTACAAGTCAGGTACATTCTTAGGTGTTTAATATGCGGTGTTGAGTCCATTTTGTTGAGCAAGGAGTAGCTCTTGTCTATTCCATATTTGGCTTAAGGAACTTTATCTGTGCTCATTTCAATCTCTGGTTTTATGCAGCACCCCAACTCACCTTTACCCTTAAGCAAGCATAAGTTGGTTTTCTAAATTTGAGACCCTGTTCTGTTCTGTAATTCAGTTCCTGTGTAGCCAAGTTTCCATTCCGTGTATTACTGATATCTTATGATGTTTCTTTTTCTGTGTGACTTATTTCAGTTAGAATCATCATACCTGAATCCACTCATTGTGCTGTTAAGGGCCTGATGACATAGATTTCATTGCTGAGTGATATTGCTTTGTAAGTGAATACCACAACTTCTTTATCCATTTTTCCCTTTCTGCGATGTTGAACTTGTACTGTAAACGAGGTTCTTGTAAACAGAGCCGTTCCAAACTTTGGGGTGGCTGTGTCTTTTTGATTTTAATTTCCCTAAGCTATAGGACCATAAGTGGAAGTGCCCTAGGCTCTGTTGCTTTGTTTTTTAGATGTTTCAGGAAACACCATACACTTCTCCCAAGTGTCTGTTGGCAATTTACATCCCGCCCATCAGCATAACAAGGCTCCCAGTTCTCAATGGCCTGTTGCCTTTCTGGATTTTACACTTTTTTCAGATGGCCCTTTTGACCGGGGGGAAGTGAGACTTCATTGTAGTGCAGATTTCCTTTGCAAGCTTGCTTGGTTGGCCAAAAAGGGCGTATGCGTTTTTTCCTGAATATATTCAGGAAAAAACGCATACGCCCTTTTTGGCCAAGTGCATCATTGTGGACGTTCTGCCTCTTTTCCTATGCTTTCAATGCAATTCCAGTCTACCTCCTGAAATCGGTTTCCTGCAATTCTGCCCCGCTTTCAAGTCCTCTTGGCAGCCTTACTTCAGTGTATTTTTGGACGATAGCTGTCATTTATAACTCTGCAGGTTTGTGAATTACAGTGCCCCTGAGCTCCTTTCTTCAACTCGCTTTCTTGTGACCTGGCCGCAACACCGCAGGATGGTTTCAGGCCCTAATCTGGTTCCGGCCCGGCATGGTGAGCCTTTGGTTAATTCCTCTTCCTGGTGGGAAATGAGAGCAAATTTGCCCGTCCAGACACCTCCAGCTAGCCTCTCATTGGTTCTCGCTATTCCTGTTCATCTTCCGCAGAAATTGCAAACTGGGCCAAACAGGAGGTTAAAGGGACTGACTCTCCAAGTGGGGAGAGTGTTAGTAAAGCGTCTGGAATGTTGCACCCGAGTACCAGGGTACGAAAACTGAGACATATTTGAACACGTCTCCCGATCACATGGTTGATCATACTCTAGGTTCCACAAGCATGTTTTAGCTGAAGGAAGAATACCTTAAACCTGGGTAGTTGAAACCCGTGGAATGGGTACCATGCAATATGACTTCAAAGGGTCTTCATTTGCTCACCGAACCTCTCCAATCCTATCACTGCTGCATTTATGCCCCTGTACACATGCTTGATTCTCTTTCGGAGACATAGCAATCCATAGGTTTTAAGATACTTACAAGTCAGGTACATTCTTAGGCGTTTAATATGCGGTGTTGAGTCCATTTCGTTGAGCAAGGAGTAGCTCTTGTCTATTCCATATTTGGCTTAAGGAACTTTATCTGTGCTCATTTCAATCTCTGGTTTTATGCAGCACCCCAACTCACCTTTACCCTTAAGCAAGCATAAGTTGGTTTTCTAAATTTGAGACCCTGTTCTGTTCTGTAATTCAGTTCCTGTGTAGCCAAGTTTACATTCCGTGTATTACTGATATCTTATGATGTTTCTTTTTCTGTGTGACTTATTTCAGTTAGTATCATCATACCTGAATCCACTCATTGTGCTGCTAAGGGCCTGATGACATAGATTTCATTGCTGAGTGATATTGCTTTGTAAGTGAATACCACAACTTCTTTATCCATTTTTCACTTTCTAAGATGTTGAACTTGTACTGTAAACGAGGTTCTTGTAAACAGAGGCGTCCCAAACTTTGGGGTGGCTGTGTCTTTTTGATTTTAATTTCCCTAAGCTATAGGACCATAAGTGGAAGTGCCCTAGGCTCTGTTGCTTTGTTTTTTAGATGTTTCAGGAAACACCATACACTTCTCCCAAGTGTCTGTTGGCAATTTACATCCCGGCCATCAGCATAACAAGGCTCCCAGTTCTCCATGACCTGTCCTGCCTTTCTGGATTTTACACTTTTTTCAGATGGCCCTTTTGACCGGGGGGAAGTGAGACTTCATTGTAGTGCAGATTTCCTTTGCAAGCTTGCTTGGTTGGCCAAAAAGGGCGTATGCGTTTTTTCCTGAATATATTCAGGAAAAAACGCATACGCCCTTTTTGGCCAAGTGCATCATTGTGGACGTTCTGCCTCTTTTCCTATGCTTTCAATGCAATTCCAGTCTACCTCCTGAAATCGGTTTCCTGCAATTCTGCCCCGCTTTCAAGTCCTCTTGGCAGCCTTACTTCAGTCTATTTTTGGACGATAGCTGTCATTTATAACTCTGCAGGTTTGTGAATTACAGTGCCCCTGAGCTCCTTTCTTCAACTCGGTTTCTTTTGAGCTGGCCGCAACACCGCAGGATGGCTTCAGGCCCTAATCTGGTTCTGGTACGGCACGCTGAGCCTTTGGTTATTTCCTCTTCCTGGTGGGAAATGAGAGTTAAATTTGCCCGTCCAGACACCTCCAGCTGGCCTCTCATTGGTTCTCGCTATTCCTGTTCATCTTCCGCAGAAATTGCAAACTGTGCCAAACAGGAGGTTAAAGGCGCTGACTCTCCAAGTGGGGAGAGTGTTAGTAAAGCGTCTGGAATGTTGCACCCGAGTACCAGGGGAGGAAAACTGAGACATATTTGAACACGTCTCCCGTTCACATGGTTGATCATACTTGGGTTCCACATGCATGTTTTAGCTGAAGGAAGAATACCTTAAACCTGGAGAGTTGAGACCCGTGTAATGGGTACCATGCAATATGACTTCAAAGGGTCTTCATTTGCTCACCGAACCTCTCCAATCCTATCACTGCTGCGTTTATGCCCCTGTACACATGCTTGATTCTCTTTTGGAGACATAGCAATCCATAGGTTTTACGATACTTACTAGTCAGGTACATTCTTAGGCGTTTAATATGTGGTGTTGAGTCCATTTCGTTGAGCAAGGAGTAGCTCTTGTCTATTCCTATTTGACTTAAGGAACTTTATCTGTGCTCATTTCAATCTCTGGTTTTATGCAGCACCCCAACTCACCTTTACCCTTAAGCAAGCATAAGTTGTTTTTCTAAATTTGAGACCCTGTTCTGTTCTGTAATTCAGTTCCTGTGTAGCCAAGTTTCCATTCCGTGTATTACTGATATCTTATGATGTTTCTTTTTCTGTGTGACTTATTTCAGTTAGAATCATCATACCTGAATCCACTCATTGTGATGCTAAGGGCCTGATGACATAGATTTCATTGCTGAGTGATATTGCTTTGTAAGTAAATACCACAACTTCTTTATCCATTTTTCACTTTCTGCGATGTTGAACTTGTACTGTAAATGAGGTTCTTGTAAACAGAGCCGTTCCAAACTTTGGGGTGGCTGTGTCTTTTTGATTTTAATTTCCCTAAGCTATAGGACCATAAGTGGATGTGCCCTAGGCTCTGTTGCTTTGTTTTTTAGATGTTTCAGGAAACACCATACACTTCTCCCGAGTGTCTGTTGGCAATTTACATCCCGCCCATCAGCATAACAAGGCTCCCAGTTCTCAATGGCCTGTTGCCTTTCTGGATTTTACACTTTTTTCAGATGGCCCTTTTGACCGGGGGGAAGTGAGACTTCATTGTAGTGCAGATTTCCTTTGCAAGCTTGCTTAGTTGGCCAAAAAGGGCGTATGCGTTTTTTCCTGAATATATTCAGGAAAAAACGCATACGCCCTTTTTGGCCAAGTGCATCATTGTGGACGTTCTGCCTCTTTTCGTATGCTTTCAATGCAATTCCAGTCTACCTCCTGAAATCGGTTTCCTGCAATTCTGCCCCGCTTTCAAGTCCTCTTGGCAGCCTTACTTCAGTCTATTTTTGGACGATAGCTGTCATTTATAACTCTGCAGGTTTGTGAATTACAGTGCCCCTGAGCTCCTTTCTTCAACTCGTTTTCTTGTGACCTGGCCGCAACACCGCAGGATGGCTTCAGGCCCTAATCTGGTTCCGGCCCGGCATGCTGAGCCTTTGGTTAATTCCTCTTCCTGGTGGGAAATGAGAGTTAAATTTGCCCGTCCAGACACCTCCAGCTAGCCTCTCATTGGTTCTCGCTATTCCTGTTCATCTTCCGCAGAAATTGCAAACTGGGCCAAACAGGAGGTTAAAGGCGCTGACTCTCCAAGTGGGGAGAGTGTTAGTAAAGCGTCTGGAATGTTGCACCCGAGTACCAGGGGAGGAAAACTGAGACATATTTGAACACGTCTCCCGATCACATGGTTGATCATACTCTGGGTTCCACATGCATGTTTTAGCTGAAGGAAGAATACCTTAAACCTGGGTAGTTGAAACCCGTGGAATGGGTACCATGCAATTTGATTTCAAAGGGTCTTCATTTGCTCACCGAACCTCTCCAATCCTATCACTGCTGCGTTTATGCCCCTGTACACATGCTTGATTCTCTTTCGGAGACATAGCAATCCATAGGTTTTAAGATACTTACTAGTCAGGTACATTCTTAGGCGTTTAATATGCGGTGTTGAGTCCATTTCGTTGAGCAAGGAGTAGCTCTTGTCTATTCCATATTTGGCTTAAGGAACTTTATCTGTGCTCATTTCAATCTCTGGTTTTATGCAGCACCCCAACTCACCTTTACCCTTAAGCAAGCATAAGTTGTTTTTCTAAATTTGAGACCCTGTTCTGTTCTGTAATTCAGTTCCTGTGTAGCCAAGTTTCCATTCCGTGTATTACTGATATCTTATGATGTTTCTTTTTCTGTGTGACTTATTTCAGTTAGAATCATCATACCTGAATCCACTCATTGTGCTGCTAAGGGCCTGATGACACAGATTTCATTGCTGAGTGATATTGCTTTGTAAGTAAATACCACAATTTCTTTATCCATTTTTCACTTTCTGCGATGTTGAACTTGTACTGTAAACGAGGTTCTTGTAAACAGAGCCGTTCCAAACTTTGGGGTGGCTGTGTCTTTTTGATTTTAATTTCCCTAAGCTATAGGACCATAAGTGGAAGTGCCCTAGGTTCTGTTGCTTTGTTTTTTAGATGTTTCAGGAAACACCATACACTTCTCCCGAGTGGTTGTTGGCAATTTACATCCCGCCCATCAGCATAACAAGGCTCCCAGTTCTCCATGGCCTGTCCTGCCTTTCTGGATTTTACACTTTTTTCAGATGGCCCTTTTGACCGGGGGGAAGTGAGACTTCATTGTAGTGCAGATTTCCTTTGCAAGCTTGCTTGGTTGGCCAAAAAGGGCGTATGCGTTTTTTCCTGAATATATTCAGGAAAAAACGCATACGCCCTTTTTGGCCAAGTGCATCATTGTGGACGTTCTGCCTCTTTTCCTATGCTTTCAATGCAATTCCAGTCTACCTCCTGAAATCGGTTTCCTGCAATTCTGCCCCGCTTTCAAGTCCTCTTGGCAGCCTTACTTCAGTCTATTTTTGGACGATAGCTGTCATTTATAACTCTGCAGGTTTGTGAATTACAGTGCCCCTGAGCTCCTTTCTTCAACTCGCTTTCTTTTGAGCTGGCCGCAACACCGCAGGATGGCTTCAGGCCCTAATCTGGTTCCGGTACGGCACGCTGAGCCTTTGGTTATTTCCTCTTCCTGTTGGGAAATGAGAGTTAAATTTGCCCGTCCAGACACCTCCAGCTAGCCTCTCATTGGTTCTCGCTATTCCTGTTCATCTTCCGCAGAAATTGCAAACTGGGCCAAACAGGAGGTTAAAGGGACTGACTCTCCAAGTGGGGAGAGTGTTAGTAAAGCATCTGGAATGTTGCACCCGAGTACCAGGGGAGGAAAACTGAGACATATTTGAACACGTCTCCCGTTCACATGGTTGATCATACTTGGGTTCCACATGCATGTTTTAGCTGAAGGAAGAATACCTTAAACCTGGAGAGTTGAGACCCGTGGAATGGGTACCATGCAATATGACTTCAAAGGGTCTTCATTTGCTCACCGAACCTCTCCAATCCTATCACTGCTGCGTTTATGCCCCTGTACACATGCTTGATTCTCTTTCGGAGACATAGCAATCCATAGGTTTTAAGATACTTACTAGTCAGGTACATTCTTAGGCGTTTAATATGGGGTGTTGAGTCCATTTCGTTGAGCAAGGAGTAGCTCTTGTCTATTCCATATTTGACTTAAGGAACTTTATCTGTGCTCATTTCAATCTCTGGTTTTATGCAGCACCCCAACTCACCTTTACCCTTAAGCAAGCATAAGTTGGTTTTCTAAATTTGAGACCCTGTTCTGTTCTGTAATTCAGTTCCTGTGTAGCCAAGTTTACATTCCGTGTATTACTGATATCTTATGATGTTTCTTTTTCTGTGTGACTTATTTCAGTTAGAATCATCATACCTGAATCCACTCATTGTGATGCTAAGGGCCTGATGACACAGATTTCATTGCTGAGTGATATTGCTTTGTAAGTAAATACCACAACTTCTTTATCCATTTTTCACTTTCTGCGATGTTGAACTTGTACTGTAAATGAGGTTCTTGTAAACAGAGGCGTCCCAAACTTTGGGGTGGCTGTGTCTTTTTGATTTTAATTTCCCTAAGCTATAGGACCATAAGTGGCAGTGCCCTAGGCTCTGTTGCTTTGTTTTTTAGATGTTTCAGGAAACACCATACACTTCTCCCGAGTGTCTGTTGGCAATTTACATCCCGCCCATCAGCATAACAAGGCTCCCAGTTCTCCATGGCCTGTCCTCCCTTTCTGGATTTTACACTTTTTTCAGATGGCCCTTTTGACCGGGGGGAAGTGAGACTTCATTGTAGTGCAGATTTCCTTTGCAAGCTTGCTTGGTTGGCCAAAAAGGGCGTATGCGTTTTTTCCTGAATATATTCAGGAAAAAACGCATACGCCCTTTTTGGCCAAGTGCATCATTGTGGACGTTCTGCCTCTTTTCCTATGCTTTCAATGCAATTCCAGTCTACCTCCTGAAATCGGTTTCCTGCAATTCTGCCCCGCTTTCAAGTCCTCTTGGCAGCCTTACTTCAGTCTATTTTTGGACGATAGCTGTCATTTATAACTCTGCAGGTTTGTGAATTACAGTGCCCCTGAGCTCCTTTCTTCAACTCGCTTTCTTGTGACCTGGCCGCAACACCGCAGGATGGCTTCAGGCCCTAATCTGGTTCCGGCCCGGCATGCTGAGCCTTTGGTTAATTCCTCTTCCTGGTGGGAAATGAGAGTAAATTTGCCCGTCCAGACACCTCCAGCTAGCCTTTCATTGGTTCTCGCTATTCCTGTTCATCTTCCGCAGAAATTGCAAACTGGGCCAAACAGGAGGTTAAAGGGACTGACTCTCCAAGTGGGGAGAGTGTTAGTAAAGCGTCTGGAATGTTGCACCTGAGTACCAGGGGAGGAAAACTGAGACATATTTGAACACGTCTCCCGTTCACATGGTTGATCATACTTGGGTTCCACATGCATGTTTTAGCTGAAGGAAGAATACCTTAAACCTGGAGAGTTGAGACCCGTGTAATTTGTACCATGCAATATGACTTCAAAGGGTCTTCATTTGCTCACCGAACCTCTCCAATCCTATCACTGCTGCGTTTATGCCCCTGTACACACGCTTGATTCTCTTTTGGAGACATAGCAATCCATAGGTTTTACGATACTTACTAGTCAGGTACATTCTTAGGCGTTTAATATGCGGTGTTGAGTCCATTTCGTTGAGCAAGGAGTAGCTCTTGTCTATTCCATATTTGACTTAAGGAACTTTATCTGTGCTCATTTCAATCTCTGGTTTTATGCAGCACCCCAACTCACCTTTACCCTTAAGCAAACATAAGTTGGTTTTCTAAATTTGAGACCCTGTTCTGTTCTGTAATTCAGTTCCTGTGTAGCCACGTTTACATTCCGTGTATTACTGATATCTTATGATGTTTGTTTTTCTGTGTGACTTACTTCAGTTAGAATCATCATACCTGAATCCACTCATTGTGCTGCTAAGGGCCTGATGACACAGATTTCATTGCTGAGTGATATTGCTTTGTAAGTAAATACCACAACTTCTTTATCCATTTTTCACTTTCTGCGATGTTGAACTTGTACTGTAAACGAGGTTCTTGTAAACAGAGCCGTTCCAAACTTTGGGGTGGCTGTGTCTTTTTGATTTTAATTTCCCTAAGCTATAGGACCATAAGTGGAAGTGCCCTAGGTTCTGTTGCTTTGTTTTTTAGATGTTTCAGGAAACACCATACACTTCTCCCGAGTGTCTGTTGGCAATTTACATCCCGCCCAACAGCATAACAAGGCTCCCAGTTCTCAAGGCCTGTTGCCTTTCTGGATTTTACACTTTTTTCAGATGGCCCTTTTGACCGGGGGGAAGTGAGACTTCATTGTAGTGCAGATTTCCTTTGCAAGCTTGCTTGGTTGGCCAAAAAGGGCGTATGCGTTTTTTCCTGAATATATTCAGGAAAAAACGCATACGCCCTTTTTGGCCAAGTGCATCATTGTGGACGTTCTGCCTCTTTTCCTATGCTTTCAATGCAATTCCAGTCTACCTCCTGAAATCGGTTTCCTGCAATTCTGCCCCGCTTTCAAGTCCTCTTGGCAGCCTTACTTCAGTCTATTTTTGGACGATAGCTGTCATTTATAACTCTGCAGGTTTGTGAATTACAGTGCCCCTGAGCTCCTTTCTTCAACTCGCTTTCTTGTGACCTGGCCGCAACACCGCAGGATGGTTTCAGGCCCTAATCTGGTTCCGGCCCGGCATGCTGAGTCTTTGGTTAATTCCTCTTCCTGGTGGGAAATGAGAGTTAAATTTGCCCGTTCAGACACCTCCAGCTAGTCTCTCATTGGTTCTCGCTATTCCTGTTCATCTTCCGCAGAAATTGCAAACTGGGCCAAACAGGAGGTTAAAGGGACTGACTCTCCAAGTCGGGAGAGTGTTAGTAAAGTGTCTGGAATGTTGCACCCGAGTACCAGGGGAGGAAAACTGAGACATATTTGAACACGTCCCCCGTTCACATGGTTGATCATACTCTGGGTTCCACATGCATGTTTTAGCTGAAGGAAGAATACCTTAAACCTGGAGAGTTGAGACCCGTGGAATGGGTACCATGCAATATGACTTCAAAGGGTCTTCATTTGCTCACCGAACCTCTCCAATCCTATCACTGCTGCGTTTATGCCCCTGTACACATGCTTGATTCTCTTTTGGAGACATAGCAATCCATAGGTTTTAAGATACTTACTAGTCAGGTACATTCTTAGGCGTTTAATATGGGGTGTTGAGTCCATTTTGTTGAACAAGGAGTAGCTCTTGTCTATTCCATATTTGGTTTAAGGAACTTTACCTGTGCTCATTTCAATCTCTGGTTTTATGCAGCACCCCAACTCACCTTTCCCCTTAAGCAAGCATAAGTTGGTTTTCTAAATTTGAGACCCTGTTCTGTTTTGGAATGCAGTTCCTGTGTAGCCAAGTTTACATTCCGTGTGTTAGTGATATCTTATGATGTTTCTTTTTCTGTGTGACTTATTTCAGTTAGAATTATCGTACCTGAATCCACTCATTATGCTGCTACGGGCCTGATGACATAGATTTCATTGCTGAGTGATACTGCATTGTACGTAAGTACCACAAATTCTTTATCCATTTTTCACTTTCTGTGATATTGAACTTGTACGGTAAACGAGGTTCTTGTAAACGGAGGCGTCCCAAACTTTGGGGTGGCTGTGTCTTTTTGATTTTAATTTCCCTAAGCTATAGGACCATAAGTGGAAGTGCCCTAGGCTCTGTTGCTTTGTTTTTTAGATGTTTCAGGAAACACCATACACTTCTCCCGAGTGGTTGTTGGCAATTTACATCCCGCCCATCAGCATAACAAGGCTCCCCGTTCTCCATGGCCTGTCCTGCCTTTCTGGATTTTACACTTTTTTCAGATGGCCCTTTTGACCGGGGGGAAGTGAGACTTCATTGTAGTGCAGATTTCCTTTGCAAGCTTGCTTGTTTGGCCAAAAAGGGCGTATGCGTTTTTTCCTGAATATATTCAGGAAAAAACGCATACGCCCTTTTTGGCCAAGTGCATCATTGTGGACGTTCTGCCTCTTTTCCTATGCTTTCAATGCAATTCCAGTCTACCTCCTGAAATCGGTTTCCTGCAATTCTGCCCCACTTTCAAGTCCTCTTGGCAGCCTTACTTCAGTCTATTTTTGGACGATAGCTGTCATTTATAACTCTGCAGGTGTGTGAATTACAGTGCCCCTGAGCTCCTTTCTTCAACTTGCTTTCTTGTGACCTGGCCGCAACACCGCAGGATGGCTTCAGGCCCTAATCTGGTTCCGGCACGGCACGCTGAGCCTTTGGTTATTTCCTCTTCCTGGTGGGAAATGAGAGTTAAATTTGCCCGTCCACACACCTCCAGCTAGTCTCTCATTGGTTCTCGCTATTCCTGTTCATCTTCCGCAGAAATTGCAAACTGGGCCAAAGAGGAGGTTAAAAGCGCTGACTCTCCAAGTGGGGAGAGTGTTAGTAAAGCGTCTGGAATGTTGCACCCGAGTACCAGGGGAGGAAAACTGAGACATATTTGAACACGTCTCCCGTTCACATGGTTGATCATACTTGGGTTCCACATGCATGTTTTAGCTGAAGGAAGAATACCTTAAACCTGGAGAGTTAAGACCCGTGTAATGGGTACCATGCAATATGACTTCAAAGGGTCTTCATTTGCTCACCGAACCTCTCCAATCCTATCACTGCTGCGTTTATGCCCCTGTACACATGCTTGATTCTCTTTCGGAGACATAGCAATCCATAGGTTTTAAGATACTTACTAGTCAGGTACATTCTTAGGCGTTTAATATGCGATGTTGAGTCCATTTCGTTGAGCAAGGAGTAGCTCTTGTCTATTCCATATTTGACTTAAGGAACTTTATCTGTGCTCATTTCAATCTCTGGTTTTATGCAGCACCCCAACTCACCTTTACCCTTAAGCAAGCATAAGTTGGTTTTCTAAATTTGAGACCCTGTTCTGTTCTGTAATTCAGTTCCTGTGTAGCCAAGTTTACATTCCGTGTATTACTGATATCTTATGATGTTTCTTTTTCTGTGTGACTTATTTCAGTTAGAATCATCATACCTGAATCCACTCATTGTGCTGCTAAGGGCCTGATGACACAGATTTCATTGCTGAGTGATATTGCTTTGTAAGTAAATACCACAACTTCTTTATCCATTTTTCACTTTCTGCGATGTTGAACTTGTACTGTAAACGAGGTTCTTGTAAACAGAGCCGTTCCAAACTTTGGGGTGGCTGTGTCTTTTTGATTTTAATTTCCCTAAGCTATAGGACCATAAGTGGAAGTGCCCTAGGTTCTGTTGCTTTGTTTTTTAGATGTTTCAGGAAACACCATACACTTCTCCTGAGTGGTTGTTGGCAATTTACATCCCGCCCATCAGCATAACAAGGCTCCCAGTTCTCCATGGCCTGTCCTGCCTTTCTGGATTTTACACTTTTTTCAGATGGCCCTTTTGACCGGGGGGAAGTGAGACTTCATTGTAGTGCAGATTTCCTTTGCAAGCTTGCTTGGTTGGCCAAAAAGGGCGTATGCGTTTTTTCCTGAATATATTCAGGAAAAAACGCATACGCCCTTTTTGGCCAAGTGCATCATTGTGGACGTTCTGCCTCTTTTCCTATGCTTTCAATGCAATTCCAGTCTACCTCCTGAAATCGGTTTCCTGCAATTCTGCCCCGCTTTCAAGTCCTCTTGGCAGCCTTACTTCAGTCTATTTTTGGACGATAGCTGTCATTTATAACTCTGCAGGTGTGTGAATTACAGTGCCCCTGAGCTCCTTTCTTCAACTCGCTTTCTTTTGAGCTGGCCGCAACACCGCAGGATGGCTTCAGGCCCTAATCTGGTTCCGGTACGGCACGCTGAGCCTTTGGTTATTTCCTCTTCCTGTTGGGAAATGAGAGTTAAATTTGCCCGTCCAGACACCTCCAGCTAGCCTCTCATTGGTTCTCGCTATTCCTGTTCATCTTCCGCAGAAATTGCAAACTGGGCCAAACAGGAGGTTAAAGGGACTGACTCTCCAAGTGGGGAGAGTGTTAGTAAAGCATCTGGAATGTTGCACCCGAGTACCAGGGGAGGAAAACTGAGACATATTTGAACACGTCTCCCGTTCACATGGTTGATCATACTTGGGTTCCACATGCATGTTTTAGCTGAAGGAAGAATACCTTAAACCTGGAGAGTTGAGACCCGTGGAATGGGTACCATGCAATATGACTTCAAAGGGTCTTCATTTGCTCACCGAACCTCTCCAATCCTATCACTGCTGCGTTTATGCCCCTGTACACATGCTTGATTCTCTTTCGGAGACATAGCAATCCATAGGTTTTAAGATACTTACTAGTCAGGTACATTCTTAGGCGTTTAATATGGGGTGTTGAGTCCATTTCGTTGAGCAAGGAGTAGCTCTTGTCTATTCCATATTTGACTTAAGGAACTTTATCTGTGCTCATTTCAATCTCTGGTTTTATGCAGCACCCCAACTCACCTTTACCCTTAAGCAAGCATAAGTTGGTTTTCTAAATTTGAGACCCTGTTCTGTTCTGTAATTCAGTTCCTGTGTAGCCAAGTTTACATTCCGTGTATTACTGATATCTTATGATGTTTCTTTTTCTGTGTGACTTATTTCAGTTAGAATCATCATACCTGAATCCACTCATTGTGATGCTAAGGGCCTGATGACACAGATTTCATTGCTGAGTGATATTGCTTTGTAAGTAAATACCACAACTTCTTTATCCATTTTTCACTTTCTGCGATGTTGAACTTGTACTGTAAATGAGGTTCTTGTAAACAGAGGCGTCCCAAACTTTGGGGTGGCTGTGTCTTTTTGATTTTAATTTCCCTAAGCTATAGGACCATAAGTGGCAGTGCCCTAGGCTCTGTTGCTTTGTTTTTTAGATGTTTCAGGAAACACCATACACTTCTCCCGAGTGTCTGTTGGCAATTTACATCCCGCCCATCAGCATAACAAGGCTCCCAGTTCTCCATGGCCTGTCCTCCCTTTCTGGATTTTACACTTTTTTCAGATGGCCCTTTTGACCGGGGGGAAGTGAGACTTCATTGTAGTGCAGATTTCCTTTGCAAGCTTGCTTGGTTGGCCAAAAAGGGCGTATGCGTTTTTTCCTGAATATATTCAGGAAAAAACGCATACGCCCTTTTTGGCCAAGTGCATCATTGTGGACGTTCTGCCTCTTTTCCTATGCTTTCAATGCAATTCCAGTCTACCTCCTGAAATCGGTTTCCTGCAATTCTGCCCCGCTTTCAAGTCCTCTTGGCAGCCTTACTTCAGTCTATTTTTGGACGATAGCTGTCATTTATAACTCTGCAGGTTTGTGAATTACAGTGCCCCTGAGCTCCTTTCTTCAACTCGCTTTCTTGTGACCTGGCCGCAACACCGCAGGATGGCTTCAGGCCCTAATCTGGTTCCGGCCCGGCATGCTGAGCCTTTGGTTAATTCCTCTTCCTGGTGGGAAATGAGAGTAAATTTGCCCGTCCAGACACCTCCAGCTAGCCTTTCATTGGTTCTCGCTATTCCTGTTCATCTTCCGCAGAAATTGCAAACTGGGCCAAACAGGAGGTTAAAGGGACTGACTCTCCAAGTGGGGAGAGTGTTAGTAAAGCGTCTGGAATGTTGCACCTGAGTACCAGGGGAGGAAAACTGAGACATATTTGAACACGTCTCCCGTTCACATGGTTGATCATACTTGGGTTCCACATGCATGTTTTAGCTGAAGGAAGAATACCTTAAACCTGGAGAGTTGAGACCCGTGTAATTTGTACCATGCAATATGACTTCAAAGGGTCTTCATTTGCTCACCGAACCTCTCCAATCCTATCACTGCTGCGTTTATGCCCCTGTACACACGCTTGATTCTCTTTTGGAGACATAGCAATCCATAGGTTTTACGATACTTACTAGTCAGGTACATTCTTAGGCGTTTAATATGCGGTGTTGAGTCCATTTCGTTGAGCAAGGAGTAGCTCTTGTCTATTCCATATTTGACTTAAGGAACTTTATCTGTGCTCATTTCAATCTCTGGTTTTATGCAGCACCCCAACTCACCTTTACCCTTAAGCAAACATAAGTTGGTTTTCTAAATTTGAGACCCTGTTCTGTTCTGTAATTCAGTTCCTGTGTAGCCAAGTTTACATTCCGTGTATTACTGATATCTTATGATGTTTGTTTTTCTGTGTGACTTACTTCAGTTAGAATCATCATACCTGAATCCACTCATTGTGCTGCTAAGGGCCTGATGACACAGATTTCATTGCTGAGTGATATTGCTTTGTAAGTAAATACCACAACTTCTTTATCCATTTTTCACTTTCTGCGATGTTGAACTTGTACTGTAAACGAGGTTCTTGTAAACAGAGCCGTTCCAAACTTTGGGGTGGCTGTGTCTTTTTGATTTTAATTTCCCTAAGCTATAGGACCATAAGTGGAAGTGCCCTAGGTTCTGTTGCTTTGTTTTTTAGATGTTTCAGGAAACACCATACACTTCTCCCGAGTGTCTGTTGGCAATTTACATCCCGCCCAACAGCATAACAAGGCTCCCAGTTCTCAAGGCCTGTTGCCTTTCTGGATTTTACACTTTTTTCAGATGGCCCTTTTGACCGGGGGGAAGTGAGACTTCATTGTAGTGCAGATTTCCTTTGCAAGCTTGCTTGGTTGGCCAAAAAGGGCGTATGCGTTTTTTCCTGAATATATTCAGGAAAAAACGCATACGCCCTTTTTGGCCAAGTGCATCATTGTGGACGTTCTGCCTCTTTTCCTATGCTTTCAATGCAATTCCAGTCTACCTCCTGAAATCGGTTTCCTGCAATTCTGCCCCGCTTTCAAGTCCTCTTGGCAGCCTTACTTCAGTCTATTTTTGGACGATAGCTGTCATTTATAACTCTGCAGGTTTGTGAATTACAGTGCCCCTGAGCTCCTTTCTTCAACTCGCTTTCTTGTGACCTGGCCGCAACACCGCAGGATGGCTTCAGGCCCTAATCTGGTTCCGGCCCGGCATGCTGAGTCTTTGGTTAATTCCTCTTCCTGGTGGGAAATGAGAGTTAAATTTGCCCGTTCAGACACCTCCAGCTAGTCTCTCATTGGTTCTCGCTATTCCTGTTCATCTTCCGCAGAAATTGCAAACTGGGCCAAACAGGAGGTTAAAGGGACTGACTCTCCAAGTCGGGAGAGTGTTAGTAAAGTGTCTGGAATGTTGCACCCGAGTACCAGGGGAGGAAAACTGAGACATATTTGAACACGTCCCCCGTTCACATGGTTGATCATACTCTGGGTTCCACATGCATGTTTTAGCTGAAGGAAGAATACCTTAAACCTGGAGAGTTGAGACCCGTGGAATGGGTACCATGCAATATGACTTCAAAGGGTCTTCATTTGCTCACCGAACCTCTCCAATCCTATCACTGCTGCGTTTATGCCCCTGTACACATGCTTGATTCTCTTTTGGAGACATAGCAATCCATAGGTTTTAAGATACTTACTAGTCAGGTACATTCTTAGGCGTTTAATATGGGGTGTTGAGTCCATTTTGTTGAACAAGGAGTAGCTCTTGTCTATTCCATATTTGGTTTAAGGAACTTTACCTGTGCTCATTTCAATCTCTGGTTTTATGCAGCACCCCAACTCACCTTTCCCCTTAAGCAAGCATAAGTTGGTTTTCTAAATTTGAGACCCTGTTCTGTTTTGGAATGCAGTTCCTGTGTAGCCAAGTTTACATTCCGTGTGTTAGTGATATCTTATGATGTTTCTTTTTCTGTGTGACTTATTTCAGTTAGAATCATCGTACCTGAATCCACTCATTATGCTGCTACGGGCCTGATGACATAGATTTCATTGCTGAGTGATACTGCATTGTACGTAAGTACCACAAATTCTTTATCCATTTTTCACTTTCTGTGATATTGAACTTGTACGGTAAACGAGGTTCTTGTAAACGGAGGCGTCCCAAACTTTGGGGTGGCTGTGTCTTTTTGATTTTAATTTCCCTAAGCTATAGGACCATAAGTGGAAGTGCCCTAGGCTCTGTTGCTTTGTTTTTTAGATGTTTCAGGAAACACCATACACTTCTCCCGAGTGGTTGTTGGCAATTTACATCCCGCCCATCAGCATAACAAGGCTCCCCGTTCTCCATGGCCTGTCCTGCCTTTCTGGATTTTACACTTTTTTCAGATGGCCCTTTTGACCGGGGGGAAGTGAGACTTCATTGTAGTGCAGATTTCCTTTGCAAGCTTGCTTGGTTGGCCAAAAAGGGCGTATGCGTTTTTTCCTGAATATATTCAGGAAAAAACGCATACGCCCTTTTTGGCCAAGTGCATCATTGTGGACGTTCTGCCTCTTTTCCTATGCTTTCAATGCAATTCCAGTCTACCTCCTGAAATCGGTTTCCTGCAATTCTGCCCCGCTTTCAAGTCCTCTTGGCAGCCTTACTTCAGTCTATTTTTGGACGATAGCTGTCATTTATAACTCTGCAGGTGTGTGAATTACAGTGCCCCTGAGCTCCTTTCTTCAACTTGCTTTCTTGTGACCTGGCCGCAACACCGCAGGATGGCTTCAGGCCCTAATCTGGTTCCGGCACGGCACGCTGAGCCTTTGGTTATTTCCTCTTCCTGGTGGGAAATGAGAGTTAAATTTGCCCGTCCACACACCTCCAGCTAGTCTCTCATTGGTTCTCGCTATTCCTGTTCATCTTCCGCAGAAATTGCAAACTGGGCCAAAGAGGAGGTTAAAAGCGCTGACTCTCCAAGTGGGGAGAGTGTTAGTAAAGCGTCTGGAATGTTGCACCCGAGTACCAGGGGAGGAAAACTGAGACATATTTGAACACGTCTCCCGTTCACATGGTTGATCATACTTGGGTTCCACATGCATGTTTTAGCTGAAGGAAGAATACCTTAAACCTGGAGAGTTAAGACCCGTTTAATGGGTACCATGCAATATGACTTCAAAGGGTCTTCATTTGCTCACCGAACCTCTCCAATCCTATCACTGCTGCGTTTATGCCCCTGTACACATGCTTGATTCTCTTTCGGAGACATAGCAATCCATAGGTTTTAAGATACTTACTAGTCAGGTACATTCTTAGGCGTTTAATATGCGATGTTGAGTCCATTTCGTTGAGCAAGGAGTAGCTCTTGTCTATTCCATATTTGACTTAAGGAACTTTATCTGTGCTCATTTCAATCTCTGGTTTTATGCAGCACCCCAACTCACCTTTACCCTTAAGCAAGCATAAGTTGGTTTTCTAAATTTGAGACCCTGTTCTGTTCTGTAATTCAGTTCCTGTGTAGCCAAGTTTACATTCCGTGTATTACTGATATCTTATGATGTTTCTTT
This sequence comes from Delphinus delphis, assembly GCF_949987515.2. Lineage (NCBI taxonomy): Eukaryota > Metazoa > Chordata > Mammalia > Artiodactyla > Delphinidae > Delphinus > Delphinus delphis. The sequence continues at coordinate 787,472 of NW_027192708.1, read as the reverse complement.
TTCTGTGTGACTTATTTCAGTTAGAATCATCATACCTGAATCCACTCATTGTGCTGCTAAGGGCCTGATGACACAGATTTCATTGCTGAGTGATATTGCTTTGTAAGTAAATACCACAACTTCTTTATCCATTTTTCACTTTCTGCGATGTTGAACTTGTACTGTAAACGAGGTTCTTGTAAACAGAGCCGTTCCAAACTTTGGGGTGGCTGTGTCTTTTTGATTTTAATTTCCCTAAGCTATAGGACCATAAGTGGAAGTGCCCTAGGTTCTGTTGCTTTGTTTTTTAGATGTTTCAGGAAACACCATACACTTCTCCCGAGTGGTTGTTGGCAATTTACATCCCGCCCATCAGCATAACAAGGCTCCCAGTTCTCCATGGCCTGTCCTGCCTTTCTGGATTTTACACTTTTTTCAGATGGCCCTTTTGACCGGGGGGAAGTGAGACTTCATTGTAGTGCAGATTTCCTTTGCAAGCTTGCTTGGTTGGCCAAAAAGGGCGTATGCGTTTTTTCCTGAATATATTCAGGAAAAAACGCATACGCCCTTTTTGGCCAAGTGCATCATTGTGGACGTTCTGCCTCTTTTCCTATGCTTTCAATGCAATTCCAGTCTACCTCCTGAAATCGGTTTCCTGCAATTCTGCCCCGCTTTCAAGTCCTCTTGGCAGCCTTACTTCAGTCTATTTTTGGACGATAGCTGTCATTTATAACTCTGCAGGTTTGTGAATTACAGTGCCCCTGAGCTCCTTTCTTCAACTCGCTTTCTTGTGACCTGGCCGCAACACCGCAGGATGGCTTCAGGCCCTAATCTGGTTCCGGCACGGCACGCTGAGCCTTTGGTTATTTCCTCTTCCTGGTGGGAAATGAGAGTTAAATTTGCCCGTCCAGACACCTCCAGCTAGTCTCTCATTGGTTCTCGCTATTCCTGTTCATCTTCCGCAGAAATTGCAAACTGGGCCAAACAGGAAGTTAAAGGCGCTGACTCTCCAAGTGGGGAGAGTGTTAGTAAAGCGTCTGGAATGTTGCACCCGAGTACCAGGGGAGGAAAACTGAGACATATTTGAATACGTCTCCCGTTCACATGGTTGATCATACTTGGGTTCCACATGCATGTTTTAGCTGAAGGAAGAATACCTTAAACCTGGAGAGTTGAGACCCATGTAATGGGTACCATGCAATATGACTTCAAAGGGTCTTCATTTGCTCACCGAACCTCTCCAATCCTATCACTGCTGCGTTTATGCCCCTGTACACATGCTTGATTCTCTTTCGGAGACATAGCAATCCATAGGTTTTAAGATACTTACTAGTCAGGTACATTCTTAGGCGTTTAATATGCGGTGTTGAGTCCATTTCGTTGAGCAAGGAGTAGCTCTTGTCTATTCCATATTTGACTTAAGGAACTTTATCTGTGCTCATTTCAATCTCTGGTTTTATGCAGCACCCCAACTCACCTTTACCCTTAAGCAAGCATAAGTTGGTTTTCTAAATTTGAGACCCTGTTCTGTTCTGTAATTCAGTTCCTGTGTAGCCAAGTTTACATTCCGTGTATTACTGATATCTTATGATGTTTCTTTTTCTGTGTGACTTATTTCAGTTAGAATCATCATACCTGAATCCACTCATTGTGCTGCTAAGGGCCTGATGACACAGATTTCATTGCTGAGTGATATTGCTTTGTAAGTAAATACCACAACTTCTTTATCCATTTTTCACTTTCTGCGATGTTGAACTTGTACTGTAAACGAGGTTCTTGTAAACAGAGCCGTTCCAAACTTTGGGGTGGCTGTGTCTTTTTGATTTTAATTTCCCTAAGCTATAGGACCATAAGTGGAAGTGCCCTAGGTTCTGTTGCTTTGTTTTTTAGATGTTTCAGGAAACACCATACACTTCTCCCGAGTGGTTGTTGGCAATTTACATCCCGCCCATCAGCATAACAAGGCTCCCAGTTCTCCATGGCCTGTCCTGCCTTTCTGGATTTTACACTTTTTTCAGATGGCCCTTTTGACCGGGGGGAAGTGAGACTTCATTGTAGTGCAGATTTCCTTTGCAAGCTTGCTTGGTTGGCCAAAAAGGGCGTATGCGTTTTTTCCTGAATATATTCAGGAAAAAACGCATACGCCCTTTCTGGCCAAGTGCATCATTGTGGACGTTCTGCCTCTTTTCCTATGCTTTCAATGCAATTCCAGTCTACCTCCTGAAATCGGTTTCCTGCAATTCTGCCCCGCTTTCAAGTCCTCTTGGCAGCCTTACTTCAGTCTATTTTTGGACAATAGCTGTCATTTATAACTCTGCAGGTTTGTGAATTACAGTGCCCCTGAGCTCCTTTCTTCAACTCGCTTTCTTGTGACCTGGCCGCAACACCGCAGGATGGCTTCAGGCCCTAATCTGGTTCCGGCCCGGCATGCTGAGCCTTTGGTTAATTCCTCTTCCTGGTGGGAAATGAGAGTTAAATTTGCCCGTCCAGACACCTCCAGCTAGCCTCTCATTGGTTCTCGCTATTCCTGTTCATCTTCCGCAGAAATTGCAAACTGGGCCAAACAGGAGGTTAAAGGGACTGACTCTCCAAGTGGGGAGAGTGTTAGTAAAGCGTCTGGAATGTTGCACCCAAGTACCAGGGGAGGAAAACTGAGACATATTTGAACACGTCTCCCGATCACATGGTTGATCATACTCTAGGTTCCACATGCATGTTTTAGCTGAAGGAAGAATACCTTAAACCTGGGTAGTTGAAACCCGTGGAATGGGTACCATGCAATATGACTTCAAAGGGTCTTCATTTGCTCACCGAACCTCTCCAATCCTATCACTGCTGCGTTTATGCCCCTGTACACATGCTTGATTCTCTTTCGGAGACATAGCAATCCATAGGTTTTAAGATACTTACTAGTCAGGTACATTCTTAGGCGTTTAATATGGGGTGTTGAGTCCATTTCGTTGAGCAAGGAGTAGCTCTTGTCTATTCCATATTTGGCTTAACGAACTTTATCTGTGCTCATTTCAATCTCTGGTTTTATGCAGCAACCCAACTCACCTTTCGCCTTAAGCAAGCATAAGTTGGTTTTCTAAATTTGAGAACCTGTTCTGTTTTGGAATTCAGTTCCTGTGTAGCCAAGTTTACATTCCGTGTATTAGTGATATCTTATGATGTTTCTTTTTCTGTGTGACTTATTTCAGTTAGAATCATCGTACCTGAATCTACTCATTATGCTGCTAAGGGCCTGATGACATAGATTTCATTGCTGAGTGATACTGCATTGTACGTATGTACCACAAGTTCTTTATCCATTTTTCACTTTCTGCGATGTTGAACTTGTACTGTAAACGAGGTTCTTGTATACAGAGCCGTTCCAAACTTGGGGTGGCTGTGTCTTTTTGATTTTAATTTCCCTAAGCTATAGGACCATAAGTGGAAGTGCCCTAGGCTCTGTTGCTTTGTTTTTTAGATGTTTCAGGAAACACCATACACTGCTCCCAAGTGTCTGTTGGCAATTTACATCCCGCCCATCAGCATAACAAGGCTCCCAGTTCTCCATGGCCTGTCCTGCCTTTCTGGATTTTACACTTTTTTCAGATGGCCCTTTTGACCGGGGGGAAGTGAGACTTCATTGTAGTGCAGATTTCCTTTGCAAGCTTGCTTGGTTGGCCAAAAAGGGCGTATGCGTTTTTTCCTGAATATATTCAGGAAAAAACGCATACGCCCTTTTTGGCCAAGTGCATCATTGTGGACGTTCTGCCTCTTCTCCTATGCTTTCAATGCAATTCCAGTCTACCTCCTGAAATCGGTTTCCTGCAATTCTGCCCCGCTTTCAAGTCCTCTTGGCAGCCTTACTGCAGTATATTTTTGGATGATAGCTGTCATTTATAACTCTGCAGGTTTGTGAATTACAGTGCCCCTGAGCTCCTTTCTTCAACTCGCTTTCTTTTGAGCTGGCCGCAACACCGCAGGATGGCTTCAGGCCCTAATCTGGTTCCGGCACGGCACGCTGAGCCTTTGGTTAATTCCTCTTCCTGGTCGGAAATGAGAGTTAAATTTGCCCGTCCAGACACCTCCAGCTAGCCTCTCATTGGTTCTCGCTATTCCTGTTCATCTTCCGCAGAAATTGCAAACTGGGCCAAACAGGAGGTTAAAGGGACTGACTCTCCAAGTGGGGAGAGTGTTAGTAAAGCGTCTGGAATGTTGCACCCGAGTACCAGGGGAGGAAAACTGAGACATATTTGAACACGTCTCCCGATCACATGGTTGATCATACTCTGGGTTCCACATGCATGTTTTAGCTGAAGGAAGAATACCTAAAACCTGGGTAGTTGAAACCCGTGGAATGGGTACCATGCAATATGACTTCAAAGGGTCTTCATTTGCTCACTGAACCTCTCCAATCCTATCACTGCTGCGTTTATGCCCCTGTACACATGCTTGATTCTCTTTCGGAGACATAGCAATCCATAGGTTTTAAGATACTTACTAGTCAGGTACATTCTTAGGCGTTTAATATGCGGTGTTGAGTCCATTTCGTTGAGCAAGGAGTAGCTCTTGTTTATTCCATATTTGACTTAAGGAAATTTATCTGTGCTCATTTCAATCTCTGGTTTTATGCAGCACCCCAACTCACCTTTACCCTTAAGCAAGCATAAGTTGGTTTTCTAAATTTGAGACCCTGTTCTGTTCTGTAATTCAGTTCCTGTGTAGCCAAGTTTACATTCCGTGTATTACTGATATCTTATGATGTTTCTTTTTCTGTGTGACTTATTTCAGTTAGAATCATCATACCTGAATCCACTCATTGTGCTGCTAAGGGCCTGATGACACAGATTTCATTGTTGAGTGATATTGCTTTGTAAGTAAATACCACAACTTCTTTATCCATTTTTCACTTTCTGCGATGTTGAACTTGTACTGTAAACGAGGTTCTTGTAAACAGAGCCGTTCCAAACTTTGGGGTGGCTGTGTCTTTTTGATTTTAATTTCCCTAAGCTATAGGACCATAAGTGGAAGTGCCCTAGGTTCTGTTGCTTTGTTTTTTAGATGTTTCAGGAAACACCATACACTTCTCCCGAGTGGTTGTTGGCAATTTACATCCCGCCCATCAGCATAACAAGGCTCCCAGTTCTCCATGGCCTGTCCTGCCTTTCTGGATTTTACACTTTTTTCAGATGTCCCTTTTGACCGGGGGGAAGTGAGACTTCATTGTAGTGCAGATTTCCTTTGCAAGCTTGCTTGGTTGGCCAAAAAGGGCGTATGCGTTTTTTCCTGAATATATTCAGGAAAAAACGCATACGCCCTTTCTGGCCAAGTGCATCATTGTGGACGTTCTGCCTCTTTTCCTATGCTTTCAATGCAATTCCAGTCTACCTCCTGAAATCGGTTTCCTGCAATTCTGCCCCGCTTTCAAGTCCTCTTGGCAGCCTTACTTCAGTCTATTTTCGGACGATAGCTGTCATTTATAACTCTGCAGGTTTGTGAATTACAGTGCCCCTGAGCTCCTTTCTTCAACTCGCTTTCTTTTGAGCTGGCCGCAACACCGCAGGATGGCTTCAGGCCCTAATCTGGTTCCGGCACGCCACACTGAGCCTTTGGTTATTTCCTCTTCCTGGTGGGAAATGAGAGTTAAATTTGCCCGTCCAGACACCTCCAGCTAGTCTCTCATTGGTTCTCGCTATTCCTGTTCATCTTTCGCAGAAATTGCAAACTGGGCCAAACAGGAGGTTAAAGGCGCTGACTCTCCAAGTGGGGAGAGTGTTAGTAAAGCATCTGGAATGTTGCACCCGAGTACCAGGGGAGGAAAACTGAGACATATTTGAACACGTCTCCCGTTCACATGGTTGATCATACTTGGGTTCCACATGCATGTTTTAGCTGAAGGAAGAATACCTTAAACCTGGAGAGTTAAGACCCGTGTAATGGGTACCATGCAATATGACTTCAAAGGGTCTTCATTTGCTCACCGAACCTCTCCAATCCTATCACTGCTGCGTTTATGCCCCTGTACACATGCTTGATTCTCTTTCGGACAGATAGCAATCCATAGGTTTTAAGATACTTACTAGTCAGGTACATTCAAGGCGTTTAATATGCGATGTTGAGTCCATTTCGTTGAGCAAGGAGTAGCTCTTGTCTATTCCATATTTGACTTAAGGAACTTTATCTGTACTCATTTCAATCTCTGGTTTTATGCAGCACCCCAACTCACCTTTACCCTTAAGCAAGCATAAGTTGGTTTTCGAAATTTGAGACCCTGTTCTGTTCTGTAATTCAGTTCCTGTGTAGCCAAGTTTCCATTCCGTGTATTACTGATATCTTATGATGTTTCTTTTTCTGTGTGACTTACTTCAGTTAGAATCATCATACCTGAATCCACTGATTGTGCTGCTAAGGGCCTGATGACACAGATTTCATTGCTGAGTGATATTGCTTTGTAAGTAAATACCACAAGTTCTTTATCCATTTTTCACTTTCTGCGATGTTGAACTTGTACTGTAAACGAGGTTCTTGTAAACAGAGCCGTTCCAAACTTTGGGGTGGCTGTGTCTTTTTGATTTTAATTTACCTAAGCTATAGGACCATAAGTGGCAGTGCCCTAGGCTGTGTTGCTTTGTTTTTTAGATGTTTCAGGAAACACCATACACTTCTCCCGAGTGTCTGTTGGCAATTTACATCCCGCCCATCAGCATAACAAGGCTCCCAGTTCTCCATGGCCTGTCCTGCCTTTCTGGATTTTACACTTTTTTCAGATGGCCCTTTTGACCGGGGGGAAGTGAGACTTCATTGTAGTGCAGATTTCCTTTGCAAGCTTGCTTGGTTGGCCAAAAAGGGCGTATGCGTTTTTCCCTGAATATATTCAGGAAAAAACGCATACGCCCTTTTTGGCCAAGTGCATCATTGTGGACGTTCTGCCTCTTTTCCTATGCTTTCAATGCAATTCCAGTCTACCTCCTGAAATCGGTTTCCTGCAATTCTGCCCCGCTTTCAAGTCCTCTTGGCAGCCTTACTTCAGTCTATTTTTGGACGATAGCTGTCATTTATAACTCTGCAGGTTTGTGAATTACAGTGCTCCTGAGCTCCTTTGTTTAACTCGCTTTCTTGTGACCTGGCCGCAACACCGCAGGATGTCTTCAGGCCCTAATCTGGTTCTGGCACGGCACGCAGAGCCTTTGGTTAATTCCTCTTCCTGGTGGGAAATGAGAGTTAAATTTGCCCATCCAGACACCTCCAGCTAGTCTCTCATTGGTTCTCGCTAATCCTGTTCATCTTCCACAGAAATTGCAAACTGGGCCAAACAGGAGGTTAAAGGGACTGACTCTCCAAGTGGGGAGAGTGTTAGTAAAGCGTCTGGAATGTTGCACCCGAGTACCGAGGTACGAAAAGTGAGACATATTTGAACACGTCTCCCGTTCACATGGTTGATCATACTCTAGGTTCCACATGCATGTTTTAGCTGAAGGAAGAATACCTTAAACCTGGAGAGTTGAGACCCGTGTAATTTGTACCATGCAATATGACTTCAAAGGGTCTTCATTTGCTCACCGAACCTCTCCAATCCTATCACTGCTGCGTTTATGCCCCTGTACACATGCTTGATTCTCTTTCGGATACATAGCAATCCATAGGTTTTAAGATACTTACTAGTCAGGTACATTCTTAGGCGTTTAATATGCGGTGTTGAGTCCATTTCGTTGAGCAAGGAGTAGCTCTTGTCTATTCCATATTTGGCTTAAGGAACTTTATCTGTGCTCATTTCAATCTCTGGTTTTATGCAGCACCCCAACTCACCTTTCCCCTTAAGCAAGTATAAGTTGGTTTTCTAAATTTGAGACCCTGTTCTGTTCTGTAATTCAGTTCCTGTGTAGCCAAGTTTACATTCCGTGTATTACTGATATCTTATGATGTTTCTTTTTCTGTGTGACTTGTTTCAGTTAGAATCATCATACCTGAATCCACTCATTGTGCTGCTAAGGGCCTGATGACACAGATTTCATTGCTGAGTGATATTGCTTTGTAAGTAAATACCACAACTTCTTTATCCATTTTTCACTTTCTGCGATGTTGAACTTGTACTGTAAACGAGGTTCTTGTAAACAGAGCTGTTCCAAACTTTGGGGTGGCTGTGTCTTTTTGATTTTAATTTCCCTAAGCTATAGGACCATAAGTGGAAGTGCCCTAGGTTCTGTTGCTTTGTTTTTTAGATGTTTCAGGAAACACCATACACTTCTCCAGAGTGGTTGTTGGCAATTTACATCCCGCCCATCAGCATAACAAGGCTCCCAGTTCTCCATGGCCTGTCCTGCCTTTCTGGATTTTACACTTTTTTCAGATGGCCCTTTTGACCAGGGGGAAGTGAGACTTCATTGTAGTGCAGATTTCCTTTGCAAGCTTGCTTGGTTGGCCAAAAAGGGCGTATGCGTTTTTTCCTGAATATATTCAGGAAAAAACGCATACGCCCTTTTTGGCCAAGTGCATCATTGTGGACGTTCTGCCTCTTTTCCTATGCTTTCAATGCAATTCCAGTCTACCTCCTGAAATCGGTTTCCTGCAATTCTGCCCCGCTTTCAAGTCCTCTTGGCAGCCTTACTTCAGTCTATTTTTGGACGATAGCTGTCATTTATAACTCTGCAGGTTTGTGAATTACAGTGCCCCTGAGCTCCTTTCTTCAACTCGCTTTCTTGTGACCTGGCCGCAACACCGCAGGATGGCTTCAGGCCCTAATCTGGTTCCGGCACGGCACGCAGAGCCTTTGGTTATTTCCTCTTCCTGGTGGGAAATGAGAGTTAAATTTGCCCGTCCAGACACCTCCAGCTAGCCTCTCATTGCTTCTCGCTATTCCTGTTCATCTTCCAAGAAATTTCAAACTGGGCCAAACAGGAGGTTAAAGGCGCTGACTCTCCAAGTGGGGAGAGTGTTAGTAAAGCGTCTGGAATGTTGCACCCGAGTACCAGGGGGGGAAAACTGAGACATATTTGAACACGTCTCCCATTCACATGGTTGATCATACTTGGGTTCCACATGCATGTTTTAGCTGAAGGAAGAATTCCTAAAACCTGGGTAGTTGAAACCCGTGGAATGGGTACCATGCAATATGACTTCAAAGGGTCTTCATTTGCTCACCGAACCTCTCCAATCCTATCACTGCTGCGTTTATGCCCCTGTACACACGCTTGATTCTCTTTCGGAGACATAGCAATCCATAGGTTTTAAGATACTTACTAGTCAGGTACATTCTTAGGCGTTTAATATGGGGTGTTGAGTCCATTTCGTTGAGCAAGGAGTAGCTCTTGTCTATTCCATATTTGGCTTAAGGAACTTTATCTGTGCTCATTTCAATCTCTGGTTTTATGCAGCACCCCAACTCACCTTTCCCCTTAAGCAAGCATAAGTTGGTTTTCTAAATTTGAGACCCTGTTCTGTTCTGTAATTCAGTTCCTGTGTAGCCAAGTTTACATTCCGTGTATTACTGATATCTTATGATGTTTCTTTTTCTGTGTGACTTATTTCAGTTAGAATCATCATACCTGAATCCACTCATTGTGCTGCTAAGGGCCTGATGACACAGATTTCATTGCTGAGTGATATTGCTTTGTAAGTAAATACCACAACTTCTTTATCCATTTTTCAATTTCTGCGATGTTGAACTTGTACTGTAAACGAGTTTCTCGTAAACAGAGGCGGCCCAAATTTTGGGGTGGCTGTGTCTTTTTGATTTTAATTTCCCTAAGCTATAGGACCATAAGTGGCAGTGCCCTAGGCTCTGTTGCTTTGTTTTTTAGATGTTTCAGGAAACACCATACACTTCTCCTGAGTGTCTGTTGGTAATTTACATCCCGCCCATCAGCATAACAAGGCTCCCAGTTCTCCATGGCCTGTCCTGCCTTTCTGGATTTTACACTTTTTTCAGATGGCCCTTTTGACCGGGGGGAAGTGAGACTTCATTGTAGTGCAGATTTCCTTTGCAAGCTTGCTTGGTTGGCCAAAAAGGGCGTATGCGTTTTTTCCTGAATATATTCAGGAAAAAACGCATACGCCCTTTTTGGCCAAGTGCATCATTGTGGACGTTCTGCCTCTTTTCCTATGTTTTCAATGCAATTCCAGTCTACCTCCTGAAATCGGTTTCCTGCAATTCTGCCCCGCTTTCAAGTCCTCTTGGCAGCCTTACTTCAGTCTATTTTTGGACGATAGCTGTCATTTATAACTCTGCAGGTTTGTGAATTACAGTGCCCCTGAGCTCCTTTCTTTAACTCGCTTTCTTGTGACCTGGCCGCAACACCGCAGGATGTCTTCAGGCCCTAATCTGGTTCTGGCACGGCACGCTGAGCCTTTGGTTAATTCCTCTTCCTGGTGGGAAATGAGAGTTAAATTTGCCCATCCAGACACCTCCAGCTAGTCTCTCATTGGTTCTCGCTATTCCTGTTCATCTTCCACAGAAATTGCAAACTGGGCCAAACAGGAGGTTAAAGGGACTGACTCTCCAAGTCGGGAGAGTGTTAGTAAAGCGTCTGGAATGTTGCACCCGTGTACCAGGGGAGGAAAATTGAGACATATTTGAACACGTCTCCCGATCACATGGTTGATCATACTTGGGTTCCACATGCATGTTTTAGCTGAAGGAAGAATACCTTAAACATGGAGAGTTGAGACCCGTGTAATGGGTACCATGCAATATGACTTCAAAGGGTCTTCATTTGCTCAACGAACCTCTCCAATCCTATCACTGCTGCGTTTATGCCCCTGTACACATGCTTGATTCTCTTTTGGAGACATAGCAATCCATAGGTTTTAAGATACTTACTAGTCAGGTACATTCTTAGGCGTTTAATATGCGGTGTTGAGTCCATTTCGTTGAGCAAGGAGTAGCTCTTGTCTATTCCATATTTGACTTAAGGAACTTTATCTGTGTTCATTTCCATCTCTGGTTTTATGCAGCACCCCAACTCACCTTTACACTTAAGCAAGCATAAGTTGGTTTTCTAAATTTGAGACCCTGTTCTGTTCTGTAATTCAGTTCCTGTGTAGCCAAGTTTACATTCCGTGTATTACTGATATCTTATGATGTTTCTTTTTCTGTGTGACTTATTTCAGTTAGAATCATCATACCTGAATCCACTCATTGTGATGCTAAGGGCCTGATGACATAGATTTCATTGCTGAGTGATATTGCTTTGTAAGTAAATACCACAACTTCTTTATCCATTTTTCACTTTCTGCGATGTTGAACTTGTACTGTAAACGAGGTTCTTGTAAACAGAGCCGTTCCAAACTTTGGGGTGGCTGTGTCTTTTTGATTTTAATTTCCCTAAGCTATAGGACCATAAGTGGCAGTGCCCTAGGCTCTGTTGCTTTGTTTTTTAGATGTTTCAGGAAACACCATACACTTCTCATGAGTGTCTGTTGGCAATTTACATCCCGCCCATCAGCATAACAAGGCTCCCAGTTCTCCATGGCCTGTCCTGCCTTTCTGGATTGTACACTTTTTTCAGATGGCCCTTTTGACCGGGGGGAAGTGAGACTTCATTGTAGTGCAGATTTCCTTTGCAAGCTTGCTTGGTTGGCCAAAAAGGGCGTATGCGTTTTTTCCTGAATATATTCAGGAAAAAACGCATACGCCCTTTTTGGCCAAGTGCATCATTGTGGACGTTCTGCCTCTTTTCCTATGCTTTCAATGCAATTCCAGTCTACCTCCTGAAATCGGTTTCCTGCAATTCTGCCCCGCTTTCAAGTCCTCTTGGCAGCCTTACTTCAGTCTATTTTTGGACGATAGCTGTCATTTATAACTCTGCAGGTTTGTGAATTACAGTGCCCCTGAGCTCCTTTCTTCAACTCGCTTTCTTGTGACCTGGCCGCAACACCGCAGGATGGCTTCAGGCCCTAATCTGGTTCCGGCCCGGCAAGCTGAGCCTTTGGTTAATTCCTCTTTCTGGTAGTAAATGAGAGTTAAATTTGCCCGTCCAGACACCTCCAGCTAGCCTCTCATTGGTTCTCGCTATTCCTGTTCATCTTCTGCAGAAATTGCAAACTGGGCCAAACAGGAGGTTAAAGGGACTGACTCTCCTAGTGGGGAGAGTGTTAGTAAAGCGTCTGGAATGTTGCACCCGAGTACCAGGGGAGGAAAACTGAGACATATTTGAACACGTCTCCCGATCACATGGTTGATCATACTCTAGGTTCCACATGCATGTTTTAGCTGAAGGAAGAATACCTTAAACCTGGGTAGTTGAAACCCGTGGAATGGGTACCATGCAGTATGACTTCAAAGGGTCTTCATTTGCTCACCGAACCTCTCCAATCCTATCACTGCTGCGTTTATGCCCCTGTACACATGCTTGATTCTCTTTCGGAGACATAGCAATCCATAGGTTTTAAGATACTTACTAGTCAGGTACATTCTTAGACGTTTAATATGGGGTGTTGAGTCCATTTCGTTGAGCAAGGAGTAGCTCTTGTCTATTCCATATTTGGCTTAAGGAACTTTATCTGTGCTCATTTCAATCTCTGGTTTTATGCAGCACCCCAACTCACCTTTACCCTTAAGCAAGAATAAGTTGGTTTTCTAAATTTGAGTCCCTGTTCTGTTCTGTAATTCAGTTCCTGTGTAGCCAAGTTTCCATTCCATGTATTACTGATATCTTATGATGTTTCTTTTTCTGTGTGACTTATTTCAGTTAGAATCATCATACCTGAATCCACTCATTGTGCTGCTAAGGGCCTGATGACACAGATTTCATTGCTGAGTGATATTGCTTTGTAAGTAAATACCACAAGTTCTTTATCCATTTTTCACTTTCTGCGATGTTGAACTTGTACTGTAAACGAGGTTCTTGTAAACAGAGCCGTTCCAAACTTTGGGGTGGCTGTGTCTTTTTGATTTTAATTTCCCTAAGCTATAGGACCATAAGTGGAAGTGCCCTAGGCTCTGTTGCTTTGTTTTTTAGATGTTTCAGGAAACACCATACACTTCTCCCAAGTGTCTGTTGGCAATTTACATCCCGCCCATCAGCATAACAAGGCTCCCAGTTCTCAATGGCCTGTTGCCTTTCTGGATTTTACACTTTTTTCAGATGGCCCTTTTGACCGGGGGGAAGTGAGACTTCATTGTAGTGCAGATTTCCTTTGCAAGCTTGCTTGGTTGGCCAAAAAGGGCGTATGCGTTTTTTCCTGAATATATTCAGGAAAAAACGCATACGCCCTTTCTGGCCAAGTGCATCATTGTGGACGTTCTGCCTCTTTTCCTATGCTTGCAATGCAATTCCAGTCTACCTCCTGAAATCGGTTTCCTGCAATTCTGCCCCGCTTTCAAGTCCTCTTGGCAGCCTTACTTCAGTCTATTTTTGGACGATAGCTGTCATTTATAACTCTGCAGGTTTGTGAATTACAGTGCCCCTGAGCTCCTTTCTTCAACTCGCTTTCTTGTGACCTGGCCGCAACACCGCAGGATGGCTTCAGGCCCTAATCTGGTTCCGGCCCGGCATGCTGAGCCTTTGGTTATTTCCTCCTCCTGGTGGGAAATGAGAGTTAAATTTGCCCGTCCAGACACCTCCAGCTAGCCTCTCATTGGTTCTCGCTATTCCTGTTCATCTTCCGCAGAAATTGCAAACTGGGCCAAACAGGAGGTTAAAGGGACTGACTCTCCAAGTGGGGAGAGTGTTAGTAAAGCGTCTGGAATGTTGCACCCGAGTACCAGGGGAGGAAAACTGAGACATATTTGAACACGTCTCCCGATCACATGGTTGATCATACTCTACGTTCCACATGCATGTTTTAGCTGAAGGAAGAATACCTTAAACCTGGGTAGTTGAAACCCGTGGAATGGGTACCATGCAATATGACTTCAAAGGGTCTTCATTTGCTCACCGAACCTCTCCAATCCTATCACTGCTGCGTTTATGCCCCTGTACACATGCTTGATTCTCTTTCGGAGACATAGCAATCCATAGGTTTTAAGATACTTACTAGTCAGGTACATTCTTAGGCGTTTAATATGGGGTGTTGAGTCCATTTCGTTGAGCAAGGAGTAGCTCTTGTCTATTCCATATTTGACTTAAGGAACTTTATCTGTGCTCATTTCAATCTCTGGTTTTATGCAGCACCCCAACTCACCTTTACCCTTAAGCAAGCATAAGTTGGTTTTCGAAATTTGAGACCCTGTTCTGTTCTGTAATTCAGTTCCTGTGTAGCCAAGTTTACATTCCGTGTATTACTGATATCTTATGATGTTTCTTTTTCTGTGTGACTTATTTCAGTTAGAATCATCATACCTGAATCCACTCATTGTGCTGCTAAGGGCCTGATGACACAGATTTCATTGCTGAGTGATATTGCTTTGTAAGTAAATACCACAACTTCTTTATCCATTTTTCACTTTCTGCGATGTTGAACTTGTACTGTAAACGAGGTTCTTGTAAACAGAGCCGTTCCAAACTTTGGGGTGGCTGTGTCTTTTTGATTTTAATTTCCCTAAGCTATAGGACCATAAGTGGAAGTGCCCTAGGTTCTGTTGCTTTGTTTTTTAGATGTTTCAGGAAACACCATACACTTCTCCCGAGTGGTTGTTGGCAATTTACATCCCGCCCATCAGCATAACAAGGCTCCCAGTTCTCCATGGCCTGTCCTGCCTTTCTGGATTTTACACTTTTTTCAGATGGCCCTTTTAACCGGGGGGAAGTGAGACTTCATTGTAGTGCAGATTTCCTTTGCAAGCTTGCTTGGTTGGCCAAAAAGGGCGTATGCGTTTTTTCCTGATTCAGGAAAAAACGCATACGCCCTTTTTGGCCAAGTGCATCATTGTGGACGTTCTGCCTCTTTTCCTATGCTTTCAATGCAATTCCAGTCTACCTCCTGAAATCGGTTTCCTGCAATTCTGCCCCGCTTTCAAGTCCTCTTGGCAGCCTTACTTCAGTATATTTTTGGACGATAGCTGTCATTTATAACTCTGCAGGTTTGTGAATTACAGTGCCCCTGAGCTCCTTTCTTCAACTCGCTTTCTTTTGAGCTGGCCGCAACACCGCAGGATGGCTTCAGGCCCTAATATGGTTCCGGTACGGCATGCTGAGCCTTTGGTTAATTCCTCTTCCTGGTGGGAAATGAGAGTTAAATTTGCCCGTCCAGACACCTCCAGCTAGCCTCTCATTGGTTCTCGCTATTCCTGTTCATCTTCCGCAGAAATTGCAAACTGTGCCAAACAGGAGGCTAAAGGCGCTGACTCTCCAAGTGGGGAGAGTGTTAGTAAAGCGTCTGGAATGTTGCACCCGAGTACCAGGGGAGGAAAACTGAGACATATTTGAACACGTCTCCCGATCACATGGTTGATCATACTCTGGGTTCCACATGCATGTTTTAGCTGAAGGAAGAATACCTAAAACCTGGGTAGTTGAAACCCGTGGAATGGGTACCATGCAATATGACTTCAAAGGGTCTTCATTTGCTCACCGAACCTCTCCAGTCCTATCACTGCTGCGTTTATGCCCCTGTACACATGCTTGATTCTCTTTCGGAGACATAGCAATCCATAGGTTTTAAGATACTTACTAGTCAGGTACATTTTAGGCGTTTAATATGCGGTGTTGAGTCCATTTCGTTGAGCAAGGAGTAGCTCTTGTCTATTCCATATTTGGCTTAAGGAACTTTATCTGTGCTCATTTCAATCTCTGGTTTTATGCAGCAACCCAACTCACCTTTCCCCTTAAGCAAGCATAAGTTGGTTTTCTAAATTTGAGAACCTGTTCTGTTTTGGAATTCAGTTCCTGTGTAGCCAAGTTTACATTCCGTGTATTACTGATATCTTATGATGTTTCTTTTTCTGTGTGACTTACTTCAGTTAGAATCATCATACCTGAATCCACTCATTGTGCTGCTAAGGGCCTGATGACACAGATTTCATTGCTGAGTGATATTGTTTGTAAGTAAATACCACAACTTCTTTATCCATTTTTCAATTTCTGCGATGTTTAACTTGTACTGTAAACGAGGTTCTTGTAAACAGAGCCGTTCCAAACTTTGGGGTGGCTGTGTCTTTTTGATTTTAATTTCCCTAAGCTATAGGACCATAAGTGGCAGTGCCCTAGGCTCTGTTGCTTTGTTTTTTAGATGTTTCAGGAAACACCATACACTTCTCCCGAGTGTCTGTTGGCAATTTACATCCCACCCATCAGCATAACAAGGCTCCCAGTTCTCCATGGCCTGTCCTGCCTTTCTGGATTTTACACTTTTTTCAGATGGCCCTTTTGACCGGGGGGAAGTGAGACTTCATTGTAGTGCAGATTTCCTTTGCAAGCTTGCTTGGTTGGCCAAAAAGGGCGTATGCGTTTTTTCCTGAATATATTCAGGAAAAAACGCATACGCCCTTTTTGGCCAAGTGCATCATTGTGGACGTTCTGCCTCTTTTCCTATGCTTTCAATGCAATTCCAGTCTACCTCCTGAAATCGGTTTCCTGCAATTCTGCCCCGCTTTCAAGTCCTCTTGGCAGCCTTACTTCAGTCTATTTTTGGACGATAGCTGTCATTTATAACTCTGCAGGTTTGTGAATTACAGTGCTCCTGAGCTCCTTTCTTTAACTCGCTTTCTTGTGACCTGGCCGCAACACCGCAGGATGTCTTCAGGCCCTCATCTGGTTCTGGCACGGCACGCAGAGCCTTTGGTTAATTCCTCTTCCTGGTGGGAAATGAGAGTTAAATTTGCCCATCCAGACACCTCCAGCTAGTCTCTCATTGGTTCTCGCTATTCCTGTTCATCTTCCACAGAAATTGCAAACTGGGCCAAACAGGAGGTTAAAGGGACTGACTCTCCAAGTGGGGAGAGTGTTAGTAAAGCGTCTGGAATGTTGTACCCGAGTACCGAGGTACGAAAAGTGAGACATATTTGAACACGTCTCCCGATCACATGGTTGATCATACTCTAGGTTCCACATGCATCTTTTAGCTGAAGGAAGAATACCTGAAACCTGGGTATTTAAAACCCGTGGAATGGGTACCATGCAATATGACTTCAAAGGGTCTTCATTTGCTCACGAACCTCTCCAATCCTATCACTGCTGCGTTTATGCCCCTGTACACATGCTTGATTCTCTTTCGGAGACATAGCAATCCATAGGTTTTAAGATACTTACTAGTCAGGTACATTCTTAGGCGTTTAATATGCGGTGTTGAGTCCATTTCGTTGAGCAAGGAGTAGCTCTTGTCTATTCCATATTTGGCTTAAGGAACTTTATCTGTGCTCATTTCAATCTCTGGTTTTATGCAGCACCCCAACTCACCTTTCCCCTTAAGCAAGCATAAGTTGGTTTTCTAAATTTGAGACCCTGTTCTGTTCTGTAATTCAGTTCCTGTGTAGCCAAGTTTACATTCCGTGTATTAGTGATATCTTATGATGTTTCTTTTTCTGTGTGACTTATTTCAGTTAGAATCATCATACCTGAATCCACTCATTGTGCTGCTAAGGGCCTGATGACACAGATTTCATTGCTGAGTGATATTGCTTTGTAAGTAAATACCACAACTTCTTTATCCATTTTTCACTTTCTGCGATGTTGAACTTGTACTGTAAACGAGGTTCTTGTAAACAGAGCCGTTCCAAACTTTGGGGTGGCTGTGTCTTTTTGATTTTAATTTCCCTAAGCTATAGGACCATAAGTAGAAGTGCCCTAGGTTCTGTTGCTTTGTTTTTTAGATGTTTCAGGAAACACCATACACTTCTCCCGAGTGGTTGTTGGCAACTTACATCCCGCCCATCAGTATAACAAGGCTCCCAGTTCTCCATGGCCTGTCCTGCCTTTCTGGATTTTACACTTTTTTCAGATGGCCCTTTTGACCGGGGGGAAGTGAGACTTCATTGTAGTGCAGATTTCTTTGCAAGCTTGCTTGGTTGGCCAAAAAGGGCGTATGCGTTTTTTCCTGAATATATTCAGGAAAAAACGCATACGCCCTTTTTGTCCAAGTACATCATTGTGGACGTTCTGCCTCTTTTCCTATGCTTTCAATGCAATTCCAGTCTACCTCCTGAAATCGGTTTCCTGCAATTCTGCCCCGCTTTCAAGTCCTCTTGGCAGCCTTACTTCAGTCTATTTTTGGACGATAGCTGTCATTTATAAGTCTGCAGGTTTGTGAATTACAGTGCCCCTGAGCTCCTTTCTTCAACTCGCTTTCTTGTGACCTGGCCGCAACACCGCAGGATGGCTTCAGGCCCTAATCTGGTTCCGGCACGGCACGCTGAGCCTTTGGTTAATTCCTCTTCCTGGTGGGAAATGAGAGTTAAATTTGCCCGTCCAGACACCTCCAGCTAGCCTCTCATTGCTTCTCGCTATTCCTGTTCATCTTCCAAGAAATTTCAAACTGGGCCAAACAGGAGGTTAAAGGCGCTGACTCTCCAAGTGGGGAGAGTGTTAGTAAAGCGTCTGGAATGTTGCACCCGAGTACCAGGGGGGGAAAACTGAGACATATTTGAACACGTCTCCCATTCACATGGTTGATCATACTTGGATTCCACATGCATGTTTTAGCTGAAGGAAGAATACCTAAAACCTGGGTAGTTGAAACCCGTGGAATGGGTACCATGCAATATGACTTCAAAGGGTCTTCATTTGCTCACCGAACCTCTCCAATCCTATCACTGCTGCGTTTATGCCCCTGTACACATGCTTGATTCTCTTTCGGAGACATAGCAATCCATAGGTTTTAAGATACTTACTAGTCAGGTACATTCTTAGGCGTTTAATATGGGGTGTTGAATCCATTTCGTTGAGCAAGGAGTAGCTCTTGTCTATTCCATATTTGACTTAAGGAACTTTATCTGTGCTCATTTCAATCTCTGGTTTTATGCAGCACCCCAACTCACCTTTCCCCTTAAGCAAGCATAAGTTGGTTTTCTAAATTTGAGACCCTGTTCTGTTCTGTAATTCAGTTCCTGTGTAGCCAAGTTTACATTCCGTGTATTACTGATATCTTATGATGTTTCTTTTTCTGTGTGACTTATTTCAGTTAGAATCATCATACCTGAATCCACTCATTGTGCTGCTAAGGGCCTGATGACACAGATTTCATTGCTGAGTGATATTGCTTTGTAAGTAAATACCACAACTTCTTTATCCATTTTTCACTTTCTGCGATGTTGAACTTGTACTGTAAACGAGGTTCTTGTAAACAGAGCCGTTCCAAACTTTGGGGTGGCTGTGTCTTTTTGATTTTAATTTCCCTAAGCTATAGGACCATAAGTGGAAGTGCCCTAGGTTCTGTTGCTTTGTTTTTTAGATGTTTCAGGAAACACCATACACTTCTCCCGAGTGGTTGTTGGCAATTTACATCCCGCCCATCAGCATAACAAGGCTCCCAGTTCTCCATGGCCTGTCCTGCCTTTCTGGATTTTACACTTTTTTCAGATGGCCCTTTTGACCGGGGGGAAGTGAGACTTCATTGTAGTGCAGATTTCCTTTGCAAGCTTGCTTGGTTGGCCAAAAAGGGCGTATGCGTTTTTTCCTGAATATATTCAGGAAAAAACGCATACGCCCTTTTTGGCCAAGTGCATCATTGTGGACGTTCTGCCTCTTTTCCTATGCTTTCAATGCAATTCCAGTCTACCTCCTGAAATCGGTTTCCTGCAATTCTGCCCCGCTTTCAAGTCCTCTTGGCAGCCTTACTTCAGTCTATTTTTGGACGATAGCTGTCATTTATAACTCTGCAGATTTGTGAATTACAGTGCTCCTGAGCTCCTTTCTTTAACTTGCTTTCTTGTGACCTGGCCGCAACACCGCAGGATGTCTTCAGGCCCTAATCTGGTTCTGGCACGGCACGCTGAGCCTTTGGTTAATTCCTCTTCCTGGTGGGAAATGAGAGTTAAATTTGCCCATCCAGACACCTCCAGCTAGTCTCTCATTGGTTCTCGCTATTCCTGTTCATCTTCCACAGAAATTGCAAACTGGGCCAAACAGGAGGTTAAAGGGACTGACTCTCCAAGTGGGGAGAGTGTTAGTAAAGCGTCTGGAATGTTGCACCCGAGTACCGGGGTACGAAAACTGAGACATATTTGAACACGTCTCCCGATCACATGGTTGATCATACTCTAGGTTCCACATGCATGTTTTAGCTGAAGGAAGAATACCTTAAACCTGGGTAGTTGAAACCCGTGGAATGGGTACCATGCAATATGACTTCAAAGGGTCTTCATTTGCTCACAGAACCTCTCCAATCCTATCACTGCTGCGGTTATGCCACTGTACACATGCTTGATTCTCTTTCGGAGACATAGCAATCCATAGGTTTTAAGATACTTACTAGTCAGGTACATTCTTAGGCGTTTAATATGCGGTGTTGAGTCCATTTCATTGAGCAAGGAGTAGCTCTTGTCTATTCCATATTTGGCTTAAGGAACTTTATCTGTGCTCATTTCAATCTCTGGTTTTATGCAGCACCCCAACTCACCTTTACCCTTAAGCAAGCATAAGTTGGTTTTCTAAATTTGAGACCCTGTTCTGTTCTGTAATTCAGTTCCTGTGTAGCCAAGTTTTCATTCCGTGTATTACTGATATCTTATGATGTTTCTTTTTCTGTGTGACTTATTTCAGTTAGAATCATCATACCTGAATCCACTCATTGTGCTGCTAAGGGCCTGATGACACACATTTCATTGCTGAGTGATATTGCTTTGTAAGTAAATAACACAACTTCTTTATCCATTTTTCAATTTCTGCGATGTTGAACTTGTTCTGTAAACGAGGTTCTTGTAAACAGAGGCGTCCCAAACTTTGGGGTGGCTGTGTCTTTTTGATTTTAATTTCCCTAAGCTATAGGACCATAAAGTGGAAGTGCCCTAGGCTCTGTTGCTTTGTTTTTTAGATGTTTCAGGAAACACCATACACTTCTCCGGAGTGGTTGTTGGCAATTTACATCCCGCCCATCAGCATAACAAGGCTCCCAGTTCTCCATGGCCTGTCCTGCCTTTCTGGATTTTACACTTTTTTCAGATGGCCCTTTTGACCGGGGGGAAGTGAGACTTCATTGTAGTGCAGATTTCCTTTGCAAGCTTGCTTGGTTGGCCAGAAAGGGCGTATGCGTTTTTTCCTGAAAATATTCAGGAAAAAACGCATACGCCCTTTTTGGCCAAGTGCATCATTGTGGACGTTCTGCCTCTTTTCCTATGCTTTCAATGCAATTCCAGTCTACCTCCTGAAATCGGTTTCCTGCAATTCTGACCCGCTTTCAAGTCCTCTTGGCAGCCTTACTTCAGTCTATTTTTGGACGATAGCTGTCATTTATAACTCTGCAGGTTTGTGAATTACAGTGCCCCTGAGCTCCTTTCTTCAACTCGCTTTCTTGTGACCTGGCCGCAACACCGCAGGATGGCTTCAGGCCCTAATCTGGTTCCGGCACGGCACGCTGAGCCTTTGGTTATTTCCTCTTCCTGGTGGGAAATGAGAGTTAAATTTGCCCGTCCAGACACCTCCAGCTAGTCTCTCATTGGTTCTCGCTATTCCTGTTCATCTTCCAAGAAATTTCAAACTGGGCCAAACAGGAGGTTAAAGGCGCTGACTCTCCAAGTGGGGAGAGTGTTAGTAAAGCGTCTGGAATGTTGCACCCGAGTACCAGGGGAGGAAAACTGAGACATATTTGAACACGTCTCCCGATCACATGGTTGATCATACTCTAGGTTCCACATGCATGTTTTAGCTGAAGGAAGAATACCTTAAACCTGGGTATTTGAAACCCGTGGAATGGGTACCATGCAATTTGATTTCAAAGGGTCTTCATTTGCTCACCGAACCTCTCCAATCCTATCACTGCTGCGTTTATGCCCCTGTACACATGCTTGATTCTCTTTTGGAGACATAGCAATCCATAGGTTTTAAGATACTTACTAGTCAGGTACTTTCTTAGGCGTTTAATATGCGGTGTTGAGTCCATTTCGTTGAGCAAGGAGTAGCTCTTGTCTATTCCATATTTGGCTTAAGGAACTTTATCTGTGCTCATTTCAATCTCTGGTTTTATGCAGCACCCCAACTCACCTTTCCCCTTAAGCAAGCATAAGTTGGTTTTCTAAATTTGAGACCCTGTTCTGTTCTGTAATTCAGTTCCTGTGTAGCCAAGTTTACATTCCGTGTATTACTGATATCTTATGATGTTTCTTTTTCTGTGTGACTTATTTCAGTTAGAATCATCATACCTGAATCCACTCATTGTGCTGCTAAGGGCCTGATGACACAGATTTCATTGCTGAGTGATATTGCCTTGTAAGTAAATACCACAACTTCTTTATCCATTTTTCACTTTCTGCGATGTTGAACTTGTACTGTAAACGAGGTTCTTGTAAACAGAGCCGTTCCAAACCTTGGGGTGGCTGTGTCTTTTTGATTTTAATTTCCCTAAGCTATAGGACCATAAGTGGAAGTGCCCTAGGTTCTGTTGCTTTGTTTTTTAGATGTTTCAGGAAACACCATACACTTCTCCCAAGTGTCTGTTGGCAATTTACATCCCGCCCATCAGCATAACAAGGCTCCCAGTTCTCAATGGCCTGTTGCCTTTCTGGATTTTACACTTTTTTCAGATGGCCCTTTTGACCGGGGGGAAGTGAGACTTCATTGTAGTGCAGATTTCCTTTGCAAGCTTGCTTGGTTGGCCAAAAAGAGCGTATGCGTTTTTTCCTGAATATATTCAGGAAAAAACGCATACGCCCTTTTTGGCCAAGTGCATCATTGTGGACGTTCTGCCTCTTTTCCTATGCTTTCAATGCAATTCCAGTCTACCTCCTGAAATCGGTTTCCTGCAATTCTGCCCCGCTTTCAAGTCCTCTTGGCAGCCTTACTTCAGTCTATTTTTGGACGATAGCTGTCATTTATAACTCTGCAGGTTTGTGAATTACAGTGCCCCTGAGCTCCTTTCTTCAACTCGCTTTCTTGTGAGCTGGCCGCAACACCGCAGGATGGCTTGAGGCCCTAAACTGGTTCCGGCACGGCACGCTGAGCCTTTGGTTAATTCCTCTTCCTGGTGGGAAATGAGAGTTAAATTTGCCCGTCCAGACACCTCCAGCTAGCCTCTCATTGGTTCTCGCTATTCCTGTTCATCTTCTGCAGAAATTGCAAACTGGGCCAAACAGGAGGTTAAAGGGACTGACTCTCCAAGTCGGGAGAGTGTTAGTAAAGCATCTGGAATGTTGCACCCGAGTACCAGGGGAGGAAAACTGAGACATATTTGAACACGTCTCCCGATCACATGGTTGATCATACTCTAGGTTCCACATGCATGTTTTAGCTGAAGGAAGAATACCTTAAACCTGTGTATTTGAAACCCGTGGAATGGGTACCATGCAATATGACTTCAAAGGGTCTTCATTTGCTCACCGAACCTCTCCAATCCTATCACTGCTGCGTTTATGCCCCTGTACACATGCTTGATTCTCTTTCGGAGACATAGCAATCCATAGCTTTTAAGATACTTACTAGTCAGGTACATTCTTAGGCGTTTAATATGCGGTGTTGAGTCCATTTCGTTGAGCAAGGAGTAGCTCTTGTCTATTCCATATTTGGCTTAAGGAACTTTATCTGTGCTCATTTCAATCTCTGGTTTTATGCAGCACCCCAACTCACCTTTCCCCTTAAGCAAGCATAAGTTGGTTTTCTAAATTTGAGACCCTGTTCTGTTCTGTAATTCAGTTCCTGTGTAGCCAAGTTTCCATTCCGTGTATTACTGATATCTTATGATGTTTCTTTTTCTGTGTGACTTATTTCAGTTAGAATCATCATACCTGAATCCACTCATTGTGCTACTAAGGGCCTGATGACACAGATTTCATTGCTGAGTGATACTGCATTGTACGTAAGTACCACAAGTTCTTTATCTATTTTTCACTTTCTGCGATGTTGAACTTGTACTGTAAACGAGGTTCTTGTAAACAGAGCCATTCCAAACTTTGGGGTGGCTGTGTCTTTTTGATTTTAATTTCCCTAAGCTATAGGACCATAAGTGGAAGTGCCCTAGATTCTGTTGCTTCGTTTTTTAGATGTTTCAGGAAACACCATACACTTCTCCCGAGTGGTTGTTGGCAATTTACATCCCGCCCATCAGCATAACAAGGCTCCCAGTTCTCCATGGCCTGTCCTGCCTTTCTGGATTTTACACTTTTTTCAGATGGCCCTTTTGACCGGGGGGAAGTGAGACTTCATTGTAGTGCAGATTTCCTTTGCAAGCTTGCTTGGTTGGCCAAAAAGGGCGTATGCGTTTTTTCCTGAATATATTCAGGAAAAAACGCATACGCCCTTTTTGGCCAAGTGCATCATTGTGGACGTTCTGCCTCTTTTCCTATGCTTTCAATGCAATTCCAGTCTACCTCCTGAAATCGGTTTCCTGCAATTCTGCCCCACTTTCAAGTCCTCTTGGCAGCCTTACTTCAGTCTATTTTTGGACGATAGCTGTCATTTATAACTCTGCAGGTTTGTGAATTACAGTGCCCCTGAGCTCCTTTCTTCAACTCGCTTTCTTGTGACCTGGCCGCAACACCGCAGGATGGCTTCAGGCCCTAATCTGGTTCCGGCCCGGCATGCTGAGCCTTTGGTTAATTCCTCTTCCTGGTGGGAAATGAGAGTTAAATTTGCCCGTCCAGACACCTCCAGCTAGCCTCTCATTGGTTCTCGCTATTCCTGTTCATCTTCCACAGAAATTGCAAACTGGGCCAAACAGGAGGTTAAAGGGACTGACTCTCCAAGTCGGGAGAGTGTTAGTAAAGCGTCTGGAATGTTGCACCCGAGTACCAGGGGAGGAAAACTGAGACATATTTGAATACGTCTCCCGTTCACATGTTTGATCATACTCTGGGTTCCACATGCATGTTTTAGCTGAAGGAAGAATACCTTAAACCTGGAGAGTTGAGACCCGTGTAATGGGTACCATGCAATATGACTTCAAAGGGTCTTCATATGCTCACCGAACCTCTCCAATCCTATCACTGCTACGTTTATGCCCCTGTACACATGCATGATTCTCTTTCGGAGACATAGCAATCCATAGGTTTTAAGATACTTACTAGTCAGGTACATTCTTAGGCGTTTAATATGGGGTGTTGAGTCCATTTCGTTGAGCAATGAGTAGCTCTTGTCTATTCCATATTTGGCTTAAGGAACTTTATCTGTGCTCATTTCAATCTCTGGTTTTATGCAGCACCCCAACTCACCTTTCCCCTTAAGCAAGCATAAGTTGGTTTTCTAAATTTGAGACCCTGTTCTGTTCTGTAATTCAGTTCCTGTGTAGCCAAGTTTACATTCCGTGTATTACTGATATCTTATGATGTTTCTTTTTCTGTGTGACTTATTTCAGTTAGAATCATCATACCTGAATCCACTCATTGTGCTGCTAAGGGCCTGATGACACAGATTTCATTGCTGAGTGATATTGCTTTGTAAGTAAATACCACAATTCTTTATCCATTTTTCACTTTCTGTGATATTGAACTTGTACGGTAAACGAGGTTCTTGTAAACAGAGGCGTCCCAAACTTTGGGGTGGCTGTGTCTTTTTGATTTTAATTTCCCTAAGCTATAGGACCATAAGTGGAAGTGCCCTAGGCTCTGTTGCTTTGTTTTTTAGATGTTTCAGGAAACACCATACACTTCTCCTGAGTGTCTGTTGGCAATTTACATCCCGCCCATCAGCATAACAAGGCTCCCAGTTCTCAATGGCCTGTTGCCTTTCTGGATTTTACACTTTTTTCAGATGGCCCTTTTGACCGGGGGGAAGTGAGACTTCATTGTAGTGCAGATTTCCTTTGCAAGCTTGCTTGGTTGGCCAAAAAGGGCGTATGCGTTTTTTCCTGAATATATTCAGGAAAAAACGCATACGCCCTTTTTGGCCAAGTGCATCATTGTGGACGTTCTGCCTCTTTTCCTATGCTTTCAATGCAATTCCAGTCTACCTCCTGAAATCGGTTTCCTGCAATTCTGCCCCGCTTTCAAGTCCTCTTGGCAGCCTTACTTCAGTCTATTTTTGGACGATAGCTCTCATTTATAACTCTGCAGGTTTGTGAATTACAGTGCCCCTGAGCTCCATTCTTCAACTCGCTTTCTTGTGAGCTGGCCGCAACACCGCAGGATGGCTTCAGGCCCTAATCTGGTTCTGGCCCGGCATGCTGAGCCTTTGGTTAATTCCTCTTCCTGGTGGGAAATGAGAGTTAAATTTGCCCGTCCAGACACCTCCAGCTAGCCTCTCATTGGTTCTCGTATTCCTGTTCATCTTCCGCAGAAATTGCAAACTGGGCCAAACAGGAGGTTGAAGGGACTGAATCTCCAAGTCGGGAGAGTGTTAGTAAAGCGTCTGGAATGTTGCACCCGAGTACCAGGGTACGAAAACAGAGACACATTTGAACACGTCTCCCGTTCACATGGTTGATCATACTCTGGGTTCCACATGCATGTTTTAGCTGAAGGAAGAATACCTTAAACCTGGAGAGCTAAGACCCGTGTAATGGGTACCATGCAATATGACTTCAAAGGGTCTTCATTTGCTCACCGAACCTCTCCAATCCTATCACTGCTGCGTTTATGCCCCTGTACACACGCTTGATTCTCTTTTGGAGACATAGCAATCCATAGGTTTTAAGATACTTACTAGTCAGGTACATTCTTAGGCGTTTAATATGGGGTTTTGAGTCCATTTCGTTGAGCAAGGAGTAGCTCTTGTCTATGCCATATTTGGCTTAAGGAACTTTATCTGTGCTCATTTCAATCTCTGGTTTTATGCAGCACCCCAACTCACCTTTCCCCTTAAGCAAGCATAAGTTGGTTTTCTAAATTTGAGACCCTGTTCTGTTTTGGAATGCAGTTCCTGTGTAGCCAAGTTTACATTCCGTGTATTACTGATATCTTATGATGTTTCTTTTTCTGTGTGACTTATTTCAGTTAGAATCATCGTACCTGAATCCACTCATTATGCTGCTACGGGCCTGATGACATAGATTTCATTGCTGAGTGATAATGCTTTGTACGTAAGTACCACAAGTTCTTTATCCATTTATCACTTTCTGTGATATGGAACTTGTACGGTAAACGAGGTTCTTGTAAACGGAGGCGTCCCAAACTTTGGGGTGGCTGTGTCTTTTTGATTTTAATTTCCCGAAGCTATAGGACCATAAGTGGAAGTGCCCTAGGCTCTGATGCTTTGTTTTTTAGATGTTTCAGGAAACACCATACACTTCTCCTGAGTGTCTGTTGGCAATTTACATCCCGCCCATCAGCATAACAAGGCTCCCAGTTCTCCATGGCCTGTCCTGCCTTTCTGGAGTTTACACTTTTTTCAGATGGCCCTTTTGACCGGGGGGAAGTGAGACTTCATTGTAGTGCAGATTTCCTTTGCAAGCTTGCTTGGTTGGCCAAAAAGGGCGTATGCGTTTTTTCCTGAATATATTCAGGAAAAAACGCATACGCCCTTTTTGGCCAAGTGCATCATTGTGGACGTTCTGCCTCTTTTCCTATGCTTTCAATGCAATTCCAGTCTACCTCCTGAAATCCGTTTCCTGCAATTCTGCCCCGCTTTCAAGTCCTCTTGGCAGCCTTACTTCAGTCTATTTTTGGACGATAGCTGTCATTTATAACTCTGCAGGTTTGTGAATTACAGTGCCCCTGAGCTCCTTTCTTCAACTCGCTTTCTTGTGACCTGGCCGCAACACCGCAGGATGGCTTCAGGCCCTAATCTGGTTCCGGCCCGGCATGCTGAGCCTTTGGTTAATTCCTCTTCCTGGTGGGAAATGAGAGTTAAATTTGCCCGTCCAGACACCTCCAGCTAGCCTCTCATTGGTTCTCGCTATTCCTGTTCATCTTCTGCAGAAATTGCAAACTGGGCCAAACAGGAGGTTAAAGGGACTGACTCTCCAAGTCGGGAGAGTGTTAGTAAAGCATCTGGAATGTTGCACCCGAGTACCAGGGGAGGAAAACTGAGACATATTTGAACACGTCTCCCGATCACATGGTTGATCATACTCTAGGTTCCACATGCATGTTTTAGCTGAAGGAAGAATACCTTAAACATGGAGAGTTGAGACCCGTGTAATGGGTACCATGCAATATGACTTCAAAGGGTCTTCATTTGCTCACCGAACCTCTCCAATCCTATCACTGCTGCGTTTATGCCCCTGTACACACGCTTGATTCTCTTTTGGAGACATAGCAATCCATAGGTTTTAAGATACTTACTAGTCAGGTACATTCTTAGGCGTTTAATATGCGGTGTTGAGTCCATTTCGTTGAGCAAGGAGTAGCTCTTGTCTATTCCATATTTGGCTTAAGGAACTTTATCTGTGCTCATTTCAATCTCTGGTTTTATGCAGCACCCCAACTCACCTTTACCCTTAAGCAAGCATAAGTTGGTTTTCTAAATTTGAGACCCTGTTCTGTTCTGTAATTCAGTTCCTGTGTAGCCAAGTTTACATTCCGTGTATTACTGATATCTTATGATGTTTCTTTTTCTGTGTGACTTATTTCAGTTAGAATCATCATACCTGAATCCACTCATTGTGCTGCTAAGGGCCTGATGACACAGATTTCATTGCTGAGTGATATTGCTTTGTAAGTAAATACCACAACTTCTTTATCCATTTTTCACTTTCTGCGATGTTGAACTTGTACTGTAAACGAGGGTCTTGTAAACAGAGCCGTTCCAAACTTTGGGGTGGCTGTGTCTTTTTGATTTTAATTTCCCTAAGCTATAGGACCATAAGTGGAAGTGCCCTAGGTTCTGTTGCTTTGTTTTTTAGATGTTTCAGGAAACACCATACACTTCTCCAGAGTGGTTGTTGGCAATTTACATCCCGCCCATCAGCATAACAAGGCTCCCAGTTCTCCATGGCCTGTCCTGCCTTTCTGGATTTTACACTTTTTTCAGATGGCCATTTTGACCGGGGGGAAGTGAGACTTCATTGTAGTGCAGATTTCCTTTGCAAGCTTGCTTGGTTGGCCAAAAAGGGCGTATGCGTTTTTTCCTGAATATATTCAGGAAAAAACGCATACGCCCTTTTTGGCCAAGTGCATCATTGTGGACGTTCTGCCTCTTTTCCTATGCTTTCAATGCAATTCCAGTCTACCTCCTGAAATCGGTTTCCTGCAATTCTGCCCCGCTTTCAAGTCCTCTTGGCAGCCTTACTTCAGTCTATTTTTGGACGATAGCTGTCATTTATAACTCTGCAGGTTTGTGAATTACAGTGCCCCTGAGCTCCTTTCTTCAACTCGCTTTCTTTTGAGCTGGCCGCAACACCGCAGGATGGCTTCAGGCCCTAATCTGGTTCCGGTACGGCACGCTGAGCCTTTGGTTATTTCCTCTTCCTGGTGGGAAATGAGAGTTAAATTTGCCCGTCCAGACACCTCCAGCTAGCCTCTCATTGGTTCTCGCTATTCCTGTTCATCTTCCGCAGAAATTGCAAACTGGGCCAAACAGGAGGTTAAAGGCGCTGACTCTCCAAGTGGGGAGAGTGTTAGTAAAGTGTCTGGAATGTTGCACCCGAGTACCAGGGGAGGAAAACTGAGACATATTTGAACACGTCTCCCGTTCACATGGTTGATCATACTTGGGTTCCACATGCATGTTTTAGCTGAAGGAAGAATACCTTAAACCTGGAGAGTTGAGACCCGTGTAATGGGTACCATGCAATATGACTTCAAAGGGTCTTCATTTGCTCACCGAACCTCTCCAATCCTATCACTGCTGCGTTTATGCCCCTGTACACATGCTTGATTCTCTTTCGGAGACATAGCAATCCATAGGTTTTAAGATACTTACTAGTCAGGTACATTCTTAGGCGTTTAATATGCGGTGTTGAGTCCATTTCGTTGAGCAAGGAGTAGCTCTTGTCTATTCCATATTTGGCTTAAGGAACTTTATCTGTGCTCATTTCAATCTCTGGTTTTATGCAGCACCCCAACTCACCTTTACCCTTAAGCAAGCATAAGTTGGTTTTCTAAATTTGAGACCCTGTTCTGTTCTGTAATTCAGTTCCTGTGTAGCCAAGTTTACATTCCGTGTATTACTGATATCTTATGATGTTTCTTTTTCTGTGTGACTTATTTCAGTTAGAATCATCATACCTGAATCCACTCATTGTGATGCTAAGGGCCTGATGACATAGATTTCATTGCTGAGTGATATTGCTTTGTAAGTAAATACCACAACTTCTTTATCCATTTTTCACTTTCTGCGATGTTGAACTTGTACTGTAAACGAGGTTCTTGTAAACAGAGGCGTCCCAAACTTTGGGGTGGCTGTGTCTTTTTCATTTTAATTTCCCTAAGCTATAGGACCATAAGTGGCAGTGCCCTAGGCTCTGTTGCTTTGTTTTTTAGATGTTTCAGGAAACACCATACACTTCTCCAGAGTGGTTGTTGGCAATTTACATCCCGCCCATCAGCATAACAAGGCTCCCAGTTCTCCATGGCCTGTCCTGCCTTTCTGGATTTTACACTTTTTTCAGATGGCCCTTTTGACCGGGGGGAAGTGAGACTTCATTGTAGTGCAGATTTCCTTTGCAAGCTTGCTTGGTTGGCCAAAAAGGGCGTATGCGTTTTTTCCTGAATATATTCAGGAAAAAACGCATACGCCCTTTTTGGCCAAGTGCATCATTGTGGACGTTCTGCCTCTTTTCCTATGCTTTCAATGCAATTCCAGTCTACCTCCTGAAATCGGTTTCCTGCAATTCTGCCCCGCTTTCAAGTCCTCTTGGCAGCCTTACTTCAGTCTATTTTTGGACGATAGCTGTCATTTATAACTCTGCAGGTTTGTGAATTACAGTGCCCCTGAGCTCTTTTCTTCAACTCGCTTTCTTGTGACCTGGCCGCAACACCGCAGGATGGCTTCAGGCCCTAATCTGTTTCCGGCCCGGCATGCTGAGCCTTTGGTTAATTCCTCTTCCTGGTGGGAAATGAGAGTTAAATTTGCCCGTCCAGACACCTCCAGCTAGCCTCTCATTGGTTCTCGCTATTCCTGTTCATCTTCCGCAGAAATTGCAAACTGGGCCAAACAGGAGGTTAAAGGGACTGACTCTCCAAGTGGGGAGAGTGTTAGTAAAGCGTCTGGAATGTTGCACCCGAGTACCAGGGGAGGAAAACTGAGACATATTTGAACACGTCTCCCGTTCACATGGTTGATCATACTCTGGGTTCCCCATGCATGTTTTAGCTGAAGGAAGAATACCTTACACCTGGGTAGTTGAAACCCGTGGAATGGGTACCATGCAATATGACTTCAAAGGGTCTTCATTTGCTCAGGAACCTCTCCAATCCTATCACTGCTGCGTTTATGCCCCTGTACACATGCTTGATTCTCTTTCGGAGACATAGCAATCCATAGGTTTTAAGATACTTACTAGTCAGGTACATTCTTAGGCATTTAATATGCGGTGTTGAGTCCATTTCGTTGAGCAAGGAGTAGCTCTTGTCTATTCCATATTTGGCTTAAGGAACTTTATCTGTGCTCATTTCAATCTCTGGTTTTATGCAGCACCCCAACTCACCTTTACCCTTAAGCAAGCATAAGTTGGTTTTCTAAATTTGAGACCCTGTTCTGTTCTGTAATTCAGTTCCTGTGTAGCCAAGTTTACATTCCGTGTATTACTGATATCTTATGATGTTTCTTTTTCTGTGTGACTTATTTCAGTTAGAATCATCATACCTGAATCCACTCATTGTGCTGCTAAGGGCCTGATGACACAGATTTCATTGCTGAGTGATATTGCTTTGTAAGTAAATACCACAACTTCTTTATCCATTTTTCACTTTCTGTGATGTTGAACTTGTACTGTAAACGAGGTTCTTGTAAACGGATGCGTCCCAAACTTTGGGGTGGCTGTGTCTGTTTTATTTTAATTTCCCTAAGGTATAGGACCATAAGTGGAAGTGCCCTAGGCTCTGTTGCTTTGTTTTTTAAATGTTTCAGGAAACACCATACATTTCTCCTGAGTGTCTGTTGGCAATTTACATCCCGCCCATCAGCATAACAAGGCTCCCAGTTCTCCATGGCCTGTCCTGCCTTTCTGGAGTTTACACTTTTTTCAGATGGCCCTTTTGACCGGGGGGAAGTGAGACTTCATTGTAGTGCAGATTTCCTTTGCAAGCTTGCTTGGTTGGCCAAAAAGGGCGTATGCGTTTTTTCCTGAATATATTCAGGAAAAAACGCATACGCCCTTTTTGGCCAAGTGCATCATTGTGGACGTTCTGCCTCTTTTCCTATGCTTTCAATGCAATTCCAGTCTACCTCCTGAAATCGGTTTCCTGCAATTCTGCCCCGCTTTCAAGTCCTCTTGGCAGCCTTACTTCAGTCTATTTTTGGACGATAGCTGTCATTTATAACTCTGCAGGTTTGTGAATTACAGTGCCCCTGAGCTCCTTTCTTCAACTCGCTTTCCTGTGACCTGGCTGCAACACCGCAGGATGTCTTCAGGCCCTAATCTGGTTCTGGCACGGCACGCTGAGCCTTTGGTTAATTCCTCTTCCTGGTGGGAAATGAGAGTTAAATTTGCCCGTCCAGACACCTCCAGCTAGTCTCTCATTGGCTCTCGCTATTCCTGTTCATCTTCCGCAGAAATTGCAAACTGGGCCAAACAGGAGGTTAACGGGACTGACTCTCCAAGTGGGGAGAGTGTTAGTAAAGCGTCTGGAATGTTGCACCCGAGTACCAGGGGAGGAAAACTGAGACATATTTGAACACGTCTCCCGATCACACGGTTGATCATACTCTAGGTTCCACATGCATGTTTTAGCTGAAGGAACAATACCTTACACCTGGGTAGTTGAAATCCGTGGAATGGGTACCATGCAATATGACTTCAAAGGGTCTTCATTTGCTCAGGAACCTCTCCAATCCTATCACTGCTGCGTTTATGCCCCTGTACACATGTTTGATTCTCTTTCGGAGACATAGCAATCCATAGGTTTTAAGATACTTACTAGTCAGGTACATTCTTAGGCGTTTAATATGCGGTGTTGAGTCCATTTCGTTGAGCAAGGAGTAGCTCTTGTCTATTCCATATTTGGCTTAAGGAACTTTATCTGTGCTCATTTCAATCTCTGGTTTTATGCAGCACCCCAACTCACCTTTCCCCTTAAGCAAGCATAAGTTGGTTTTCTAAATTTGAGACCCTGTTCTGTTCTGTAATTTAGTTCCTGTGTAGCCAAGTTTACATTCCGTGTATTACTGATATCTTATGATGTTTCTTTTTCTGTGTGACTTATTTCAGTTAGAATCATCATACCTGAATCCACTCATTGTGATGCTAAGGGCCTGATGACACAGATTTCATTGCTGAGTGATATTGCTTTGTAAGTAAATACCACAACTTCTTTATCCATTTTTCACTTTCTGTGATGTTGAACTTGTACTGTAAACGAGGTTCTTGTAAACAGAGCCGTTCCAAACTTTGGGGTGGCTGTGTCTTTTTGATTTTAAATTCCCTAAGCTATAGGACCATAAGTGGAAGTGCCCTAGCTTCTGTTGCTTTGTTTTTTAGATGTTTCAGGAAACACCATACACTTCTCCCAAGTGGTTGTTGGCAATTTACATCCCTCCCATCAGCATAACAAGGCTCCCAGTTCTCCATGGCCTGTCCTGCCTTTCTGGATTTTACACTTTTTTCAGATGGCCCTTTTGACTGGGGGGAAGTGAGACTTCATTGTAGTGCAGATTTCCTTTGCAAGTTTGCTTGGTTGGCCAAAAAGGGCGTATGCGTTTTTTCCTGAATATATTCAGGAAAAAACGCATACGCCCTTTTTGGCCAAGTGCATCATTGTGGACGTTCTGCCTCTTTTCCTATGCTTTCAATGCAATTCCAGTCTACCTCCTGAAATCGGTTTCCTGCAATTCTGCCCCGCTTTCAAGTCCTCTTGGCAGCCTTACTTCAGTCTAATTTTGGACGATAGCTGTCATTTATAACTCTGCAGCTTTGTGAATTACAGTGCCCCTGAGCTCCTTTCTTCAACTCGCTTTCTTGTGACCTGGCCGCAACACCGCAGGTTGTCTTGAGGCCCTAATCTGGTTCTGGCACGGCACGCTGAGCCTTTGGTTAATTCCTCTTCCTGGTGGGAAATGAGGGTTAAATTTGCCCATCCAGACACCTCCAGCTACTCTTTCATTGGTTCTCGCTATTCCTGTTCATCTTCCACAGAAATTGCAAACTGGGCCAAACAGGAAGTTAAAGGGACTGACTCTCCAAGTGGGGAGAGTGTTAGTAAAGCGTCTGGAATGTTGCACCCGAGTACCAGTGTACGAAAACTGAGACATATTTGAACACTTCTCCCGATCACATGGTTGATCATACTCTAGGTTCCACATGCATGTTTTAGATGAAGGAAGAATACCTTAAACCTGGGTAGTCGAAACCCGTGGAATGGGTACCATGCAATATGACTTCAAAGGGTCTTCATTTGCTCACGAACCTCTCCAATCCAATCACTGCTGCGTTTATGCCCCTGTACACATGCTTGATTCTCTTTCGGACACATAGCAATCCATAGGTTTTAAGATACTTACTAGTCAGGTGCATTCTTAGGCGTTTAATATGGGGTTTTGTGTCCATTTCGTTGAGCAAGGAGTAGCTCTTGTCTATTCCATATTTGGCTTAAGGAACTTTATCTGTGCTCATTTCAATCTCTGGTTTTATGCAGCACCCCAACTCACCTTTACCCTTAAGCAAGCATAAGTTGTTTTTCTAAATTTGAGACCCTGTTCTGTTCTGTAATTCAGTTCCTGTGTAGCCAAGTTTCCATTCCATGTATTACTGATATCTTATGATGTTTCTTTTTCTGTGTGACTTATTTCAGTTAGAATCATCATACCTGAATCCACTCATTGTGCTGCTAAGGGCCTGATGACACAGATTTCATTGCTGAGTGATATTGCTTTGTAAGTAAATACCACAACTTCTTTATCCATTTTTCACTTTCTGCGATGTTGAACTTGTACTGTAAACGAGGTTCTTGTAAACAGAGCCATTCCAAACTTTGGGGTGGCTGTGTCTTTTTGATTTTAATTTCCCTAAGCTATAGGACCATAAGTGGAAGTGCCCTAGGTTCTGTTGCTTTGTTTTTTAGATGTTTCAGGAAACACCATACACTTCTCCCGAGTGGTTGTTGGCAATTTACATCCCGCCCATGAACATAACAAGGCTCCCAGTTCTCCATGGCCTGTCCTGCCTTTCTGGATTTTACACTTTTTTCAGATGGCCCTTTTGACCGGGGGGAAGTGAGACTTCATTGTAGTGCAGATTTTCTTTGCAAGTTTGCTTGGTTGGCCAAAAAGGGCGTATGCGTTTTTTCCTGAATATATTCAGGAAAAAACGCATACGCCCTTTTTGGCCAAGTGCATCATTGTGGACGTTCTGCCTCTTTTCCTATGCTTTCAATGCAATTCCAGTCTACCTCCTGAAATAGGTTTCCTGCAATTCTGCCCCGCTTTCAAGTCCTCTTGGCAGCCTTACTTCAGTCTATTTTTGGACGATAGCTGTCATTTATAACTCTGCAGTTTTGTGAATTACAGTGCCCCTGAGCTCCTTTCTTCAACTCGGTTTCTTTTGAGCTGGCCGCAACACCGCAGGATGGCTTCAGGCCCTAATCTGGTTCCGGTACGGCACGCTGAGCCTTTGGTTATTTCCTCTTCCTGTTGGGAAATGAGAGTTAAATTTGCCCGTCCAGACACCTCCAGCTAGCCTCTCATTGGTTCTCGCTATTCCTGTTCATCTTCCGCAGAAATTGCAAACTGTGCCAAACAGGAGGTTAAAGGCGCTGACTCTCCAAGTGGGGAGAGTGTTAGTAAAGCGTCTGGAATGTTGCACCCGAGTACCAGGGGAGGAAAACTGAGCCAAATTTGAACACGTCTCCCGATCACATGGTTGATCATACTCTGGGTTCCACATGCATGTTTTAGCTGAAGGAAGAATACCTAAAACCTGGGTAGTTGAAACCCGTGGAATGGGTACCATGCAATATGACTTCAAAGGGTCTTCATTTGCTCAGGAACCTCTCCAATCCTATCACTGCTGCGTTTATGCCCCTGTACACATGCTTGATTCTCTTTTGGAGACATAGCAATCCATAGGTTTTAAGATACTTACTAGTCAGGTACTTTCTTAGGCGTTTAATATGCGGTGTTGAGTCCATTTCGTTGAGCAAGGAGTAGCTCTTGTCTATTCCATATTTGGCTTAAGGAACTTTATCTGTGCTCATTTCAATCTCTGGTTTTATGCAGCACCCCAACTCACCTTTCCCCTTAAGCAAGCATAAGTTGGTTTTCTAAATTTGAGACCCTGTTCTGTTCTGTAATTCAGTTCCTGTGTAGCCAAGTTTACATTCCGTGTATTACTGATATCTTATGATGTTTCTTTTTCTGTGTGACTTATTTCAGTTAGAATCATCATACCTGAATCCACTCATTGTGCTGCTAAGGGCCTGATGACACAGATTTCATTGCTGAGTGATATTGCCTTGTAAGTAAATACCACAACTTCTTTATCCATTTTTCACTTTCTGCGATGTTGAACTTGTACTGTAAACGAGGTTCTTGTAAACAGAGCCGTTCCAAACCTTGGGGTGGCTGTGTCTTTTTGATTTTAATTTCCCTAAGCTATAGGACCATAAGTGGAAGTGCCCTAGGTTCTGTTGCTTTGTTTTTTAGATGTTTCAGGAAACACCATACACTTCTCCCAAGTGTCTGTTGGCAATTTACATCCCGCCCATCAGCATAACAAGGCTCCCAGTTCTCAATGGCCTGTTGCCTTTCTGGATTTTACACTTTTTTCAGATGGCCCTTTTGACCGGGGGGAAGTGAGACTTCATTGTAGTGCAGATTTCCTTTGCAAGCTTGCTTGGTTGGCCAAAAAGAGCGTATGCGTTTTTTCCTGAATATATTCAGGAAAAAACGCATACGCCCTTTTTGGCCAAGTGCATCATTGTGGACGTTCTGCCTCTTTTCCTATGCTTTCAATGCAATTCCAGTCTACCTCCTGAAATCGGTTTCCTGCAATTCTGCCCCGCTTTCAAGTCCTCTTGGCAGCCTTACTTCAGTCTATTTTTGGACGATAGCTGTCATTTATAACTCTGCAGGTTTGTGAATTACAGTGCCCCTGAGCTCCTTTCTTCAACTCGCTTTCTTGTGAGCTGGCCGCAACACCGCAGGATGGCTTGAGGCCCTAAACTGGTTCCGGCACGGCACGCTGAGCCTTTGGTTAATTCCTCTTCCTGGTGGGAAATGAGAGTTAAATTTGCCCGTCCAGACACCTCCAGCTAGCCTCTCATTGGTTCTCGCTATTCCTGTTCATCTTCTGCAGAAATTGCAAACTGGGCCAAACAGGAGGTTAAAGGGACTGACTCTCCAAGTCGGGAGAGTGTTAGTAAAGCATCTGGAATGTTGCACCCGAGTACCAGGGGAGGAAAACTGAGACATATTTGAACACGTCTCCCGATCACATGGTTGATCATACTCTAGGTTCCACATGCATGTTTTAGCTGAAGGAAGAATACCTTAAACCTGTGTATTTGAAACCCGTGGAATGGGTACCATGCAATATGACTTCAAAGGGTCTTCATTTGCTCACCGAACCTCTCCAATCCTATCACTGCTGCGTTTATGCCCCTGTACACATGCTTGATTCTCTTTCGGAGACATAGCAATCCATAGCTTTTAAGATACTTACTAGTCAGGTACATTCTTAGGCGTTTAATATGCGGTGTTGAGTCCATTTCGTTGAGCAAGGAGTAGCTCTTGTCTATTCCATATTTGGCTTAAGGAACTTTATCTGTGCTCATTTCAATCTCTGGTTTTATGCAGCACCCCAACTCACCTTTCCCCTTAAGCAAGCATAAGTTGGTTTTCTAAATTTGAGACCCTGTTCTGTTCTGTAATTCAGTTCCTGTGTAGCCAAGTTTCCATTCCGTGTATTACTGATATCTTATGATGTTTCTTTTTCTGTGTGACTTATTTCAGTTAGAATCATCATACCTGAATCCACTCATTGTGCTACTAAGGGCCTGATGACACAGATTTCATTGCTGAGTGATACTGCATTGTACGTAAGTACCACAAGTTCTTTATCTATTTTTCACTTTCTGCGATGTTGAACTTGTACTGTAAACGAGGTTCTTGTAAACAGAGCCATTCCAAACTTTGGGGTGGCTGTGTCTTTTTGATTTTAATTTCCCTAAGCTATAGGACCATAAGTGGAAGTGCCCTAGATTCTGTTGCTTCGTTTTTTAGATGTTTCAGGAAACACCATACACTTCTCCCGAGTGGTTGTTGGCAATTTACATCCCGCCCATCAGCATAACAAGGCTCCCAGTTCTCCATGGCCTGTCCTGCCTTTCTGGATTTTACACTTTTTTCAGATGGCCCTTTTGACCGGGGGGAAGTGAGACTTCATTGTAGTGCAGATTTCCTTTGCAAGCTTGCTTGGTTGGCCAAAAAGGGCGTATGCGTTTTTTCCTGAATATATTCAGGAAAAAACGCATACGCCCTTTTTGGCCAAGTGCATCATTGTGGACGTTCTGCCTCTTTTCCTATGCTTTCAATGCAATTCCAGTCTACCTCCTGAAATCGGTTTCCTGCAATTCTGCCCCACTTTCAAGTCCTCTTGGCAGCCTTACTTCAGTCTATTTTTGGACGATAGCTGTCATTTATAACTCTGCAGGTTTGTGAATTACAGTGCCCCTGAGCTCCTTTCTTCAACTCGCTTTCTTGTGACCTGGCCGCAACACCGCAGGATGGCTTCAGGCCCTAATCTGGTTCCGGCCCGGCATGCTGAGCCTTTGGTTAATTCCTCTTCCTGGTGGGAAATGAGAGTTAAATTTGCCCGTCCAGACACCTCCAGCTAGCCTCTCATTGGTTCTCGCTATTCCTGTTCATCTTCCACAGAAATTGCAAACTGGGCCAAACAGGAGGTTAAAGGGACTGACTCTCCAAGTCGGGAGAGTGTTAGTAAAGCGTCTGGAATGTTGCACCCGAGTACCAGGGGAGGAAAACTGAGACATATTTGAATACGTCTCCCGTTCACATGTTTGATCATACTCTGGGTTCCACATGCATGTTTTAGCTGAAGGAAGAATACCTTAAACCTGGAGAGTTGAGACCCGTGTAATGGGTACCATGCAATATGACTTCAAAGGGTCTTCATATGCTCACCGAACCTCTCCAATCCTATCACTGCTACGTTTATGCCCCTGTACACATGCATGATTCTCTTTCGGAGACATAGCAATCCATAGGTTTTAAGATACTTACTAGTCAGGTACATTCTTAGGCGTTTAATATGGGGTGTTGAGTCCATTTCGTTGAGCAATGAGTAGCTCTTGTCTATTCCATATTTGGCTTAAGGAACTTTATCTGTGCTCATTTCAATCTCTGGTTTTATGCAGCACCCCAACTCACCTTTCCCCTTAAGCAAGCATAAGTTGGTTTTCTAAATTTGAGACCCTGTTCTGTTCTGTAATTCAGTTCCTGTGTAGCCAAGTTTACATTCCGTGTATTACTGATATCTTATGATGTTTCTTTTTCTGTGTGACTTATTTCAGTTAGAATCATCATACCTGAATCCACTCATTGTGCTGCTAAGGGCCTGATGACACAGATTTCATTGCTGAGTGATATTGCTTTGTAAGTAAATACCACAATTCTTTATCCATTTTTCACTTTCTGTGATATTGAACTTGTACGGTAAACGAGGTTCTTGTAAACAGAGGCGTCCCAAACTTTGGGGTGGCTGTGTCTTTTTGATTTTAATTTCCCTAAGCTATAGGACCATAAGTGGAAGTGCCCTAGGCTCTGTTGCTTTGTTTTTTAGATGTTTCAGGAAACACCATACACTTCTCCTGAGTGTCTGTTGGCAATTTACATCCCGCCCATCAGCATAACAAGGCTCCCAGTTCTCAATGGCCTGTTGCCTTTCTGGATTTTACACTTTTTTCAGATGGCCCTTTTGACCGGGGGGAAGTGAGACTTCATTGTAGTGCAGATTTCCTTTGCAAGCTTGCTTGGTTGGCCAAAAAGGGCGTATGCGTTTTTTCCTGAATATATTCAGGAAAAAACGCATACGCCCTTTTTGGCCAAGTGCATCATTGTGGACGTTCTGCCTCTTTTCCTATGCTTTCAATGCAATTCCAGTCTACCTCCTGAAATCGGTTTCCTGCAATTCTGCCCCGCTTTCAAGTCCTCTTGGCAGCCTTACTTCAGTCTATTTTTGGACGATAGCTCTCATTTATAACTCTGCAGGTTTGTGAATTACAGTGCCCCTGAGCTCCATTCTTCAACTCGCTTTCTTGTGAGCTGGCCGCAACACCGCAGGATGGCTTCAGGCCCTAATCTGGTTCTGGCCCGGCATGCTGAGCCTTTGGTTAATTCCTCTTCCTGGTGGGAAATGAGAGTTAAATTTGCCCGTCCAGACACCTCCAGCTAGCCTCTCATTGGTTCTCGTATTCCTGTTCATCTTCCGCAGAAATTGCAAACTGGGCCAAACAGGAGGTTGAAGGGACTGAATCTCCAAGTCGGGAGAGTGTTAGTAAAGCGTCTGGAATGTTGCACCCGAGTACCAGGGTACGAAAACAGAGACACATTTGAACACGTCTCCCGTTCACATGGTTGATCATACTCTGGGTTCCACATGCATGTTTTAGCTGAAGGAAGAATACCTTAAACCTGGAGAGCTAAGACCCGTGTAATGGGTACCATGCAATATGACTTCAAAGGGTCTTCATTTGCTCACCGAACCTCTCCAATCCTATCACTGCTGCGTTTATGCCCCTGTACACACGCTTGATTCTCTTTTGGAGACATAGCAATCCATAGGTTTTAAGATACTTACTAGTCAGGTACATTCTTAGGCGTTTAATATGGGGTTTTGAGTCCATTTCGTTGAGCAAGGAGTAGCTCTTGTCTATGCCATATTTGGCTTAAGGAACTTTATCTGTGCTCATTTCAATCTCTGGTTTTATGCAGCACCCCAACTCACCTTTCCCCTTAAGCAAGCATAAGTTGGTTTTCTAAATTTGAGACCCTGTTCTGTTTTGGAATGCAGTTCCTGTGTAGCCAAGTTTACATTCCGTGTATTACTGATATCTTATGATGTTTCTTTTTCTGTGTGACTTATTTCAGTTAGAATCATCGTACCTGAATCCACTCATTATGCTGCTACGGGCCTGATGACATAGATTTCATTGCTGAGTGATAATGCTTTGTACGTAAGTACCACAAGTTCTTTATCCATTTATCACTTTCTGTGATATGGAACTTGTACGGTAAACGAGGTTCTTGTAAACGGAGGCGTCCCAAACTTTGGGGTGGCTGTGTCTTTTTGATTTTAATTTCCCGAAGCTATAGGACCATAAGTGGAAGTGCCCTAGGCTCTGATGCTTTGTTTTTTAGATGTTTCAGGAAACACCATACACTTCTCCTGAGTGTCTGTTGGCAATTTACATCCCGCCCATCAGCATAACAAGGCTCCCAGTTCTCCATGGCCTGTCCTGCCTTTCTGGAGTTTACACTTTTTTCAGATGGCCCTTTTGACCGGGGGGAAGTGAGACTTCATTGTAGTGCAGATTTCCTTTGCAAGCTTGCTTGGTTGGCCAAAAAGGGCGTATGCGTTTTTTCCTGAATATATTCAGGAAAAAACGCATACGCCCTTTTTGGCCAAGTGCATCATTGTGGACGTTCTGCCTCTTTTCCTATGCTTTCAATGCAATTCCAGTCTACCTCCTGAAATCCGTTTCCTGCAATTCTGCCCCGCTTTCAAGTCCTCTTGGCAGCCTTACTTCAGTCTATTTTTGGACGATAGCTGTCATTTATAACTCTGCAGGTTTGTGAATTACAGTGCCCCTGAGCTCCTTTCTTCAACTCGCTTTCTTGTGACCTGGCCGCAACACCGCAGGATGGCTTCAGGCCCTAATCTGGTTCCGGCCCGGCATGCTGAGCCTTTGGTTAATTCCTCTTCCTGGTGGGAAATGAGAGTTAAATTTGCCCGTCCAGACACCTCCAGCTAGCCTCTCATTGGTTCTCGCTATTCCTGTTCATCTTCTGCAGAAATTGCAAACTGGGCCAAACAGGAAGTTAAAGGGACTGACTCTCCAAGTCGGGAGAGTGTTAGTAAAGCATCTGGAATGTTGCACCCGAGTACCAGGGGAGGAAAACTGAGACATATTTGAACACGTCTCCCGATCACATGGTTGATCATACTCTAGGTTCCACATGCATGTTTTAGCTGAAGGAAGAATACCTTAAACATGGAGAGTTGAGACCCGTGTAATGGGTACCATGCAATATGACTTCAAAGGGTCTTCATTTGCTCACCGAACCTCTCCAATCCTATCACTGCTGCGTTTATGCCCCTGTACACACGCTTGATTCTCTTTTGGAGACATAGCAATCCATAGGTTTTAAGATACTTACTAGTCAGGTACATTCTTAGGCGTTTAATATGCGGTGTTGAGTCCATTTCGTTGAGCAAGGAGTAGCTCTTGTCTATTCCATATTTGGCTTAAGGAACTTTATCTGTGCTCATTTCAATCTCTGGTTTTATGCAGCACCCCAACTCACCTTTACCCTTAAGCAAGCATAAGTTGGTTTTCTAAATTTGAGACCCTGTTCTGTTCTGTAATTCAGTTCCTGTGTAGCCAAGTTTACATTCCGTGTATTACTGATATCTTATGATGTTTCTTTTTCTGTG
The DNA here is from genome assembly GCF_949987515.2 of Delphinus delphis. NCBI lineage: Eukaryota > Metazoa > Chordata > Mammalia > Artiodactyla > Delphinidae > Delphinus > Delphinus delphis. Next base: position 744,842 of record NW_027192708.1, on the reverse strand, counting down.
TGACTTATTTCAGTTAGAATCATCATACCTGAATCCACTCATTGTGCTGCTAAGGGCCTGATGACACAGATTTCATTGCTGAGTGATATTGCTTTGTAAGTAAATACCACAACTTCTTTATCCATTTTTCACTTTCTGCGATGTTGAACTTGTACTGTAAACGAGGGTCTTGTAAACAGAGCCGTTCCAAACTTTGGGGTGGCTGTGTCTTTTTGATTTTAATTTCCCTAAGCTATAGGACCATAAGTGGAAGTGCCCTAGGTTCTGTTGCTTTGTTTTTTAGATGTTTCAGGAAACACCATACACTTCTCCAGAGTGGTTGTTGGCAATTTACATCCCGCCCATCAGCATAACAAGGCTCCCAGTTCTCCATGGCCTGTCCTGCCTTTCTGGATTTTACACTTTTTTCAGATGGCCATTTTGACCGGGGGGAAGTGAGACTTCATTGTAGTGCAGATTTCCTTTGCAAGCTTGCTTGGTTGGCCAAAAAGGGCGTATGCGTTTTTTCCTGAATATATTCAGGAAAAAACGCATACGCCCTTTTTGGCCAAGTGCATCATTGTGGACGTTCTGCCTCTTTTCCTATGCTTTCAATGCAATTCCAGTCTACCTCCTGAAATCGGTTTCCTGCAATTCTGCCCCGCTTTCAAGTCCTCTTGGCAGCCTTACTTCAGTCTATTTTTGGACGATAGCTGTCATTTATAACTCTGCAGGTTTGTGAATTACAGTGCCCCTGAGCTCCTTTCTTCAACTCGCTTTCTTTTGAGCTGGCCGCAACACCGCAGGATGGCTTCAGGCCCTAATCTGGTTCCGGTACGGCACGCTGAGCCTTTGGTTATTTCCTCTTCCTGGTGGGAAATGAGAGTTAAATTTGCCCGTCCAGACACCTCCAGCTAGCCTCTCATTGGTTCTCGCTATTCCTGTTCATCTTCCGCAGAAATTGCAAACTGGGCCAAACAGGAGGTTAAAGGCGCTGACTCTCCAAGTGGGGAGAGTGTTAGTAAAGTGTCTGGAATGTTGCACCCGAGTACCAGGGGAGGAAAACTGAGACATATTTGAACACGTCTCCCGTTCACATGGTTGATCATACTTGGGTTCCACATGCATGTTTTAGCTGAAGGAAGAATACCTTAAACCTGGAGAGTTGAGACCCGTGTAATGGGTACCATGCAATATGACTTCAAAGGGTCTTCATTTGCTCACCGAACCTCTCCAATCCTATCACTGCTGCGTTTATGCCCCTGTACACATGCTTGATTCTCTTTCGGAGACATAGCAATCCATAGGTTTTAAGATACTTACTAGTCAGGTACATTCTTAGGCGTTTAATATGCGGTGTTGAGTCCATTTCGTTGAGCAAGGAGTAGCTCTTGTCTATTCCATATTTGGCTTAAGGAACTTTATCTGTGCTCATTTCAATCTCTGGTTTTATGCAGCACCCCAACTCACCTTTACCCTTAAGCAAGCATAAGTTGGTTTTCTAAATTTGAGACCCTGTTCTGTTCTGTAATTCAGTTCCTGTGTAGCCAAGTTTCCATTCCGTGTATTACTGATATCTTATGATGTTTCTTTTTCTGTGTGACTTATTTCAGTTAGAATCATCATACCTGAATCCACTCATTGTGATGCTAAGGGCCTGATGACATAGATTTCATTGCTGAGTGATATTGCTTTGTAAGTAAATACCACAACTTCTTTATCCATTTTTCACTTTCTGCGATGTTGAACTTGTACTGTAAACGAGGTTCTTGTAAACAGAGGCGTCCCAAACTTTGGGGTGGCTGTGTCTTTTTCATTTTAATTTCCCTAAGCTATAGGACCATAAGTGGCAGTGCCCTAGGCTCTGTTGCTTTGTTTTTTAGATGTTTCAGGAAACACCATACACTTCTCCAGAGTGGTTGTTGGCAATTTACATCCCGCCCATCAGCATAACAAGGCTCCCAGTTCTCCATGGCCTGTCCTGCCTTTCTGGATTTTACACTTTTTTCAGATGGCCCTTTTGACCGGGGGGAAGTGAGACTTCATTGTAGTGCAGATTTCCTTTGCAAGCTTGCTTGGTTGGCCAAAAAGGGCGTATGCGTTTTTTCCTGAATATATTCAGGAAAAAACGCATACGCCCTTTTTGGCCAAGTGCATCATTGTGGACGTTCTGCCTCTTTTCCTATGCTTTCAATGCAATTCCAGTCTACCTCCTGAAATCGGTTTCCTGCAATTCTGCCCCGCTTTCAAGTCCTCTTGGCAGCCTTACTTCAGTCTATTTTTGGACGATAGCTGTCATTTATAACTCTGCAGGTTTGTGAATTACAGTGCCCCTGAGCTCTTTTCTTCAACTCGCTTTCTTGTGACCTGGCCGCAACACCGCAGGATGGCTTCAGGCCCTAATCTGTTTCCGGCCCGGCATGCTGAGCCTTTGGTTAATTCCTCTTCCTGGTGGGAAATGAGAGTTAAATTTGCCCGTCCAGACACCTCCAGCTAGCCTCTCATTGGTTCTCGCTATTCCTGTTCATCTTCCGCAGAAATTGCAAACTGGGCCAAACAGGAGGTTAAAGGGACTGACTCTCCAAGTGGGGAGAGTGTTAGTAAAGCGTCTGGAATGTTGCACCCGAGTACCAGGGGAGGAAAACTGAGACATATTTGAACACGTCTCCCGTTCACATGGTTGATCATACTCTGGGTTCCCCATGCATGTTTTAGCTGAAGGAAGAATACCTTACACCTGGGTAGTTGAAACCCGTGGAATGGGTACCATGCAATATGACTTCAAAGGGTCTTCATTTGCTCAGGAACCTCTCCAATCCTATCACTGCTGCGTTTATGCCCCTGTACACATGCTTGATTCTCTTTCGGAGACATAGCAATCCATAGGTTTTAAGATACTTACTAGTCAGGTACATTCTTAGGCATTTAATATGCGGTGTTGAGTCCATTTCGTTGAGCAAGGAGTAGCTCTTGTCTATTCCATATTTGGCTTAAGGAACTTTATCTGTGCTCATTTCAATCTCTGGTTTTATGCAGCACCCCAACTCACCTTTACCCTTAAGCAAGCATAAGTTGGTTTTCTAAATTTGAGACCCTGTTCTGTTCTGTAATTCAGTTCCTGTGTAGCCAAGTTTACATTCCGTGTATTACTGATATCTTATGATGTTTCTTTTTCTGTGTGACTTATTTCAGTTACAATCATCATACCTGAATCCACTCATTGTGCTGCTAAGGGCCTGATGACACAGATTTCATTGCTGAGTGATATTGCTTTGTAAGTAAATACCACAACTTCTTTATCCATTTTTCACTTTCTGTGATGTTGAACTTGTACTGTAAACGAGGTTCTTGTAAACGGAGGCGTCCCAAACTTTGGGGTGGCTGTGTCTGTTTTATTTTAATTTCCCTAAGGTATAGGACCATAAGTGGAAGTGCCCTAGGCTCTGTTGCTTTGTTTTTTAAATGTTTCAGGAAACACCATACATTTCTCCTGAGTGTCTGTTGGCAATTTACATCCCGCCCATCAGCATAACAAGGCTCCCAGTTCTCCATGGCCTGTCCTGCCTTTCTGGAGTTTACACTTTTTTCAGATGGCCCTTTTGACCGGGGGGAAGTGAGACTTCATTGTAGTGCAGATTTCCTTTGCAAGCTTGCTTGGTTGGCCAAAAAGGGCGTATGCGTTTTTTCCTGAATATATTCAGGAAAAAACGCATACGCCCTTTTTGGCCAAGTGCATCATTGTGGACGTTCTGCCTCTTTTCCTATGCTTTCAATGCAATTCCAGTCTACCTCCTGAAATCGGTTTCCTGCAATTCTGCCCCGCTTTCAAGTCCTCTTGGCAGCCTTACTTCAGTCTATTTTTGGACGATAGCTGTCATTTATAACTCTGCAGGTTTGTGAATTACAGTGCCCCTGAGCTCCTTTCTTCAACTCGCTTTCCTGTGACCTGGCTGCAACACCGCAGGATGTCTTCAGGCCCTAATCTGGTTCTGGCACGGCACGCTGAGCCTTTGGTTAATTCCTCTTCCTGGTGGGAAATGAGAGTTAAATTTGCCCGTCCAGACACCTCCAGCTAGTCTCTCATTGGCTCTCGCTATTCCTGTTCATCTTCCGCAGAAATTGCAAACTGGGCCAAACAGGAGGTTAACGGGACTGACTCTCCAAGTGGGGAGAGTGTTAGTAAAGCGTCTGGAATGTTGCACCCGAGTACCAGGGGAGGAAAACTGAGACATATTTGAACACGTCTCCCGATCACACGGTTGATCATACTCTAGGTTCCACATGCATGTTTTAGCTGAAGGAACAATACCTTACACCTGGGTAGTTGAAATCCGTGGAATGGGTACCATGCAATATGACTTCAAAGGGTCTTCATTTGCTCAGGAACCTCTCCAATCCTATCACTGCTGCGTTTATGCCCCTGTACACATGTTTGATTCTCTTTCGGAGACATAGCAATCCATAGGTTTTAAGATACTTACTAGTCAGGTACATTCTTAGGCGTTTAATATGCGGTGTTGAGTCCATTTCGTTGAGCAAGGAGTAGCTCTTGTCTATTCCATATTTGGCTTAAGGAACTTTATCTGTGCTCATTTCAATCTCTGGTTTTATGCAGCACCCCAACTCACCTTTCCCCTTAAGCAAGCATAAGTTGGTTTTCTAAATTTGAGACCCTGTTCTGTTCTGTAATTTAGTTCCTGTGTAGCCAAGTTTACATTCCGTGTATTACTGATATCTTATGATGTTTCTTTTTCTGTGTGACTTATTTCAGTTAGAATCATCATACCTGAATCCACTCATTGTGATGCTAAGGGCCTGATGACACAGATTTCATTGCTGAGTGATATTGCTTTGTAAGTAAATACCACAACTTCTTTATCCATTTTTCACTTTCTGTGATGTTGAACTTGTACTGTAAACGAGGTTCTTGTAAACAGAGCCGTTCCAAACTTTGGGGTGGCTGTGTCTTTTTGATTTTAAATTCCCTAAGCTATAGGACCATAAGTGGAAGTGCCCTAGCTTCTGTTGCTTTGTTTTTTAGATGTTTCAGGAAACACCATACACTTCTCCCAAGTGGTTGTTGGCAATTTACATCCCTCCCATCAGCATAACAAGGCTCCCAGTTCTCCATGGCCTGTCCTGCCTTTCTGGATTTTACACTTTTTTCAGATGGCCCTTTTGACTGGGGGGAAGTGAGACTTCATTGTAGTGCAGATTTCCTTTGCAAGTTTGCTTGGTTGGCCAAAAAGGGCGTATGCGTTTTTTCCTGAATATATTCAGGAAAAAACGCATACGCCCTTTTTGGCCAAGTGCATCATTGTGGACGTTCTGCCTCTTTTCCTATGCTTTCAATGCAATTCCAGTCTACCTCCTGAAATCGGTTTCCTGCAATTCTGCCCCGCTTTCAAGTCCTCTTGGCAGCCTTACTTCAGTCTAATTTTGGACGATAGCTGTCATTTATAACTCTGCAGCTTTGTGAATTACAGTGCCCCTGAGCTCCTTTCTTCAACTCGCTTTCTTGTGACCTGGCCGCAACACCGCAGGTTGTCTTGAGGCCCTAATCTGGTTCTGGCACGGCACGCTGAGCCTTTGGTTAATTCCTCTTCCTGGTGGGAAATGAGGGTTAAATTTGCCCATCCAGACACCTCCAGCTACTCTTTCATTGGTTCTCGCTATTCCTGTTCATCTTCCACAGAAATTGCAAACTGGGCCAAACAGGAAGTTAAAGGGACTGACTCTCCAAGTGGGGAGAGTGTTAGTAAAGCGTCTGGAATGTTGCACCCGAGTACCAGTGTACGAAAACTGAGACATATTTGAACACTTCTCCCGATCACATGGTTGATCATACTCTAGGTTCCACATGCATGTTTTAGATGAAGGAAGAATACCTTAAACCTGGGTAGTCGAAACCCGTGGAATGGGTACCATGCAATATGACTTCAAAGGGTCTTCATTTGCTCACGAACCTCTCCAATCCAATCACTGCTGCGTTTATGCCCCTGTACACATGCTTGATTCTCTTTCGGACACATAGCAATCCATAGGTTTTAAGATACTTACTAGTCAGGTGCATTCTTAGGCGTTTAATATGGGGTTTTGTGTCCATTTCGTTGAGCAAGGAGTAGCTCTTGTCTATTCCATATTTGGCTTAAGGAACTTTATCTGTGCTCATTTCAATCTCTGGTTTTATGCAGCACCCCAACTCACCTTTACCCTTAAGCAAGCATAAGTTGTTTTTCTAAATTTGAGACCCTGTTCTGTTCTGTAATTCAGTTCCTGTGTAGCCAAGTTTCCATTCCATGTATTACTGATATCTTATGATGTTTCTTTTTCTGTGTGACTTATTTCAGTTAGAATCATCATACCTGAATCCACTCATTGTGCTGCTAAGGGCCTGATGACACAGATTTCATTGCTGAGTGATATTGCTTTGTAAGTAAATACCACAACTTCTTTATCCATTTTTCACTTTCTGCGATGTTGAACTTGTACTGTAAACGAGGTTCTTGTAAACAGAGCCATTCCAAACTTTGGGGTGGCTGTGTCTTTTTGATTTTAATTTCCCTAAGCTATAGGACCATAAGTGGAAGTGCCCTAGGTTCTGTTGCTTTGTTTTTTAGATGTTTCAGGAAACACCATACACTTCTCCCGAGTGGTTGTTGGCAATTTACATCCCGCCCATCAACATAACAAGGCTCCCAGTTCTCCATGGCCTGTCCTGCCTTTCTGGATTTTACACTTTTTTCAGATGGCCCTTTTGACCGGGGGGAAGTGAGACTTCATTGTAGTGCAGATTTTCTTTGCAAGTTTGCTTGGTTGGCCAAAAAGGGCGTATGCGTTTTTTCCTGAATATATTCAGGAAAAAACGCATACGCCCTTTTTGGCCAAGTGCATCATTGTGGACGTTCTGCCTCTTTTCCTATGCTTTCAATGCAATTCCAGTCTACCTCCTGAAATAGGTTTCCTGCAATTCTGCCCCGCTTTCAAGTCCTCTTGGCAGCCTTACTTCAGTCTATTTTTGGACGATAGCTGTCATTTATAACTCTGCAGTTTTGTGAATTACAGTGCCCCTGAGCTCCTTTCTTCAACTCGGTTTCTTTTGAGCTGGCCGCAACACCGCAGGATGGCTTCAGGCCCTAATCTGGTTCCGGTACGGCACGCTGAGCCTTTGGTTATTTCCTCTTCCTGTTGGGAAATGAGAGTTAAATTTGCCCGTCCAGACACCTCCAGCTAGCCTCTCATTGGTTCTCGCTATTCCTGTTCATCTTCCGCAGAAATTGCAAACTGTGCCAAACAGGAGGTTAAAGGCGCTGACTCTCCAAGTGGGGAGAGTGTTAGTAAAGCGTCTGGAATGTTGCACCCGAGTACCAGGGGAGGAAAACTGAGCCAAATTTGAACACGTCTCCCGATCACATGGTTGATCATACTCTGGGTTCCACATGCATGTTTTAGCTGAAGGAAGAATACCTAAAACCTGGGTAGTTGAAACCCGTGGAATGGGTACCATGCAATATGACTTCAAAGGGTCTTCATTTGCTCAGGAACCTCTCCAATCCTATCACTGCTGCGTTTATGCCCCTGTACACATGCTTGATTCTCTTTTGGAGACATAGCAATCCATAGGTTTTAAGATACTTACTAGTCAGGTACATTCTTAGGCGTTTAATATGCAGTGTTGAGTCCATTTCGTTGAGCAAGGAGTAGCTCTTGTCTATTCCATATTTGGCTTAAGGAACTTTATCTGTGCTCATTTCAATCTCTGGTTTTATGCAGCACCCCAACTCACCTTTACCCTTAAGCAAGCATAAGTTGGTTTTCTAAATTTGAGACCCTGTTCTGTTCTGTAATTCAGTTCCTGTGTAGCCAAGTTTACATTCCGTGTATTACTGATATCTTATGATGTTTCTTTTTCTGTGTGACTTATTTCAGTTAGAATCATCATACCTGAATCCACTCATTGTGCTGCTAAGGGCCTGATGACACAGATTTCATTGCTGAGTGATATTGCTTTGTAAGTAAATACCACAACTTCTTTATCCATTTTTCACTTTCTGCGATGTTGAACTTGTACTGTAAACGCGTTTCTTGTAAACAGAGCCGTTCCAAACTTTGGGGTGGCTGTGTCTTTTTGATTTTAATTTCCCTAAGCTATAGGACCATAAGTGGAAGTGCCCTAGGTTCTGTTGCTTTGTTTTTTAGATGTTTCAGGAAACACCATACACTTTTCCCAAGTGGTTGTTGGCAATTTACATCCCGCCCATCAGCATAACAAGGCTCCCAGTTCTCCATGGCCTGTCCTGCCTTTCTGGATTTTACACTTTTTTCAGATGGCCCTTTTGACCGGGGGGAAGTGAGACTTCATTGTAGTGCAGATTTCCTTTGCAAGCTTGCTTGGTTGGCCAAAAAGGGCGTATGCGTTTTTTCCTGAATATATTCAGGAAAAAACGCATACGCCCTTTTTGGCCAAGTGCATCATTGTGGACGTTCTGCCTCTTTTCCTATGCTTTCAATGCAATTCCAGTCTACCTCCTGAAATCGGTTTCCTGCAATTCTGCCCCGCTTTCAAGTCCTCTTGGCAGCCTTACTTCAGTATATTTTTGGACGATAGCTGTCATTTATAACTCTGCAGGTTTGTGAATTACAGTGCCCCTGAGCTCCTTTCTTCAACTCGCTTTCTTGTGACCTGGCCGCAACACCGCAGGATGTCTTCAGGCCCTAATCTGGTTCTGGCATGGCACGCTGAGCCTTTGGTTAATTCCTCCTCCTGGTGGGAAATGAGAGTTAAATTTGCCCATCCAGACACCTCCAGCTAATCTTTCATTGGTTCTCGCTATTCCTGTTCATCTTCCACAGAAATTGCAAACTGGGCCAAACAGGAAGTTAAAGGGACTGACTCTCCAAGTGGGGAGAGTGTTAGTAAAGCGTCTGGAATGTTGCACCCGAGTACCAGGGTACGAAAACTGAGACATATTTGAACACGTCTCCCGTTCACATGGTTGATCATACTCTAGGTTCCACATGCATGTTTTAGCTGAAGGAAGAATACCTTAAACCTGGAGAGTTGAGACCCGTGTAATGGGTACCATGCAATATGACTTCAAAGGGTCTTCATTTGCTCACCGAACCTCTCCAATCCTATCACTGCTGCGTTTATGCCCCTGTACACATGCTTGATTCTCTTTCGGAGACATAGCAATCAGTAGGTTTTAAGATACTTACTAGTCAGGTACATTCTTAGGCGTTTAATATGCGGTGTTGAGTCCATTTCGTTGAGCAAGGAGTAGCTCTTGTCTATTCCATATTTGACTTAAGGAACTTTATCTGTGCTCATTTCAATCTCTGGTTTTATGCAGCACCCCAACTCACCTTTCCCCTTAAGCAAGCATAAGTTGGTTTTCTAACTTTGAGACCCTGTTCTGTTTTGGAATGCAGTTCCTGTGTAGCCAAGTTTACATTCCGTGTATTACTGATATCTTATGATGTTTCTTTTTCTGTGTCACTTATTTCAGTTAGAATCATCGTACCTGAATCCACTCATTATGCTGCTACGGGCCTGATGACATAGATTTCATTGCTGAGTGATACTGCATTGTACGTAAGTACCACAAGTTCTTTATCCATTTTTCACTTTCTGTGATATTGAACTTGTACGGTAAACGAGGTTCTTGTAAACGGAGGCGTCCCAAACTTTGGGGTGGCTGTGTCTTTTTGATTTTAATTTCCCTAAGCTATAGGACCATAAGTGGAAGTGCCCTAGGCTCTGATGCTTTGTTTTTTAGATGTTTCAGGAAACACCATACACTTCTCCTGAGTGTCCGTTGGCAATTTACATCCCGCCCATCAGCATAACAAGGCTCCCAGTTCTCCATGGCCTGTCCTGCCTTTCTGGAGTTTACACTTTTTTCAGATGGCCCTTTTGACCGGGGAGAAGTGAGACTTCATTGTAGTGCAGATTTCCTTTGCAAGTTTGCTTGGTTGGCCAAAAAGGGCGTAAGTATTTTTTCCTGAATATATTCAGGAAAAAACGCATACGCCCTTTTTGGCCAAGTGCATCATTGTGGACGTTCTGCCTCTTTTCCTATGCTTTCAATGCAATTCCAGTCTACCTCCTGAAATCGTTTTCCTGCAATTCTGCCCCGCTTTCAAGTCCTCTTGGCAGCCTTACTTCAGTCTATTTTTGGACGATAGCTGTCATTTATAACTCTGCAGGTTTGTGAATTACAGTGCCCCTGAGCTCCTTTCTTCAACTCGCTTTCCTGTGACCTGGCCGCAACACCGCAGGATGTCTTCAGGCCCTAATCTGGTTCTGGGACGGCACGCTGAGCCTTTGGTTAATTCCTCTTCCTGGTGGGAAATGAGAGTTAAATTTGCCCGTCCAGACACCTCCAGCTAGTCTCTCATTGGTTCTCGCTAATCCTGTTCATCTTCCGCAGAAATTGCAAACTGGGCCAAACAGGAGGTTAAAGGGACTGACTCTCCAAGTGGGGAGAGTGTTAGTAAAGCGTCTGGAATGTTGCACCCGAGTACCAGGGGAGGAAAACTGAGACATATTTGAACACGTCTCCCGATCACACGGTTGATCATACTCTAGGTTCCACATGCATGTTTTAGCTGAAGGAACAATACCTTACACCTGGGTAGTTGAAATCCGTGGAATGGGTACCATGCAATATGACTTCAAAGGGTCTTCATTTACTCAGGAACCTCTCCAATCCTATCACTGCTGCGTTTATGCCCCTGTACACATGCTTGATTCTCTTTCGGAGACATAGCAATCCATAGGTTTTAAGATACTTACTAGTCAGGTACATTCTTAGGCGTTTAATATGCGGTGTTGAGTCCATTTCGTTGAGCAAGGAGTAGCTCTTGTCTATTCCATATTTGGCTTAAGGAACTTTATCTGTGCTCATTTCAATCTCTGGTTTTATGCAGCACCCCAACTCACCTTTCCCCTTAAGCAAGCATAAGTTGGTTTTCTAAATTTGAGACCCTGTTCTGTTTTGGAATGCAGTTCCTGTGTAGCCAAGTTTACATTCCGTGTATTACTGATATCTTATGATGTTTCTTTTTCTGTGTGACTTATTTCAGTTAGAATCATCATACCTGAATCCACTCATTGTGCTGCTAAGGGCCTGATGACACTGATTTCATTGCTGAGTGATATTGCTTTGTAAGTAAATACCACAACTTTTTCATCCATTTTTCACTTTCTGCGATGTTGAACTTGTACTGTAAACGAGGTTCTTGTAAACAGAGCCGTTCGAAACTTTGGGGTGGCTGTGTCTTTTTGATTTTAAATTCCCTAAGCTATAGGACCATAAGTGGAAGTGCCCTAGGCTCTGTTGCTTTGTTTTTTAGATGTTTCAGGAAACACCATACACTTCTCCCGAGTGGTTGTTGGCAATTTACATCCCGCCCTTCAGCATAACAAGGCTCCCAGTTCTCCATGGCCTGTCCTGCCTTTCTGGATTTTACACTTTTTTCATATGGCCCTTTTGACTGGGGGGAAGTGAGACTTCATTGTAGTGCAGATTTCCTTTGCAAGCTTGCTTGGTTGGCCAAAAGGGGCGTATGCGTTTTTTCCTGAATATATTCAGGAAAAAACGCATACGCCCTTATTGGCCAAGTGCATCATTGTGGACGTTCTGCCTCTTTTCCTATGCTTTCAATGCAATTCCAGTCTACCTCCTGAAATCGGTTTCCTGCAATTCTGTCCCGCTTTCAAGTCCTCTTGGCAGCCTTACTTCAGTATATTTTTGGACGATAGCTGTCATTTATAACTCTGCAGGTTTGTGAATTACAGTGCCCCTGAGCTCCTTTCTTCAACTCGCTTTCTTTTGAGCTGGCCGCAACACCGCAAGATGGCTTCAGGCCCTAATCTGGTTCCGGTACGGCATGCTGAGCCTTTGGTTATTTCCTCTTCCTGGTGGGAAATGAGAGTTAAATTTGCCCGTCCAGAAACCTCCAGCTAGCATCTCATTGGTTCTCGCTATTCCTGTTCATCTTCCGCAGAAATTGCAAACTGTGCCAAACAGGAGGTTAAAGGCGCTGACTCTCCAAGTGGGGAGAGTGTTAGTAAAGCGTCTGGAATGTTGCACCCGAGTACCAGGGGAGGAAAACTGAGACATATTTGAACACGTCTCCCGTTCACATGGTTGATCATACTTGGGTTCCACATGCATCTTTTAGCTGAAGGAAGAATACCTTAAACCTGGGTATTTGAAACCCGTGGAATGGGTACCATGCAATATGACTTCAAAGGGTCTTCATTTGCTCACCGAACCTCTCCAATCCTATCACTGCTGCGTTTATGCCCCTGTACACATGCTTGATTCTCTTTCGGAGACATAGCAATCCATAGGTTTTAAGATACTTACTAGTCAGGTACATTCTTAGGCGTTTAATATGCGGTGTTGAGTCCATTTCGTTGAGCAAGGAGTAGCTCTTGTCTATTCCATATTTGGCTTAAGGAACTTTATCTGTGCTCATTTCAATCTCTGGTTTTATGCAGCACCCCAACTCACCTTTCCCCTTAAGCAAGCATAAGTTGGTTTTCTAAATTTGAGACCCTGTTCTGTTTTGGAATGCAGTTCCTGTGTAGCCAAGTTTACATTCCGTGTATTACTGATATCTTATGATGTTTCTTTTTCTGTGTGACTTATTTCAGTTAGAATCATCATACCTGAATCCACTCATTGTGCTGCTAAGGGCCTGATGACACTGATTTCATTGCTGAGTGATATTGCTTTGTAAGTAAATACCACAACTTTTTCATCCATTTTTCACTTTCTGCGATGTTGAACTTGTACTGTAAACGAGGTTCTTGTAAACAGAGCCGTTCGAAACTTTGGGGTGGCTGTGTCTTTTTGATTTTAAATTCCCTAAGCTATAGGACCATAAGTGGAAGTGCTCTAGGCTCTGTTGCTTTGTTTTTTAGATGTTTCAGGAAACACCATACACTTCTCCCGAGTGGTTGTTGGCAATTTACATCCCGCCCTTCAGCATAACAAGGCTCCCAGTTCTCCATGGCCTGTCCTGCCTTTCTGGATTTTACACTTTTTTCAGATGGCCCTTTTGACTGGGGGGAAGTGAGACTTCATTGTAGTGCAGATTTCCTTTGCAAGCTTGCTTGGTTGGCCAAAAGGGGCGTATGCGTTTTTTACTGAATATATTCAGGAAAAAACGCATACGCCCTTATTGGCCAAGTGCATCATTGTGGACGTTCTGCCTCTTTTCCTATGCTTTCAATGCAATTCCAGTCTACCTCCTGAAATCGGTTTCCTGCAATTCTGCCCCGCTTTCAAGTCCTCTTGGCAGCCTTACTTCAGTCTATTTTTGGATGATAGCTGTCATTTATAACTCTGCAGGTTTGTGAATTACAGTGCCCCTGAGCTCCTTTCTTCAACTCGCTTTCTTTTGAGCTGGCCGCAACACCACAGGATGGCTTCAGGCCCTAATCTGGTTCCGGCACGGCACACTGAGCCTTTGGTTATTTCCTCTTCCTGGTGGGAAATGAGAGTTAAATTTGCCCGTCCAGACACCTCCAGCTAGCCTCTCATTGGTTCTCGCTATTCCTGTTCATCTTCCGCAGAAATTGCAAACTGGGCCAAACAGGAGGTTAAAGGCGCTGACTTTCCAAGTGGGGAGAGTGTTAGTAAAGCATGTGGAATGTTGCACCCGAGTACCAGGGGAAGAAAACTGAGACATATTTGAACACGTCTCCCGTTCACATGGTTGATCATACTTCGGTTCCACATGCATGTTTTAGCTGAAGGAAGAATACCTGAAACCTGGGTAGTTGAAACCCGTGGAATGGGTACCATGCAATATGACTTCAAAGGGTCTTCATTTGCTCACCGAACCTCTCCAATCCTATCACTGCTGCGTTTATGCCCCTGTACACATGCTTGATTCTCTTTCGGAGACATAGCAATCCATAGGTTTTAAGATACTTACTAGTCAGGTACATTCTTAGGCGTTTAATATGCGGTGTTGAGTCCATTTCGTTGAGCAAGGAGTAGCTCTTGTCTATTCCATATTTGGCTTAAGGAACTTTATCTGTGCTCATTTCAATCTCTGGTTTTATGCAGCACCCCAACTCACCTTTCCCCTTAAGCAAGCATAAGTTGGTTTTCTAAATTTGAGACCCTCTTCTGTTCTGTAATTCAGTTCCTGTGTAGCCAAGTTTACATTCCGTGTATTACTGATATCTTATGATGTTTCTTTTTCTGTGTGACTTATTTCAGTTAGAATCATCATACCTGAATCCACTCATTGTGCTGCTAAGGGCCTGATGACACAGATTTCATTGCTGAGTGATATTGCTTTGTAAGTAAATACCACAACTTCTTTATCCATTTTTCACTTTCTGCGATGTTGAACTTGTACTGTAAACGAGGTTCTTGTAAACAGAGCCGTTCCAAACTTTGGGGTGGCTGTGTCTTTTTGATTTTAATTTCCCTAAGCTATAGGACCATAAGTGGAAGTGCCCTAGGTTCTGTTGCTTTGTTTTTTACATGTTTCAGGAAACACCATATACTTCTCCCAAGTGGTTGTTGGCAATTTACATCCCGCCCATCTGCATAACAAGGCTCCCAGTTCTCCATGGCCTGTCCTGCCTTTCTGGATTTTACACTTTTTTCAGATGGCCCTTTTGACCGGGGGGAAGTGAGACTTCATTGTAGTGCAGATTTCCTTTGCAAGCTTGCTTGGTTGGCCAAAAAGGGCGTATGCGTTTTTTCCTGAATATATTCAGGAAAAAACGCATACGCCCTTTTTGGCCAAGTGCATCATTGTGGACGTTCTGCCTCTTTTCCTATGCTTTCAATGCAATTCCAGTCTACCTCCTGAAATCGGTTTCCTGCAATTCTGTCCCGCTTTCAAGTCCTCTTGGCAGCCTTCCTTCAGTCTATTTTTGGACGATAGCTGTCATTTATAACTCTGCAGGTTTGTGAATTACAGTGCCCCTGAGCTCCTTTCTTCAACTCGCTTTCTTTTGAGCTGGCCGCAACACCGCAGGATGGCTTCAGGCCCTAATCTGGTTCCGGTACGGCATGCTGAGCCTTTGGTTATTTCCTCTTCCTGGTGGGAAATGAGAGTTAAATTTGCCCGTCCAGACACCTCCAGCTAGCCTCTCATTGGTTCTCGCTATTCCTGTTCATCTTCCGCAGAAATTGCAAACTGTGCCAAACAGGAGGTTAAAGGCGCTGACTCTCCAAGTGGGGAGAGTGTTAGTAAAGCGTCTGGAATGTTGCACCCGAGTACCAGGGGAGGAAAACTGAGACATATTTGAACACGTCTCCCGTTCACATGGTTGATCATACTTGGGTTCCACATGCATCTTTTAGCTGAAGGAAGAATACCTTAAACCTGGGTATTTGAAACCCGTGGAATGGGTACTATGCAATATGACTTCAAAGGGTCTTCATTTGCTCACCGAACCTCTCCAATCCTATCACTGCTGCGTTTATGCCCCTGTACACATGCTTGATTCTCTTTCGGAGACATAGCAATCCATAGGTTTTAAGATACTTACTAGTCAGGTACATTCTTAGGCGTTTAATATGCGGTGTTGAGTCCATTTCGTTGAGCAAGGAGTAGCTCTTGTCTATTCCATATTTGGCTTAAGGAACTTTATCTGTGCTCATTTCAATCTCTGGTTTTATGCAGCACCCCAACTCACCTTTCCCCTTAAGCAAGCATAAGTTGGTTTTCTAAATTTGAGACCCTCTTCTGTTCTGTAATTCAGTTCCTGTGTAGCCAAGTTTACATTCAGTGTATTACTGATATCTTATGATGTTTCTTTTTCTGTGTGACTTATTTCAGTTAGAATCATCATACCTGAATCCACTCATTGTGCTGCTAAGGGCCTGATGACACAGATTTCATTGCTGAGTGATATTGCTTTGTAAGTAAATACCACAACTTCTTTATCCATTTTTCACTTTCTGCGATGTTGAACTTGTACTGTAAACGAGGTTCTTGTAAACAGAGCTGTTCCAAACTTTGGGGTGGCTGTGTCTTTTTGATTTTAATTTCCCTAAGCTATAGGACCATAAGTGGAAGTGCCCTAGGTTCTGTTGCTTTGTTTTTTAGATGTTTCAGGAAACACCATACACTTCTCCCAAGTGTCTGTTGGCAATTTACATCCCGCCCATCAGCATAACAAGGCTCCCAGTTCTCCATGGCCTGTCCTGCCTTTCTGGATTTTACACATTTTTCAGATGGCCCTTTTGACCGGGGGGAAGTGAGACTTCATTGTAGTGCAGATTTCCTTTGCAAGCTTGCTTGGTTGGCCAAAAAGGGCGTATGCGTTTTTTCCTGAATATATTCAGGAAAAAACGCATACGCCCTTTTTGGCCAAGTGCATCATTGTGGACGTTCTGCCTCTTTTCCTATGCTTTCAATGCAATTCCAGTCTACCTCCTGAAATCGGTTTCCTGCAATTCTGCCCCGCTTTCAAGTCCTCTTGGCAGCCTTACTTCAGTCTATTTTTGGACGATAGCTGTCATTTATAACTCTGCAGGTTTGTGAATTACAGTGCCCCTGAGCTCCTTTCTTCAACTCGCTTTCTTTTGAGCTGGCCGCAACACCGCAGGATGGCTTCAGGCCCTAATCTGGTTCCGGTACGGCACGCTGAGCCTTTGGTTATTTCCTCTTCCTGGTGGGAAATGAGAGTTAAATTTGCCCGTCCAGACACCTCCAGCTAGCCTCTCATTGGTTCTCGCTATTCCTGTTCATCTTCCGCAGAAATTGCAAACTGGGCCAAACAGGAGGTTAAAGGCGCTGACTCTCCAAGTGGGGAGAGTGTTAGTAAAGTGTCTGGAATGTTGCACCCGAGTACCAGGGGAGGAAAACTGAGACATATTTGAACACGTCTCCCGTTCACATGGTTGATCATACTTGGGTTCCACATGCATGTTTTAGCTGAAGGAAGAATACCTTAAACCTGGAGAGTTGAGACCCGTGTAATGGGTACCATGCAATATGACTTCAAAGGGTCTTCATTTGCTCACCGAACCTCTCCAATCCTATCACTGCTGCGTTTATGCCCCTGTACACATGCTTGATTCTCTTTCGGAGACATAGCAATCCATAGGTTTTAAGATACTTACTAGTCAGGTACATTCTTAGGCGTTTAATATGCGGTGTTGAGTCCATTTCGTTGAGCAAGGAGTAGCTCTTGTCTATTCCATATTTGGCTTAAGGAACTTTATCTGTGCTCATTTCAATCTCTGGTTTTATGCAGCACCCCAACTCACCTTTACCCTTAAGCAAGCATAAGTTGGTTTTCTAAATTTGAGACCCTGTTCTGTTCTGTAATTCAGTTCCTGTGTAGCCAAGTTTACATTCCGTGTATTACTGATATCTTATGATGTTTCTTTTTCTGTGTGACTTATTTCAGTTAGAATCATCATACCTGAATCCACTCATTGTGATGCTAAGGGCCTGATGACATAGATTTCATTGCTGAGTGATATTGCTTTGTAAGTAAATACCACAACTTCTTTATCCATTTTTCACTTTCTGCGATGTTGAATTTGTACTGTAAACGAGGTTCTTGTAAACAGAGGCGTCCCAAACTTTGGGGTGGCTGTGTCTTTTTCATTTTAATTTCCCTAAGCTATAGGACCATAAGTGGCAGTGCCCTAGGCTCTGTTGCTTTGTTTTTTAGATGTTTCAGGAAACACCATACACTTCTCCCGAGTGGTTGTTGGCAATTTACATCCCGCCCATCAGCATAACAAGGCTCCCAGTTCTCCATGGCCTGTCCTGCCTTTCTGGATTTTACACTTTTTTCAGATGGCCCTTTTGACCGGGGGGAAGTGAGACTTCATTGTAGTGCAGATTTCCTTTGCAAGCTTGCTTGGTTGGCCAAAAAGGGCGTATGCGTTTTTTCCTGAATATATTCAGGAAAAAACGCATACGCCCTTTTTGGCCAAGTGCATCATTGTGGACGTTCTGCCTCTTTTCCTATGCTTTCAATGCAATTCCAGTCTACCTCCTGAAATCGGTTTCCTGCAATTCTGCCCCGCTTTCAAGTCCTCTTGGCAGCCTTACTTCAGTCTATTTTTGGACGATAGCTGTCATTTATAACTCTGCAGGTTTGTGAATTACAGTGCCCCTGAGCTCTTTTCTTCAACTCGCTTTCTTGTGACCTGGCCGCAACACCGCAGGATGGCTTCAGGCCCTAATCTGTTTCCGGCCCGGCATGCTGAGCCTTTGGTTAATTCCTCTTCCTGGTGGGAAATGAGAGTTAAATTTGCCCGTCCAGACACCTCCAGCTAGCCTCTCATTGGTTCTCGCTATTCCTGTTCATCTTCCGCAGAAATTGCAAACTGGGCCAAACAGGAGGTTAAAGGGACTGACTCTCCAAGTGGGGAGAGTGTTAGTAAAGCGTCTGGAATGTTGCACCCGAGTACCAGGGGAGGAAAACTGAGACATATTTGAACACGTCTCCCGTTCACATGGTTGATCATACTCTGGGTTCCCCATGCATGTTTTAGCTGAAGGAACAATACCTTACACCTGGGTAGTTGAAACCCGTGGAATGGGTACCATGCAATATGACTTCAAAGGGTCTTCATTTGCTCAGGAACCTCTCCAATCCTATCACTGCTGCGTTTATGCCCCTGTACACATGCTTGATTCTCTTTCGGAGACATAGCAATCCATAGGTTTTAAGATACTTACTAGTCAGGTACATTCTTAGGCATTTAATATGCGGTGTTGAGTCCATTTCGTTGAGCAAGGAGTAGCTCTTGTCTATTCCATATTTGGCTTAAGGAACTTTATCTGTGCTCATTTCAATCTCTGGTTTTATGCAGCACCCCAACTCACCTTTACCCTTAAGCAAGCATAAGTTGGTTTTCTAAATTTGAGACCCTGTTCTGTTCTGTAATTCAGTTCCTGTGTAGCCAAGTTTACATTCCGTGTATTACTGATATCTTATGATGTTTCTTTTTCTGTGTGACTTATTTCAGTTACAATCATCATACCTGAATCCACTCATTGTGCTGCTAAGGGCCTGATGACACAGATTTCACTGCTGAGTGATATTGCTTTGTAAGTAAATACCACAACTTCTTTATCCATTTTTCACTTTCTGTGATGTTGAACTTGTACTGTAAACGAGGTTCTTGTAAACGGAGGCGTCCCAAACTTTGGGGTGGCTGTGTCTTTTTTATTTTAATTTCCCTAAGCTATAGGACCATAAGTGGAAGTGCCCTAGGCTCTGTTGCTTTGTTTTTTAAATGTTTCAGGAAACACCATACACTTCTCCTGAGTGTCTGTTGGCAATTTACATCCCGCCCATCAGCATAACAAGGCTCCCAGTTCTCCATGGCCTGTCCTGCCTTTCTGGAGTTTACACTTTTTTCAGATGGCCCTTTTGACCGGGGGGAAGTGAGACTTCATTGTAGTGCAGATTTCCTTTGCAAGCTTGCTTGGTTGGCCAAAAAGGGCGTATGCGTTTTTTCCTGAATATATTCAGGAAAAAACGCATACGCCCTTTTTGGCCAAGTGCATCATTGTGGACGTTCTGCCTCTTTTCCTATGCTTTCAATGCAATTCCAGTCTACCTACTGAAATCGGTTTCCTGCAATTCTGCCCCGCTTTCAAGTCCTCTTGGCAGCCTTACTTCAGTCTATTTTTGGACGATAGCTGTCATTTATAACTCTGCAGGTTTGTGAATTACAGTGCCCCTGAGCTCCTTTCTTCAACTCGCTTTCCTGTGACCTGGCTGCAACACCGCAGGATGTCTTCAGGCCCTAATCTGGTTCTGGCACGGCACGCTGAGCCTTTGGTTAATTCCTCTTCCTGGTGGGAAATGAGAGTTAAATTTGCCCGTCCAGACACCTCCAGCTAGTCTCTCATTGGCTCTCGCTATTCCTGTTCATCTTCCGCAGAAATTGCAAACTGGGCCAAACAGGAGGTTAACGGGACTGACTCTCCAAGTGGGGAGAGTGTTAGTAAAGCGTCTGGAATGTTGCACCCGAGTACCAGGGGAGGAAAACTGAGACATATTTGAACACGTCTCCCGATCACACGGTTGATCATACTCTAGGTTCCACATGCATGTTTTAGCTGAAGGAACAATACCTTACACCTGGGTAGTTGAAATCCGTGGAATGGGTACCATGCAATATGACTTCAAAGGGTCTTCATTTGCTCAGGAACCTCTCCAATCCTATCACTGCTGCGTTTATGCCCCTGTACACATGTTTGATTCTCTTTCGGAGACATAGCAATCCATAGGTTTTAAGATACTTACTAGTCAGGTACATTCTTAGGCGTTTAATATGCGGTGTTGAGTCCATTTCGTTGAGCAAGGAGTAGCTCTTGTCTATTCCATATTTGGCTTAAGGAACTTTATCTGTGCTCATTTCAATCTCTGGTTTTATGCAGCACCCCAACTCACCTTTCCCCTTAAGCAAGCATAAGTTGGTTTTCTAAATTTGAGACCCTGTTCTGTTCTGTAATTTAGTTCCTGTGTAGCCAAGTTTACATTCCGTGTATTACTGATATCTTATGATGTTTCTTTTTCTGTGTGACTTATTTCAGTTAGAATCATCATACCTGAATCCACTCATTGTGATGCTAAGGGCCTGATGACACAGATTTCATTGCTGAGTGATATTGCTTTGTAAGTAAATACCACAACTTCTTTATCCATTTTTCACTTTCTGTGATGTTGAACTTGTACTGTAAACGAGGTTCTTGTAAACAGAGCCGTTCCAAACTTTGGCGTGGCTGTGTCTTTTTGATTTTAAATTCCCTAAGCTATAGGACCATAAGTGGAAGTGCCCTAGCTTCTGTTGCTTTGTTTTTTAGATGTTTCAGGAAACACCATACACTTCTCCCAAGTGGTTGTTGGCAATTTACATCCCTCCCATCAGCATAACAAGGCTCCCAGTTCTCCATGGCCTGTCCTGCCTTTCTGGATTTTACACTTTTTTCAGATGGCCCTTTTGACTGGGGGGAAGTGAGACTTCATTGTAGTGCAGATTTCCTTTGCAAGTTTGCTTGGTTGGCCAAAAAGAGCGTATGCGTTTTTTCCTGAATATATTCAGGAAAAAACGCATACGCCCTTTTTGGCCAAGTGCATCATTGTGGACGTTCTGCCTCTTTTCCTATGCTTTCAATGCAATTCCAGTCTACCTCCTGAAATCGGTTTCCTGCAATTCTGCCCCGCTTTCAAGTCCTCTTGGCAGCCTTACTTCAGTCTAATTTTGGACGATAGCTGTCATTTATAACTCTGCAGGTTTGTGAATTACAGTGCCCCTGAGCTCCTTTCTTCAACTCGCTTTCTTGTGACCTGGCCGCAACACCGCAGGTTGTCTTGAGGCCCTAATCTGGTTCTGGCACGGCACGCTGAGCCTTTGGTTAATTCCTCTTCCTGGTGGGAAATGAGGGTTAAATTTGCCCATCCAGACACCTCCAGCTACTCTTTCATTGGTTCTCGCTATTCCTGTTCATCTTCCGCAGAAATTGCAAACTGGGCCAAACAGGAGGTTAAAGGGACTGACTCTCCAAGTGGGGAGAGTGTTAGTAAAGCGTCTGGAATGTTGCACCCGAGTACCAGGGGAGGAAAACTGAGACATATTTGAACACGTCTCCCGTTCACATGGTTGATCATACTTGGGTTCCACATGCATCTTTTAGCTGAAGGAAGAATACCTTAAACCTGGGTATTTGAAACCCGTGGAATGGGTACCATGCAATATGACTTCAAAGGGTCTTCATTTGCTCACCGAACCTCTCCAATCCTATCACTGCTGCGTTTATGCCCCTGTACACATGCTTGATTCTCTTTTGGAGACATAGCAATCCATAGGTTTTAAGATACTTACAAGTCAGGTACATTCTTAGGCGTTTAATATGCGGTGTTGAGTCCATTTCGTTGAGCAAGGAGTAGCTCTTGTCTATTCCATATTTGGCTTAAGGAACTTTATCTGTGCTCATTTCAATCCTGGTTTTATGCAGCACCCCAACTCACCTTTCCCCTTAAGCAAGCATAAGTTGGTTTTCTAAATTTGAGACCCTGTTCTGTTTTGGAATGCAGTTCCTGTGTAGCCAAGTTTACATTCCGTGTATTAGTGATATCTTATGATGTTTCTTTTTCTGTGTGACTTATTTCAGTTAGAATCATCGTACCTGAATCCACTCATTATGCTGCTACGGGCCTGATGACATAGATTTCATTGCTGAGTGATACTGCATTGTACGTAAGTACCACAAGTTCTTTATCCATTTTTCACTTTCTGTGATATTGAACTTGTACGGTAAACGAGGTTCTTGTAAACGGAGGCGTCCCAAACTTTGGGGTGGCTGTGTCTTTTTTATTTTAATTTCCGTAAGCTATAGGACCATATGCGGAAGTGCCCTAGGCTCTGTTGCTTTGTTTTTTAGATGTTTCAGGAAACACCATACACTTCTCCTGAGTGTCTGTTGGCAATTTACATCCCACCCATCAGCATAACAAGGCTCCCAGTTCTCCATGGCCTGTCCTGCCTTTCTGGATTTTACACTTTTTTCAGATGGCCCTTTTGACCGGGGGGAAGTGAGACTTCATTGTAGTGCAGATTTCCTTTGCAAGCTTGCTTGGTTGGCCAAAAAGGGCGTATGCGTTTTTTCCTGAATATATTCAGGAAAAAACGCATACGCCCTTTTTGGCCAAGTGCATCATTGTGGACGTTCTGCCTCTTTTCCTATGCTTTCAATGCAATTCCAGTCTACCTCCTGAAATCGGTTTCCTGCAATTCTGTCCCGCTTTCAAGTCCTCTTGGCAGCCTTACTTCAGTATATTTTTGGATGATAGCTGTCATTTATAACTCTGCAGGTTTGTGAATTACAGTGCCCTTGAGCTCATTTCTTAAACTCGCTTTTTTGTGAGCTGGCCGCAACACCGCAGGATGGCTTCAGGTCCTAATCTGGTTCCGGAACGGCACGCTGAGCCTTTGGTTAATTCCTCTTCCTGGTGGGAAATGAGAGTTAAATTTGCCCGTCCAGACACCTCCAGCTAGTCTCTCATTGGTTCTCGCTATTCCTGTTCATCTTCCGCAGAAATTGCAAACTGGGCCAAACAGGAAGTTAAAGGGACTGACTCTCCAAGTGGGGAGAGTGTTAGTAAACGTCTGGAATGTTGCACCCGAGTACCAGTGTACGAAAACTGAGACATATTTGAACACTTCTCCCGATCACATGGTTGATCATACTCTAGGTTCCACATGCATGTTTTAGATGAAGGAAGAATACCTTAAACCTGGGTAGTCGAAACCCGTGGAATGGGTACCATGCAATATGACTTCAAAGGGTCTTCATTTGCTCACGAACCTCTCCAATCCAATCACTGCTGCGTTTATGCCCCTGTACACATGCTTGATTCTCTTTCGGACACATAGCAATCCATAGGTTTTAAGATACTTACTAGTCAGGTGCATTCTTAGGCGTTTAATATGGGGTTTTGTGTCCATTTCGTTGAGCAAGGAGTAGCTCTTGTCTATTCCATATTTGGCTTAAGGAACTTTATCTGTGCTCATTTCAATCTCTGGTTTTATACAGCACCCCAACTCACCTTTCACCTTAAGCAAGCATAAGTTGGTTTTGTAAATTTGAGACCGTGTTCTGTTTTGGAATGCAGTTCCTGTGTAGCCAAGTTTACATTCCGTGTATTAGTGATATCTTATGATGTTTCTTTTTCTGTGTGACTTATTTCAGTTAGAATCATCGTACCTGAATCCACTCATTATGCTGCTACGGGCCTGATGACATAGATTTCATTGCTGAGTGATACTGCATTGTACGTAAGTACCACAAGTTCTTTATCCATTTTTCACTTTCTGTGATATTGAACTTGTACGGTAAACGAGGTTCTTGTAAACGGAGGCGTCCCAAACTTTGGGGTGGCTGTGTCTTTTTTATTTTAATTTCCGTAAGCTATAGGACCATATGCGGAAGTGCCCTAGGCTCTGTTGCTTTGTTTTTTAGATGTTTCAGGAAACACCATACACTTCTCCTGAGTGTCTGTTGGCAATTTACATCCCGCCCATCAGCATAACAAGGCTCCCAGTTCTCCATGGCCTGTCCTGCCTTTCTGGATTTTACACTTTTTTCAGATGGCCCTTTTGACCGGGGGGAAGTGAGACTTCATTGTAGTGCAGATTTCCTTTGCAAGCTTGCTTGGTTGGCCAAAAAGGGCGTATGCGTTTTTTCCTGAATATATTCAGGAAAAAACGCATACGCCCTTTTTGGCCAAGTGCATCATTGTGGACGTTCTGCCTCTTTTCCTATGCTTTCAATGCAATTCCAGTCTACCTCCTGAAATCGGTTTCCTGCAATTCTGTCCCGCTTTCAAGTCCTCTTGGCAGCCTTACTTCAGTATATTTTTGGATGATAGCTGTCATTTATAACTCTGCAGGTTTGTGAATTACAGTGCCCTTGAGCTCATTTCTTAAACTCGCTTTTTTGTGAGCTGGCCGCAACACCGCAGGATGGCTTCAGGTCCTAATCTGGTTCCGGAACGGCACGCTGAGCCTTTGGTTAATTCCTCTTCCTGGTGGGAAATGAGAGTTAAATTTGCCCGTCCAGACACCTCCAGCTAGTCTCTCATTGGTTCTCGCTATTCCTGTTCATCTTCCGCAGAAATTGCAAACTGGGCCAAACAGGAGGTTAAAGGGACTGACTCTCCAAGTGGGGAGAGTGTTAGTAAAGCGTCTGGAATGTTGCACCCGAGTACCAGGGGAGGAAAACTGAGACATATTTGAACACGTCTCCCGATCACATGGTTGATCATACTCTAGGTTCCACATGCATGTTTTAGCTGAAGGAAGAATACCTTAAACCTGGGTAGTTGAAACCCGTGGAATGGGTACCATGCAATATGACTTCAAAGGGTCTTCATTTGCTCACCGAACCTCTCCAATCCTATCACTGCTGCGTTTATGCCCCTGTACACATGCTTGATTCTCTTTTGGAGACATAGCAATCCATAGGTTTTAAGATACTTACAAGTCAGGTACATTCTTAGGCGTTCAATATGCGGTGTTGAGTCCATTTCGTTGAGCAAGGAGTAGCTCTTGTCTATTCCATATTTGGCTTAAGGAACTTTATCTGTGCTCATTTCAATCTCTGGTTTTATGCAGCACCCCAACTCACCTTTACCCTTAAGCAAGCATAAGTTGTTTTTCTAAATTTGAGACCCTGTTCTGTTCTGTAATTCAGTTCCTGTGTAGCCAAGTTTCCATTCCATGTATTACTGATATCTTATGATGTTTCTTTTTCTGTGTGACTTATTTCAGTTAGAATCATCATACCTGAATCCACTCATTGTGCTGCTAAGGGCCTGATGACACAGATTTCATTGCTGAGTGATATTGCTTTGTAAGTAAATACCACAACTTCTTTATCCATTTTTCACTTTCTGCGATGTTGAACTTGTACTGTAAACGAGGTTCTTGTAAACAGAGCCATTCCAAACTTTGGGGTGGCTGTGTCTTTTTGATTTTAATTTCCCTAAGCTATAGGACCATAAGTGGAAGTGCCCTAGGTTCTGTTGCTTTGTTTTTTAGATGTTTCAGGAAACACCATACACTTCTCCCGAGTGGTTGTTGGCAATTTACATCCCGCCCATCAACATAACAAGGCTCCCAGTTCTCCATGGCCTGTCCTGCCTTTCTGGATTTTACACTTTTTTCAGATGGCCCTTTTGACCGGGGGGAAGTGAGACTTCATTGTAGTGCAGATTTTCTTTGCAAGTTTGCTTGGTTGGCCAAAAAGGGCGTATGCGTTTTTTCCTGAATATATTCAGGAAAAAACGCATACGCCCTTTTTGGCCAAGTGCATCATTGTGGACGTTCTGCCTCTTTTCCTATGCTTTCAATGCAATTCCAGTCTACCTCCTGAAATAGGTTTCCTGCAATTCTGCCCCGCTTTCAAGTCCTCTTGGCAGCCTTACTTCAGTCTATTTTTGGACGATAGCTGTCATTTATAACTCTGCAGTTTTGTGAATTACAGTGCCCCTGAGCTCCTTTCTTCAACTCGGTTTCTTTTGAGCTGGCCGCAACACCGCAGGATGGCTTCAGGCCCTAATCTGGTTCCGGTACGGCACGCTGAGCCTTTGGTTATTTCCTCTTCCTGTTGGGAAATGAGAGTTAAATTTGCCCGTCCAGACACCTCCAGCTAGCCTCTCATTGGTTCTCGCTATTCCTGTTCATCTTCCGCAGAAATTGCAAACTGTGCCAAACAGGAGGTTAAAGGCGCTGACTCTCCAAGTGGGGAGAGTGTTAGTAAAGCGTCTGGAATGTTGCACCCGAGTACCAGGGGAGGAAAACTGAGCCAAATTTGAACACGTCTCCCGATCACATGGTTGATCATACTCTGGGTTCCACATGCATGTTTTAGCTGAAGGAAGAATACCTAAAACCTGGGTAGTTGAAACCCGTGGAATGGGTACCATGCAATATGACTTCAAAGGGTCTTCATTTGCTCAGGAACCTCTCCAATCCTATCACTGCTGCGTTTATGCCCCTGTACACATGCTTGATTCTCTTTTGGAGACATAGCAATCCATAGGTTTTAAGATACTTACTAGTCAGGTACATTCTTAGGCGTTTAATATGCAGTGTTGAGTCCATTTCGTTGAGCAAGGAGTAGCTCTTGTCTATTCCATATTTGGCTTAAGGAACTTTATCTGTGCTCATTTCAATCTCTGGTTTTATGCAGCACCCCAACTCACCTTTACCCTTAAGCAAGCATAAGTTGGTTTTCTAAATTTGAGACCCTGTTCTGTTCTGTAATTCAGTTCCTGTGTAGCCAAGTTTCCATTCCGTGTATTACTGATATCTTATGATGTTTCTTTTTCTGTGTGACTTATTTCAGTTAGAATCATCATACCTGAATCCACTCATTGTGCTGCTAAGGGCCTGATGACACAGATTTCATTGCTGAGTGATATTGCTTTGTAAGTAAATACCACAACTTCTTTATCCATTTTTCACTTTCTGCGATGTTGAACTTGTACTGTAAACGCGTTTCTTGTAAACAGAGCCGTTCCAAACTTTGGGGTGGCTGTGTCTTTTTGATTTTAATTTCCCTAAGCTATAGGACCATAAGTGGAAGTGCCCTAGGTTCTGTTGCTTTGTTTTTTAGATGTTTCAGGAAACACCATACACTTTTCCCAAGTGGTTGTTGGCAATTTACATCCCGCCCATCAGCATAACAAGGCTCCCAGTTCTCCATGGCCTGTCCTGCCTTTCTGGATTTTACACTTTTTTCAGATGGCCCTTTTGACCGGGGGGAAGTGAGACTTCATTGTAGTGCAGATTTCCTTTGCAAGCTTGCTTGGTTGGCCAAAAAGGGCGTATGCGTTTTTTCCTGAATATATTCAGGAAAAAACGCATACGCCCTTTTTGGCCAAGTGCATCATTGTGGACGTTCTGCCTCTTTTCCTATGCTTTCAATGCAATTCCAGTCTACCTCCTGAAATCGGTTTCCTGCAATTCTGCCCCGCTTTCAAGTCCTCTTGGCAGCCTTACTTCAGTATATTTTTGGACGATAGCTGTCATTTATAACTCTGCAGGTTTGTGAATTACAGTGCCCCTGAGCTCCTTTCTTCAACTCGCTTTCTTGTGACCTGGCCGCAACACCGCAGGATGTCTTCAGGCCCTAATCTGGTTCTGGCATGGCACGCTGAGCCTTTGGTTAATTCCTCCTCCTGGTGGGAAATGAGAGTTAAATTTGCCCATCCAGACACCTCCAGCTAATCTTTCATTGGTTCTCGCTATTCCTGTTCATCTTCCACAGAAATTGCAAACTGGGCCAAACAGGAAGTTAAAGGGACTGACTCTCCAAGTGGGGAGAGTGTTAGTAAAGCGTCTGGAATGTTGCACCCGAGTACCAGGGTACGAAAACTGAGACATATTTGAACACGTCTCCCGTTCACATGGTTGATCATACTCTAGGTTCCACATGCATGTTTTAGCTGAAGGAAGAATACCTTAAACCTGGAGAGTTGAGACCCGTGTAATGGGTACCATGCAATATGACTTCAAAGGGTCTTCATTTGCTCACCGAACCTCTCCAATCCTATCACTGCTGCGTTTATGCCCCTGTACACATGCTTGATTCTCTTTCGGAGACATAGCAATCAATAGGTTTTAAGATACTTACTAGTCAGGTACATTCTTAGGCGTTTAATATGCGGTGTTGAGTCCATTTCGTTGAGCAAGGAGTAGCTCTTGTCTATTCCATATTTGACTTAAGGAACTTTATCTGTGCTCATTTCAATCTCTGGTTTTATGCAGCACCCCAACTCACCTTTCCCCTTAAGCAAGCATAAGTTGGTTTTCTAACTTTGAGACCCTGTTCTGTTTTGGAATGCAGTTCCTGTGTAGCCAAGTTTACATTCCGTGTATTACTGATATCTTATGATGTTTCTTTTTCTGTGTCACTTATTTCAGTTAGAATCATCTTACCTGAATCCACTCATTATGCTGCTACGGGCCTGATGACATAGATTTCATTGCTGAGTGATACTGCATTGTACGTAAGTACCACAAGTTCTTTATCCATTTTTCACTTTCTGTGATATTGAACTTGTACGGTAAACGAGGTTCTTGTAAACGGAGGCGTCCCAAACTTTGGGGTGGCTGTGTCTTTTTGATTTTAATTTCCCTAAGCTATAGGACCATAAGTGGAAGTGCCCTAGGCTCTGATGCTTTGTTTTTTAGATGTTTCAGGAAACACCATACACTTCTCCTGAGTGTCTGTTGGCAATTTACATCCCGCCCATCAGCATAACAAGGCTCCCAGTTCTCCATGGCCTGTCCTGCCTTTCTGGAGTTTACACTTTTTTCAGATGGCCCTTTTGACCGGGGAGAAGTGAGACTTCATTGTAGTGCAGATTTCCTTTGCAAGTTTGCTTGGTTGGCCAAAAAGGGCGTAAGTATTTTTTCCTGAATATATTCAGGAAAAAACGCATATGCCCTTTTTGGCCAAGTGCATCATTGTGGACGTTCTGCCTCTTTTCCTATGCTTTCAATGCAATTCCAGTCTACCTCCTGAAATCGTTTTCCTGCAATTCTGCCCCGCTTTCAAGTCCTCTTGGCAGCCTTACTTCAGTCTATTTTTGGACGATAGCTGTCATTTATAACTCTGCAGGTTTGTGAATTACAGTGCCCCTGAGCTCCTTTCTTCAACTCGCTTTCCTGTGACCTGGCCGCAACACCGCAGGATGTCTTCAGGCCCTAATCTGGTTCTGGGACGGCACGCTGAGCCTTTGGTTAATTCCTCTTCCTGGTGGGAAATGAGAGTTAAATTTGCCCGTCCAGACACCTCCAGCTAGTCTCTCATTGGTTCTCGCTATTCCTGTTCATCTTCCGCAGAAATTGCAAACTGGGCCAAACAGGAGGTTAAAGGGACTGACTCTCCAAGTGGGGAGAGTGTTAGTAAAGCGTCTGGAATGTTGCACCCGAGTACCAGGGGAGGAAAACTGAGACATATTTGAACACGTCTCCCGATCACACGGTTGATCATACTCTAGGTTCCACATGCATGTTTTAGCTGAAGGAACAATACCTTACACCTGGGTAGTTGAAATCCGTGGAATGGGTACCATGCAATATGACTTCAAAGGGTCTTCATTTACTCAGGAACCTCTCCAATCCTATCACTGCTGCGTTTATGCCCCTGTACACATGCTTGATTCTCTTTCGGAGACATAGCAATCCATAGGTTTTAAGATACTTACTAGTCAGGTACATTCTTAGGCGTTTAATATGCGGTGTTGAGTCCATTTCGTTGAGCAAGGAGTAGCTCTTGTCTATTCCATATTTGGCTTAAGGAACTTTATCTGTGCTCATTTCAATCTCTGGTTTTATGCAGCACCCCAACTCACCTTTCCCCTTAAGCAAGCATAAGTTGGTTTTCTAAATTTGAGACCCTGTTCTGTTTTGGAATGCAGTTCCTGTGTAGCCAAGTTTACATTCCGTGTATTACTGATATCTTATGATGTTTCTTTTTCTGTGTGACTTATTTCAGTTAGAATCATCATACCTGAATCCACTCATTGTGCTGCTAAGGGCCTGATGACACTGATTTCATTGCTGAGTGATATTGCTTTGTAAGTAAATACCACAACTTTTTCATCCATTTTTCACTTTCTGCGATGTTGAACTTGTACTGTAAACGAGGTTCTTGTAAACAGAGCCGTTCGAAACTTTGGGGTGGCTGTGTCTTTTTGATTTTAAATTCCCTAAGCTATAGGACCATAAGTGGAAGTGCCCTAGGCTCTGTTGCTTTGTTTTTTAGATGTTTCAGGAAACACCATACACTTCTCCCGAGTGGTTGTTGGCAATTTACATCCCGCCCTTCAGCATAACAAGGCTCCCAGTTCTCCATGGCCTGTCCTGCCTTTCTGGATTTTACACTTTTTTCAGATGGCCCTTTTGACTGGGGGGAAGTGAGACTTCATTGTAGTGCAGATTTCCTTTGCAAGCTTGCTTGGTTGGCCAAAAGGGGCGTATGCGTTTTTTCCTGAATATATTCAGGAAAAAACGCATACGCCCTTATTGGCCAAGTGCATCATTGTGGACGTTCTGCCTCTTTTCCTATGCTTTCAATGCAATTCCAGTCTACCTCCTGAAATCGGTTTCCTGCAATTCTGTCCCGCTTTCAAGTCCTCTTGGCAGCCTTACTTCAGTATATTTTTGGACGATAGCTGTCATTTATAACTCTGCAGGTTTGTGAATTACAGTGCCCCTGAGCTCCTTTCTTCAACTCGCTTTCTTTTGAGCTGGCCGCAACACCGCAAGATGGCTTCAGGCCCTAATCTGGTTCCGGTACGGCATGCTGAGCCTTTGGTTATTTCCTCTTCCTGGTGGGAAATGAGAGTTAAATTTGCCCGTCCAGAAACCTCCAGCTAGCATCTCATTGGTTCTCGCTATTCCTGTTCATCTTCCGCAGAAATTGCAAACTGTGCCAAACAGGAGGTTAAAGGCGCTGACTCTCCAAGTGGGGAGAGTGTTAGTAAAGCGTCTGGAATGTTGCACCCGAGTACCAGGGGAGGAAAACTGAGACATATTTGAACACGTCTCCCGTTCACATGGTTGATCATACTTGGGTTCCACATGCATCTTTTAGCTGAAGGAAGAATACCTTAAACCTGGGTATTTGAAACCCGTGGAATGGGTACCATGCAATATGACTTCAAAGGGTCTTCATTTGCTCACCGAACCTCTCCAATCCTATCACTGCTGCGTTTATGCCCCTGTACACATGCTTGATTCTCTTTCGGAGACATAGCAATCCATAGGTTTTAAGATACTTACTAGTCAGGTACATTCTTAGGCGTTTAATATGCGGTGTTGAGTCCATTTCGTTGAGCAAGGAGTAGCTCTTGTCTATTCCATATTTGGCTTAAGGAACTTTATCTGTGCTCATTTCAATCTCTGGTTTTATGCAGCACCCCAACTCACCTTTCCCCTTAAGCAAGCATAAGTTGGTTTTCTAAATTTGAGACCCTGTTCTGTTTTGGAATGCAGTTCCTGTGTAGCCAAGTTTACATTCCGTGTATTACTGATATCTTATGATGTTTCTTTTTCTGTGTGACTTATTTCAGTTAGAATCATCATACCTGAATCCACTCATTGTGCTGCTAAGGGCCTGATGACACTGATTTCATTGCTGAGTGATATTGCTTTGTAAGTAAATACCACAACTTTTTCATCCATTTTTCACTTTCTGCGATGTTGAACTTGTACTGTAAACGAGGTTCTTGTAAACAGAGCCGTTCGAAACTTTGGGGTGGCTGTGTCTTTTTGATTTTAAATTCCCTAAGCTATAGGACCATAAGTGGAAGTGCCCTAGGCTCTGTTGCTTTGTTTTTTAGATGTTTCAGGAAACACCATACACTTCTCCCGAGTGGTTGTTGGCAATTTACATCCCGCCCTTCAGCATAACAAGGCTCCCAGTTCTCCATGGCCTGTCCTGCCTTTCTGGATTTTACACTTTTTTCAGATGGCCCTTTTGACTGGGGGGAAGTGAGACTTCATTGTAGTGCAGATTTCCTTTGCAAGCTTGCTTGGTTGGCCAAAAGGGGCGTATGCGTTTTTTCCTGAATATATTCAGGAAAAAACGCATACGCCCTTATTGGCCAAGTGCATCATTGTGGACGTTCTGCCTCTTTTCCTATGCTTTCAATGCAATTCCAGTCTACCTCCTGAAATCGGTTTCCTGCAATTCTGCCCCGCTTTCAAGTCCTCTTGGCAGCCTTACTTCAGTCTATTTTTGGATGATAGCTGTCATTTATAACTCTGCAGGTTTGTGAATTACAGTGCCCCTGAGCTCCTTTC
This sequence comes from Delphinus delphis, assembly GCF_949987515.2. Classification (NCBI taxonomy): domain Eukaryota; kingdom Metazoa; phylum Chordata; class Mammalia; order Artiodactyla; family Delphinidae; genus Delphinus; species Delphinus delphis. The sequence goes on along the minus strand of NW_027192708.1, from coordinate 712,515 downwards.
TTCAACTCGCTTTCTTTTGAGCTGGCCGCAACACCACAGGATGGCTTCAGGCCCTAATCTGGTTCCGGCACGGCACACTGAGCCTTTGGTTATTTCCTCTTCCTGGTGGGAAATGAGAGTTAAATTTGCCCGTCCAGACACCTCCAGCTAGCCTCTCATTGGTTCTCGCTATTCCTGTTCATCTTCCGCAGAAATTGCAAACTGGGCCAAACAGGAGGTTAAAGGCGCTGACTTTCCAAGTGGGGAGAGTGTTAGTAAAGCATGTGGAATGTTGCACCCGAGTACCAGGGGAAGAAAACTGAGACATATTTGAACACGTCTCCCGTTCACATGGTTGATCATACTTCGGTTCCACATGCATGTTTTAGCTGAAGGAAGAATACCTGAAACCTGGGTAGTTGAAACCCGTGGAATGGGTACCATGCAATATGACTTCAAAGGGTCTTCATTTGCTCACCGAACCTCTCCAATCCTATCACTGCTGCGTTTATGCCCCTGTACACATGCTTGATTCTCTTTCGGAGACATAGCAATCCATAGGTTTTAAGATACTTACTAGTCAGGTACATTCTTAGGCGTTTAATATGCGGTGTTGAGTCCATTTCGTTGAGCAAGGAGTAGCTCTTGTCTATTCCATATTTGGCTTAAGGAACTTTATCTGTGCTCATTTCAATCTCTGGTTTTATGCAGCACCCCAACTCACCTTTCCCCTTAAGCAAGCATAAGTTGGTTTTCTAAATTTGAGACCCTCTTCTGTTCTGTAATTCAGTTCCTGTGTAGCCAAGTTTACATTCCGTGTATTACTGATATCTTATGATGTTTCTTTTTCTGTGTGACTTATTTCAGTTAGAATCATCATACCTGAATCCACTCATTGTGCTGCTAAGGGCCTGATGACACAGATTTCATTGCTGAGTGATATTGCTTTGTAAGTAAATACCACAACTTCTTTATCCATTTTTCACTTTCTGCGATGTTGAACTTGTACTGTAAACGAGGTTCTTGTAAACAGAGCCGTTCCAAACTTTGGGGTGGCTGTGTCTTTTTGATTTTAATTTCCCTAAGCTATAGGACCATAAGTGGAAGTGCCCTAGGTTCTGTTGCTTTGTTTTTTACATGTTTCAGGAAACACCATATACTTCTCCCAAGTGGTTGTTGGCAATTTACATCCCGCCCATCTGCATAACAAGGCTCCCAGTTCTCCATGGCCTGTCCTGCCTTTCTGGATTTTACACTTTTTTCAGATGGCCCTTTTGACCGGGGGGAAGTGAGACTTCATTGTAGTGCAGATTTCCTTTGCAAGCTTGCTTGGTTGGCCAAAAAGGGCGTATGCGTTTTTTCCTGAATATATTCAGGAAAAAACGCATACGCCCTTTTTGGCCAAGTGCATCATTGTGGACGTTCTGCCTCTTTTCCTATGCTTTCAATGCAATTCCAGTCTACCTCCTGAAATCGGTTTCCTGCAATTCTGTCCCGCTTTCAAGTCCTCTTGGCAGCCTTCCTTCAGTCTATTTTTGGACGATAGCTGTCATTTATAACTCTGCAGGTTTGTGAATTACAGTGCCCCTGAGCTCCTTTCTTCAACTCGCTTTCTTTTGAGCTGGCCGCAACACCGCAGGATGGCTTCAGGCCCTAATCTGGTTCCGGTACGGCATGCTGAGCCTTTGGTTATTTCCTCTTCCTGGTGGGAAATGAGAGTTAAATTTGCCCGTCCAGACACCTCCAGCTAGCCTCTCACTGGTTCTCGCTATTCCTGTTCATCTTCCGCAGAAATTGCAAACTGTGCCAAACAGGAGGTTAAAGGCGCTGACTCTCCAAGTGGGGAGAGTGTTAGTAAAGCGTCTGGAATGTTGCACCCGAGTACCAGGGGAGGAAAACTGAGACATATTTGAACACGTCTCCCGTTCACATGGTTGATCATACTTGGGTTCCACATGCATCTTTTAGCTGAAGGAAGAATACCTTAAACCTGGGTATTTGAAACCCGTGGAATGGGTACTATGCAATATGACTTCAAAGGGTCTTCATTTGCTCACCGAACCTCTCCAATCCTATCACTGCTGCGTTTATGCCCCTGTACACATGCTTGATTCTCTTTCGGAGACATAGCAATCCATAGGTTTTAAGATACTTACTAGTCAGGTACATTCTTAGGCGTTTAATATGCGGTGTTGAGTCCATTTCGTTGAGCAAGGAGTAGCTCTTGTCTATTCCATATTTGGCTTAAGGAACTTTATCTGTGCTCATTTCAATCTCTGGTTTTATGCAGCACCCCAACTCACCTTTCCCCTTAAGCAAGCATAAGTTGGTTTTCTAAATTTGAGACCCTCTTCTGTTCTGTAATTCAGTTCCTGTGTAGCCAAGTTTACATTCCGTGTATTACTGATATCTTATGATGTTTCTTTTTCTGTGTGACTTATTTTAGTTAGAATCATCATACCTGAATCCACTCATTGTGCTGCTAAGGGCCTGATGACACAGATTTCATTGCTGAGTGATATTGCTTTGTAAGTAAATACCACAACTTCTTTATCCATTTTTCACTTTCTGCGATGTTGAACTTGTACTGTAAACGAGGTTCTTGTAAACAGAGCTGTTCCAAACTTTGGGGTGGCTGTGTCTTTTTGATTTTAATTTCCCTAAGCTATAGGACCATAAGTGGAAGTGCCCTAGGTTCTGTTGCTTTGTTTTTTAGATGTTTCAGGAAACACCATATACTTCTGGCAAGTGGTTGTTGGCAATTTACATCCCGCCCATCTGCATAACAAGGCTCCCAGTTCTCCATGGCCTGTCCTGCCTTTCTGGATTTTACACTTTTTTCAGATGGCCCTTTTGACCGGGGGGAAGTGAGACTTCATTGTAGTGCAGATTTCCTTTGCAAGCTTGCTTGGTTGGCCAAAAAGGGCGTATGCGTTTTTTCCTGAATATATTCAGGAAAAAACGCATACGCCCTTTTTGGCCAAGTGCATCATTGTGGACGTTCTGCCTCTTTTCCTATGCTTTCAATGCAATTCCAGTCTACCTCCTGAAATCGGTTTCCTGCAATTCTGCCCCGCTTTCAAGTCCTCTTGGCAGCCATACTTCAGTATATTTTTGGACGATAGCTGTCATTTATAACTCTGCAGGTTTGTGAATTACAGTGCCCCTGAGCTCCTTTCTTCAACTCGCTTTCTTTTGAGCTGGCCGCAACACCGCAGGATGGCTTCAGGCCCTAATCTGGTTCCGGTACGGCATGCTGAGCCTTTGGTTATTTCCTCTTCCTGGTGGGAAATGAGAGTTAAATTTGCCCGTCCAGACACCTCCAGCTAGCCTCTCATTGGTTCTCGCTATTCCTGTTCATCTTCCGCAGAAATTGCAAACTGTGCCAAACAGGAGGTTAAAGGCGCTGACTCTCCAAGTGGGGAGAGTGTTAGTAAAGCGTCTGGAATGTTGCACCCGAGTACCAGGGGAGGAAAACTGAGACATATTTGAACACGTCTCCCGTTCACATGGTTGATCATACTTGGGTTCCACATGCATCTTTTAGCTGAAGGAAGAATACCTTAAACCTGGGTATTTGAAACCCGTGGAATGGGTACCATGCAATATGACTTCAAAGGGTCTTCATTTGCTCACCGAACCTCTCCAATCCTATCACTGCTGCGTTTATGCCCCTGTACACATGCTTGATTCTCTTTCGGAGACATAGCAATCCATAGGTTTTAAGATACTTACTAGTCAGGTACATTCTTAGGCGTTTAATATGCGGTGTTGAGTCCATTTCGTTGAGCAAGGAGTAGCTCTTGTCTATTCCATATTTGGCTTAAGGAACTTTATCTGTGCTCATTTCAATCTCTGGTTTTATGCAGCACCCCAACTCACCTTTCCCCTTAAGCAAGCATAAGTTGGTTTTCTAAATTTGAGACCCTGTTCTGTTCTGTAATTCAGTTCCTGTGTAGCCAAGTTTACATTCCATGTATTACTGATATCTTATGATGTTTCTTTTTCTGTGTGACTTATTTCAGTTAGAATCATCATACCTGAATCCACTTATTGTGCTGCTAAGGGCCTGATGACACAGATTTCATTGCTGAGTGATATTGCTTTGTAAGTAAATACCACAACTTCTTTATCCATTTTTCACTTTCTGCGATGTTGAACTTGTACTGTAAACGAGGTTCTTGTAAACAGAGCCGTTCCAAACTTTGGGGTGGCTGTGTCTTTTTGATTTTAATTTCCCTAAGCTATAGGACCATAAGTGGAAGTGCCCTAGGTTCTGTTGCTTTGTTTTTTAGATGTTTCAGGAAACACCATATACTTCTCCCAAGTGGTTGTTGGCAATTTACATCCCGCCCATCAGCATAACAAGGCTCCCAGTTCTCCATGGCCTGTCCTGCCTTTCTGGATTTTACACTTTTTTCAGATGGCCCTTTTGACCGGGGGGAAGTGAGACTTCATTGTAGTGCAGATTTCCTTTGCAAGCTTGCTTGGTTGGCCAAAAAGGGCGTATGCGTTTTTTCCTGAATATATTCAGGAAAAAACGCATACGCCCTTTTTGGCCAAGTGCATCATTGTGGACGTTCTGCCTCTTTTCCTATGCTTTCAATGCAATTTCAGTCTACCTCCTGAAATCGGTTTCCTGCAATTCTGTCCCGCTTTCAAGTCCTCTTGGCAGCCTTACTTCAGTCTATTTTTGGACGATAGCTGTCATTTATAACTCTGCAGGTTTGTGAATTACAGTGCCCCTGAGCTCCTTTCTTCAACTCGCTTTCTTTTGAGCTGGCCGCAACACCGCAGGATGGCTTCAGGCCCTAATCTGGTTCCGGCACGGCACACTGAGCCTTTGGTTATTTCCTCTTCCTGGTGGGAAATGAGAGTTAAATTTGCCCGTCCAGACACCTCCAGCTAGCCTCTCATTGGTTCTCGCTATTCCTGTACATCTTCCGCAGAAATTGCAAACTGGGCCAAACAGGAGGTTAAAGGCGCTGACTTTCCAAGTGGGGAGAGTGTTAGTAAAGCATCTGGAATGTTGCACCCGAGTACCAGGGGAAGAAAACTGAGACATATTTGAAAAAGTCTCCCGTTCACATGGTTGATCATACTTGGGTTCCACATGCATCTTTTAGCTGAAGGAAGAATACCTTAAACCTGTGTATTTGAAACCCGTGGAATGGGTACCATGCAATATGACTTCAAAGGGTCTTCATTTGCTCACCGAACCTCTCCAATCCTATCACTGCTGCGTTTATGCCCCTGTACACATGCTTGATTCTCTTTCGGAGACATAGCAATCCATAGGTTTTAAGATACTTACTAGTCAGGTACATTCTTAGGCGTTTAATATGCGGTGTTGAGTCCATTTCGTTGAGCAAGGAGTAGCTCTTGTCTATTCCATATTTGGCTTAAGGAACTTTATCTGTGCTCATTTCAATCTCTGGTTTTATGCAGCACCCCAACTCACCTTTCCCCTTAAGCAAGCATAAGTTGGTTTTCTAAATTTGAGACCCTGTTCTGTTTTGGAATGCAGTTCCTGTGTAGCCAAGTTTACATTCCGTGTATTACTGATATCTTATGATGTTTCTTTTTCTGTGTGACTTATTTCAGTTAGAATCATCATACCTGAATCCACTCATTGTGCTGCTAAGGGCCTGATGACACAGATTTCATTGCTGAGTGACATTGCTTTGTAAGTAAATACCACAACTTTTTCATCCATTTTTCACTTTCTGCGATGTTGAACTTGTACTGTAAACGAGGTTCTTGTAAACAGAGCCGTTCGAAACTTTGGGGTGGCTGTGTGTTTTTGATTTTAAATTCCCTAAGCTATAGGACCATAAGTGGAAGTGCCCTAGGCTCTGTTGCTTTGTTTTTTAGATGTTTCAGGAAACACCATACACTTCTCCCGAGTGGTTGTTGGCAATTTACATCCCGCCCTTCAGCATAACAAGGCTCCCAGTTCTCCATGGCCTGTCCTGCCTTTCTGGATTTTACACTTTTTTCAGATGGCCCTTTTGACTGGGGGGAAGTGAGACTTCATTGTAGTGCAGATTTCCTTTGCAAGCTTGCTGGGTTGGCCAAAAGGGGCGTATGCGTTTTTTCCTGAATATATTCAGGAAAAAACGCATACGCCCTTATTGGCCAAGTGCATCATTGTGGACGTTCTGCCTCTTTTCCTATGCTTTCAATGCAATTCCAGTCTACCTCCTGAAATTGGTTTCCTGCAATTCTGCCCCGCTTTCAAGTCCTCTTGGCAGCCTTACTTCAGTCTATTTTTGGATGATAGCTGTCATTTATAACTCTGCAGGTTTGTGAATTACAGTGCCCCTGAGCTCCTTTCTTCAACTCGCTTTCTTTTGAGCTGGCCGCAACACCGCAGGATGGCTTCAGGCCCTAATCTGGTTCCGGCACGGCACACTGAGCCTTTGGTTATTTCCTCTTCCTGGTGGGAAATGAGAGTTAAATTTGCCCGTCCAGACACCTCCAGCTAGCCTCTCATTGGTTCTCGCTATTCCTGTTCATCTTCCGCAGAAATTGCAAACTGGGCCAAACAGGAGGTTAAAGGCGCTGACTTTCCAAGTGGGGAGAGTGTTAGTAAAGCATCTGGAATGTTGCACCCGAGTACCAGGGGAAGAAAACTGAGACATATTTGAACACGTCTCCCGTTCACATGGTTGATCATACTTGGGTTCCACATGCATGTTTTAGCTGAAGGAAGAATACCTTAAACCTGGAGAGTTAAGACCCGTTTAATGGGTACCATGCAATATGACTTCAAAGGGTCTTCATTTGCTCACCGAACCTCTCCAATCCTATCACTGCTGCGTTTATGCCCCTGTACACACGCTTGATTCTCTTTCGGAGACATAGCAATCCATAGGTTTTAAGATACTTACTAGTCAGGTACATTCTTAGGCGTTTAATATGCGGTGTTGAGTCCATTTCGTTGAGCAAGGAGTAGCTCTTGTCTATTCCATATTTGACTTAAGGAACTTTATCTGTGCTCATTTCAATCTCTGGTTTTATGCAGCACCCCAACTCACCTTTCCCCTTAAGCAAGCATAAGTTGGTTTTCTAAATTTGAGACCCTGTTCTGTTCTGGAATGAAGTTCCTGTGTAGCCAAGTTTACATTCCGTGTATTACTGATATCTTATGATGTTTCTTTTTCTGTGTGACTTATTTCAGTTAGAATCATCGTACCTGAATCCACTCATTATGCTGCTATGGGCCTGATGACATAGATTTCTTTGCTGAGTGATACTGCATTGTACGTAAGTACCACAAGTTCTTTATCCATTTTTCACTTTCTGCGATGTTGAACTTGTACTGTAAACGAGGTTCTTGTAAACAGAGGCGTCCCAAACTTTGGGGTGGCTGTGTCTTTTTGATTTTAATTTCCCTAAGCTATAGGACCATAAGTGGCAGTGCCCTAGGCTCTGTTGCTTTGTTTTTTAGATGTTTCAGGAAACACCATACACTTCTCCCGAGTGTCTGTTGGCAATTTACATCCCGCCCATCAGCATAACAAGGCTCCCAGTTCTCCATGGCCTGTCCTGCCTTTCTGGATTTTATACTTTTTTCAGATGGCCCTTTTGACCGGGGGGAAGTGAGACTTCATTGTAGTGCAGATTTCCTTTGCAAGCTTGCTTGGTTGGCCAAAAAGGGCATATGCGTTTTTTTCCTGAATATATTCAGGAAAAAGTGCATACGCCCTTTTTGGCCAAGTGCATCATTGTGGACGTTCTGCCTCTTTTCCTATGCTTTCAATGCAATTCCAGTCTACCTCCTGAAATCGGTTTCCTGCAATTCTGCCCCGCTTTCAAGTCCTCTTGGCAGCCTTACTTCAGTCTATTCTTGGACGATAGCTGTCATTTATAACTCTGCAGGTTTGTGAATTACAGTGCCCCTGAGCTCCTTTCTTCAACTCGCTTTCTTTTGAGCTGGCCGCAACACTGCAGGATGGCTTCAGGCCCTAATCTGGTTCCGGCACGGCACGCTGAGCCTTTGGTTAATTCCTCTTCCTGGTGGGAAATGAGAGTTAAATTTGCCCGTCCAGACACCTCCAGCTAGCCTCTCACTGGTTCTCGCTATTCCTGTTCATCTTCCGCAGAAATTGCAAACTGGGCCAAACAGGAGGTTAAAGGGACTGACTCTCCAAGTCGGGAGAGTGTTAGTAAAGCGTCTGGAATGTTGCACCCGAGTACCAGGGTACGAAAACTGAGACATATTTGAACACGTCTCCCGATCACATGGTTGATCATACTCTAGGTTCCACATGCATGTTTTAGCTGAAGGAAGAATACCTTAAACCTGGGTAGTTGAAACCCGTGGAATGGGTACCATGCAATATGACTTCAAAGGGTCTTCATTTGCTCACCGAACCTCTCCAATCCTATCACTGCTGCGTTTATGCCCCTGTACACATGCTTGATTCTCTTTCGGAGACATAGCAATCCATAGGTTTTAAGATACTTACTAGTCAGGTACATTCTTAGGCGTTTAATATGCGGTGTTGAGTCCATTTCGTTGAACAAGGAGTAGCTCTTGTCTATTCCATATTTGACTTAAGGAACTTTATCTGTGCTCATTTTAATCTCTGGTTTTATGCAGCACCCCAACTCACCTTTACCCTTAAGCAAGCATAAGTTGGTTTTCTAAATTTGAGACCCTGTTCTGTTCTGTAATTCAGTTCCTGTGTAGCCAAGTTTACATTCCGTGTATTACTGATATCTTATGATGTTTCTTTTTCTGTGTGACTTACTTCAGTTAGAATCATCATACCTGAATCCACTCATTGTGCTGCTAAGGGCCTGATGACACAGATTTCATTGCTGAGTGATATTGCTTTGTAAGTAAATACCACAACTTCTTTATCCATTTTTCACTTTCTGCGATGTTGAACTTGTACTGTAATCGAGGTTCTTGTAAACAGAGCCGTTCCAAACTTTGGGGTGGCTGTGTCTTTTTTATTTTAATTTCCAAAGGCTATAGGACCATAAGTGGATGTGCCCTAGATTCTGTTGCTTTGTTTTTTAGATGTTTCAGGAAACACCATACACTTCTCCCGAGTGGTTGTTGGCAATTTGCATCCCGCCCATCAGCATAACAAGGCTCCCAGTTCTCCATGGCCTGTCCTGCCTTTCTGGATTTTACACTTTTTTCAGATGGCCCTTTTGACCGGGGGGAAGTGAGACTTCATTGTAGTGCAGATTTCCTTTGCAAGCTTGCTTGGTTGGCCAAAAAGGGCGTATGCGTTTTTTCCTGAATATATTCAGGAAAAAACGCATACGCCCTTTTTGGCCAAGTGAATCATTGTGGACGTTCTGCCTCTTTTCCTATGCTTTCAATGCAATTCCAGTCTACCTCCTGAAATCGGTTTCCTGCAATTCTGCCCCGCTTTCAAGTCCTCTTGGCAGCCTTACTTCAGTCTATTTTTGGACGATAGCTGTCATTTATAACTCTGCAGGTTTGTGAATTACAGTGCCCCTGAGCTCCTTTCTTCAACTCGCTTTCTTTTGAGCTGGCCGCAACACCGCAGGATGGCTTCAGGGCCTAATCTGGTTCCGGTACGGCACGCTGAGCCTTTGGTTATTTCCTCTTCCTGGTGGGAAATGAGAGTTAAATTTGCCCGTCCAGACACCTCCAGCTAGCCTCTCATTGGTTCTCGCTATTCCTGTTCATCTTCCGCAGAAATTGCAAACTGTGCCAAACAGGAGGTTAAAGGCGCTGACTCTCCAAGTGGGGAGAGTGTTAGTAAAGCGTCTGGAATGTTGCACCCGAGTACCAGGGGAGGAAAACTGAGACATATTTGAACACGTCTCCCGTTCACATGGTTGATCATACTCTGGGTTCCACATGCATGTTTTAGCTGAAGGAAGAATACCTTAAACCTGGAGAGTTGAGACCCGTGGAATGGGTACCATGCAATATGACTTCAAAGGGTCTTCATTTGCTCACCAAACCTCTCCAATCCTATCACTGCTGCGTTTATGCCCCTGTACACATGCTTGATTCTCTTTTGGAGACATAGCAATCCATAGGTTTTAAGATACTTACTAGTCAGGTACATTCTTAGGCGTTTAATATGGGGTGTTGAGTCCATTTCGTTGAGCAAGGAGTAGCTCTTGTCTATTCCATATTTGGCTTAAGGAACTTTATCTGTGCTCATTTCAATCCTGGTTTTATGCAGCACCCCAACTCACCTTTCCCCTTAAGCAAGCATAAGTTGGTTTTCTAAATTTGAGACCCTGTTCTGTTTTGGAATGCAGTTCCTGTGTAGCCAAGTTTACATTCCGTGTATTAGTGATATCTTATGATGTTTCTTTTTCTGTGTGACTTATTTCAGTTAGAATCATCGTACCTGAATCCACTCATTATGCTGCTATGGGCCTGATGACATAGATTTCATTGCTGAGTGATACTGCATTGTACGTAAGTACCACAAGTTCTTTATCCATTTTTCACTTTCTGTGATATTGAACTTGTACGGTAAACGAGGTTCTTGTAAACGGAGGCGTCCCAAACTTTGGGGTGGCTGTGTCTTTTTGATTTTAATTTCCCTAAGCTATAGGACCATAAGTGGCAGTGCCCTAGGCTCTGTTGCTTTGTTTTTTAGATGTTTCAGGAAACACCATACACTTCTCCCGAGTGTCTGTTGGCAATTTACATCCCGCCCATCAGCATAACAAGGCTCCCAGTTCTCCATGGCCTGTCCTGCCTTTCTGGATTTTACACTTTTTTCAGATGGCCCTTTTGACCGGGGGGAAGTGAGACTTCATTGTAGTGCAGATTTCCTTTGCAAGCTTGCTTGGTTGGCCAAAAAGGGCGTATGCGTTTTTTCCTGAATATATTCAGGAAAAAACGCATACGCCCTTTTTGGCCAAGTGCATCATTGTGGACGTTCTGCCTCTTTTCCTATGCTTTCAATGCAATTCCAGTCTACCTCCTGAAATCGGTTTCCTGCAATTCTGCCCCGCTTTCAAGTCCTCTTGGCAGCCTTACTTCAGTCTATTTTTGGACGATAGCTGTCATTTATAACTCTGCAGGTTTGTGAATTACAGTGACCCTGAGCTCCTTTCTTCAACTCGCTTTCTTGTGACCAGGCCGCAACACCGCAGGATGGCTTCAGGCCCTAATCTTGTTCCGGTATGGCACGCTGAGCCTTTGGTTAATTCCTCTTCCTGGTAGGAAATGAGAGTTAAATTTGCCCGTCCAGACACCTCCAGCTAGTCTCCATTGGTTCTCGCTATTCCTGTTCATCTTCCGCAGAAATTGCAAACTGGGCCAAACAGGAGGTTAAAGGGACTGACTCTCCAAGTCGGGAGAGTGTTAGTAAAGCGTCTGGAATGTTGCACCCGAGTACCAGGGTACGAAAACTGAGACATATTTGAACACGTCTCCCGATCACATGGTTGATCATACTCTAGGTTCCACATGCATGTTTTAGCTGAAGGAAGAATACCTTAAACCTGGGTAGTTGAAACCCGTGGAATGGGTACCATGCAATATGACTTCAAAGGGTCTTCATTTGCTCACCGAACCTCTCCAATCCTATCACTGCTGCGTTTATGCCCCTGTACACATGCTTGATTCTCTTTTGGAGACATAGCAATCCATAGGTTTTAAGATACTTACAAGTCAGGTACATTCTTAGGCGTTTAATATGCGGTGTTGAGTCCATTTCGTTGAGCAAGGAGTAGCTCTTGTCTATTCCATATTTGGCTTAAGGAACTTTATCTGTGCTCATTTCAATCTCTGGTTTTATGCAGCACCCCAACTCACCTTTCCCCTTAAGCAAGCATAAGTTGTTTTTCTAAATTTGAGACCCTGTTCTGTTCTGTAATTCAGTTCCTGTGTAGCCAAGTTTCCATTCCGTGTATTACTGATATCTTATGATGTTTCTTTTTCTGTGTGACTTATTTCAGTTAGAATCATCATACCTGAATCCACTCATTGTGCTGCTAAGGGCCTGATGACACAGATTTCATTGCTGAGTGATATTGCTTTGTAAGTAAATACCACAACTTCTTTATCCATTTTTCACTTTCTGCGATGTTGAACTTGTACTGTAAACGAGGTTCTTGTAAACAGAGCCGTTCCAAACTTTGGGGTGGCTGTGTCTTTTTGATTTTAAATTCCCTAAGCTATAGGACCATAAGTGGAAGTGCCCTAGGCTCTGTTGCTTTGTTTTTTAGATGTTTCAGGAAACACCATACACTTCTCCAAGTGTCTGTTGGCAATTTACATCCCGCCCATCAGCATAACAAGGCTCCCAGTTCTCCATGGCCTGTCCTGCCTTTCTGGATTTTACACTTTTTTCAGATGGCCCTTTTGACCGGGGGGAAGTGAGACTTCATTGTAGTGCAGATTTCCTTTGCAAGCTTGCTTGGTTGGCCAAAAAGGGCGTATGCGTTTTTTCCTGAATATATTCAGGAAAAAACGCATACGCCCTTTTTGGCCAAGTGCATCATTGTGGACGTTCTGCCTCTTTTCCTATGCTTGCAATGCAATTCCAGTCTACCTCCTGAAATCGGTTTCCTGCAATTCTGCCCCGCTTTCAAGTCCTCTTGGCAGCCTTACTTCAGTCTATTTTTGGACGATAGCTGTCATTTATAACTCTGCAGGTTTGTGAATTACAGTGCCCCTGAGCTCCTTTCTTCAACTCGCTTTCTTGTGACCTGGCCGCAACACCGCAGGATGGCTTCAGGCCCTAATCTGGTTCCGGCCCGGCATGCTGAACCTTTGGTTAATTCCTCTTCCTGGTGGGAAATGAGAGTTAAATTTGCCCGTCCAGACATCTCCAGCTAGCCTCTCATTGGTTCTCGCTATTCCTGTTCATCTTCCGCAGAAATTGCAAACTGGGCCAAACAGGAGGTTAAAGGGACTGACTCTCCAAGAAGGGAGAGTGTTAGTAAAGCGTCTGGAATGTTGCACCCGAGTACCAGGGGAGGAAAACTGAGACATATTTGAACACGTCTCCCGATCACATGGTTGATCATACTCTAGGTTCCACATGCATGTTTTAGCTGAAGGAAGAATACCTTAAACCTGGGTAGTTGAAACCCGTGGAATGGGTGCCATGCAATATGATTTCAAAGGGTCTTCATTTGCTCACCGAACCTCTCCAATCCTATCACTGCTGCGTTTATGCCCCTGTACACATGCTTGATTCTCTTTTGGAGACATAGCAATCCATAGGTTTTACGATACTTACTAGTCAGGTACATTCTTAGGCGTTTAATATGCGGTGTTGAGTCCATTTCGTTGAGCAAGGAGTAGCTCTTGTCTATTCCATATTTGACTTAAGGAAATTTATCTGTGCTCATTTCAATCTCTGGTTTTATGCAGCACCCCAACTCACCTTTCCCCTTAAGCAAGCATAAGTTGGTTTTCTAAATTTGAGACCCTGTTCTGTTTTGGAATGCAGTTCCTGTGTAGCCAAGTTTACATTCCGTGTATTAGTGATATCTTATGATGTTTCTTTTTCTGTGTGACTTATTTCAGTTAGAATCATCGTACCTGAATCCACTCATTATGCTGCTATGGGCCTGATGACATAGATTTCATTGCTGAGTGATACTGCATTGTACGTAAGTACCACAAGTTCTTTATCCATTTTTCACTTTCTGTGATATTGAACTTGTACGGTAAACGAGGTTCTTGTAAACGGAGGCGTCCCAAACTTTGGGGTGGCTGTGTCTTTTTGATTTTAATTTCCCTAAGCTATAGGACCATAAGTGGCAGTGCCCTAGGCTCTGTTGCTTTGTTTTTTAGATGTTTCAGGAAACACCATACACTTCTCCCGAGTGTCTGTTGGCAATTTACATCCCGCCCATCAGCATAACAAGGCTCCCAGTTCTCCATGGCCTATCCTGCCTTTCTGGATTTTACACTTTTTTCAGATGGCCCTTTTGACCGGGGGGAAGTGAGACTTCATTGTAGTGCAGATTTCCTTTGCAAGCTTGCTTGGTTGGCCAAAAAGGGCGTATGCGTTTTTTCCTGAATATATTCAGGAAAAAACGCATACGCCCTTTTTGGCCAAGTGCATCATTGTGGACGTTCTGCCTCTTTTCCTATGCTTTCAATGCAATTCCAGTCTACCTCCTGAAATCGGTTTCCTGCAATTCTGCCCCGCTTTCAAGTCCTCTTGGCAGCCTTACTTCAGTCTATTTTTGGACGATAGCTGTCATTTATAACTCTGCAGGTTTGTGAATTACAGTGCCCCTGAGCTCCTTTCTTCAACTCGCTTTCTTGTGACCTGGCCGCAACACCGCAGGATGGCTTCAGGCCCTAATCTGGTTCCGGCCCGGCATGCTGAACCTTTGGTTAATTCCTCTTCCTGGTGGGAAATGAGAGTTAAATTTGCCCGTCCAGACACCTCCAGCTAGCCTCTCATTGGTTCTCGCTATTCCTGTTCATCTTCCGCAGAAATTGCAAACTGGGCCAAACAGGAGGTTAAAGGCGCTGACTCTCCAAGTGGGGAGAGTGTTAGTAAAGCGTCTGGAATGTTGCACCCGAGTACCAGGGGAGGAAAACTGAGACATATTTGAACACGTCTCCCGTTCACATGGTTGATCATACTTGGGTTCCACATGCATGTTTTAGCTGAAGGAAGAATACCTTAAACCTGGAGAGTTAAGACCCGTGTAATGGGTACCATGCAATATGACTTCAAAGGGTCTTCATTTGCTCACCGAACCTCTCCAATCCTATCACTGCTGCGTTTATGCCCCTGTACACACGCTTGATTTTCTTTCGGAGACATAGCAATCCATAGGTTTTAAGATACTTACTAGTCAGGTACATTCTTAGGCGTTTAATATGCGGTGTTGAGTCCATTTCGTTGAGCAAGGAGTAGCTCTTGTCTATTCCATATTTGACTTAAGGAACTTTATCTGTGCTCATTTCAATCTCTGGTTTTATGCAGCACCCCAACTCACCTTTCCCCTTAAGCAAGCATAAGTTGGTTTTCTAAATTTGAGACCCTGTTCTGTTTTGGAATGCAGTTCCTGTGTAGCCAAGTTTACATTCCGTGTATTAGTGATATCTTATGATGTTTCTTTTTCTGTGTGACTTATTTCAGTTAGAATCATCGTACCTGAATCCACTCATTATGCTGCTATGGGCCTGATGACATAGATTTCATTGCTGAGTGATACTGCATTGTACGTAAGTACCACAAGTTCTTTATCCATTTTTCACTTTCTGTGATATTGAACTTGTACGGTAAACGAGGTTCTTGTAAACAGAGCCGTTCCAAACTTTGGGGTGGCTGTGTCTTTTTGATTTTAATTTCCCTAAGCTATAGGACCATAAGTGGCAGTGCCCTAGGCTCTGTTGCTTTGTTTTTTAGATGTTTCAGGAAACACCATACACTTCTCCCGAGTGTCTGTTGGCAATTTACATCCCGCCCATCAGCATAACAAGGCTCCCAGTTCTCCATGGCCTGTCCTGCCTTTCTGGATTTTACACTTTTTTCAGATGGCCCTTTTGACCGGGGGGAAGTGAGACTTCATTGTAGTGCAGATTTCCTTTGCAAGCTTGCTTGGTTGGCCAAAAAGGGCGTATGCGTTTTTTCCTGAATATATTCAGGAAAAAACGCATACGCCCTTTTTGGCCAAGTGCATCATTGTGGACGTTCTGCCTCTTTTCCTATGCTTTCAATGCAATTCCAGTCTACCTCCTGAAATCGGTTTCCTGCAATTCTACCCCGCTTTCAAGTCCTCTTGGCAGCCTTACTTCAGTCTATTTTTGGACGATAGCTGTCATTTATAACTCTGCAGGTTTGTGAATTACAGTGCCCCTGAGCTCCTTTCTTCAACTCGCTTTCTTGTGACCTGGCCGCAACACCGCAGGATGGCTTCAGGCCCTAATCTGGTTCCGGCCCGGCATGCTGAACCTTTGGTTAATTCCTCTTCCTGGTGGGAAATGAGAGTTAAATTTGCCCGTCCAGACACCTCCAGCTAGCCTCTCATTGGTTCTCGCTATTCCTGTTCATCTTCCGCAGAAATTGCAAACTGGGCCAAACAGGAGGTTAAAGGCGCTGACTCTCCAAGTGGGGAGAGTGTTAGTAAAGCGTCTGGAATGTTGCACCCGAGTACCAGGGGAGGAAAACTGAGACATATTTGAACACGTCTCCCGTTCACATGGTTGATCATACTTGGGTTCCACATGCATGTTTTAGCTGAAGGAAGAATACCTTAAACCTGGAGAGTTAAGACCCGTGTAATGGGTACCATGCAATATGACTTCAAAGGGTCTTCATTTGCTCACCGAACCTCTCCAATCCTATCACTGCTGCGTTTATGCCCCTGTACACACGCTTATTTTTCTTTCGGAGACATAGCAATCCATAGGTTTTAAGATACTTACTAGTCAGGTACATTCTTAGGCGTTTAATATGCGGTGTTGAGTCCATTTCGTTGAGCAAGGAGTAGCTCTTGTCTATTCCATATTTGACTTAAGGAACTTTATCTGTGCTCATTTCAATCTCTGGTTTTATGCAGCACCCCAACTCACCTTTCCCCTTAAGCAAGCATAAGTTGGTTTTCTAAATTTGAGACCCTGTTCTGTTCTGTAATTCAGTTCCTGTGTAGCCAAGTTTACATTCCGTGTATTACTGATATCTTATGATGTTTCTTTTTCTGTGTGACTTATTTCAGTTAGAATCATCGTACCTGAATCCACTCATTATGCTGCTACGGGCCTGATGACATAGATTTCATTGCTGAGTGATACTGCATTGTACGTAAGTACCACAAGTTCTTTATCCATTTTTCACTTTCTGCGATGTTGAACTTGTACTGTAAACGAGGTTCTTGTAAACAGAGGCGTCCCAAACTTTGGGGTGGCTGTGTCTTTTTGATTTTAATTTCCCTAAGCTATAGGACCATAAGTGGCAGTGCCCTAGGCTCTGTTGCTTTGTTTTTTAGATGTTTCAGGAAACACCATACACTTCTCCCCAGTGTCTGTTGGCAATTTACATCCCGCCCATCAGCATAACAAGGCTCCCAGTTCTCAATGGCCTGTTGCCTTTCTGGATTTTACACTTTTTTCAGATGACCCTTTTGACCGGGGGGAAGTGAGACTTCATTGTAGTGCAGATTTCCTTTGCAAGCTTGCTTGGTTGGCCAAAAAGGGCGTATGCGTTTTTTTCCTGAATATATTCAGGAAAAAACGCATATGCCCTTTTTGGCCAAGTGCATCATTGTGTTCGTTCTGCCTCTTTTCCTATGCTTTCAATGCAATTCCAGTCTACCTCCTGAAATCGGTTTCCTGCAATTCTGCCCCGCTTTCAAGTCCTCTTGGCAGCCTTACTTCAGTCTATTTTTGGACGATAGCTGTCATTTATAACTCTGCAGGTTTGTGCATTACAGTGCCCCTGAGCTCCTTTCTTCAACTCGCTTTCTTTTGAGCTGGCCGCAACACCGCAGGATGGCTTCAGGCCCTAATCTGGTTCCGGTACGGCACGCTGAGCCTTTGGTTATTTCCTCTTCCTGGTGGGAAATGAGAGTTAAATTTGCCCGTCCAGACACCTCCAGCTAGCCTCTCATTGGTTCTCGCTATTCCTGTTCATCTTCCGCAGAAATTGCAAACTGGGCCAAACAGGAGGTTAAAGGCGCTGACTCTCCAAGTGGGGAGAGTGTTAGTAAAGCGTCTGGAATGTTGCACCCGAGTACCAGGGGAGGAAAACTGAGATATATATGAACACGTCTCCCGTTCACATGGTTGATCATACTTGGGTTCCACATGCATGTTTTAGCTGAAGGAAGAATACCTTAAACCTGGAGAGTTGAGACCTGTGTAATGGGTACCATGCAATATGACTTCAAAGGGTCTTCATTTGCTCACCGAACCTCTCCAATCCTATCACTGCTGCGTTTATGCCCCTGTACACATGCTTGATTCTCTTTCGGAGACATAGCAATCCATAGGTTTTAAGATACTTACTAGTCAGGTACATTCTTAGGCGTTTAATATGCGGTGTTGAGTCCATTTCGTTGAGCAAGGAGTAGCTCTTGTCTATTCCATATTTGACTTAAGGAACTTTATCTGTGCTCATTTCAATCTCTGGTTTTATGCAGCACCCCAACTCACCTTTACCCTTAAGCAAGCATAAGTTGGTTTTCTAAATTTGAGACCCTGTTCTGTTCTGTAATTCAGTTCCTGTGTAGCCAAGTTTACATTCCGTGTATTACTGATATCTTATGATGTTTCTTTTTCTGTGTGACTTATTTCAGTTAGAATCATCATACCTGAATCCACTCATTGTGATGCTAAGGGCCTGATGACATAGATTTCATTGCTGAGTGATATTGCTTTGTAAGTAAATACCACAACTTCTTTATCCATTTTTCACTTTCTGCGATGTTGAACTTGTACTGTAAACGAGGTTCTTGTAAACAGAGGCGTCCCAAACTTTGGGGTGGCTGTGTCTTTTTGACTTTAATTTCCCTAAGCTATAGGACTATAAGTGGCAGTGCCCTAGGCTCTGTTGCTTTGTTTTTTAGATGTTTCAGGAAACACCATACACTTCTCCCGAGTGTCTGTTGGCAATTTACATCCCGCCCATCAGCATAACAAGGCTCCCAGTTCTCCATGGCCTGTCCTGCCTTTCTGGATTTTACACTTTTTTCAGATGGCCCTTTTGACCGGGGGGAAGTGAGACTTCATTGTAGTGCAGATTTCCTTTGCAAGCTTGCTTGGTTGGCCAAAAAGGGCGTATGCGTTTTTTTCCTGAATATATTCAGGAAAAAAACGCATACGCCCTTTTTGGCCAAGTGCATCATTGTGGACGTTCTGCCTCTTTTCCTATGCTTTCAATGCAATTCCAGTCTACCTCCTGAAATCGGTTTCCTGCAATTCTGCCCCGCTTTCAAGTCCTCTTGGCAGCCTTACTTCAGTCTATTTTTGGACGATAGCTGTCATTTATAACTCTGCAGGTTTGTGAATTACAGTGCCCCTGAGCTCCTTTCTTCAACTCGCTTTCTTTTGAGCTGGCCGCAACACTGCAGGATGGCTTCAGGCCCTAATCTGGTTCCGGCACGGCACGCTGAGCCTTTGGTTAATTCCTCTTCCTGGTGGGAAATGAGAGTTAAATTTGCCCATCCAGACACCTCCAGCTAGCCTCTCATTGGTTCTCGCAATTCCTGTTCATCTTCCGCAGAAATTGCAAACTGGGCCAAACAGGAGGTTAAAGGGACTGACTCTCCAAGTCGGGAGAGTGTTAGTAAAGCGTCTGGAATGTTGCACCCGAGTACCAGGGTACGAAAACTGAGACATATTTGAACACGTCTCCCGATCACATGGTTGATCATACTCTAGGTTCCACATGCATGTTTTAGCTGAAGGAAGAATACCTTAAACCTGGGTAGTTGAAACCCGTGGAATGGGTACCATGCAATATGACTTCAAAGGGTCTTCATTTGCTCACCGAACCTCTCCAATCCTATCACTGCTGCGTTTATGCCCCTGTACACATGCTTGATTCTCTTTCGGAGACATAGCAATCCATAGGTTTTAAGATACTTACTAGTCAGGTACATTCTTAGGCGTTTAATATGCGGTGTTGAGTCCATTTCGTTGAGCAAGGAGTAGCTCTTGTCTATTCCATATTTGACTTAAGGAACTTTATCTGTGCTCATTTCAATCTCTGGTTTTATGCAGCACCCCAACTCACCTTTCCCCTTAAGCAAGCATAAGTTGGTTTTCTAAATTTGAGTCCCTGTTCTGTTCTGTAATTCAGTTCCTGTGTAGCCAAGTTTACATTCCGTGTATTACTGATATCTTATGATGTTTCTTTTTCTGTGTGACTTACTTCAGTTAGAATCATCATACCTGAATCCACTCATTGTGCTGCTAAGGGCCTGATGACACAGATTTCATTGCTGAGTGATATTACTTTGTAAGTAAATACCACAACTTCTTTATCCATTTTTCACTTTCTGCGATGTTGAACTTGTACTGTAATCGAGGTTCTTGTAAACAGAGCCGTTCCAAACTTTGGGGTGGCTGTGTCTTTTTGATTTTAATTTCCCTAAGCTATAGGACCATAAGTGGAAGTGCCCTAGGTTCTGTTGCTTTGTTTTTTAGATGTTTCAGGAAACACCATACACTTCTCCCGAGTGGTTGTTGGCAATTTACATCCCGCCCATCAGCATAACAAGGCTCCCAGTTCTCCATGGCCTGTCCTGCCTTTCTGGATTTTACACTTTTTTCAGATGGCCCTTTTGACCGGGGGGAAGTGAGACTTCATTGTAGTGCAGATTTCCTTTGCAAGCTTGCTTGGTTGGCCAAAAAGGGCGTATGCGTTTTTTCCTGAATATATTCAGGAAAAAACGCATACGCCCTCTTTGGCCAAGTGCATCATTGTGGACGTTCTGCCTCTTTTCCTATGCTTTCAATGCAATTCCAGTCTACCTCCTGAAATCGGTTTCCTGCAATTCTGCCCCGCTTTCAAGTCCTCTTGGCAGCCTTACTTCAGTATATTTTTGGACGATAGCTGTCATTTATAACTCTGCAGGTTTGTGCATTACAGTGCCCCTGAGCTCCTTTCTTCAACTCGCTTTCTTTTGAGCTGGCCGCAACACCGCAGGATGGCTTCAGGCCCTAATCTGGTTCCGGTACGGCACGCTGAGCCTTTGGTTATTTCCTCTTCCTGGTGGGAAATGAGAGTTAAATTTGCCCGTCCAGACACCTCCAGCTAGCCTCTCATTGGTTCTCGCTATTCCTGTTCATCTTCCGCAGAAATTGCAAACTGGGCCAAACAGGAGGTTAAAGGCGCTGACTCTCCAAGTGGGGAGAGTGTTAGTAAAGCGTCTGGAATGTTGCACCCGAGTACCAGGGGAGGAAAACTGAGATATATTTGAACACGTCTCCCGTTCACATGGTTGATCATACTTGGGTTCCACATGCATGTTTTAGCTGAAGGAAGAATACCTTAAACCTGGAGAGTTGAGACCTGTGTAATGGGTACCATGCAATATGACTTCAAAGGGTCTTCATTTGCTCACCGAACCTCTCCAATCCTATCACTGCTGCGTTTATGCCCCTGTACACATGCTTGATTCTCTTTCGGAGACATAGCAATCCATAGGTTTTAAGATACTTACTAGTCAGGTACATTCTTAGGCGTTTAATATGCGGTGTTGAGTCCATTTCGTTGAGCAAGGAGTAGCTCTTGTCTATTCCATATTTGACTTAAGGAACTTTATCTGTGCTCATTTCAATCTCTGGTTTTATGCAGCACCCCAACTCACCTTTACCCTTAAGCAAGCATAAGTTGGTTTTCTAAATTTGAGACCCTGTTCTGTTCTGTAATTCAGTTCCTGTGTAGCCAAGTTTACATTCCGTGTATTACTGATATCTTATGATGTTTCTTTTTCTGTGTGACTTATTTCAGTTAGAATCATCATACCTGAATCCACTCATTGTGATGCTAAGGGCCTGATGACATAGATTTCATTGCTGAGTGATATTGCTTTGTAAGTAAATACCACAACTTCTTTATCCATTTTTCACTTTCTGCGATGTTGAACTTGTACTGTAAACGAGGTTCTTGTAAACAGAGGCGTCCCAAACTTTGGGGTGGCTGTGTCTTTTTGACTTTAATTTCCCTAAGCTATAGGACTATAAGTGGCAGTGCCCTAGGCTCTGTTGCTTTGTTTTTTAGATGTTTCAGGAAACACCATACACTTCTCCCGAGTGTTTGTTGGCAATTTACATCCCGCCCATCAGCATAACAAGGCTCCCAGTTCTCCATGGCCTGTCCTGCCTTTCTGGATTTTACACTTTTTTCAGATGGCCCTTTTGACCGGGGGGAAGTGAGACTTCATTGTAGTGCAGATTTCCTTTGCAAGCTTGCTTGGTTGGCCAAAAAGGGCGTATGCGTTTTTTCCTGAATATATTCAGGAAAAAACGCATACGCCCTTTTTGGCCAAGTGCATCATTGTGGACGTTCTGCCTCTTTTCCTATGCTTTCAATGCAATTCCAGTCTACCTCCTGAAATCGGTTTCCTGCAATTCTGCCCCGCTTTCAAGTCCTCTTGGCAGCCTTACTTCAGTCTATTTTTGGACGATAGCTGTCATTTATAACTCTGCAGGTTTGTGAATTACAGTGCCCCTGAGCTCCTTTCTTCAACTCGCTTTCTTGTGACCTGGCCCCAACACCGCAGGATGGCTTCAGGCCCTAATCTGGTTCCGGCCCGGCATGCTGAGCCTTTGGTTAATTCCTCTTCCTGGTGGGAAATGAGAGTTAAATTTGCCCGTCCAGACACCTCCAGCTAGCCTCTCATTGGTTCTCGCTATTCCTGTTCATCTTCCGCAGAAATTGCAAACTGGGCCAAACAGGAGGTTAAAGGGACTGACTCTCCAAGTGGGGAGAGGGTTAGTAAAGCGTCTGGAATGTTGCACCCGAGTACCAGGGGAGGAAAACTGAGACATATTTGAACACGTCTCCCGATCACATGGTTGATCATACTCTAGGTTCCACATGCATGTTTTAGCTGAAGGAAGAATACCTTAAACCTGGGTAGTTGAAACCCGTGGAATGGGTACCATGCAATATGACTTCAAAGGGTCTTCATTTGCTCACCGAACCTCTCCAATCCTATCACTGCTGCGTTTATGCCCCTGTACACATGCTTGATTCTGTTTCGGAGACATAGCAATCCATAGGTTTTAAGATACTTACTAGTCAGGTACATTCTTAGGCGTTTAATATGCGGTGTTGAGTCCATTTCGTTGAGCAAGGAGTAGCTCTTGTCTATTCCATATTTGGCTTAAGGAACTTTATCTGTGCTCATTTCAATCTCTGGTTTTATGCAGCACCCCAACTCACCTTTATCCTTAAGCAAGCATAAGTTGTTTTTCTAAATTTGAGACCCTGTTCTGTTCTGTAATTCAGTTCCTGTGTAGCCAAGTTTACATTCCGTGTATTACTGATATCTTATGATGTTTCTTTTTCTGTGTGACTTATTTCAGTTAGAATCATCATACCTGAATCCACTCATTGTGCTGCTAAGGGCCTGATGACATAGATTTCATTGCTGAGTGATATTGCTTTGTAAGTAAATAACACAACTTCTTTATCCATTTTTCACTTTCTGCGATGTTGAACTTGTACTGTAAACGAGTTTCTTGTAAACAGAGCCGTTCCAAACTTTGGGGTGGCTGTGTCTTTTTGATTTTAATTTCCCTAAGCTATAGGACCATAAGTGGAAGTGCCCTAGGCTCTGTTGCTTTGTTTTTTAGATGTTTCAGGAAACACCATACACTTCTCCCAAGTGTCTGTTGGCAATTTACATCCCGCCCATCAGCATAACAAGGCTCCCAGTTCTCTATGGCCTGTTGCCTTTCTGGATTTTACACTTTTTTCAGATGGCCCTTTTGACCGGGGGGAAGTGAGACTTCATTGTAGTGCAGATTTCCTTTGCAAGCTTGCTTGGTTGGCCAAAAAGGGCGTATGCGTTTTTTCCTGAATATATTCAGGAAAAAACGCATACGCCCTTTTTGGCCAAGTGCATCATTGTGGACGTTCTGCCTCTTTTCCTATGCTTTCAATGCAATTCCAGTCTACCTCCTGAAATCGGTTTCCTGCAATTCTGCCCCGCTTTCAAGTCCTCTTGGCAGCCTTACTTCAGTCTATTTTTGGACGATAGCTGTCATTTATAACTCTGCAGGTTTGTGAATTACAGAGACCCTGAGCTCCTTTCTTCAACTCGCTTTGTTGTGACCTGGCCGCAACACCGCAGGATGGCTTCAGGCCCTAATCTGGTTCCGGCCCGGCATGCTGAGCCTTTGGTTAATTCCTCTTCCTGGTGGGAAATGAGAGTTAAATTTGCCCGTCCAGACACCTCCAGCTAGCCTCTCATTGGTTCTCGCTATTCCTGTTCATCTTCCGCAGAAGTTGCAAACTGGGACAAACAGGAGGTTAAAGGGACTGACTCTCCAAGTGGGGAGAGTGTTAGTAAAGCGTCTGGAATGTTGCACCCGAGTACCAGGGGAGGAAAACTGAGACATATTTGAACACGTCTCCCGTTCACATGGTTGATCATACTCTAGGTTCCACATGCATGTTTTAGCTGAAGGAAGAATACCTTAAACCTGGGTAGTTGAAACCCGTGGAATGGGTACCATGCAATATGACTTCAATGGGTCTTCATTTGCTCACCGAACCTCTCCAATCCTATCACTGCTGCGTTTATGCCCCTGTACACATGCTTGATTCTCTTTCGGAGACATAGCAATCCATAGGTTTTAAGATAATTACAAGTCAGGTACATTCTTAGGCGTTTAATATGCAGTGTTGAGTCCATTTCGTTGAGCAAGGAGTAGCTCTTGTCTATTCCATATTTGGCTTAAGGAACTTTATCTGTGCTCATTTCAATCTCTGGTTTTATGCAGCACCCCAACTCACCTTTACCCTTAAGCAAGCATAAGTTGTTTTTCTAAATTTGAGACCCTGTTCTGTTCTGTAATTCAGTTCCTGTGTAGCCAAGTTTCCATTCCGTGTATTACTGATATCTTATGATGTTTCTTTTTCTGTGTGACTTATTTCAGTTAGAATCATCATACCTGAATCCACTCATTGTGCTGGTAAGGGCCTGATGACATAGATTTCATTGCTGAGTGATATTGCTTTGTAAGTAAATACCACAACTTCTTTATCCATTTTTCACTTTCTGCGATGTTGAACTTGTACTGTAAACGAGGTTCTTGTAAACAGAGCCGTTCCAAACTTTGGGGTGGCTGTGTCTTTTTGATTTTAATTTCCCTAAGCTATAGGACCATAAGTGGAAGTGCCCTAGGCTCTGTTGCTTTGTTTTTTAGATGTTTCAGGAAACACCATACACTTCTCCCAAGTGTCTGTTGGCAATTTACATCCCGCCCATCAGCATAACAAGGCTCCCAGTTCTCAATGGCCTGTTGCCTTTCTGGATTTTACACTTTTATCAGATGGCCCTTTTGACCGGGGGGAAGTGAGGCTTCATTGTAGTGCAGATTTCCTTTGCAAGCTTGCTTGGTTGGCCAAAAAGGGCGTATGCGTTTTTTCCTGAATATATTCAGGAAAAAACGCATACGCCCTTTTTGGCCAAGTGCATCATTGTGGACATTCTGCCTCTTTTCCTATGCTTTCAATGCAATTCCAGTCTACCTCCTGAAATCGGTTTCCTGCAATTCTGCCCCGCTTTCAAGTCCTCTTGGCAGCCTTACTTCAGTCTATTTTTGGACGATAGCTGTCATTTATAACTCTGCAGGTGTGTGAATTACAGTGCCTCTGAGATCCTTTCTTCAACTCGCTTTCTTGTGACCTGGCCGCAACACCGCAGGATGGCTTCAGGCCCTAATCTGGTTCCGGCCCGGCATGCTGAGCCTTTGGTTAATTCCTCTTCCTGGTGGGAAATGAGAGTTAAATTTGCCCATTCAGACACCTCCAGCTAATCTCTCATTGGTTCTCGCTATTCCTGTTCATCTTCCGCAGAAATTGCAAACTGGGCCAAACAGGAGGTTAAAGGGACTGACTCTCCAAGTGGGGAGAGTGTTAGTAAAGCGTCTGGAATGTTGCACCCGAGTAGCAGGGGAGGAAAACTGAGACATATTTGAACACGTCTCCCGATCACATGGTTGATCATACTCTAGGTTCCACATGCATGTTTTAGCTGAAGGAAGAATACCTTAAACCTGGGTAGTTGAAACCCGTGGAATGGGTACCATGCAATATGATTTCAAAGGGTCTTCATTTGCTCACCGACCTCTCCAATCCTATCACTGCTGCGTTTATGCCCCTGTACACATGCTTGATTCTCTTTCGGAGACATAGCAATCCATAGGTTTTAAGATACTTACTAGTCAGGTACATTCTTAGGCGTTTAATATGGGGTGTTGAGTCCATTTCGTTGAGCAAGGAGTAGCTCTTGTCTATTCCATATTTGGCTTAAGGAACTTTATCTGTGCTCATTTCAATCTCTGGTTTTATGCAGCACCCCAACTCACCTTTACCCTTAAGCAAGCATAAGTTGGTTTTCTAAATTTGAGACCCTGTTGTGTTCTGTAATTCAGTTCCTGTGTAGCCAAGTTTACATTCCGTGTATTACTGATATCTTATGATGTTTCTTTTTCTGTGTGACTTACTTCAGTTAGAATCATCATACCTGAATCCACTCATTGTGCTGCTAAGGGCCTGATGACACAGATTTCATTGCTGAGTGATATTGCTTTGTAAGTAAATACCACAAGTTCTTTATCCATTTTTCACTTTCTGCGATGTTGAACTTGTACTGTAAACGAGGTTCTTGTAAACAGAGGCGTCCCAAACTTTGGGGTGGCTGTGTCTTTTTGATTTTAATTTCCCTAAGCTATAGGACCATAAGTGGCAGTGCCCTAGGCTCTGTTGCTTTGTTTTTTAGATGTTTCAGGAAACACCATACACTTCTCCCCAGTGTCTGTTGGCAATTTACATCCCGCCCATCAGCATAACAAGGCTCCCAGTTCTCAATGGCCTGTTGCCTTTCTGGATTTTACACTTTTTTCAGATGACCCTTTTGACCGGGGGGAAGTGAGACTTCATTGTAGTGCAGATTTCCTTTGCAAGCTTGCTTGGTTGGCCAAAAAGGGCGTATGCGTTTTTTTCCTGAATATATTCAGGAAAAAACGCATATGCCCTTTTTGGCCAAGTGCATCATTGTGTTCGTTCTGCCTCTTTTCCTATGCTTTCAATGCAATTCCAGTCTACCTCCTGAAATCGGTTTCCTGCAATTCTGCCCCGCTTTCAAGTCCTCTTGGCAGCCTTACTTCAGTCTATTTTTGGACGATAGCTGTCATTTATAACTCTGCAGGTTTGTGAATTACAGTGCCCCTGAGCTCCTTTCTTCAACTCGCTTTCTTGTGACCTGGCCGCAACACCGCAGGATGGCTTCAGGCCCTAATCTGGTTCCGGCACGGCATGCTGAACCTTTGGTTAATTCCTCTTCCTGGTGGGAAATGAGAGTTAAATTTGCCCGTCCAGACACCTCCAGCTAGCCTCTCATTGGTTCTCGCTATTCCTGTTCATCTTCCGCAGAAATTGCAAACTGGGCCAAACAGGAGGTTAAAGGCGCTGACTCTCCAAGTGGGGAGAGTGTTAGTAAAGCGTCTGGAATGTTGCACCCGAGTACCAGGGGAGGAAAACTGAGACATATTTGAACACGTCTCCCGTTCACATGGTTGATCATACTTGGGTTCCACATGCATGTTTTAGCTGAAGGAAGAATACCTTAAACCTGGAGAGTTAAGACCCGTGTAATGGGTACCATGCAATATGACTTCAAAGGGTCTTCATTTGCTCACCGAACCTCTCCAATCCTATCACTGCTGCGTTTATGCCCCTGTACACACGCTTGATTTTCTTTCGGAGACAAAGCAATCCATAGGTTTTAAGATACTTACTAGTCAGGTACATTCTTAGGCGTTTAATATGCGGTGTTGAGTCCATTTCGTTGAGCAAGGAGTAGCTCTTGTCTATTCCATATTTGACTTAAGGAACTTTATCTGTGCTCATTTCAATCTCTGGTTTTATGCAGCACCCCAACTCACCTTTCCCCTTAAGCAAGCATAAGTTGGTTTTCTAAATTTGAGACCCTGTTCTGTTCTGTAATTCAGTTCCTGTGTAGCCAAGTTTACATTCCGTGTATTACTGATATCTTATGATGTTTCTTTTTCTGTGTGACTTATTTCAGTTAGAATCATCGTACCTGAATCCACTCATTATGCTGCTACGGGCCTGATGACATAGATTTCATTGCTGAGTGATACTGCATTGTACGTAAGTACCACAAGTTCTTTATCCATTTTTCACTTTCTGCGATGTTGAACTTGTACTGTAAACGAGGTTCTTGTAAACAGAGGCGTCCCAAACTTTGGGGTGGCTGTGTCTTTTTGATTTTAATTTCCCTAAGCTATAGGACCATAAGTGGCAGTGCCCTAGGCTCTGTTGCTTTGTTTTTTAGATGTTTCAGGAAACACCATACACTTCTCCCGAGTGTCTGTTGGCAATTTACATCCCGCCCATCAGCATAACAAGGCTCCCAGTTCTCCATGGCCTGTCCTGCCTTTCTGGATTTTACACTTTTTTCAGATGGCCCTTTTGACCGGGGGGAAGTGAGACTTCATTGTAGTGCAGATTTCCTTTGCAAGCTTGCTTGGTTGGCCAAAAAGGGCGTATGCGTTTTTTTCCTGAATATATTCAGGAAAAAAACGCATACGCCCTTTTTGGCCAAGTGCATCATTGTGGACGTTCTGCCTCTTTTCCTATGCTTTCAATGCAATTCCAGTCTACCTCCTGAAATCGGTTTCCTGCAATTCTGCCCCGCTTTCAAGTCCTCTTGGCAGCCTTACTTCAGTCTATTTTTGGACGATAGCTGTCATTTATAACTCTGCAGGTTTGTGAATTACAGTGCCCCTGAGCTCCTTTCTTCAACTCGCTTTCTTTTGAGCTGGCCGCAACACTGCAGGATGGCTTCAGGCCCTAATCTGGTTCCGGCACGGCACGCTGAGCCTTTGGTTAATTCCTCTTCCTGGTGGGAAATGAGAGTTAAATTTGCCCATCCAGACACCTCCAGCTAGCCTCTCATTGGTTCTCGCAATTCCTGTTCATCTTCCGCAGAAATTGCAAACTGGGCCAAACAGGAGGTTAAAGGGACTGACTCTCCAAGTCGGGAGAGTGTTAGTAAAGCGTCTGGAATGTTGCACCCGAGTACCAGGGTACGAAAACTGAGACATATTTGAACACGTCTCCCGATCACATGGTTGATCATACTTGGGTTCCACATGCATGTTTTAGCTGAAGGAAGAATACCTTAAACCTGGAGAGTTGAGACCTGTGTAATGGGTACCATGCAATATGACTTCAAAGGGTCTTCATTTGCTCACCGAACCTCTCCAATCCTATCACTGCTGCGTTTATGCCCCTGTACACATGCTTGATTCTCTTTCGGAGACATAGCAATCCATAGGTTTTAAGATACTTACTAGTCAGGTACATTCTTAGGCGTTTAATATGCGGTGTTGAGTCCATTTCGTTGAGCAAGGAGTAGCTCTTGTCTATTCCATATTTGACTTAAGGAACTTTATCTGTGCTCATTTCAATCTCTGGTTTTATGCAGCACCCCAACTCACCTTTACCCTTAAGCAAGCATAAGTTGGTTTTCTAAATTTGAGACCCTGTTCTGTTCTGTAATTCAGTTCCTGTGTAGCCAAGTTTACATTCCGTGTATTACTGATATCTTATGATGTTTCTTTTTCTGTGTGACTTATTTCAGTTAGAATCATCATACCTGAATCCACTCATTGTGATGCTAAGGGCCTGATGACATAGATTTCATTGCTGAGTGATATTGCTTTGTAAGTAAATACCACAACTTCTTTATCCATTTTTCACTTTCTGCGATGTTGAACTTGTACTGTAAACGAGGTTCTTGTAAACAGAGGCGTCCCAAACTTTGGGGTGGCTGTGTCTTTTTGACTTTAATTTCCCTAAGCTATAGGACTATAAGTGGCAGTGCCCTAGGCTCTGTTGCTTTGTTTTTTAGATGTTTCAGGAAACACCATACACTTCTCCCGAGTGTTTGTTGGCAATTTACATCCCGCCCATCAGCATAACAAGGCTCCCAGTTCTCCATGGCCTGTCCTGCCTTTCTGGATTTTACACTTTTTTCAGATGGCCCTTTTGACCGGGGGGAAGTGAGACTTCATTGTAGTGCAGATTTCCTTTGCAAGCTTGCTTGGTTGGCCAAAAAGGGCGTATGCGTTTTTTCCTGAATATATTCAGGAAAAAACGCATACGCCCTTTTTGGCCAAGTGCATCATTGTGGACGTTCTGCCTCTTTTCCTATGCTTTCAATGCAATTCCAGTCTACCTCCTGAAATCGGTTTCCTGCAATTCTGCCCCGCTTTCAAGTCCTCTTGGCAGCCTTACTTCAGTCTATTTTTGGACGATAGCTGTCATTTATAACTCTGCAGGTTTGTGAATTACAGTGCCCCTGAGCTCCTTTCTTCAACTCGCTTTCTTGTGACCTGGCCCCAACACCGCAGGATGGCTTCAGGCCCTAATCTGGTTCCGGCCCGGCATGCTGAGCCTTTGGTTAATTCCTCTTCCTGGTGGGAAATGAGAGTTAAATTTGCCCGTCCAGACACCTCCAGCTAGCCTCTCATTGGTTCTCGCTATTCCTGTTCATCTTCCGCAGAAATTGCAAACTGGGCCAAACAGGAGGTTAAAGGGACTGACTCTCCAAGTGGGGAGAGGGTTAGTAAAGCGTCTGGAATGTTGCACCCGAGTACCAGGGGAGGAAAACTGAGACATATTTGAACACGTCTCCCGTTCAGATGGTTGATCATACTCTAGGTTCCACATGCATGTTTTAGCTGAAGGAAGAATACCTTAAACCTGGGTAGTTGAAACCCGTGGAATGGGTACCATGCAATATGACTTCAAAGGGTCTTCATTTGCTCACCGAACCTCTCCAATCCTATCACTGCTGCGTTTATGCCCCTGTACACATGCTTGATTCTCTTTCGGAGACATAGCAATCCATAGGTTTTAAGATACTTACAAGTCAGGTACATTCTTAGGCGTTTAATATGGGGTGTTGAGTCCATTTCGTTGAGCAAGGAGTAGCTCTTGTCTATTCCATATTTGGCTTAAGGAACTTTATCTGTGCTCATTTCAATCTCTGGTTTTATGCAGCACCCCAACTCACCTTTATCCTTAAGCAAGAATAAGTTGGTTTTCTAAATTTGAGACCCTGTTCTGTTCTGTAATTCACTTCCTGTGTAGCCAAGTTTACATTCCGTGTATTACTGATATCTTATGATGTTTCTTTTTCTGTGTGACTTATTTCAGTTAGAATCATCATACCTGAATCCACTCATTGTGCTGCTAAGGGCCTGATGACACAGATTTCATTGCTGAGTGATATTGCTTTGTAAGTAAATACTACAACTTCTTTATCCATTTTTCACTTTCTGCGATGTTGAACTTGTACTGTAAACGAGGTTCTTGTAAACAGAGCCGTTCCAAACTTTGGGGTGGCTGTGTCTTTTTGATTTTAATTTCCCTAAGCTATAGGACCATAAGTGGAAGTGCCCTAGGTTCTGTTGCTTTGTTTTTTAGATGTTTCAGGAAACACCATACACTTCTCCCGAGTGGTTGTTGGCAATTTACATCCCGCCCATCAGCATAACAAGGCTCCCAGTTCTCCATGGCCTGTCCTGCCTTTCTGGATTTTACACTTTTTTCAGATGGCCCTTTTGACCGGGGGGAAGTGAGACTTCATTGTAGTGCAGATTTCCTTTGCAAGCTTGCTTGGTTGGCCAAAAAGGGCGTATGCGTTTTTTCCTGAATATATTCAGGAAAAAACGCATACGCCCTTTTTGGCCAAGTGCATCATTGTGGACGTTCTGCCTCTTTTCCTATGCTTTCAATGCAATTCCAGTCTACCTCCTGAAATCGGTTTCCTGCAATTCTGCCCCGCTTTCAAGTCCTCTTGGCAGCCTTACTTCAGTCTATTTTTGGACGATAGCTGTCATTTATAACTCTGCAGGTTTGTGAATTACAGTGCCCCTGAGCTCCTTTCTTCAACTCGGTTTCTTTTGAGCTGGCCGCAACACCGGAGGATGGCTTCAGGCCCCAATCTGGTTCCGGTACGGTACGCTGAGCCTTTGGTTATTTTCTCTTCCTGTTGGGAAATGAGAGTTAAATTTGCCCTTCCAGACACCTCCAGCTAGCCTCTCATTGGTTCTCGCTATTCCTGTTCATCTTCCACAGAAATTGCAAACTGTGCTAAACAGGAGGTTAAAGGCGCTGACTCTCCAAGTGGGGAGAGTGTTAGTAAAGCGTCTGGAATGTTGCACCCGAGTACCAGGGGAGGAAAACTGAGACATATTTGAACACGTCTCCCGATCACATGGTTGATCATACTTTGGGTTCCACATGCATATTTTAGCTGAAGGAAGAATACCTAAAACTTGGAGAGTTAAGACCCGTGTAATGGGTACCATGCAATATGACTTCAAAGGGTCTTCATTTGCTCACCGAACCTCTCCAATCCTATCACTGCTGTGTTTATGCCCCTGTACACATGCTTGATTCTCTTTCGGAGACATAGCGATCCATACGTTTTAAGATACTTACTAGTCAGGTACATTCTTAGGCGTTTAATATGCGGTGTTGAGTCCATTTCGTTGAGCAAGGAGTAGCTCTTGTCTATTCCATATTTGGCTTAAGGAACTTTATCTGTGCTCATTTCAATCTCTGGTTTTATGCAGCACCCCAACTCACCTTTATCCTTAAGCAAGAATAAGTTGGTTTTCTAAATTTGAGACCCTGTTCTGTTCTGTAATTCACTTCCTGTGTAGCCAAGTTTACATTCCGTGTATTACTGATATCTTATGATGTTTCTTTTTCTGTGTGACTTATTTCAGTTAGAATCATCATACCTGAATCCACTCATTATGCTGCTACGGGCTTGATGACATAGATTTCATTGCTGAGTGATACTGCATTGTACGTAAGTACCACAAGTTCTTTATCCATTTTTCACTTTCTGTGATATTGAACTTGTACTGTAAACGAGGTTCTTGTAAACAGAGGCGTCCCAAACTTTGGGGTGGCTGTGTCTTTTTGATTTTAATTTCCCTAAGCTATAGGACCATAAGTGGAAGTGCCCTAGGCTCTGTTGCTTTGTTTTTTAGATGTTTCAGGAAACACCATACACTTCTCCCAAGTGTCTGTTGGCAATTTACATCCCGCCCATCAGCATAACAAGGCTCCCAGTTCTCCATGGCCTGTCGCCTTTCTGGATTTTACACTTTTTTCAGATGGCCCTTTTGACCGGGGGGAAGTGAGACTTCATTGTAGTGCAGATTTCCTTTGCAAGCTTGCTTGGTTGGCCAAAAAGGGCGTATGCGTTTTTTCCTGAATATATTCAGGAAAAAACGCATACGCCCTTTTTGGCCAAGTGCATCATTGTGGACGTTCTGCCTCTTTTCCTATGCTTTCAATGCAATTCCAGTCTACCTCCTGAAATCGGTTTCCTGCAATTCTGCCCCGCTTTCAAGTCCTCTTGGCAGCCTTACTTCAGTCTATTTTTGGACGATAGCTGTCATTTATAACTCTGCAGGTTTGTGAATTACAGTGCCCCTGAGCTCCTTTCTTCAACTCGCTTTCTTTTGAGCTGGCCGCAACACCGCAGGATGGCTTCAGGCCCTAATCTGGTTCCGGTACGGCACGCTGAGCCTTTGGTTATTTCCTCTTCCTGTTGGGAAATGAGAGTTAAATTTGCCCGTCCAGACACCTCCAGCTAGCCTCTCATTGGTTCTCGCTATTCCTGTTCATCTTCCGCAGAAATTGCAAACTGGGCCAAACAGGAGGTTAAAGGCGCTGACTCTCCAAGTGGGGAGAGTGTTAGTAAAGCGTCTGGAATGTTGCACCCGAGTACCAGGGGAGGAAAACTGAGACATATTTGAACACGTCTCCCGTTCACATGGTTGATCATACTTGGGTTCCACATGCATGTTTTAGCTGAAGGAAGAATACCTTAAACCTGGGTAGTTGTGACCCGTGTAATCGGTACCATGCAATATGACTTCAAAGGGTCTTCATTTGCTCACCGAACCTCTCCAATCCTATCACTGCTGCGTTTATGCCCCTGTACACATGCTTGATTCTCTTTCGGAGACATAGCAATCCATAGGTTTTAAGATACTTACAAGTCAGGTACATTCTTAGGCGTTTAATATGCGGTGTTGAGTCCATTTTGTTGAGCAAGGAGTAGCTCTTGTCTATTCCATATTTGGCTTAAGGAACTTTATCTGTGCTCATTTCAATCTCTGGTTTTATGCAGCACCCCAACTCACCTTTCCCCTTAAGCAAGCATAAGTTGGTTTTCTAAATTTGAGACCCTGTTCTGTTCTGTAATTCAGTTCCTGTGTAGCCAAGTTTACATTCCGTGTATTACTGATATCTTATGATGTTTCTTTTTCTGTGTGACTTATTTCAGTTAGAATCATCATACCTGAATCCACTCATTGTGCTGCTAAGGGCCTGATTACACAGATTTCATTGCTGAGTGATATTGCTTTGTAAGTAAATACCACAACTTCTTTATCCATTTTTCACTTTCTGCGATGTTGAACTTGTACTGTAAACGAGGTTCTTGTAAACAGAGCCGTTCCAAACTTTGGGGTGGCTGTGTCTTTTTGATTTTAATTTCCCTAAGCTATAGGACCATAAGTGGAAGTGCCCTAGGTTCTGTTGCTTTGTTTTTTAGATGTTTCAGGAAACACCATACACTTCTCCCGAGTGGTTGTTGGCAATTTACATCCCGCCCATCAGCATAACAAGGCTCCCAGTTCTCCATGGCCTGTCCTGCCTTTCTGGATTTTACACTTTTTTCAGATGGCCCTTTTGACCGGGGGGAAGTGAGACTTCATTGTAGTGCAGATTTCCTTTGCAAGCTTGCTTGGTTGGCCAAAAAGGGCGTATGCGTTTTTTCCTGAATATATTCAGGAAAAAACGCATACGCCCTTTTTGGCCAAGTGCATCATTGTGGACGTTCTGCCTCTTTTCCTATGCTTTCAATGCAATTCCAGTCTACCTCCTGAAATCGGTTTCCTGCAATTCTGCCCCGCTTTCAAGTCCTCTTGGCAGCCTTACTTCAGTCTATTTTTGGATGATAGCTGTCATTTATAACTCTGCAGGTTTGTGAATTACAGTGCCCCTGAGCTCCTTTCTTCAACTCGCTTTCTTGTGACCTGGCCGCAACACCGCAGGATGGCTTCCGGCCCTAATCTGGTTCCGACCCGGCATGCTGAGCCTTTGGTTAATTCCTCTTCCTGGTGGGAAATGAGAGTTAAATTTACCCGTCCAGAAACCTCCAGCTAGCCTCTCATTGGTTCTCGCTATTCCTGTTCATCTTCCGCAGAAATTGCAAACTGGGCCAAACAGGAGGTTAAAGGGACTGACTCTCCAAGTGGGGAGAGTGTTAGTAAAGCGTCTGGAATGTTGCACCCGAGTACCAGGGGAGGAAAACTGAGACATATTTGAACACGTCTCCCGATCACATGGTTGATCATACTCTAGGTTCCACATGCATGTTTTAGCTGAAGGAAGAATACCTTAAACCTGGGTAGTTGAAACCCGTGGAATGGGTACCATGCAATATGACTTCAAAGGGTCTTCATTTGCTCACCGAACCTCTCCAATCCTATCACTGCTGCGTTTATGCCCCTGTACACATGCTTGATTCTCTTTCGGAGACATAGCAATCCATAGGTTTTAAGATACTTACAAGTCAGGTACATTCTTAGGCGTTTAATATGCGGTGTTGAGTCCATTTTGTTGAGCAAGGAGTAGCTCTTGTCTATTCCATATTTGGCTTAAGGAACTTTATCTGTGCTCATTTCAATCTCTGGTTTTATGCAGCACCCCAACTCACCTTTACCCTTAAGCAAGAATAAGTTGGTTTTCTAAATTTGAGACCCTGTTCTGTTCTGTAATTCAGTTCCTGTGTAGCCAAGTTTACATTCCGTGTATTACTGATATCTTATGATGTTTCTTTTTCTGTGTGACTTATTTCAGTTAGAATCATCATACCTGAATCCACTCATTGTGCTGCTAAGGGCCTGATGACATAGATTTCATTGCTGAGTGATATTGCTTTGTAAGTGAATACCACAACTTCTTTATCCATTTTTCACTTTCTGCGATGTTGAACTTGTACTGTAAACGAGGTTCTTGTAAACAGAGCCGTTCCAAACTTTGGGGTGGCTGTGTCTTTTTGATTTTAATTTCCCTAAGCTATAGGACCATAAGTGGCAGTGCCCTAGGCTCTGTTGCTTTGTTTTTTAGATGTTTCAGGAAACACCATACACTTCTCCCGAGTGGTTGTTGGCAATTTACATCCCGCCCATCAGCATAACAAGGCTCCCAGTTCTCCATGGCCTGTCCTGCCTTTCTGGATTTTACACTTTTTTCAGATGGCCCTTTTGACCGGGGGGAAGTGAGACTTCATTGTAGTGCAGATTTCCTTTGCAAGCTTGCTTGGTTGGCCAAAAAGGGCGTATGCGTTTTTTCCTGAATATATTCAGGAAAAAACGCATACGCCCTTTTTGGCCAAGTGCATCATTGTGGACGTTCTGCCTCTTTTCCTATGCTTTCAATGCAATTCCAGTCTACCTCCTGAAATCGGTTTCCTGCAATTCTGCCCCGCTTTCAAGTCCTCTTGGCAGCCTTACTTCAGTCTATTTTTGGATGATAGCTGTCATTTATAACTCTGCAGGTTTGTGAATTACAGTGCCCCTGAGCTCCTTTCTTCAACTCGCTTTCTTGTGACCTGGCCGCAACACCGCAGGATGGCTTCCGGCCCTAATCTGGTTCCGACCCGGCATGCTGAGCCTTTGGTTAATTCCTCTTCCTGGTGGGAAATGAGAGTTAAATTTACCCGTCCAGAAACCTCCAGCTAGCCTCTCATTGGTTCTCGCTATTCCTGTTCATCTTCCGCAGAAATTGCAAACTGGGCCAAACAGGAGGTTAAAGGGACTGACTCTCCAAGTGGGGAGAGTGTTAGTAAAGCGTCTGGAATGTTGCACCCGAGTACCAGGGGAGGAAAACTGAGACATATCTGAACACGTCTCCCGATCACATGGTTGATCATACTCTAGGTTCCACATGCATGTTTTAGCTGAAGGAAGAATACCTTAAACCTGGGTAGTTGAAACCCGTGGAATGGGTACCATGCAATATGACTTCAAAGGGTCTTCATTTGCTCACCGAACCTCTCCAATCCTATCACTGCTGCGTTTATGCCCCTGTACACATGCTTGATTCTCTTTCGGAGACATAGAAATCCATAGGTTTTAAGATACTTACAAGTCAGGTACATTCTTAGGCGTTTAATATGCGGTGTTGAGTCCATTTCGTTGAGCAAGGAGTAGCTCTTGTCTATTCCATAATTGGCTTAAGGAACTTTATCTGTGCTCATTTCAATCTCTGGTTTTATGCAGCACCCCAACTCACCTTTCCCCTTAAGCAAGCATAAGTTGGTTTTCTAAATTTGAGACCCTGTTCTGTTCTGTAATTCAGTTCCTGTGTAGCCAAGTTTCCATTCCGTGTATTACTGATATCTTATGATGTTTCTTTTTCTGTGTGACTTATTTCAGTTAGAATCATCATACCTGAATCCACTCATTGTGCTGCTACGGGCCTGATGACATAGATTTCATTGCTGAGTGATATTGCTTTGTAAGTGAATACCACAACTTCTTTATCCATTTTTCACTTTCTGCGATGTTGAACTTGTACTGTAAACGAGGTTCTTGTAAACAGAGCCGTTCCAAACTTTGGGGTGGCTGTGTCTTTTTGATTTTAATTTCCCTAAGCTATAGGACCATAAGTGGCAGTGCCCTAGGCTCTGTTGCTTTGTTTTTTAGATGTTTCAGGAAACACCATACACTTCTCCCGAGTGGTTGTTGGCAATTTACATCCCGCCCATCAGCATAACAAGGCTCCCAGTTCTCCATGGCCTGTCCTGCCTTTCTGGATTTTACACTTTTTTCAGATGGCCCTTTTGACCGGGGGGAAGTGAGACTTCATTGTAGTGCAGATTTCCTTTGCTAGCTTGCTTGGTTGGCCAAAAAGGGCGTATGCGTTTTTTCCTGAATATATTCAGGAAAAAACGCATACGCCCTTTTTGGCCAAGTGCATCATTGTGGACGTTCTGCCTCTTTTCCTATGCTTTCAATGCAATTCCAGTCTACCTCCTGAAATCGGTTTCCTGCAATTCTGCCCCGCTTTCAAGTCCTCTTGGCAGCCTTACTTCAGTCTATTTTTGGATGATAGCTGTCATTTATAACTCTGCAGGTTTGTGAATTACAGTGCCCCTGAGCTCCTTTCTTCAACTCGCTTTCTTGTGACCTGGCCGCAACACCGCAGGATGGCTTCCGGCCCTAATCTGGTTCCGACCCGGCATGCTGAGCCTTTGGTTAATTCCTCTTCCTGGTGGGAAATGAGAGTTAAATTTACCCGTCCAGAAACCTCCAGCTAGCCTCTCATTGGTTCTCGCTATTCCTGTTCATCTTCCGCAGAAATTGCAAACTGGGCCAAACAGGAGGTTAAAGGGACTGACTCTCCAAGTGGGGAGAGTGTTAGTAAAGCGTCTGGAATGTTGCACCCGAGTACCAGGGGAGGAAAACTGAGACATATTTGAACACGTCTCCCGATCACATGGTTGATCATACTCTAGGTTCCACATGCATGTTTTAGCTGAAGGAAGAATACCTTAAACCTGGGTAGTTGAAACCCGTGGAATGGGTACCATGCAATATGACTTCAAAGGGTCTTCATTTGCTCACCGAACCTCTCCAATCCTATCACTGCTGCGTTTATGCCCCTGTACACATGCTTGATTCTCTTTCGGAGACATAGAAATCCATAGGTTTTAAGATACTTACAAGTCAGGTACATTCTTAGGCGTTTAATATGCGGTGTTGAGTCCATTTCGTTGAGCAAGGAGTAGCTCTTGTCTATTCCATATTTGGCTTAAGGAACTTTATCTGTGCTCATTTCAATCTCTGGTTTTATGCAGCACCCCAACTCACCTTTACCCTTAAGCAAGCATAAGTTGTTTTTCTAAATTTGAGACCCTGTTCTGTTCTGTAATTCAGTTCCTGTGTAGCCAAGTTTACATTCCGTGTATTACTGATATCTTATGATGT
Organism: Delphinus delphis; assembly: GCF_949987515.2. Classification (NCBI taxonomy): domain Eukaryota; kingdom Metazoa; phylum Chordata; class Mammalia; order Artiodactyla; family Delphinidae; genus Delphinus; species Delphinus delphis. Next base: position 673,793 of record NW_027192708.1, on the reverse strand, counting down.
TTCTTTTTCTGTGTGACTTATTTCAGTTAGAATCATCATACCTGAATCCACTCATTGTGCTGCTAAGGGCCTGATGACATAGATTTCATTGCTGAGTGATATTGCTTTGTAAGTAAATACCACAACTTCTTTATCCATTTTTCACTTTCTGCGATGTTGAACTTGTACTGTAAACGAGTTTCTTGTAAACAGAGCCGTTCCAAACTTTGGGGTGGCTGTGTCTTTTTGATTTTAATTTCCCTAAGCTATAGGACCATAAGTGGAAGTGCCCTAGGCTCTGTTGCTTTGTTTTTTAGATGTTTCAGGAAACACCATACACTTCTCCCAAGTGTCTGTTGGCAATTTACATCCCGCCCATCAGCATAACAAGGCTCCCAGTTCTCTATGGCCTGTTGCCTTTCTGGATTTTACACTTTTTTCAGATGGCCCTTTTGACCGGGGGGAAGTGAGACTTCATTGTAGTGCAGATTTCCTTTGCTAGCTTGCTTGGTTGGCCAAAAAGGGCGTATGCGTTTTTTCCTGAATATATTCAGGAAAAAACGCATACGCCCTTTTTGGCCAAGTGCATCATTGTGGACGTTCTGCCTCTTTTCCTATGCTTTCAATGCAATTCCAGTCTACCTCCTGAAATCGGTTTCCTGCAATTCTGCCCCGCTTTCAAGTCCTCTTGGCAGCCTTACTTCAGTCTATTTTTGGATGATAGCTGTCATTTATAACTCTGCAGGTTTGTGAATTACAGTGCCCCTGAGCTCCTTTCTTCAACTCGCTTTCTTGTGACCTGGCCGCAACACCGCAGGATGGCTTCCGGCCCTAATCTGGTTCCGACCCGGCATGCTGAGCCTTTGGTTAATTCCTCTTCCTGGTGAGAAATGAGAGTTAAATTTACCCGTCCAGAAACCTCCAGCTAGCCTCTCATTGGTTCTCGCTATTCCTGTTCATCTTCCGCAGAAATTGCAAACTGGGACAAACAGGAGGTTAAAGGGACTGACTCTCCAAGTGGGGAGAGTGTTAGTAAAGCGTCTGGAATGTTGCACCCGAGTACCAGGGGAGGAAAACTGAGACATATTTGAACACGTCTCCCGATCACATGGTTGATCATACTCTAGGTTCCACATGCATGTTTTAGCTGAAGGAAGAATACCTTAAACCTGGGTAGTTGAAACCCGTGGAATGGGTACCATGCAATATGACTTCAAAGGGTCTTCATTTGCTCACCGAACCTCTCCAATCCTATCACTGCTGCGTTTATGCCCCTGTACACATGCTTGATTCTCTTTCGGAGACATAGAAATCCATAGGTTTTAAGATACTTACAAGTCAGGTACATTCTTAGGCGTTTAATATGCGGTGTTGAGTCCATTTCGTTGAGCAAGGAGTAGCTCTTGTCTATTCCATATTTGGCTTAAGGAACTTTATCTGTGCTCATTTCAATCTCTGGTTTTATGCAGCACCCCAACTCACCTTTACCCTTAAGCAAGCATAAGTTGGTTTTCTAAATTTGAGACCCTGTTCTGTTCTGTAATTCAGTTCCTGTGTAGCCAAGTTTACATTCCGTGTATTACTGATATCTTATGATGTTTCTTTTTCTGTGTGACTTATTTCAGTTAGAATCATCATACCTGAATCCACTCATTGTGCTGCTAAGGGCCTGATGACATAGATTTCATTGCTGAGTGATATTGCTTTGTAAGTAAATACCACAACTTCTTTATCCATTTTTCACTTTCTGCGATGTTGAACTTGTACTGTAAACGAGTTTCTTGTAAACAGAGCCGTTCCAAACTTTGGGGTGGCTGTGTCTTTTTGATTTTAATTTCCCTAAGCTATAGGACCATAAGTGGAAGTGCCCTAGGCTCTGTTGCTTTGTTTTTTAGATGTTTCAGGAAACACCATACACTTCTCCCAAGTGTCTGTTGGCAATTTACATCCCGCCCATCAGCATAACAAGGCTCCCAGTTCTCTATGGCCTGTTGCCTTTCTGGATTTTACACTTTTTTCAGATGGCCCTTTTGACCGGGGGGAAGTGAGACTTCATTGTAGTGCAGATTTCCTTTGCTAGCTTGCTTGGTTGGCCAAAAAGGGCGTATGCGTTTTTTCCTGAATATATTCAGGAAAAAACGCATACGCCCTTTTTGGCCAAGTGCATCATTGTGGACGTTCTGCCTCTTTTCCTATGCTTTCAATGCAATTCCAGTCTACCTCCTGAAATCGGTTTCCTGCAATTCTGCCCCGCTTTCAAGTCCTCTTGGCAGCCTTACTTCAGTCTATTTTTGGACGATAGCTGTCATTTATAACTCTGCAGGTTTGTGAATTACAGAGACCCTGAGCTCCTTTCTTCAACTCGCTTTGTTGTGACCTGGCCGCAACACCGCAGGATGGCTTCAGGCCCTAATCTGGTTCCGGCCCGGCATGCTGAGCCTTTGGTTAATTCCTCTTCCTGGTGGGAAATGAGAGTTAAATTTGCCCGTCCAGACACCTCCAGCTAGCCTCTCATTGGTTCTCGCTATTCCTGTTCATCTTCCGCAGAAATTGCAAACTGGGACAAACAGGAGGTTAAAGGGACTGACTCTCCAAGTGGGGAGAGTGTTAGTAAAGCGTCTGGAATGTTGCACCCGAGTACCAGGGGAGGAAAACTGAGACATATTTGAACACGTCTCCCGTTCACATGGTTGATCATACTCTAGGTTCCCCATGCATGTTTTAGCTGAAGGAAGAATACCTTAAACCTGGGTAGTTGAAACCCGTGGAATGGGTACCATGCAATATGACTTCAAAGGGTCTTCATTTGCTCACCAAACCTCTCCAATCCTATCACTGCTGCGTTTATGCCCCTGTACACATGCTTGATTCTCTTTCGGAGACATAGCAATCCATAGGTTTTAAGATAATTACAAGTCAGGTACATTCTTAGGCGTTTAATCTGCAGTGTTGAGTCCATTTCGTTGAGCAAGGAGTAGCTCTTGTCTATTCCATATTTGGCTTAAGGAACTTTATCTGTGCTCATTTCAATCTCTGGTTTTATGCAGCACCCCAACTCACCTTTACCCTTAAGCAAGCATAAGTTGTTTTTCTAAATTTGAGACCCTGTTCTGTTCTGTAATTCAGTTCCTGTGTAGCCAAGTTTCCATTCCGTGTATTACTGATATCTTATGATGTTTCTTTTTCTGTGTGACTTATTTCAGTTAGAATCATCATACCTGAATCCACTCATTGTGCTGGTAAGGGCCTGATGACATAGATTTCATTGCTGAGTGATATTGCTTTGTAAGTAAATACCACAACTTCTTTATCCATTTTTCACTTTCTGCGATGTTGAACTTGTACTGTAAACGAGGTTCTTGTAAACAGAGCCGTTCCAAACTTTGGGGTGGCTGTGTCTTTTTGATTTTAATTTCCCTAAGCTATAGGACCATAAGTGGAAGTGCCCTAGGCTCTGTTGCTTTGTTTTTTAGATGTTTCAGGAAACACCATACACTTCTCCCAAGTGTCTGTTGGCAATTTACATCCCGCCCATCAGCATAACAAGGCTCCCAGTTCTCAATGGCCTGTTGCCTTTCTGGATTTTACACTTTTTTCAGATGGCCCTTTTGACCGGGGGGAAGTGAGACTTCATTGTAGTGCAGATTTCCTTTGCAAGCTTGCTTGGTTGGCCAAAAAGGGCGTATGCGTTTTTTCCTGAATATATTCAGGAAAAAACGCATACGCCCTTTTTGGCCAAGTGCATCATTGTGGACATTCTGCCTCTTTTCCTATGCTTTCAATGCAATTCCAGTCTACCACCTGAAATCGGTTTCCTGCAATTCTGCCCCGCTTTCAAGTCCTCTTGGCAGCCTTACTTCAGTCTATTTTTGGACGATAGCTGTCATTTATAACTCTGCATGTGTGTGAATTACAGTGCCTCTGAGATCCTTTCTTCAACTCGCTTTCTTGTGACCTGGCCGCAACACTGCAGGATGGCTTCAGGCCCTAATCTGGTTCCGGCCCGGCATGCTGAGCCTTTGGTTAATTCCTCTTCCTGGTGGGAAATGAGAGTTAAATTTGCCCATTCAGACACCTCCAGCTAGTCTCTCATTGGTTCTCGCTATTCCTGTTCATCTTCCGCAGAAATTGCAAACTGGGCCAAACAGGAGGTTAAAGGGACTGACTCTCCAAGTGGGGAGAGTGTTAGTAAAGCGTCTGGAATGTTGCACCCGAGTAGCAGGGGAGGAAAACTGAGACATATTTGAACACGTCTCCCGATCACATGGTTGATCATACTCTAGGTTCCACATGCATGTTTTAGCTGAAGGAAGAATACCTTAAACCTGGGTAGTTGAAACCCGTGGAATGGGTACCATGCAATATGATTTCAAAGGGTCTTCATTTGCTCACCGACCTCTCCAATCCTATCACTGCTGCGTTTATGCCCCTGTACACATGCTTGATTCTCTTTCGGAGACATAGCAATCCATAGGTTTTAAGATACTTACTAGTCAGGTACATTCTTAGGCGTTTAATATGGGGTGTTGAGTCCATTTCGTTGAGCAAGGAGTAGCTCTTGTCTATTCCATATTTGGCTTAAGGAACTTTATCTGTGCTCATTTCAATCTCTGGTTTTATGCAGCACCCCAACTCACCTTTACCCTTAAGCAAGCATAAGTTGGTTTTCTAAATTTGAGACCCTGTTGTGTTCTGTAATTCAGTTCCTGTGTAGCCAAGTTTACATTCCGTGTATTACTGATATCTTATGATGTTTCTTTTTCTGTGTGACTTACTTCAGTTAGAATCATCATACCTGAATCCACTCATTGTGCTGCTAAGGGCCTGATGACACAGATTTCATTGCTGAGTGATATTGCTTTGTAAGTAAATACCACAACTTCTTTATCCATTTTTCACTTTCTGCGATGTTGAACTTGTACTGTAAACGAGGTTCTTGTAAACAGAGCCATTCCAAACTTTGGGGTGGCTGTGTCTTTTTGATTTTAATTTCCCTAAGCTATAGGACCATAAGTGGACGTGCCCTAGGTTCTGTTGCTTTGTTTCTTAGATGTTTCAGGAAACACCATACACTTCTCCCGAGTGGTTGTTGGCAATTTACATCCCGCCCATCAGCATAACAAGGCTCCCAGTTCTCCATGGCCTGTCCTGCCTTTCTGGATTTTACACTTTTTTCAGATGGCCCTTTTGACCGGGGGGAAGTGAGACTTCATTGTAGTGCAGATTTCCTTTGCAAGCTTGCTTGGTTGGCCAAAAAGGGCGTATGCGTTTTTTCCTGAATATATTCAGGAAAAAACGCATACGCCCTTTTTGGCCAAGTGCATCATTGTGGACGTTCTGCCTCTTTTCCTATGCTTTCAATGCAATTCCAGTCTACCTCCTGAAATCGGTTTCCTGCAATTCTGCCCCGCTTTCAAGTCCTCTTGGCAGCCTTACTTCAGTCTATTTTTGGACGACAGCTGTCATTTATAACTCTGCAGGTTTGTGAATTACAGTGCCCCTGAGCTCCTTTCTTCAACTTGCTTTCTTGTGAGCTGCCCGCAACACCGCAGGATGGCTTCAGGCCCTAATCTGGTTCCGGCACGGCACGCTGAGCCTTTGGTTATTTCCTCTTCCTGGTGGGAAATGAGAGTTAAATTTGCCCGTCCAGACACCTCCAGCTAGTCTCTCATTGGTTCTCGCTATTCCTGTTCATCTTCCGCAGAAATTGCAAACTGGGCCAAACAGGAGGTTAAAGGCGCTGACTCTCCAAGTGGGGAGAGTGTTAGTAAAGCGTCTGGAATGTTGCACCCGAGTACCAGGGGAGGAAAACTGAGACATATTTGAACACGTCTCCCGTTCACATGGTTGATCATACTTGGGTTCCACATGCATGTTTTAGCTGAAGGAAGAATACCTTAAACCTGGAGAGTTAAGACCCGTGTAATGGGTACCATGCAATATGACTTCAAAGGGTCTTCATTTGCTCACCGAACCTCTCCAATCCTATCACTGCTGCGTTTATGCCCCTGTACACATGCTTGATTCTCTTTCGGAGACATAGCAATCCATAGGTTTTAAGATACTTACTAGTCAGGTACATTCTTAGGCGTTTAATATGCGGTGTTGAGTCCATTTCGTTGAGCAAGGAGTAGCTCTTGTCTATTCCATATTTGACTTAAGGAACTTTATCTGTGCTCATTTCAATCTCTGGTTTTATGCAGCACCCCAACTCACCTTTCCCCTTAAGCAAGCATAAGTTGGTTTTCTAAATTTGAGACCCTGTTCTGTTCTGTAATTCAGTTCCTGTGTAGCCAAGTTTACATTCCGTGTATTACTGATATCTTATGATGTTTCTTTTTCTGTGTGACTTATTTCAGTTAGAATCATCATACCTGAATCCACTCATTGTGCTGCTAAGGGCCTGATTACACAGATTTCATTGCTGAGTGATATTGCTTTGTAAGTAAATACCACAACTTCTTTATCCATTTTTCACTTTCTGCGATGTTGAACTTGTACTGTAAACGAGGTTCTTGTAAACAGAGCCGTTCCAAACTTTGGGGTGGCTGTGTCTTTTTGATTTTAATTTCCCTAAGCTATAGGACCATAAGTGGAAGTGCCCTAGGTTCTGTTGCTTTGTTTTTTAGATGTTTCAGGAAACACCATACACTTCTCCCGAGTGGTTGTTGGCAATTTACATCCCGCCCATCAGCATAACAAGGCTCCCAGTTCTCCATGGCCTGTCCTGCCTTTCTGGATTTTACACTTTTTTCAGATGGCCCTTTTGACCGGGGGGAAGTGAGACTTCATTGTAGTGCAGATTTCCTTTGCAAGCTTGCTTGGTTGGCCAAAAAGGGCGTATGCGTTTTTTCCTGAATATATTCAGGAAAAAACGCATACGCCCTTTTTGGCCAAGTGCATCATTGTGGACGTTCTGCCTCTTTTCCTATGCTTGCAATGCAATTCCAGTCTACCTCCTGAAATCGGTTTCCTGCAATTCTGCCCCGCTTTCAAGTCCTCTTGGCAGCCTTACTTCAGTCTATTTTTGGACGATAGCTGTCATTTATAACTCTGCAGGTTTGTGAATTACAGTGCCCCTGAGCTCCTTTCTTCAACTCGCTTTCTTGTGAGCTGGCCGCAACACCGCAGGATGGCTTCAGGCCCTAATCTGGTTCCGGTACGGCACGCTGAGCCTTTGGTTATTTCCTCTTCCTGGTGGGAAATGAGAGTTAAATTTGCCCGTCCAGACACCTCCAGCTAGCCTCTCATTGGTTCTCGCTATCCCTGTTCATCTTCCGCAGAAATTGCAAACTGTGCCAAACAGGAGGTTAAAGGCGCTGACTCTCCAAGTGGGGAGAGTGTTAGTAAAGCGTCTGGAATGTTGCACCCGAGTACCAGGGGAGGAAAACTGAGACATATTTGAACACGTCTCCCGTTCACATGGTTGATCATACTTGGGTTCCACATGCATGTTTTAGCTGAAGGAAGAATACCTTAAACCTGGAGAGTTGAGACCCGTGTAATGGGTACCATGCAATATGACTTCAAAGGGTCTTCATTTGCTCACCGAACCTCTCCAATCCTATCACTGCTGCGTTTATGCCCCTGTACACATGCTTGATTCTCTTTTGGAGACATAGCAATCCATAGGTTTTACGATACTTACTAGTCAGGTACATTCTTAGGCGTTTAATATGCGGTGTTGAGTCCATTTCGTTGAGCAAGGAGTAGCTCTTGTCTATTCCATATTTGACTTAAGGAACTTTATCTGTGCTCATTTCAATCTCTGGTTTTATGCAGCACCCCAACTCACCTTTACCCTTAAGCAAGCATAAGTTGGTTTTCTAAATTTGAGACCCTGTTCTGTTCTGTAATTCAGTTCCTGTGTAGCCAAGTTTACATTCCGTGTATTACTGATATCTTATGATGTTTCTTTTTCTGTGTGACTTATTTCAGTTAGAATCATCATACCTGAATCCACTCATTGTGATGCTAAGGGCCTGATGACATAGATTTCATTGCTGAGTGATATTGCTTTGTAAGTAAATACCACAACTTCTTTATCCATTTTTCATTTTCTGCGATGTTGAACTTGTACTGTAAACGAGGTTCTTGTAAACAGAGGCGTCCCAAACTTTGGGGTGGCTGTGTCTTTTTGATTTTAATTTCCCTAAGCTATAGGACCATAAGTGGCAGTGCCCTAGGCTCTGTTGCTTTGTTTTTTAGATGTTTCAGGAAACACCATACACTTCTCCCGAGTGGTTGTTGGCAATTTACATCCCGCCCATCAGCATAACAAGGCTCCCAGATCTCCATGGCCTGTCCTGCCTTTCTGGATTTTACACTTTTTTCAGATGGCCCTTTTGACCGGGGAGATGTGAGACTTCATTGTAGTGCAGATTTCCTTTGCAAGTTTGCTTGGTTGGTCAAAAAGGGCGTATGCGTTTTTTCCTGAATATATTCAGGAAAAAACGCATACGCCCTTTTTGGCCAAGTGCATCATTGTGGACGTTCTGCCTCTTTTCCTATGCTTTCAATGCAATTCCAGTCTACCTCCTGAAATTGGTTCCCTGCAATTCTGCCCCGCTTTCAAGTCCTCTTGGGAGCCTTACTTCAGTCTATTTTTGGACGATAGCTGTCATTTATAACTCTGCAGGTTTGTGAATTACAGTGCCCCTGAGCTCCTTTCTTCAACTCGCTTTCTTGTGAGCTGGCCGCAACACCGCAGGATGGCTTCAGGCCCTAATCTGGTTCCGGTACGGCACGCTGAGCCTTTGGTTATTTCCTCTTCCTGGTGGGAAATGAGAGTTAAATTTGCCCGTCCAGACACCTCCAGCTAGTCTCTCATTGGTTCTCGCTATTCCTGTTCATCTTCCGCAGAAATTGCAAACTGGACCAAACAGGAGGTTAAAGGCGCTGACTCTCCAAGTGGGGAGAGTGTTAGTAAAGCGTCTGGAATGTTGCACCCGTTTACCAGGGGAGGAAAACTGAGACATATTTGAACACGTCTCCCGTTCACATGGTTGATCATACTTGTGTTCCACATGCATGTTGTAGCTGAAGGAAGAATACCTTCAACCTGGGTAGTTGAAACCCGTGGAAAGGGTACCGTGCAATATGACTTCAAAGGGTCTTCATTTGCTCACCGAACCTCTCCAATCCTATCACTGCTGCGTTTATGCCCCTGTACACATGCTTGATTCTTTTTCGGAGACATAGCAATCCATAGGTTTTAAGATACTTACTAGTCAGGTACATTCTTAGGCGTTTAATATGGGGTGTTGAGTCCATTTCGTTGAGCAAGGAGTAGCTCTTGTCTATTCCATATTTTGCTTAAGGAACCTTATCTGTGCTCATTTCAATCTCTGGTTTTATGCAGCACCCCAACTCACCTTTACCCTTAAGCAAGCATAAGTTGTTTTTCTAAATTTGAGACCCTGTTCTGTTCTGTAATTCAGTTCCTGTGTAGCCAAGTTTCCATTCCGTGTATTACTGATATCTTATGATGTTTCTTTTTCTGTGTGACTTATTTCAGTTAGAATCATCATACCTGAATCCACTCATTGTGCTGCTAAGGGCCTGATGACATAGATTTCATTGCTGAGTGATATTGCTTTGTAAGTGAATACCACAACTTCTTTATCCATTTTTCACTTTCTGCAATGTTGAACTTGTACTGTAAACGAGGTTCTTGTAAACAGAGCCGTTCCAAACTTTGGGGTGGCTGTGTCTTTTTGATTTTAATTTCCCTAAGCTATAGGACCATAAGTGGAAGTGCCCTAGGCTCTGTTGCTTTGTTTTTTAGATGTTTCAGGAAACACCATACACTTCACCCAAGTGTCTGTTGGCAATTTACATCCCGCCCATCAGCATAACAAGGCTCCCAGTTCTCAATGGCCTGTTGCCTTTCTGGATTTTACACTTTTTTCAGATGGCCCTTTTGACGGGGGGAAGTGAGACTTCATTGTAGTGCAGATTTCCTTTGCAAGCTTGCTTGGTTGGCCAAAAAGGGCGTATGCGCTTTTTCCTGAATATATTCAGGAAAAAACGCATACGCCCTTTTTGGCCAAGTGCATCATTGTGGACGTTCTGCCTCTTTTCCTATGCTTTCAATGCAATTCCAGTCTACCTCCTGAAATCGGTTTCCTGCAATTCTGCCCCGCTTTCAAGTCCTCTTGGCAGCCTTACTTCAGTCTATTTTTGGACGATAGCTGTCATTTATAACTCTGCAGGTTTGTGAATAACAGTGCCCCTGAGCTCCTTTCTTCAACTCGCTTTCTTGTGACCTGGCCGCAACACCGCAGGATGGCTTCAGGCCCTAATCTGGTTCCGGCCCGGCATGCTGAGCCTTTGGTTAATTCCTCTTCCTGGTGGGAAATGAGAGTTAAATTTGCCCGTGCAGACACCTCCAGCTAGCCTCTCATTGGTTCTCGCTATTCCTGTTCATCTTCCGCAGAAATTGCAAACTGGGCCAAACAGGAGGTTAAAGGCGCTGACTCTCCAAGTGGGGAGAGTGTTAGTAAAGCATCTGGAATGTTGCACCCGAGTACCAGGGGAGGAAAACTGAGACATATTTGAACACGTCTCCCGTTCACATGGTTGATCATACTTGGGTTCCACATGCATGTTTTAGCTGAAGGAAGAATACCTTAAACCTGGAGAGTTAAGACCCGTGTAATGGGTACCATGCAATATGACTTCAAAGGGTCTTCATTTGCTCACCGAACCTCTCCAATCCTATCACTGCTGCATTTATGCCCCTGTACACATGCTTGATTCTCTTTCGGAGACATAGCAATCCATAGGTTTTACGATACTTACTAGTCAGGTACATTCTTAGGCGTTTAATATGCGATGTTGAGTCCATTTCGTTGAGCAAGGAGTAGCTCTTGTCTATTCCATATTTGACTTAAGGAACTTTATCTGTGCTCATTTCAATCTCTGGTTTTATGCAGCACCCCAACTCACCTTTCCCCTTAAGCAAGCATAAGTTGGTTTTCTAAATTTGAGACCCTGTTCTGTTCTGTAATTCAGTTCCTGTGTAGCCAAGTTTACATTCCGTGTATTACTGATATCTTATGATGTTTCTTTTTCTGTGTGACTTATTTCAGTTAGAATCATCGTACCTGAATCCACTCATTATGCTGCTACGGGCCTGATGACATAGATTTCATTGCTGAGTGATACTGCATTGTACGTAAGTACCACAAGTTCTTTATCCATTTTTCACTTTCTGTGATATTGAACTTGTACTGTAAACGAGGTTCTTGTAAACAGAGGCGTCCCAAACTTTGGGGTGGCTGTGTCTTTTTGATTTTAATTTCCCTAAGCTATAGGACCATAAGTGGAAGTGCCCTAGGCTCTGTTGCTTTGTTTTTTAGATGTTTCAGGAAACACCATACACTTCTCCCAAGTGTCTGTTGGCAATTTACATCCCGCCCATCAGCATAACAAGGCTCCCAGTTCTCAATGGCCTGTTGCCTTTCTGGATTTTACACTTTTTTCAGATGGCCCTTTTGACCGGGGGGAAGTGAGACTTCATTGTAGTGCAGATTTCCTTTGCAAGCTTGCTTGGTTGGCCAAAAAGGGCGTATGCGTTTTTTCCTGAATATATTCAGGAAAAAACGCATACGCCCTTTTTGGCCAAGTGCATCATTGTGGACGTTCTGCCTCTTTTCCTATGCTTTCAATGCAATTCCAGTCTACCTCCTGAAATCGGTTTCCTGCAATTCTGCCCCGCTTTCAAGTCCTCTTGGCAGCCTTACTTCAGTCTATTTTTGGACGATAGCTGTCATTTATAACTCTGCAGGTTTGTGAATTACAGTGCCCCTGAGCTCCTTTCTTCAACTCGCTTTCTTGTGAGCTGGCCGCAACACCGCAGGATGGCTTCAGGCCCTAATCTGGTTCCGGCCCGGCATGCTGAGCCTTTGGTTAATTCCTCTTCCTGGTGGGAAATGAGAGTTAAATTTGCCCGTCCAGACACCTCCAGCTAGCCTCTCATTGGTTCTCGCTATTCCTGTTCATCTTCCGCAGAAATTGCAAACTGGGCCAAACAGGAGGTTAAAGGCGCTGACTCTCCAAGTGGGGAGAGTGTTAGTAAAGCGTCTGGAATGTTGCACCCGAGTACCAGGGGAGGAAAACTGAGACATATTAGAACACGTTTCCCGATCACATGGTTGATCATACTCTAGGTTCCACATGCATGTTTTAGCTGAAGGAAGAATACCTTAAACCTGGGTAGTTGAAACCCGTGGAATGGGTACCATGCAATATGAGTTCAAAGGGTCTTCATTTGCTCACCGAACCTCTCCAATCCTATAACTGCTGCATTTATGCCCCTGTACACATGCTTGATTCTCTTTCGGAGACATAGCAATCCATAGGTTTTAAGATACTTACAAGTCAGGTACATTCTTAGGCGTTTAATATGCGGTGTTGAGTCCATTTCGTTGAGCAAGGAGTAGCTCTTGTCTATTCCATATTTGGCTTAAGGAACTTTATCTGTGCTCATTTCAATCTCTGGTTTTATGCAGCACCCCAACTCACCTTTACCCTTAAGCAAGCATAAGTTGGTTTTCTAAATTTGAGACCCTGTTCTGTTCTGTAATTCAGTTCCTGTGTAGCCAAGTTTACATTCCGTGTATTACTGATATCTTATGATGTTTCTTTTTCTGTGTGACTTATTTCAGTTAGAATCATCATACCTGAATCCACTCATTGTGCTGCTAAGGGCCTGATGACACAGATTTCATTGCTGAGTGATATTGCTTTGTAAGTGAATACCACAACTTCTTTATCCATTTTTCACTTTCTGCGATGTTGAACTTGTACTGTAAACGAGGTTCTTGTAAACAGAGCCGTTCCAAACTTTGGGGTGGCTGTGTCTTTTTGATTTTAATTTCCCTAAGCTATAGGACCATAAGTGGAAGTGCCCTAGGCTCTGTTGCTTTGTTTTTTAGATGTTTCAGGAAACACCATACACTTCTCCCAAGTGTCTGTTGGCAATTTACATCCCGCCCATCAGCATAACAAGGCTCCCAGTTCTCAATGGCCTGTTGCCTTTCTGGATTTTACACTTTTTTCAGATGGCCCTTTTGACCGGGGGGAAGTGAGACTTCATTGTAGTGCAGATTTCCTTTGCAAGCTTGCTTGGTTGGCCAAAAAGGGCGTATGCGTTTTTTCCTGAATATATTCAGGAAAAAACGCATACGCCCTTTTTGGCCAAGTGCATCATTGTGGACGTTCTGCCTCTTTTCCTATGCTTTCAATGCAATTCCAGTCTACCTCCTGAAATCGGTTTCCTGCAATTCTGCCCCGCTTTCAAGTCCTCTTGGCAGCCTTACTTCAGTCTATTTTTGGACGATAGCTGTCATTTATAACTCTGCAGGTTTGTGAATTACAGTGCCCCTGAGCTCCTTTCTTCAACTCGCTTTCTTGTGAGCTGGCCGCAACACCGCAGGATGGCTTCAGGCCCTAATCTGGTTCCGGCACGGCACGCTGAGCCTTTGGTTATTTCCTCTTCCTGGTGGGAAATGAGAGTTAAATTTGCCCGTCCAGACACCTCCAGCTAGTCTCTCATTGGTTCTCGCTATTCCTGTTCATCTTCCGCAGAAATTGCAAACTGGGCCAAACAGGAGGTTAAAGGCGCTGACTCTCCAAGTGGGGAGAGTGTTAGTAAAGCGTCTGGAATGTTGCACCCGAGTACCAGGGGAGGAAAACTGAGACATATTTGAACACGTCTCCCGTTCACATGGTTGATCATACTCTAGGTTCCACATGCATGTTTTAGCTGAAGGAAGAATACCTTAAACCTGGAGAGTTGAGACCCGTGTAATGGGTACCATGCAATATGACTTCAAAGGGTCTTCATTTGCTCACCGAACCTCTCCAATCCTATCACTGCTGCGTTTATGCCCCTGTACACATGCTTGATTCTCTTTCGGAGACATAGCAATCCATAGGTTTTAAGATACTTACTAGTCAGGTACATTCTTAGGCGTTTAATATGGGGTGTTGAGTCCATTTCGTTGAGCAAGGAGTAGCTCTTGTCTATTCCATATTTGGCTTAAGGAACTTTATCTGTGCTCATTTCAATCTCTGGTTTTATGCAGCACCCCAACTCACCTTTACCCTTAAGCAAGCATAAGTTGGTGTTCTAATTTTGAGACCCTGTTCTGTTCTGTAATTCAGTTCCTGTGTAGCCCAGTTTCCATTCCGTGTATTACTGATATCTTATGATGTTTCTTTTTCTGTGTGACTTATTTCAGTTAGAATCATCATACCTGAATCCACTCATTGCGCTGCTAAGGGCCTGATGACATAGATTTCATTGCTGAGTGATACTGCATTGTACGTAAGTACCACAAGTTCTTTATCCATTTTTCACTTTCTGCAATGTTGAACTTGTACTGTAAACGAGGTTCTTGTAAACAGAGCCGTTCCAAACTTTGGGGTGGCTGTGTCTTTTTGATTTTAATTTCCCTAAGCTATAGGACCATAAGTGGAAGTGCCCTAGGCTCTGTTGCTTTGTTTTTTAGATGTTTCAGGAAACACCATACACTTCTCCCAAGTGTCTGTTGGCAATTTACATCCCGCCCATCAGCATAACAAGGCTCCCAGTTCTCAATGGCCTGTTGCCTTTCTGGATTTTACACTTTTTTCAGATGGCCCTTTTGACCGGGGGGAAGTGAGACTTCATTGTAGTGCAGATTTCCTTTGCAAGCTTGCTTGGTTGGCCAAAAAGGGCGTATGCGTTTTTTCCTGAATATATTCAGGAAAAAACGCATACGCCCTTTTTGGCCAAGTGCATCATTGTGGACGTTCTGCCTCTTTTCCTATGCTTTCAATGCAATTCCAGTCTACCTCCTGAAATCGGTTTCCTGCAATTCTGCCCCGCTTTCAAGTCCTCTTGGCAGCCTTACTTCAGTCTATTTTTGGACGATAGCTGTCATTTATAACTCTGCAGGTTTGTGAATTACAGTGCCCCTGAGCTCCTTTCTTCAACTCGCTTTCTTGTGACCTGGCCGCAACACCGCAGGATGGCTTCAGGCCCTAATCTGGTTCCGGCCCGGCATGCTGAGCCTTTGGTTAATTCCTCTTCCTGGTGGGAAATGAGAGTTAAATTTGCCCGTTCAGACACCTCCAGCTAGTCTCACATTGGTTCTCGCTATTCCTGTTCATCTTCCGCAGAAATTGCAAACTGGGCCAAACAGGAGGTTAAAGGGACTGACTCTCCAAGTGGGGAGAGTGTTAGTAAAGCGTCTGGAATGTTGCACCCGAGTACCAGGGGAGGAAAACTGAGACATATTTGAACACGTCTCCCGATCACATGGTTGATCATACTCTAGGTTCCACATGCATGTTTTAGCTGAAGGAACAATACCTTAAACCTGGGTAGTTGAAACCCGTGGAATGGGTACCATGCAATATGATTTCAAAGGGTCTTCATTTGCTCACCGAACCTCTCCAATCCTATCACTGCTGCGTTTATGCCCCTGTACACATGCTTGATTCTCTTTCGGAGACATAGCAATCCATAGGTTTTAAGATACTTACTAGTCAGGTACATTCTTAGGCGTTTAATATGGGGTGTTGAGTCCATTTCGTTGAGCAAGGAGTAGCTCTTGTCTATTCCATATTTGGCTTAAGGAACTTTATCTGTGCTCATTTCAATCTCTGGTTTTATGCAGCACCCCAACTCACCTTTACCCTTAAGCAAGCATAAGTTGGTTTTCTAAATTTGAGACCCTGTTCTGTTCTGTAATTCAGTTCCTGTGTAGCCAAGTTTACATTCCGTGTATTACTGATATCTTATGATGTTTCTTTTTCTGTGTGACTTATTTCAGTTAGAATCATCATACCTGAATCCACTCATTGTGCTGCTAAGGGCCTGATGACACAGATTTCATTGCTGAGTGATATTGCTTTGTAAGTAAATACCACAACTTCTTTATCCATTTTTCACTTTCTGCGATGTTGAACTTGTACTGTAAACGAGGTTCTTGTAAACAGAGCCGTTCCAAACTTTGGGGTGGCTGTGTCTTTTTGATTTTAATTTCCCTAAGCTATAGGACCATAAGTGGAAGTGCCCTAGGCTCTGTTGATTTGTTTTTTAGATGTTTCAGGAAACACCATACACTTCTCCCGTGTGTTTGTAGGCAATTTACATCCCGCCCATCAGCATAACAAGGCTCCCAGTTCTCCATGGCCTGTCCTGCCTTTCTGGATTTTACACTTTTTTCAGATGGTCCTTTTGACCGGGGGGAAGTGAGACTTCATTGTAGTGCAGATTTCCTTTGCAAGCTTGCTTGGTTGGCCAAAAAGGGCGTATGCGTTTTTTCCTGAATATATTCAGGAAAAAACACATACGCCCTTTTTGGCCAAGTGCATCATTGTGGACGTTCTGCCTCTTTTCCTATGCTTTCAATGCAATTCCAGTCTACCTCCTGAAATCGGTTTCCTGCAATTCTGCCCCGCTTTCAAGTCCTCTTGGCAGCCTTACTTCAGTCTATTTTTGGACGATAGCTGTCATTTATAACTCTGCAGGTGTGTGAATTACAGTGCCCCTGAGCTCCTTTGTTCAACTTGCTTTCTTGTGACCTGGCCGCAACACCGCAGGATGGCTTCAGGCCCTAATCTGGTTCCGGTACAGCACGCTGAGCCTTTGGTTATTTCCTCTTCCTGGTGGGAAATGAGAGTTAAATTTGCCCGTCCAGACACCTCCAGCTAGTCTCTCATTGGTTCTCGCTATTCCAGTTCATCTTCCGCAGAAATTGCAAACTGGGCCAAACAGGAGGTTAAAGGCGCTGACTCTCCAAGTGGGGAGAGTGTTAGTAAAGCGTCTGGAATGTTGCACCCGAGTACCAGGGGAGGAAAACTGAGACATATTTGAACACGTCTCCCGTTCACATGGTTGATCATACTTGGGTTCCACATGCATGTTTTAGCTGAAGGAAGCATACCTTAAACCTGGAGAGTTAAGACCCGTGTAATGGGTACCATGCAATATGACTTCAAAGGGTTTTCATTTGCTCACCGAAGCTCTCCAATCCTATCACTGCTGCGTTTATGCCCCTGTACACATGCTTGATTCTCTTTCGGAGACATAGCAATCCATAGGTTTTAAGATACTTACTAGTCAGGTACATTCTTAGGCGTTTAATATGCGGTGTTGAGTCCATTTCGTTGAGCAAGGAGTAGCTCTTGTCTATTCCATATTTGACTTAAGGAACTTTATCTGTGCTCATTTCAATCTCTGGTTTTATGCAGCACCCCAACTCACCTTTACCCTTAAGCAAGCATAAGTTGGTTTTCTAAATTTGAGACCCTGTTCTGTTCTGTAATTCAGTTCCTGTGTAGCCAAGTTTACATTCCGTGTATTACTGATATCTTATGATGTTTCTTTTTCTGTGTGACTTACTTCAGTTAGAATCATCATACCTGAATCCACTCATTGTGCTGCTAAGGGCCTGATGACACAGATTTCATTGCTGAGTGATATTGCTTTGTAAGTAAATACCACAACTTCTTTATCCATTTTTCACTTTCTGCGATGTTGAACTTGTACTGTAAACGAGGTTCTTGTAAACAGAGCCATTCCAAACTTTGGGGTGGCTGTGTCTTTTTGATTTTAATTTCCCTAAGCTATAGGACCATAAGTGGAAGTGCCCTAGGTTCTGTTGCTTTGTTTTTTAGATGTTTCAGGAAACACCATTCACTTCTCCCGAGTGGTTGTTGGCAATTTACATCCCGCCCATCAGCATAACAAGGCTCCCAGTTCTCCATGGCCTATCCTGCCTTTCTGGATTTTACAATTTTTTCAGATGGCCCCTTTGACTGGGGGGAAGTGAGACTTCATTGTAGTGCAGATTTCCTTTGCAAGCTTGCTTGGTTGGCCAAAAAGGGCGTATGCGTTTTTTCCTGAATATATTCAGGAAAAAACGCATACGCCCTTTTTGGCCAAGTGCATCATTGTGGACGTTCTGCCTCTTTTCCTATGCTTGCAATGCAATTCCAGTCTACCTCCTGAAATCGGTTTCCTGCAATTCTGCCCCGCTTTCAAGTCCTCTTGGCAGCCTTACTTCAGTCTATTTTTGGACGATAGCTGTCATTTATAACTCTGCAGGTTTGTGAATTACAGTGCCCCTGAGCTCCTTTCTTCAACTCGCTTTCTTTTGAGCTGGCCGCAACACCGCAGGATGGCTTCAGGCCCTAATCTGGTTCCGGTACGGCATGCTGAGCCTTTGGTTATTTCCTCTTCCTGGTGGGAAATGAGAGTTAAATTTGCCCGTCCAGACACCTCCAGCTAGCCTCTCATTGGTTCTCGCTATTCCTGTTCATCTTCCGCAGAAATTGCAAACTGTGCCAAACAGGAGGTTAAAGGCGCTGACTCTCCAAGTGGGGAGAGTGTTAGTAAAGCGTCTGGAATGTTGCACCCGAGTACCAGGGGAGGAAAACTGAGACATATTTGAACACGTCTCCCGTTCACATGGTTGATCATACTCTAGGTTCCACATGCATGTTTTAGCTGAAGGAAGAATACCTTAAACCTGGAGAGTTGAGACCCGTGTAATGGGTACCATGCAATATGACTTCAAAGGGTCTTCATTTGCTCACCGAACCTCTCCAATCCTATCACTGCTGCGTTTATGCCCCTGTACACATGCTTGATTCTCTTTCGGAGACATAGCAATCCATAGGTTTTAAGATACTTACTAGTCAGGTACATTCTTAGGCGTTTAATATGGGGTGTTGAGTCCATTTCGTTGAGCAAGGAGTAGCTCTTGTCTATTCCATATTTGGCTTAAGGAACTTTATCTGTGCTCATTTCAATCTCTGGTTTTATGCAGCACCCCAACTCACCTTTACCCTTAAGCAAGCATAAGTTGGTGTTCTAAATTTGAGACCCTGTTCTGTTCTGTAATTCAGTTCCTGTGTAGCCCAGTTTCCATTCCGTGTATTACTGATATCTTATGATGTTTCTTTTTCTGTGTGACTTATTTCAGTTAGAATCATCATACCTGAATCCACTCATTGTGCTGCTAAGGGCCTGATGACATAGATTTCATTGCTGAGTGATACTGCATTGTACGTAAGTACCACAAGTTCTTTATCCATTTTTCACTTTCTGCGATGTTGAACTTGTACTGTAAACGAGGTTCTTGTAAACAGAGCCGTTCCAAACTTTGGGGTGGCTGTGTCTTTTTTATTTTAATTTCCCTAAGCTATAGGACCATAAGTGGAAGTGCCCTAGGCTCTGTTGCTTTGTTTTTTAGATGTTTCAGGAAACACCATACACTTCTCCCAAGTGTCTGTTGGCAATTTACATCCCGCCCATCAGCATAACAAGGCTCCCAGTTCTCAATGGCCTGTTGCCTTTCTGGATTTTACACTTTTTTCAGATGGCCCTTTTGACCGGGGGGAAGTGAGACTTCATTGTAGTGCAGATTTCCTTTGCAAGCTTGCTTGGTTGGCCAAAAAGGGCGTATGCGTTTTTTCTTGAATATGTTCAGGAAAAAACGCATACGCCCTTTTTGGCCAAGTGCATCATTGTGGACGTTCTGCCTCTTTTCCTATGCTTTCAATGCAATTCCAGTCTATCTCCTGAAATCGGTTTCCTGCAATTCTGCCCCGCTTTCAAGTCCTCTTGGCAGCCTTACTTCAGTCTATTTTTGGACGATAGCTGTCATTTATAACTCTGCAGGTTTGTGAATTACAGTGCCCCTGAGCTCCTTTCTTCAACTCGCTTTCTTGTGACCTGGCCGCAACACCGCAGGATGGCTTCAGGCCCTAATCTGGTTCCGGCCTGGCATGCTGAGCCTTTGGTTAATTCCTCTTCCTGGTGGGAAATGAGAGTTAAATTTGCCCGTCCAGACACCTCCAGCTAGCCTCTCATTGGTTCTCGCTATTCCTGTTCATCTTCCGCAGAAATTGCAAACTGTGCCAAACAGGAGTTTAAAGGCGCTGACTCTCCAAGTGGGGAGAGTGTTAGTAAAGCGTCTGGAATGTTGCACCCGAGTACCAGGGGAGGAAAACTGAGACATATTTGAACACGTCTCCCGTTCACATGGTTGATCATACTCTAGGTTCCACATGCATGTTTTAGCTGAAGGAAGAATACCTTAAACCTGGAGAGTTGAGACCCGTGTAATGGGTACCATGCAATATGACTTCAAAGGGTCTTCATTTGCTCACCGAACCTCTCCAATCCTATCACTGCTGCGTTTATGCCCCTGTACACATGCTTGATTCTCTTTCGGAGACATAGCAATCCATAGGTTTTAAGATACTTACTAGTCAGGTACATTCTTAGGCGTTTAATATGGGGTGTTGAGTCCATTTCGTTGAGCAAGGAGTAGCTCTTGTCTATTCCATATTTGGCTTAAGGAACTTTATCTGTGCTCATTTCAATCTCTGGTTTTATGCAGCACCCCAACTCACCTTTACCCTTAAGCAAGCATAAGTTGGTGTTCTAAATTTGAGACCCTGTTCTGTTCTGTAATTCAGTTCCTGTGTAGCCCAGTTTCCATTCCGTGTATTACTGATATCTTATGATGTTTCTTTTTCTGTGTGACTTATTTCAGTTAGAATCATCATACCTGAATCCACTCATTGTGCTGCTAAGGGCCTGATGACATAGATTTCATTGCTGAGTGATACTGCATTGTACGTAAGTACCACAAGTTCTTTATCCATTTTTCACTTTCTGCGATGTTGAACTTGTACTGTAAACGAGGTTCTTGTAAACAGAGCCGTTCCAAACTTTGGGGTGGCTGTGTCTTTTTTATTTTAATTTCCCTAAGCTATAGGACCATAAGTGGAAGTGCCCTAGGCTCTGTTGCTTTGTTTTTTAGATGTTTCAGGAAACACCATACACTTCTCCCAAGTGTCTGTTGGCAATTTACATCCCGCCCATCAGCATAACAAGGCTCCCAGTTCTCAATGGCCTGTTGCCTTTCTGGATTTTACACTTTTTTCAGATGGCCCTTTTGACCGGGGGGAAGTGAGACTTCATTGTAGTGCAGATTTCCTTTGCAAGCTTGCTTGGTTGGCCAAAAAGGGCGTATGCGTTTTTTCTTGAATATGTTCAGGAAAAAACGCATACGCCCTTTTTGGCCAAGTGCATCATTGTGGACGTTCTGCCTCTTTTCCTATGCTTTCAATGCAATTCCAGTCTATCTCCTGAAATCGGTTTCCTGCAATTCTGCCCCGCTTTCAAGTCCTCTTGGCAGCCTTACTTCAGTCTATTTTTGGACGATAGCTGTCATTTATAACTCTGCAGGTTTGTGAATTACAGTGCCCCTGAGCTCCTTTCTTCAACTCGCTTTCTTGTGACCTGGCCGCAACACCGCAGGATGGCTTCAGGCCCTAATCTGGTTCCGGCCTGGCATGCTGAGCCTTTGGTTAATTCCTCTTCCTGGTGGGAAATGAGAGTTAAATTTGCCCGTCCAGACACCTCCAGCTAGCCTCTCATTGGTTCTCGCTATTCCTGTTCATCTTCCGCAGAAATTGCAAACTGTGCCAAACAGGAGTTTAAAGGCGCTGACTCTCCAAGTGGGGAGAGTGTTAGTAAAGCGTCTGGAATGTTGCACCCGAGTACCAGGGGAGGAAAACTGAGACATATTTGAACACGTCTCCCGTTCACATGGTTGATCATACTCTAGGTTCCACATGCATGTTTTAGCTGAAGGAAGAATACCTTAAACCTGGAGAGTTGAGACCCGTGTAATGGGTACCATGCAATATGACTTCAAAGGGTCTTCATTTGCTCACCGAACCTCTCCAATCCTATCACTGCTGCGTTTATGCCCCTGTACACATGCTTGATTCTCTTTCGGAGACATAGCAATCCATAGGTTTTAAGATACTTACTAGTCAGGTACATTCTTAGGCGTTTAATATGGGGTGTTGAGTCCATTTCGTTGAGCAAGGAGTAGCTCTTGTCTATTCCATATTTGGCTTAAGGAACTTTATCTGTGCTCATTTCAATCTCTGGTTTTATGCAGCACCCCAACTCACCTTTACCCTTAAGCAAGCATAAGTTGGTGTTCTAAATTTGAGACCCTGTTCTGTTCTGTAATTCAGTTCCTGTGTAGCCCAGTTTCCATTCCGTGTATTACTGATATCTTATGATGTTTCTTTTTCTGTGTGACTTATTTCAGTTAGAATCATCATACCTGAATCCACTCATTGTGCTGCTAAGGGCCTGATGACATAGATTTCATTGCTGAGTGATACTGCATTGTACGTAAGTACCACAAGTTCTTTATCCATTTTTCACTTTCTGCAATGTTGAACTTGTACTGTAAACGAGGTTCTTGTAAACAGAGCCGTTCCAAACTTTGGGGTGGCTGTGTCTTTTTTATTTTAATTTCCCTAAGCTATAGGACCATAAGTGGAAGTGCCCTAGGCTCTGTTGCTTTGTTTTTTAGATGTTTCAGGAAACACCATACACATCTCCCGAGTGTCTGTTGGCAATTTACATCCCGCCCATCAGCATAACAAGGCTCCCAGTTCTCCATGGCCTGTCCTGCCTTTCTGGGTTTTACACTTTTTTCAGATGGCCCTTTTGACCGGGGGGAAGTGAGACTTCATTGTAGTGCAGATTTCCTTTGCAAGCTTGCTTGGTTGGCCAAAAAGGGCGTATGCGTTTTTTCCTGAATATATTCAGGAAAAAACGCATACGCCCTTTTGGCCAAGTGCATCATTGTGGACGTTCTGCCTCTTTTCCTATGCTTTCAATGCAATTCCAGTCTACCTCCTGAAATCGGTTTCCTGCAATTCTGCCCCGCTTTCAAGTCCTCTTGGCAGCCTTACTTCAGTCTATTTTTGGACGATAGCTGTCATTTATAACTCTGCAGGTTTGTGAATTACAGTGCCCCTGAGCTCCTTTCTTCAACTCGCTTTCTTGTGACCTGGCCGCAACACCGCAGGATGGCTTCAGGCCCTAATCTGGTTCCGGCCCGGCACGCTGAGCCTTTGGTTAATTCCTCTTCCTGGTGGGAAATGAGAGTTAAATTTGCCCGTTCAGACACCTCCAGCTAGCCTCTCATTGGTTCTCGCTATTCCTGTTCATCTTCCGCAGAAATTGCAAACTGGGCCAAACAGGAGGTTAAAGGCACTGACTCTCCAAGTCGGGAGAGTGTTAGTAAAGCGTCTGGAATGTTGCACCCGAGTACCAGGGGAGGAAAACTGAGACATATTTGAACACGTCTCAGGTTCACATGGTTGATCATACTCTGGGTTCCACATGCATCTTTTAGCTGAAGGAAGAATACCTAAAACCTGGAGAGTTGAGACCCGTGGAATGGGTACCATGCAATATGACTTCAAAGGGTCTTCATTTGCTCACCGAACCTCTCCAATCCTATCACTGCTGCGTTTATGCCCCTGTACACACGCTTGATTCTCTTTCGGAGACATAGCAATCCATAGGTTTTAAGATACTTACTAGTCAGGTACATTCTTAGGCGTTTAATATGCGGTGTTGAGTCCATTTCGTTGAGCAAGGAGTAGCTCTTGTCTATTCCATATTTGGCTTAAGGAACTTTATCTGTGCTCATTTCAATCTCTGGTTTTATGCAGCACCCCAACTCACCTTTACCCTTAAGCAAGCATAAGTTGTTTTTCTAAATTTGTTACCCAGTTCTGTTCTGTAATTCAGTTCCTGTGTAGCCAAGTTTCCATTCCGTGTATTACTGATATCTTATGATGTTTCTTTTTCTGTGTGACTTATTTCAGTTAGAATCATCATACCTGAATCCACTCATTGTGCTGCTAAGGGCCTGGTGACATAGATTTCATTGCTGAGTGATATTGCTTTGTAAGTAAATACCACAACTTCTTTATCCATTTTTCACTTTCTGAGATGTTGAACTTGTACTGAAAACGAGATTCGTGTAAACAGAGCCGTTCCAAACTTTGGGGTGGTTGTGTCTTTTTGATTTTAATTTCCCTAAGCTATAGGACCATAAGTGGAAGTGCCCTAGGCTCTGTTGCTTTGTTTTTTAGATGTTTCAGGAAACACCATACACTTCTCCCGAGTGTCTGTTGGCAATTTACATCCCACCCATCAGCATAACAAGGCTCCCAGTTCTCCATGGCCTGTCCTACCTTTCTGGATTTTACACTTTTTTCAGATGGCCCTTTTGACCGGGGGGAAGTGAGACTTCATTGTAGTGCAGATTTCCTTTGCAAGTTTGCTTGGTTGGCCAAAAAGGGCGTATGCGTTTTATCCTGAATATATTCAGGAAAAAACGCATACGCCCTTTTTGGCCAAGTGCATCATTGTGGACGTTCTGCCTCTTTTCCTATGCTTTCAATGCAATTCCAGTCTACCTCCTGAAATCGGTTTCCTGCAATTCTGCCCCGCTTTCAAGTCCTCTTGGCAGCCTTACTTCAGTCTATTTTTGGACGATAGCTGTCATTTATAACTCTGCAGGTTTGTGAATTACAGTGCCCCTGAGCTCCTTTCTTCAACTCGCTTTGTTTTGAGCTGGCCGCAACACCGCAGGATGGCTTCAGGCCCTAATCTGGTTCCGGCCCGGCATGCTGAGCCTTTGGTTAATTCCTCTTCCTGGTGAGAAATGAGAGTTAAATTTGCCCGTCCAGACACCTCCAGCTAGCCTCTCATTGGTTCTCGCTATTCCTGTTCATCTTCCGCAGAAATTGCAAACTGGGCCAAACAGGAGGTTAAAGGCGCTGACTCTCCAAGTGGGGAGAGTGTTAGTAAAGCGTCTGGAATGTTGCACCCGAGTACCAGGGGAGGAAAACTGAGACATATTTGAACACGTCTCCCGTTCACATGGTTGATCATACTCTGGGTTCCACATGCATGTTTTAGCTGAAGGAAGAATACCTTAAACCTGGAGAGTTGAGACCCGTGTAATGGGTACCATGCAATATGACTTAAAAGGGTCTTCATTTGCTCACCGAACCTCTCCAATCCTATCACTGCTGCGTTTATGCCCCTGTACACACGCTTGATTCTCTTTTGGAGACATAGCAATTCATAGGTTTTAAGATACTTACTAGTCAGGTACATTCTTAGGCGTTTAATATGGGGTTTTGAGTCCATTTCGTTGAGCAAGGAGTAGCTCTTGTCTATTCCATGTTTGGCTTAAGGAACTTTATCTGTGCTCATTTCAATCCTGGTTTTATGCAGCACCCCAACTCACCTTTCCCCTTAAGCAAGCATAAGTTGGTTTTCTAAATTTGAGACCCTGTTCTGTTTTGGAATGCAGTTCCTGTGTAGCCAAGTTTACATTCCGTGTATTAGTGATATCTTATGATGTTTCTTTTTCTGTGTGACTTATTTCAGTTAGAATCATCGTACCTGAATCCACTCATTATGCTGCTACGGGCCTGATGACATAGATTTCATTGCTGAGTGATATTGCATTGTACGTAAGTACCACAAGTTCTTTATCCATTTTTCACTTTCTGTGATATTGAACTTGTACGGTAAACGAGG
The DNA here is from genome assembly GCF_949987515.2 of Delphinus delphis. Classification (NCBI taxonomy): domain Eukaryota; kingdom Metazoa; phylum Chordata; class Mammalia; order Artiodactyla; family Delphinidae; genus Delphinus; species Delphinus delphis. The sequence goes on along the minus strand of NW_027192708.1, from coordinate 648,361 downwards.
TTCTTGTAAACGGAGGCGTCCCAAACTTTGGGGTGGCTGTGTCTTTTTGATTTTAATTTCCCTAAGCTATAGGACCATAAGTGGAAGTGCCCTAGGCTCTGTTGCTTTGTTTTTTAGATGTTTCAGGAAACACCATACACTTCTCCGGAGTGGCTGTTGGCAATTTACATCCCGCCCATCAGCATAACAAGGCTCCCAGTTCTCCATGTCCTGTCCTGCCTTTCTGGATTTTACACTTTTTTCAGATGGCCCTTTTGACCGGGGGGAAGTGAGACTTCATTGTAGTGCAGATTTCCTTTGCAAGCTTGCTTGGTTGGCCAAAAAGGGCGTATGCGTTTTTTCCTGAATATATTCAGGAAAAAACGCATACGCCCTTTTTGGCCAAGTGCATCATTGTGGACGTTCTGCCTCTTTTCCTATGCTTTCAATGCAATTCCAGTCTACCTCCTGAAATCGGTTTCCTGCAATTCTGCCCCGCTTTCAAGTCCTCTTGGCAGCCTTACTTCAGTCTATTTTTGGACGATAGCTGTCATTTATAACTCTGCAGGTTTGTGAATTACAGTGCCCCTGAGCTCCTTTCTTCAACTCGCTTTCTTGTGACCTGGCCGCAACACCGCAGGATGGCTTCAGGCCCTAATCTGGTTCCGGCCCGGCACGCTGAGCCTTTGGTTAATTCCTCTTCCTGGTGGGTAATGAGAGTTAAATTTGCCCGTCCAGACACCTCCAGCTAGTCTCTCATTGGTTCTCGCTATTCCTGTTCATCTTCCAAGAAATTGCAAACTGGGCCAAACAGGAGATTAAAGGCGCTGACTCTCCAAGTGGGGAGACTGTTAGTAAAGCGTCTGGAATGTTGCACCCGAGTACCAGGGGAGGAAAACTGAGACATATTTGAACACGTCTCCCGTTCACATGGTTGATCATACTTGGGTTCCACATGCATCTTTTAGCTGAAGGAAGAATACCTTAAACCTGGGTATTTGAAACCCGTGGAATGGGTACCATGCAATATGATTTCAAAGGGTCTTCATTTGCTCACCGAACCTCTCCAATCCTATCACTGCTGCGTTTATGCCCCTGTACACATGCTTGATTCTCTTTCGGAGACATAGCAATCCATAGGTTTTAAGAGACTTACTAGTCAGGTACATTCTTAGGCGTTTAATATGCGATGTTGTGTCCATTTCGTTGAACAAGGAGTAGCTCTTGTCTATTCCATATTTGGCTTAAGGAACTTTATCTGTGCTCATTTCAATCTCTGGTTTTATGCAGCACCCCAACTCACCTTTACCCTTAAGCAAGCATAAGTTGGTTTTCTAAATTTGAGACCCTGTTCTATTCTGTAATTCAGTTCCTGTGTAGCCAAGTTTACATTCCGTGTATTACTGATATCTTATGATGTTTCTTTTTCTGTGTGACTTATTTCAGTTAGAATCATCATACCTGAATCCACTCATTGTGCTGCTAAGGGCCTGATGACACAGATTTCATTGCTGAGTGATATTGCTTTGTAAGTAAATACCACAACTTCTTTATCCATTTTTCAATTTCTGCGATGTTGAACTTGTACTGTAAATGAGGTTCTTGTAAACAGAGCCGTTCCAAACTTTGGGGTGGCTGTGTCTTTTTGATTTTAAATTCCCTAAGCTATAGGACCATAAGTGGAAGTGCCCTAGGCTCTGTTGCTTTGTATTTTAGATGTTTCAAGAAACACCATACACTTCTCCCGAGTGGTTGTTGGCAATTTACATCCCGCCCATCAGCATAACAAGGCTCCCAGTTCTCCATGGCCTGTCCTGCCTTTCTGGATTTTACACTTTTTTCAGATGGCCCTTTTGACTGGGGGGAAGTGAGACTTCATTGTAGTGCAGATTTCCTTTGCAAGCTTGCTTGGTTGGCCAAAAAGGGCGTATGCGTTTTTTCCTGAATATATTCAGGAAAAAACGCATACGCCCTTTTTGGCCAAGTGCATCATTGTGGACGTTCTGCCTCTTTTCCTATGCTTTCAATGCAATTCCAGTCTACCTCCTGAAATCGGTTTCCTGCAATTCTGCCCCGCTTTCAAGTCCTCTTGGCAGCCTTACTTCAGTCTATTTTTGGACGATAGCTGTCATTTATAACTCTGCAGGTTTGTGAATTACAGTGCTCCTGAGCTCCTTTCTTTAACTCGCTTTCTTGTGACCTGGCCGCAACACCGCAGGATGTCTTCAGGCCCTAATCTGGTTCTGGCACGGCACGCTGAGCCTTTGGTTAATTCCTCTTCCTGGTGGGAAATGAGAGTTAAATTTGCCCGTCCAGACACCTCCAGCTAGCCTCTCATTGGTTCTCGCTATTCCTGTTCATCTTCCGCAGAAATTGCAAACTGGGCCAAACAGGAGGTTAAAGGCGCTGACTTTTCAAGTGGGGAGAGTGTTAGTAAAGCGTCTGGAATGTTGCACCCGAGTACCAGGGGAGGAAAACTGAGACATATTTGAACACGTCTCCCGTTCACATGGTTGATCATACTTGGGTTCCACATGCATGTTTTAGCTGAAGGAAGAATACCTAAAACCTCGGTAGTTGAAACCCGTGGAATGGGTACCATGCAATATGACTTCAAAGGGTCTTCATTTGCTCACCGAACCTCTCCAATCCTATCACTGCTGCGTTTATGCCCCTGTACACATGCTTGATTCTCTTTTGGAGACATAGCAATCCATAGGTTTTAAGATACTTACTAGTCAGGTACATTCTTAGGCGTTTAATATGGGGTTTTGAGTCCATTTCGTTGAGCAAGGAGTAGCTCTTGTCTATTCCATATGTGGCTTAAGGAACTTTATCTGTACTCATTTCAATCTCTGGTTTTATGCAGCACCCCAACTCACCTTTCCCCTAAAGCAAGCATAAGTTGGTTTTCTAAATTTGAGACCCTGTTCTGTTCTGTAATTCAGTTCCTGTGTAGCCAAGTTTACATTCCGTGTATTACTGATATCTTATGATGTTTCTTTTTCTGTGTGACTTATTTCAGTTAGAATCATCATACCTGAATCCACTCATTGTGCTGCTAAGGGCCTGATGACACAGATTTCATTGCTGAGTGATATTGCTTTGTAAGTAAATACCACAACTTCTTTATCCATTTTTCACTTTCTGCGATGTTGAACTTGTACTGTAAACGAGGTTCTTGTAAACAGAGGCGTCCCAAACTTTGGGGTGGCTGTGTCTTTTTGATTTTAATTTCCCTAAGCTATAGGACCATAAGTGGCAGTGCCCTAGCCTCTGTTGCTTTGTTTTTTAGATGTTTCAGGAAACACCATACACTTCTCCCAAGTGTCTGTTGGCAATTTACATCCCGCCCATCAGCATAACAAGGCTCCCAGTTCTCCATGGCCTGTCCTGCCTTTCTGGATTTTACACTGTTTTCAGATGGCCCTTTTGACCGGGGGGAAGTGAGACTTCATTGTAGTGCAGATTTCCTTTGCAAGCTTGCTTGGTTGGCCAAAAAGGGCGTATGCGTTTTTTCCTGAATATATTCAGGAAAAAACGCATACGCCCTTTTTGGCCAAGTGCATCATTGTGGACGTTCTGCCTCTTTTCCTATGCTTTCAATGCAATTCCAGTCTACCTCCTGAAATCGGTTTCCTGCAATTCTGCCCCGCTTTCAAGTCCTCTTGGCAGCCTTACTTCAGTCTATTTTTGGACGATAGCTGTCATTTATAACTCTGCAGGTTTGTGAATTACAGTGCCCCTGAGCTCCTTTCTTCAACTCGCTTTCTTGTGACCTGGCCGCAACACCGCAGGATGGCTTCAGGCCCTAATCTGGTTCCGGCCCGGCACGCTGAGCCTTTGGTTAATTCCTCTTCCTGGTGGGAAATGAGAGTTAAATTTGCCCGTTCAGACACCTCCAGCTAGCCTCTCATTGGTTCTCGCTATTCCTGTTCATCTTCCGCAGAAATTGCAAACTGGGCCAAACAGGAGGTTAAAGGCACTGACTCTCCAAGTCGGGAGAGTGTTAGTAAAGCGTCTGGAATGTTGCACCCGAGTACCAGGGGAGGAAAACTGAGACATATTTGAACACGTCTCAGGTTCACATGGTTGATCATACTCTGGGTTCCACATGCATCTTTTAGCTGAAGGAAGAATACCTAAAACCTGGAGAGTTGAGACCCGTGGAATGGGTACCATGCAATATGACTTCAAAGGGTCTTCATTTGCTCACCGAACCTCTCCAATCCTATCACTGCTGCGTTTATGCCCCTGTACACACGCTTGATTCTCTTTCAGAGACATAGCAATCCATAGGTTTTAAGATACTTACTAGTCAGGTACATTCTTAGGCGTTTAATATGCGGTGTTGAGTCCATTTCGTTGAGCAAGGAGTAGCTCTTGTCTATTCCATATTTGGCTTAAGGAACTTTATCTGTGCTCATTTCAATCTCTGGTTTTATGCAGCACCCCAACTCACCTTTACCCTTAAGCAAGCATAAGTTGTTTTTCTAAATTTGTTACCCAGTTCTGTTCTGTAATTCAGTTCCTGTGTAGCCAAGTTTCCATTCCGTGTATTACTGATATCTTATGATGTTTCTTTTTCTGTGTGACTTATTTCAGTTAGAATCATCATACCTGAATCCACTCATTGTGCTGCTAAGGGCCTGGTGACATAGATTTCATTGCTGAGTGATATTGCTTTGTAAGTAAATACCACAACTTCTTTATCCATTTTTCACTTTCTGAGATGTTGAACTTGTACTGAAAACGAGATTCGTGTAAACAGAGCCGTTCCAAACTTTGGGGTGGTTGTGTCTTTTTGATTTTAATTTCCCTAAGCTATAGGACCATAAGTGGAAGTGCCCTAGGCTCTGTTGCTTTGTTTTTTAGATGTTTCAGGAAACACCATACACTTCTCCCGAGTGTCTGTTGGCAATTTACATCCCACCCATCAGCATAACAAGGCTCCCAGTTCTCCATGGCCTGTCCTACCTTTCTGGATTTTACACTTTTTTCAGATGGCCCTTTTGACCGGGGGGAAGTGAGACTTCATTGTAGTGCAGATTTCCTTTGCAAGTTTGCTTGGTTGGCCAAAAAGGGCGTATGCGTTTTATCCTGAATATATTCAGGAAAAAACGCATACGCCCTTTTTGGCCAAGTGCATCATTGTGGACGTTCTGCCTCTTTTCCTATGCTTTCAATGCAATTCCAGTCTACCTCCTGTAATCGGTTTCCTGCAATTCTGCCCCGCTTTCAAGTCCTCTTGGCAGCCTTACTTCAGTCTATTTTTGGACGATAGCTGTCATTTATAACTCTGCAGGTTTGTGAATTACAGTGCCCCTGAGCTCCTTTCTTCAACTCGCTTTGTTTTGAGCTGGCCGCAACACCGCAGGATGGCTTCAGGCCCTAATCTGGTTCCGGCCCGGCATGCTGAGCCTTTGGTTAATTCCTCTTCCTGGTGAGAAATGAGAGTTAAATTTGCCCGTCCAGACACCTCCAGCTAGCCTCTCATTGGTTCTCGCTATTCCTGTTCATCTTCCGCAGAAATTGCAAACTGGGCCAAACAGGAGGTTAAAGGCGCTGACTCTCCAAGTGGGGAGAGTGTTAGTAAAGCGTCTGGAATGTTGCACCCGAGTACCAGGGGAGGAAAACTGAGACATATTTGAACACGTCTCCCGTTCACATGGTTGATCATACTCTGGGTTCCACATGCATGTTTTAGCTGAAGGAAGAATACCTTAAACCTGGAGAGTTGAGACCCGTGTAATGGGTACCATGCAATATGACTTAAAAGGGTCTTCATTTGCTCACCGAACCTCTCCAATCCTATCACTGCTGCGTTTATGCCCCTGTACACACGCTTGATTCTCTTTTGGAGACATAGCAATTCATAGGTTTTAAGATACTTACTAGTCAGGTACATTCTTAGGCGTTTAATATGGGGTTTTGAGTCCATTTCGTTGAGCAAGGAGTAGCTCTTGTCTATTCCATGTTTGGCTTAAGGAACTTTATCTGTGCTCATTTCAATCCTGGTTTTATGCAGCACCCCAACTCACCTTTCCCCTTAAGCAAGCATAAGTTGGTTTTCTAAATTTGAGACCCTGTTCTGTTTTGGAATGCAGTTCCTGTGTAGCCAAGTTTACATTCCGTGTATTAGTGATATCTTATGATGTTTCTTTTTCTGTGTGACTTATTTCAGTTAGAATCATCGTACCTGAATCCACTCATTATGCTGCTACGGGCCTGATGACATAGATTTCATTGCTGAGTGATATTGCATTGTACGTAAGTACCACAAGTTCTTTATCCATTTTTCACTTTCTGTGATATTGAACTTGTACGGTAAACGAGGTTCTTGTAAACGGAGGCGTCCCAAACTTTGGGGTGGCTGTGTCTTTTTGATTTTAATTTCCCTAAGCTATAGGACCATAAGTGGAAGTGCCCTAGGCTCTGTTGCTTTGTTTTTTAGATGTTTCAGGAAACACCATACACTTCTCCGGAGTGGCTGTTGGCAATTTACATCCCGCCCATCAGCATAACAAGGCTCCCAGTTCTCCATGTCCTGTCCTGCCTTTCTGGATTTTACACTTTTTTCAGATGGCCCTTTTGACCGGGGGGAAGTGAGACTTCATTGTAGTGCAGATTTCCTTTGCAAGCTTGCTTGGTTGGCCAAAAAGGGCGTATGCGTTTTTTCCTGAATATATTCAGGAAAAAACGCATACGCCCTTTTTGGCCAAGTGCATCATTGTGGACGTTCTGCCTCTTTTCCTATGCTTTCAATGCAATTCCAGTCTACCTCCTGAAATCGGTTTCCTGCAATTCTGCCCCGCTTTCAAGTCCTCTTGGCAGCCTTACTTCAGTCTATTTTTGGACGATAGCTGTCATTTATAACTCTGCAGGTTTGTGAATTACAGTGCCCCTGAGCTCCTTTCTTCAACTCGCTTTCTTGTGACCTGGCCGCAACACCGCAGGATGGCTTCAGGCCCTAATCTGGTTCCGGCCCGGCACGCTGAGCCTTTGGTTAATTCCTCTTCCTGGTGGGTAATGAGAGTTAAATTTGCCCGTCCAGACACCTCCAGCTAGTCTCTCATTGGTTCTCGCTATTCCTGTTCATCTTCCAAGAAATTGCAAACTGGGCCAAACAGGAGATTAAAGGCGCTGACTCTCCAAGTGGGGAGACTGTTAGTAAAGCGTCTGGAATGTTGCACCCGAGTACCAGGGGAGGAAAACTGAGACATATTTGAACACGTCTCCCGTTCACATGGTTGATCATACTTGGGTTCCACATGCATCTTTTAGCTGAAGGAAGAATACCTTAAACCGGGGTATTTGAAACCCGTGGAATGGGTACCATGCAATATGATTTCAAAGGGTCTTCATTTGCTCACCGAACCTCTCCAATCCTATCACTGCTGCGTTTATGCCCCTGTACACATGCTTGATTCTCTTTCGGAGACATAGCAATCCATAGGTTTTAAGAGACTTACTAGTCAGGTACATTCTTAGGCGTTTAATATGCGATGTTGTGTCCATTTCGTTGAGCAAGGAGTAGCTCTTGTCTATTCCATATTTGGCTTAAGGAACTTTATCTGTGCTCATTTCAATCTCTGGTTTTATGCAGCACCCCAACTCACCTTTACCCTTAAGCAAGCATAAGTTGGTTTTCTAAATTTGAGACCCTGTTCTATTCTGTAATTCAGTTCCTGTGTAGCCAAGTTTACATTCCGTGTATTACTGATATCTTATGATGTTTCTTTTTCTGTGTGACTTATTTCAGTTAGAATCATCATACCTGAATCCACTCATTGTGCTGCTAAGGGCCTGATGACACAGATTTCATTGCTGAGTGATATTGCTTTGTAAGTAAATACCACAACTTCTTTATCCATTTTTCAATTTCTGCGATGTTGAACTTGTACTGTAAATGAGGTTCTTGTAAACAGAGCCGTTCCAAACTTTGGGGTGGCTGTGTCTTTTTGATTTTAAATTCCCTAAGCTATAGGACCATAAGTGGAAGTGCCCTAGGCTCTGTTGCTTTGTATTTTAGATGTTTCAAGAAACACCATACACTTCTCCCGAGTGGTTGTTGGCAATTTACATCCCGCCCATCAGCATAACAAGGCTCCCAGTTCTCCATGGCCTGTCCTGCCTTTCTGGATTTTACACTTTTTTCAGATGGCCCTTTTGACTGGGGGGAAGTGAGACTTCATTGTAGTGCAGATTTCCTTTGCAAGCTTGCTTGGTTGGCCAAAAAGGGCGTATGCGTTTTTTCCTGAATATATTCAGGAAAAAACGCATACGCCCTTTTTGGCCAAGTGCATCATTGTGGACGTTCTGCCTCTTTTCCTATGCTTTCAATGCAATTCCAGTCTACCTCCTGAAATCGGTTTCCTGCAATTCTGCCCCGCTTTCAAGTCCTCTTGGCAGCCTTACTTCAGTCTATTTTTGGACGATAGCTGTCATTTATAACTCTGCAGGTTTGTGAATTACAGTGCTCCTGAGCTCCTTTCTTTAACTCGCTTTCTTGTGACCTGGCCGCAACACCGCAGGATGTCTTCAGGCCCTAATCTGGTTCTGGCACGGCACGCTGAGCCTTTGGTTAATTCCTCTTCCTGGTGGGAAATGAGAGTTAAATTTGCCCGTCCAGACACCTCCAGCTAGCCTCTCATTGGTTCTCGCTATTCCTGTTCATCTTCCGCAGAAATTGCAAACTGGGCCAAACAGGAGGTTAAAGGCGCTGACTTTTCAAGTGGGGAGAGTGTTAGTAAAGCGTCTGGAATGTTGCACCCGAGTACCAGGGGAGGAAAACTGAGACATATTTGAACACGTCTCCCGTTCACATGGTTGATCATACTTGGGTTCCACATGCATGTTTTAGCTGAAGGAAGAATACCTAAAACCTCGGTAGTTGAAACCCGTGGAATGGGTACCATGCAATATGACTTCAAAGGGTCTTCATTTGCTCACCGAACCTCTCCAATCCTATCACTGCTGCGTTTATGCCCCTGTACACATGCTTGATTCTCTTTTGGAGACATAGCAATCCATAGGTTTTAAGATACTTACTAGTCAGGTACATTCTTAGGCGTTTAATATGGGGTTTTGAGTCCATTTCGTTGAGCAAGGAGTAGCTCTTGTCTATTCCATATGTGGCTTAAGGAACTTTATCTGTACTCATTTCAATCTCTGGTTTTATGCAGCACCCCAACTCACCTTTCCCCTAAAGCAAGCATAAGTTGGTTTTCTAAATTTGAGACCCTGTTCTGTTCTGTAATTCAGTTCCTGTGTAGCCAAGTTTACATTCCGTGTATTACTGATATCTTATGATGTTTCTTTTTCTGTGTGACTTATTTCAGTTAGAATCATCATACCTGAATCCACTCATTGTGCTGCTAAGGGCCTGATGACACAGATTTCATTGCTGAGTGATATTGCTTTGTAAGTAAATACCACAACTTCTTTATCCATTTTTCACTTTCTGCGATGTTGAACTTGTACTGTAAACGAGGTTCTTGTAAACAGAGGCGTCCCAAACTTTGGGGTGGCTGTGTCTTTTTGATTTTAATTTCCCTAAGCTATAGGACCATAAGTGGCAGTGCCCTAGCCTCTGTTGCTTTGTTTTTTAGATGTTTCAGGAAACACCATACACTTCTCCCAAGTGTCTGTTGGCAATTTACATCCCGCCCATCAGCATAACAAGGCTCCCAGTTCTCCATGGCCTGTCCTGCCTTTCTGGATTTTACACTGTTTTCAGATGGCCCTTTTGACCGGGGGGAAGTGAGACTTCATTGTAGTGCAGATTTCCTTTGCAAGCTTGCTTGGTTGGCCAAAAAGGGCGTATGCGTTTTTTCCTGAATATATTCAGGAAAAAACGCATACGCCCTTTTTGGCCAAGTGCATCACTGTGGACGTTCTGCCTCTTTTCCTATGCTTTCAATGCAATTCCAGTCTACCTCCTGAAATCGGTTTCCTGCAATTCTGCCCCGCTTTCAAGTCCTCTTGGCAGCCTTACTTCAGTATATTTTTGGACGATAGCTGTCATTTATAACTCTGCAGGTTTGTGAATTACAGTGCCCCTGAGCTCCTTTCTTCAACTCGCTTTCTTTTGAGCTGGCCGCAACACCGCAGGATGGCTTCAGGCCCTAATCTGGTTCCGGTACGGCACGCTGAGCCTTTGGTTATTTCCTCTTCCTGGTGGGAAATGAGAGTTAAATTTGCCCGTCCAGACACCTCCAGCTAGCCTCTCATTGGTTCTCGCTATTCCTGTTCATCTTCCGCAGAAATTGCAAACTGGGCCAAACAGGAGGTTAAAGGCGCTGACTTTCCAAGTGGGGAGAGTGTTAGTAAAGCGTCTGGAATGTTGCACCCGAGAACCAGGGGAGGAAAACTGAGACATATTTGAACACGTTTCCCGTTCACATGGTTGATCATACTTGGGTTCCACATGCATGTTTTAGCTGAAGGAAGAATACCTAAAACCTGGGTAGTTGAAACCCGTGGAATGGGTACCATGCAATATGACTTCAAAGGGTCTTCATTTGCTCACCGAACCTCTCCAATCCTATCACTGCTTCGTTTATGCCCCTGTACACATGCTTGATTCTCTTTCGGAGACATAGCAATCCATAGGTTTTAAGATACTTACTAGTCAGGTACATTCTTAGGCGTTTAATATGCGGTGTTGAGTCCATTTCGTTGAGCAAGGAGTAGCTCTTGTCTATTCCATATTTGGCTTAAGGAACTTTATCTGTGCTCATTTCAATCTCTGGTTTTATGCAGCACCCCAACTCACCTTTACCCTTAAGCAAGCATAAGTTGGTTTTCTAAATTTGAGACCCTGTTCTGTTCTGTAATTCAGTTCCTGTGTAGCCAAGTTTACATTCCGTGTATTACTGATATCTTATGATGTTTCTTTTTCTGTGTGACTTATTTCAGTTAGAATCATCATACCTGAATCCACTCATTGTGCTTCTAAGGGCCTGATGACATAGATTTCATTGCTGAGTGATATTGCTTTGTAAGTGAATACCACAACTTCTTTATCCATTTTTCACTTTCTGCGATGTTGAACTTGTACTTTAAACGAGGTTCTTGTAAACAGAGCCGTTCCGAACTTTGGGGTGGCTGTGTCTTTTTGATTTTAATTTCCATAATCTATAGGACCATAAGTGGAAGTGCCCTAGGCTCTGTTGCTTTGTTTTTTAGATGTTTCAGGAAACACCATACACTTCTCCCGAGTGGTTGTTGGCAATTTACATCCCGCCCATCAGCATAACAAGGCTCCCAGTTCTCCATGGCCTGTCCTGCCTTTCTGGATTTTACACTTTTTTCAGATGGCCCTTTTGACCGGGGGGAAGTGAGACTTCATTGTAGTGCAGATTTCCTTTGCAAGCTTGCTTGGTTGGCCAAAAAGTGCGTATGCGTTTTTTCCTGAATATATTCAGGAAAAAACGCATACGCCCTTTTTGGCCAAGTGCATCATTGTGGACGTTCTGCCTCTTTTCCTATGCTTGCAATGCAATTCCAGTCTACCTCCTGAAATCGGTTTCCTGCAATTCTGCCCCGCTTTCAAGTCCTCTTGGCAGCCTTACTTCAGTCTATTTTTGGACGATAGCTGTCATTTATAACTCTGCAGGTTTGTGAATTACAGTGCCCCTGAGCTCCTTTCTTCAACTCGCTTTCTTGTGACCTGGCCGCAACACCGCAGGATGTCTTCAGGCCGTAATCTGGTTCCGGCACGGCACGCTGAGCCTTTGGTTAATTCCTCTTCCTGGTGGGAAATGAGAGTTAAATTTGCCCGTCCAGACACCTCCAGCTAGTCTCTCATTGGTTCTCGCTATTCCTGTTCATCTTCCGCAGAAATTGCAAACTGGGCCAAACAGGAGGTTAAAGGCGCTGACTTTCCAAGTGGGGAGAGTGTTAGTAAAGCGTCTGGAATGTTGCACCCGAGTACCTGGGGAGGAAAACTGAGACATATTTGAACACGTCTCCCGTTCACATGGTTGATCATACTTGGGTTCCACATGCATGTTTTAGCTGAAGGAAGAATACCTTAAACCTGGAGAGTTGAGACCCGTGTAATGGGTACCATGCAATATGACTTCAAAGGGTCTTCATTTGCTCACCGAAGCTCTCCAATCGTATCACTGCTGCGTTTATGCCCCTGTACACATGCCTGATTCTCTTTCGGAGACATAGCAATCCATAGGTTTTAAGATACTTACTAGTCAGGTACATTCTTAGGCGTTTAATATGCGGTGTTGAGTCCATTTCGTTGAGCAAGGAGTAGCTCTTGTCTATTCCATATGTGGCTTAAGGAACTTTATCTGTGCTCATTTCAATCTCTGGTTTTATGCAGCACCCCAACTCACCTTTACCCTTAAGCAAGCATAAGTTGGTTTTCTAAATTTGAGACCCCGTTCTGTTCTGTAATTCAGTTCCTGTGTAGCCAAGTTTACATTCCGTGTATTACTGATATCTTATGATGTTTCTTTTTCTGTGTGACTTATTTCAGTTAGAATCATCATACCTGAATCCACTCATTGCTCTTCTAAGGGCCTGATGACATAGATTTCATTGCTGAGTGATATTGCTTTGTAAGTAAATACCACAACTTCTTTATCCATTTTTCACTTTCTGCGATGTTGAACTTGTACTGTAAACGAGGTTCTTGTAAACAGAGGCGTCCCAAACTTTGGGGTGGCTGTGTCTTTTTGATTTTAATTTCCCTAAGCTATAGGACCATAAGTGGCAGTGCCCTAGCCTCTGTTGCTTTGTTTTTTAGATGTTTCAGGAAACACCATACACTTCTCCCAAGTGTCTGTTGGCAATTTACATCCCGCCCATCAGCATAACAAGGCTCCCAGTTCTCCATGGCCTGTCCTGCCTTTCTGGATTTTACACTGTTTTCAGATGGCCCTTTTGACCGGGGGGAAGTGAGACTTCATTGTAGTGCAGATTTCCTTTGCAAGCTTGCTTGGTTGGCCAAAAAGTGCGTATGCGTTTTTTCCTGAATATATTCAGGAAAAAACGCATACGCCCTTTTTGGCCAAGTGCATCACTGTGGACGTTCTGCCTCTTTTCCTATGCTTTCAATGCAATTCCAGTCTACCTCCTGAAATCGGTTTCCTGCAATTCTGCCCCGCTTTCAAGTCCTCTTGGCAGCCTTACTTCAGTCTATTTTTGGACGATAGCTGTCATTTATAACTCTGCAGGTTTGTGAATTACAGTGCCCCTGAGCTCCTTTCTTCAACTCGCTTTCTTTTGAGCTGGCCGCAACACCGCAGGATGGCTTCAGGCCCTAATCTGGTTCCGGTACGGCACGCTGAGCCTTTGGTTATTTCCTCTTCCTGGTGGGAAATGAGAGTTAAATTTGCCCGTCCAGACACCTCCAGCTAGCCTCTCATTGGTTCTCGCTATTCCTGTTCATCTTCCGCAGAAATTGCAAACTGGGCCAAACAGGAGGTTAAAGGCGCTGACTTTCCAAGTGGGGAGAGTGTTAGTAAAGCGTCTGGAATGTTGCACCCGAGAACCAGGGGAGGAAAACTGAGACATATTTGAACACGTTTCCCGTTCACATGGTTGATCATACTTGGGTTCCACATGCATGTTTTAGCTGAAGGAAGAATACCTAAAACCTGGGTAGTTGAAACCCGTGGAATGGGTACCATGCAATATGACTTCAAAGGGTCTTCATTTGCTCACCGAACCTCTCCAATCCTATCACTGCTTCGTTTATGCCCCTGTACACATGCTTGATTCTCTTTTGGAGACATAGCAATCCATAGGTTTTAAGATACTTACTAGTCAGGTACATTCTTAGGCGTTTAATATGCGGTGTTGAGTCCATTTCGTTGAGCAAGGAGTAGCTCTTGTCTATTCCATATTTGGCTTAAGGAACTTTATCTGTGCTCATTTCAATCTCTGGTTTTATGCAGCACCCCAACTCACCTTTACCCTTAAGCAAGCATAAGTTGGTTTTCTAAATTTGAGACCCTGTTCTGTTCTGTAATTCAGTTCCTGTGTAGCCAAGTTTACATTCCGTGTATTACTGATATCTTATGATGTTTCTTTTTCTGTGTGACTTATTTCAGTTAGAATCATCATACCTGAATCCACTCATTGTGCTTCTAAGGGCCTGATGACATAGATTTCATTGCTGAGTGATATTGCTTTGTAAGTGAATACCACAACTTCTTTATCCATTTTTCACTTTCTGCGATGTTGAACTTGTACTTTAAACGAGGTTCTTGTAAACAGAGCCGTTCCGAACTTTGGGGTGGCTGTGTCTTTTTGATTTTAATTTCCATAAGCTATAGGACCATAAGTGGAAGTGCCCTAGGCTCTGTTGCTTTGTTTTTTAGATGTTTCAGGAAACACCATACACTTCTCCCGAGTGGTTGTTGGCAATTTACATCCCGCCCATCAGCATAACAAGGCTCCCAGTTCTCCATGGCCTGTCCTGCCTTTCTGGATTTTACACTTTTTTCAGATGGCCCTTTTGACCGGGGGGAAGTGAGACTTCATTGTAGTGCAGATTTCCTTTGCAAGCTTGCTTGGTTGGCCAAAAAGTGCGTATGCGTTTTTTCCTGAATATATTCAGGAAAAAACGCATACGCCCTTTTTGGCCAAGTGCATCATTGTGGACGTTCTGCCTCTTTTCCTATGCTTGCAATGCAATTCCAGTCTACCTCCTGAAATCGGTTTCCTGCAATTCTGCCCCGCTTTCAAGTCCTCTTGGCAGCCTTACTTCAGTCTATTTTTGGACGATAGCTGTCATTTATAACTCTGCAGGTTTGTGAATTACAGTGCCCCTGAGCTCCTTTCTTCAACTCGCTTTCTTGTGACCTGGCCGCAACACCGCAGGATGTCTTCAGGCCGTAATCTGGTTCCGGCACGGCATGCTGAGCCTTTGGTTAATTCCTCTTCCTGGTGGGAAATGAGAGTTAAATTTGCCCGTCCAGACACCTCCAGCTAGTCTCTCATTGGTTCTCGCTATTCCTGTTCATCTTCCGCAGAAATTGCAAACTGGGCCAAACAGGAGGTTAAAGGCGCTGACTTTCCAAGTGGGGAGAGTGTTAGTAAAGCGTCTGGAATGTTGCACCCGAGTACCAGGGGAGGAAAACTGAGACATATTTGAACACGTCTCCCGTTCACATGGTTGATCATACTTGGGTTCCACATGCATGTTTTAGCTGAAGGAAGAATACCTTAAACCTGGAGAGTTGAGACCCGTGTAATGGGTACCATGCAATATGACTTCAAAGGGTCTTCATTTGCTCACCGAAGCTCTCCAATCGTATCACTGCTGCGTTTATGCCCCTGTACACATGCTTGATTCTCTTTCGGAGACATAGCAATCCATAGGTTTTAAGATACTTACTAGTCAGGTACATTCTTAGGCGTTTAATATGCGGTGTTGAGTCCATTTCGTTGAGCAAGGAGTAGCTCTTGTCTATTCCATATTTGGCTTAAGGAACTTTATCTGTGCTCATTTCAATCTCTGGTTTTATGCAGCACCCCAACTCACCTTTCCCCTTAAGCAAGCATAAGTTGGTTTTCTAAATTTGAGACCCCGTTCTGTTCTGTAATTCAGTTCCTGTGTAGCCAAGTTTACATTCCGTGTATTACTGATATCTTATGATGTTTCTTTTTCTGTGTGACTTATTTCAGTTAGAATCATCATACCTGAATCCACTCATTGCTCTTCTAAGGGCCTGATGACATAGATTTCATTGCTGAGTGATATTGCTTTGTAAGTAAATACCACAACTTCTTTATCCATTTTTCACTTTCTGCGATGTTGAACTTGTACTGTAAACGAGGTTCTTGTAAACAGAGGCGTCCCAAACTTTGGGGTGGCTGTGTCTTTTTGATTTTAATTTCCCTAAGCTATAGGACCATAAGTGGCAGTGCCCTAGGCTCTGTTGCTTTGTTTTTTAGATGTTTCAGGAAACACCATACACTTCTCCCGAATGTCTGTTGGCAATTTACATCCCGCCCATCAGCATAACAAGGCTCCCAGTTCTCCATGGCCTGTCCTGCCTTTCTGGATTTTACACTTTTTTTAGATTGCCCTTTTGACCGGGGGGAAGTGAGACTTCATTGTAGTGCAGATTTCCTTTGCAAGCTTGCTTGGTTGGCCAAAAAGGGCGTATGTGTTTTTTCCTGAATATATTCAGGAAAAAACGCATACGCCCTTTTTGGCCAAGTGCATCATTGTGGACGTTCTGCCTCTTTTCCTATGCTTTCAATGCAATTCCAGTCTACCTCCTGAAATCGGTTTCCTGCAATTCTGCCCCGGTTTCAAGTCCTCTTGGCAGCCTTACTTCAGTCTATTTTTGGACGATAGCTGTCATTTATAACTCTGCAGGTTTGTGAATTACAGTGCCCGTGAGCTCCTTTCTTCAACTCGCTTTCTTTTGAGCTGGCCGCAACACCGCAGGATGGCTTCAGGCCCTAATCTGGTTCCGGTACGGCACGCTGAGCCTTTGGTTAATTCCTCTTCCTGGTGGGAAATGAGAGTTAAATTTGCCCGTCCAGACACCTCCAGCTAGCCTCTCATTGGTTCTCGCTATTCCTGTTCATCTTCCGCAGAAATTGCAAACTGGGCCAAACAGGAGGTTAAAGGCGCTGACTTTCCAAGTGGGGAGAGTGTTAGTAAAGCGTCTGGAATGTTGCACCCGAGTACCAGGGTACGAAAACTGAGACATATTTGAACACGTCTCCCGTTCACATGGTTGATCATACTTGGGTTCCACATGCATGTTTTAGCTGAAGGAAGAATACCTAAAACCTGGGTAGTTGAAACCCGTGGAATGGGTACCATGCAATATGACTTCAAAGGGTCTTCATTTGCTCACCAAACCTCTCCAATCCTATCACTGCTTCGTTTATGCCCCTGTACACATGCTTGATTCTCTTTCGGAGACATAGCAATCCATAGGTTTTAAGATACTTACTAGTCAGGTACATTCTTAGGCGTTTAATATGCGGTGTTGAGTCCATTTCGTTGAGCAAGGAGTAGCTCTTGTCTATTGCATATTTGGCTTAAGGAACTTTATCTGTGCTCATTTCAATCTCTGGTTTTATGCAGCACCCCAACTCACCTTTCCCCTTAAGCAAGCATAAGTTGGTTTTCTAAATTTGAGACCCTGTTCTGTTCTGTAATTCAGTTCCTGTGTAGCCAAGTTTCCATTCCGTGTATTACTGATATCTTATGATGTTTCTTTTTCTGTGTGACTTATTTCAGTTAGAATCATCATACCTGAATCCACTCATTGTGCTGCTAAGGGCCTGATGACACAGATTTCATTGCTGAGTGATATTGCTTTGTAAGTAAATACCACAACTTCTTTATCCATTTTTCAATTTCTGCGATGTTGAACTTGTACTGTAAACGAGGTTCTTGTAAACAGAGCCATTCCAAACTTTGGGGTGGCTGTGTCTTTTTGATTTTAAATTCCCTAAGCTATAGGACCATAAGTGGAAGTGCCCTAGGCTCTGTTGCTTTGTTTTTTAGATGTTTCAGGAAACACCATACACTTCTCCCGAGTGGTTGTTGGCAATTTACATCCCGCCCATCAGCATAACAAGGCTCCCAGTTCTCCATGGCCTGTCCTGCCTTTCTGGATTTTACACTTTTTTCAGATGGCCCTTTTGACCGGGGGGAAGTGAGACTTCATTGTAGTGCAGATTTCCTTTGCAAGCTTGCTTGGTTGGCCAAAAAGGGCGTATGCGTTTTTTCCTGAATATATTCAGGAAAAAACGCATACGCCCTTTTTGGCCAAGTGCATCATTGTGGACGTTTTGCCTCTTTTCCTATGCTTGCAATGCAATTCCAGTCTACCTCCTGAAATCGGTTTCCTGCAATTCTGCCCCGCTTTCAAGTCCTCTTGGCAGCCTTACTTCAGTCTATTTTTGGACGATAGCTGTCATTTATAACTCTGCAGGTTTGTGAATTACAGTGCCCCTGAGCTCCTTTCTTCAACTCGCTTTCTTGTGACCTGGCCGCAACACCGCAGGATGGCTTCAGGCCCTAATCTGGTTCTGGCACGGCATGCTGAGCCTTTGGTTATTTCCTCTTCCTGGTGGGAAATGAGAGTTAAATTTGCCCGTCCAGACACCTCCAGCTAGTCTCTCATTGGTTCTCGCTATTCCTGTTCATCTTCCGCAGAAATTGCAAACTGGGCCAAACAGGAGGTTAAAGGCGCTGACTTTCCAAGTGGAGAGAGTGTTAGTAAAGCGTCTGGAATGTTGCACCCGAGTACCAGGGGAGGAAAACTGAGACATATTTGAACACGTCTCCCGTTCACATGGTTGATCATACTTGGGTTCCACATGCATGTTTTAGCTGAAGGAAGAATACCTTAAACCTGGGTAGTTGAAACCCGTGGAATGGGTACCATGCAATATGCCTTCAAAGGGTCTTCATTTGCTCACCGAACCTCTCCAATCCTATCACTGCTGCGTTTATGCCCCTGTACACATGCTTGATTCTCTTTCGGAGACATAGCAATCCATAGGTTTTAAGATACTTACTAGTCAGGTACATTCTTAGGTGTTTAATATGCGGTGTTGAGTCCATTTCGTTGAGCAAGGAGTAGCTCTTGTCTATTCCATATTTGGCTTAAGGAACTTTATCTGTGCTCATTTCAATCTCTGGTTTTATGCAGCACCCCAACTCACCTTTCCCCTTAAGCAAGCATAAGTTGTTTTTCTAAATTTGAGACCCTGTTCTGTTCTGTAATTCAGTTCCTGTGTAGCCAAGTTTACATTCCGTGTATTACTGATATCTTATGATGTTTCTTTTTCTGTGTGACTTATTTCAGTTAGAATCATCATACCTGAATCCACTCATTGTGCTGCTAAGGTCCTGATGACACAGATTTCAATGCTGAGTGATATTGCTTTGTAAGTAAATACCACAACTTTTTTATCCATTTTTCACTTTCTGCGATGTTGAACTTGTAGTGTAAACGAGGTTCTTGTAAACAGAGCCATTCGAAACTTTGGGGTGGCTGTGTCTTTTTGATTTTAAATTCCCTAAGCTATAGGACTATAAGTGGAAGTGCCCTAGGCTCTGTTGCTTTGTTTTTTAGATGTTTCAGGAAACACCATACACTTCTCCCGAGTGGTTGTTGGCAATTTACATCCCGCCCTTCAGCATAACAAGGCTCCCAGTTCTCCATGGCCTGTCCTGCCTTTCTGGATTTTACACTTTTTTCAGATGGCCCTTTTGACCGGGGGGAAGTGAGACTTCATTGTAGTGCAGATTTCCTTTGCAAGCTTGCTTGGTTGGCCAAAAAGGGCGTATGCGTTTTTTCCTGAATTTATTCAGGAAAAAACGCATACGCCCTTTTTGGCCAAGTGCATCATTGTGGACGTTCTGCCTCTTTTCCTATGCTTTCAATGCAATTCCAGTCTACCTCCTGAAATCGGTTTCCTGCAATTCTGCCCCGCTTTCAAGTCCTCTTGGCAGCCTTACTTCAGTCTATTTTTGGACGATAGCTGTCATTTATAACTCTGCAGGTTTGTGAATTACAGTGCCCCTGAGCTCCTTTCTTCAACTCGCTTTCTTGTGACCTGGCCTCAACACCGCAGGATGGCTTCAGGCCCTAATCTGGTTCTGGCACGGCACGCTGAGCCTTTGGTTAATTCCTCTTCCTGGTGGGAAATGAGAGTTAAATTTGCCCATCCAGACACCTCCAGCTAGTCTCTCATTGGTTCTCGCTATTCCTGTTCATCTTCCGCAGAAATTGCAAACTGGGCCAAACAGGAGGTTAAAGGGACTGACTCTCCAAGTGGGGAGAGTGTTAGTAAAGCGTCTGGAATGTTGCACCCGAGTACCAGGGTACGAAAACTGAGACATATTTGAACACGTCTCCCGATCACATGGTTGATCATACTCTAGGTTCCACATGCATGTTTTAGCTGAAGGAAGAATACCTTAAACCTGGGTAGTTGAAACCCGTGGAATGGGTACCATGCAATATGACTTCAAAGGGTCTTCATTTGCTCACCGAACCTCTCCAATCCTATCACTGCTGCGTTTATGCCCCTGTACACATGCTTGATTCTCTTTCGGAGACATAGCAATCCATAGGTTTTAAGATACTTACTAGTCAGGTACATTCTTAGGCGTTTAATATGCGGTGTTGAGTCCATTTCGTTGAGCAAGGAGTAGCTCTTGTCTATTCCATATTTGGCTTAAGGAACTTTATCTGTGCTCATTTCAATCTCTGGTTTTATGCAGCACCCCAACTCACCTTTACCCTTAAGCAAGCATAAGTTGGTTTTCTAAATTTGAGACCCTGTTCTGTTCTGTAATTCAGTTCCTGTGTAGCCAAGTTTCCATTCCGTGTATTACTGATATCTTATGATGTTTCTTTTTCTGTGTGACTTATTTCAGTTAGAATCATCATACCTGAATCCACTCATTGTGCTGCTAAGGGCCTGATGACACAGATTTCATTGCTGAGTGATATTGCTTTGTAAGTAAATACCACAACTTCTTTATCCATTTTTCAATTTCTGCGATGTTTAACTTGTACTGTAAACGAGGTTCTTGTAAACAGAGCCGTTCCAAACTTTGGGGTGGCTGTGTCTTTTTGATTTTAAATTCCCTAAGCTATAGGACCATAAGTGGAAGTGCCCTAGGCTCTGTTGCTTTGTTTTTTAGATGTTTCAGGAAACACCATACACTTCTCCCGAGTGGTTGTTGGCAATTTACATCCCGCCCATCAGCATAACAAGGCTCCCAGTTTTCCATGGCCTGTCCTGCCTTTCTGGATTTTACACTTTTTTCAGATGGCCCTTTTGACCGGGGGGAAGTGAGACTTCATTGTAGTGCAGATTTCCTTTGCAAGCTTGCTTGGTTGGCCAAAAAGGGCGTATGCGTTTTTTCCTGAATATATTCAGGAAAAAACGCATACGCCCTTTTTGGCCAAGTGCATCATTGTGGACGTTCTGCCTCTTTTCCTATGCTTGCAATGCAATTCCAGTCTACCTCCTGAAATCGGTTTCCTGCAATTCTGCCCCGCTTTCAAGTCCTCTTGGCAGCCTTACTTCAGTCTATTTTTGGACGATAGCTGTCATTTATAACTCTGCAGGTTTGTGAATTACAGTGCCCCTGAGCTCCTTTCTTCAACTCGCTTTCTTGTGACCTGGCCGCAACACCGCAGGATGGCTTCAGGCCCTAATCTGGTTCCGGCACGGCATGCTGAGCCTTTGGTTATTTCCTCTTCCTGTTGGGAAATGAGAGTTAAATTTGCCCGTCCAGACACCTCCAGCTAGTCTCTCATTGGTTCTCGCTATTCCTGTTCATCTTCCGCAGAAATTGCAAACTGGGCCAAACAGGAGGTTAAAGGCGCTGACTTTCCAAGTGGAGAGAGTGTTAGTAAAGCGTCTGGAATGTTGCACCCGAGTACCAGGGGAGGAAAACTGAGACATATTTGAACACGTCTCCCGTTCACATGGTTGATCATACTTGGGTTCCACATGCATGTTTAGCTGAAGGAAGAATACCTTAAACCTGGGTAGTTGAAACCCGTGGAATGGGTACCATGCAATATGCCTTCAAAGGGTCTTCATTTGCTCACCGAACCTCTCCAATCCTATCACTGCTGCGTTTATGCCCCTGTACACATGCTTGATTCTCTTTCGGAGACATAGCAATCCATAGGTTTTAAGATACTTACTAGTCAGGTACATTCTTAGGCATTTAATATGCGGTGTTGAGTCCATTTCGTTGAGCAAGGAGTAGCTCTTGTCTATTCCATATTTGGCTTAAGGAACTTTATCTGTGCTCATTTCAATCTCTGGTTTTATGCAGCACCCCAACTCACCTTTCCCCTTAAGCAAGCATAAGTTGGTTTTCTAAATTTGAGACCCTGTTCTGTTCTGTAATTCAGTTCCTGTGTAGCCAAGTTTCCATTCCGTGTATTACTGATACCTTATGATGTTTCTTTTTCTGTGTGACTTATTTCAGTTAGAATCATCATACCTGAATCCACTCATTGTGCTGCTAAGGTCCTGATGACACAGATTTCAATGCTGAGTGATATAGCTTTGTAAGTAAATACCACAACTTTTTTATCCATTTTTCACTTTCTGCGATGTTGAACTTGTAGTGTAAACGAGGTTCTTGTAAACAGAGCCGTTCGAAACTTTGGGGTGGCTGTGTCTTTTTGATTTTAAATTCCCTAAGCTATAGGACCATAAGTGGAAGTGCCCTAGGCTCTGTTGCTTTGTTTTTTAGATGTTTCAGGAAACACCATACACTTCTCCCGAGTGGTTGTTGGCAATTTACATCCCGCCCTTCAGCATAACAAGGCTCCCAGTTCTCCATGGCCTGTCCTGCCTTTCTGGATTTTACACTTTTTTCAGATGGCCCTTTTGACCGGGGGGAAGTGAGACTTCATTGTAGTGCAGATTTCCTTTGCAAGCTTGCTTGGTTGGCCAAAAAGGGCGTATGCGTTTTTTCCTGAATATATTCAGGAAAAAACGCATACGCCCTTTTTGGCCAAGTGCATCATTGTGGACGTTCTGCCTCTTTTCCTATGCTTTCAATGCAATTCCAGTCTACCTCCTGAAATCGGTTTCCTGCAATTCTGCCCCGCTTTCAAGTCCTCTTGGCAGCCTTACTTCAGTCTATTTTTGGACGATAGCTGTCATTTATAACTCTGCAGGTTTGTGAATTACAGTGCCCGTGAGCTCCTTTCTTCAACTCGCTTTCTTTTGAGCTGGCCGCAACACCGCAGGATGGCTTCAGGCCCTAATCTGGTTCCGGCACGGCACGCTGAGCCTTTCGTTATTTCCTCTTCCTGGTGGGAAATGAGAGTTAAATTTGCCCGTCCAGACACCTCCAGCTAGCCTCTCATTGGTTCTCGCTATTCCTGTTCATCTTCCGCAGAAATTGCAAACTGGGCCAAACAGGAGGTTAAAGGCGCTGACTTTTCAAGTGGGGAGAGTGTTAGTAAAGCGTCTGGAATGTTGCACCCGAGTACCAGGGGAGGAAAACTGAGACATATTTGAACACGTCTCCCGTTCACATGGTTGATCATACTTGGGTTCCACATGCATGTTTTAGCTGAAGGAAGAATACCTAAAACCTGGGTAGTTGAAACCCGTGGAATGGGTACCATGCAATATGACTTCAAAGGGTCTTCATTTGCTCACCGAACCTCTCCAATCCTATCACTGCTGCGTTTATGCCCCTGTACACATGCTTGATTCTGTTTCGGAGACATAGCAATCCATAGGTTTTAAGATACTTACTAGTCAGGTACATTCTTAGGCGTTTAATATGCGGTGTTGAGTCCATTTCGTTGAGCAAGGAGTAGCTCTTGTCTATTCCATATTTGGCTTAAGGAACTTTATCTGTGCTCATTTCAATCTCTGGTTTTATGCAGCACCCCAACTCACCTTTCCCCTTAAGCAAGCATAAGTTGGTTTTCTAAATTTGAGACCCTGTTCTGTTCTGTAATTCAGTTCCTGTGTAGCCAAGTTTCCATTCCGTGTATTAGTGATATCTTATGATGTTTCTTTTTCTGTGTGACTTATTTCAGTTAGAATCATCGTACCTGAATCCACTCATTATGCTGCTACGGGCCTGATGACATAGATTTCATTGCTGAGTGATACTGCATTGTACGTAAGTACCACAAGTTCTTTATCCATTTTTCACTTTCTGCGATGTTGAACTTGTACTGTAAACGAGGTTCTTGTAAACAGAGCCGTTCGAAACTTTGGGGTGGCTGTGTCTTTTTGATTTTAAATTCCCTAAGCTATAGGACCATAAGTGGAAGTGCCCTAGGCTCTGTTGCTTTGTTTTTTAGATGTTTCAGGAAACACCATACACTTCTCCCGAGTGTTTGTTGGCAATTTACATCCCGCCATTCAGCATAACAAGGCTCCCAGTTCTCCATGGCCTGTCCTGCCTTTCTGGATTTTACACTTTTTTCAGATGGCCCTTTTGACCGGGGGGAAGTGAGACTTCATTGTAGTGCAGATTTCCTTTGCAAGCTTGCTTGGTTGGCCAAAAAGGGCGTATGCGTTTTTTCCTGAATATATTCAGGAAAAAACGCATACGCCCTTTTTGGCCAAGTGCATCATTGTGGACGTTCTGCCTCTTTTCCTATGCTTTCAATGCAATTCCAGTCTACCTCCTGAAATCGGTTTCCTGCAATTCTGCCCCGCTTTCAAGTCCTCTTGGCAGCCTTACTTCAGTCTATTTTTGGACGATAGCTGTCATTTATAACTCTGCAGGTTTGTGAATTACAGTGCCCCTGAGCTCCTTTCTTCAACTCGCTTTCTTTTGAGCTGGCCGCAACACCGCAGGATGGCTTCAGGCCCTAATCTGGTTCCGGCACGGCACGCTGAGCCTTTGGTTATTTCCTCTTCCTGGTGGGAAATGAGAGTTAAATTTGCCCGTCCAGACACCTCCAGCTAGTCTCTCATTGGTTCTCGCTATTCCTGTTCATCTTCCGCAGAAATTGCAAACTGGGCCAAACAGGAGGTTAAAGGCGCTGACTTTTCAAGTGGGGAGAGTGTTAGTAAAGCGTCTGGAATGTTGCACCCGAGTACCAGGGGAGGAAAACTGAGACATATTTGAACACGTCTCCCGTTCACATGGTTGATCATACTTGGGTTCCACATGCATGTTTTAGCTGAAGGAAGAATACCTAAAACCTGGGTAGTTGAAACCCGTGGAATGGGTACCATGCAATATGACTTCAAAGGGTCTTCATTTGCTCACCGAACCTCTCCAATCCTATCACTGCTGCGTTTATGCCCCTGTACACATGCTTGATTCTGTTTCGGAGACATAGCAATCCATAGGTTTTAAGATACTTACTAGTCAGGTACATTCTTAGGCGTTTAATATTCGGTGTTGAGTCCATTTCGTTGAGCAAGGAGTAGCTCTTGTCTATTCCATATTTGGCTTAAGGAACTTTATCTGTGCTCATTTCAATCTCTGGTTTTATGCAGCACCCCAACTCACCTTTCCCCTTAAGCAAGCATAAGTTGGTTTTCTAAATTTGAGACCCTGTTCTGTTCTGTAATTCAGTTCCTGTGTAGCCAAGTTTACATTCCGTGTATTACTGATATCTTATGATGTTTCTTTTTCTGTGTGACTTATTTCAGTTAGAATCATCATACCTGAATCCACTCATTGTGCTGCTAAGGGCCTGATGACACAGATTTCATTGCTGAGTGATATTGCTTTGTAAGTAAATACCACAACTTCTTTATCCATTTTTCACTTTCTGCGATGTTGAACTTGTACTGTAAACGAGGTTCTTGTAAACAGAGCCATTCCAAACTTTGGGGTGGCTGTGTCTTTTTGATTTTAAATTCCCTAAGCTATAGGACCATAAGTGGAAGTGCCCTAGGCTCTGTTGCTTTGTTTTTTAGATGTTTCAGGAAACACCATACACTTCTCCCGAGTGGTTGTTGGCAATTTACATCCCGCCCATCAGCATAACAAGGCTCCCAGTTCTCCATGGCCTGTCCTGCCTTTCTGGATTTTACACTTTTTTCAGATGGCCCTTTTGACCGGGGGGAAGTGAGACTTCATTGTAGTGCAGATTTCCTTTGCAAGCTTGCTTGGTTGGCCAAAAAGGGCGTATGCGTTTTTTCCTGAATATATTCAGGAAAAAACGCATACGCCCTTTTTGGCCAAGTGCATCATTGTGGACGTTCTGCCTCTTTTCCTATGCTTGCAATGCAATTCCAGTCTACCTCCTGAAATCGGTTTCCTGCAATTCTGCCCCGCTTTCAAGTCCTCTTGGCAGCCTTACTTCAGTCTATTTTTGGACGATAGCTGTCATTTATAACTCTGCAGGTTTGTGAATTACAGTGCCCCTGAGCTCCTTTCTTCAACTCGCTTTCTTTTGACCTGGCCGCAACACCGCAGGATGTCTTCAGGCCCTAATCTGGTTCTGGCACGGCACGCTGAGCCTTTGGTTAATTCCTCTTCCTGGTGGGAAATGAGAGTTAAATTTGCCCGTCCAGACACCTCCAGCTAGTCTCTCATTGGTTCTCGCTATTCCTGTTCATCTTCCGCAGAAATTGCGGGCCAAACAGGAGGTTAAAGGCGCTGACTTTCCAAGTGGAGAGAGTGTTAGTAAAGCGTCTGGAATGTTGCACCCGAGTACCAGGGGAGGAAAACTGAGACATATTTGAACACGTCTCCCGTTCACATGGTTGATCATACTTGGGTTCCACATGCATGTTTTAGCTGAAGGAAGAATACCTTAAACCTGGGTAGTTGAAACCCGTGGAATGGGTACCATGCAATATGCCTTCAAAGGGTCTTCATTTGCTCACCGAACCTCTCCAATCCTATCACTGCTGCGTTTATGCCCCTGTACACATGCTTGATTCTCTTTCGGAGACATAGCAATCCATAGGTTTTAAGATACTTACTAGTCAGGTACATTCTTAGGTGTTTAATATGCGGTGTTGAGTCCATTTCGTTGAGCAAGGAGTAGCTCTTGTCTATTCCATATTTGGCTTAAGGAACTTTATCTGTGCTCATTTCAATCTCTGGTTTTATGCAGCACCCCAACTCACCTTTCCCCTTAAGCAAGCATAAGTTGGTTTTCTGAATTTGAGACCCTGTTCTGTTCTGTAATTCAGTTCCTGTGTAGCCAAGTTTACATTCCGTGTATTACTGATATCTTATGATGTTTCTTTTTCTGTGTGACTTATTTCAGTTAGAATCATCATACCTGAATCCACTCATTGTGCTGCTAAGGTCCTGATGACACAGATTTCAATGCTGAGTGATATTGCTTTGTAAGTAAATACCACAACTTTTTTATCCATTTTTCACTTTCTGCGATGTTGAACTTGTAGTGTAAACGAGGTTCTTGTAAACAGAGCCATTCGAAACTTTGGGGTGGCTGTGTCTTTTTGATTTTAAATTCCCTAAGCTATAGGACCATAAGTGGAAGTGCCCTAGGCTCTGTTGCTTTGTTTTTTAGATGTTTCAGGAAACACCATACACTTCTCCCGAGTGGTTGTTGGCAATTTACATCCCGCCCATCAGCATAACAAGGCTCCCAGTTCTCCATGGCCTGTCCTGCCTTTCTGGATTTTACACTTTTTTCAGATGGCCCTTTTGACCGGGGGGAAGTGAGACTTCATTGTAGTGCAGATTTCCTTTGCAAGCTTGCTTGGTTGGCCAAAAAGGGCGTATGCGTTTTTTCCTGAATATATTCAGGAAAAAACGCATACGCCCTTTTTGGCCAAGTGCATCATTGTGGACGTTCTGCCTCTTTTCCTATGCTTTCAATGCAATTCCAGTCTACCTCCTGAAATCGGTTTCCTGCAATTCTGCCCCGCTTTCAAGTCCTCTTGGCAGCCTTACTTCAGTCTATTTTTGGACGATAGCTGTCATTTATAACTCTGCAGGTTTGTGAATTACAGTGCCCCTGAGCTCCTTTCTTCAACTCGCTTTCTTGTGACCTGGCCGCAACACCGCAGGATGTCTTCAGGCCCTAATCTGGTTCTGGCACGGCACGCTGAGCCTTTGGTTAATTCCTCTTCCTGGTGGGAAATGAGAGTTAAATTTGCCCATCCAGACACCTCCAGCTAGTCTCTCATTGGTTCTCGCTATTCCTGTTCATCTTCCGCAGAAATTGCAAACTGGGCCAAACAGGAGGTTAAAGGGACTGACTCTCCAAGTGGGGAGAGTGTTAGTAAAGCGTCTGGAATGTTGCACCCGAGTACCAGGGTACGAAAACTGAGACATATTTGAACACGTCTCCCGATCACATGGTTGATCATACTCTAGGTTCCACATGCATGTTTTAGCTGAAGGAAGAATACCTTAAACCTGGGTAGTTGAAACCCGTGGAATGGGTACCATGCAATATGACTTCAAAGGGTCTTCATTTGCTCACCGAACCTCTCCAATCCTATCACTGCTGCGTTTATGCCCCTGTACACATGCTTGATTCTCTTTCGGAGACATAGCAATCCATAGGTTTTAAGATACTTACTAGTCAGGTACATTCTTAGGCGTTTAATATGCGGTGTTGAGTCCATTTCGTTGAGCAAGGAGTAGCTCTTGTCTATTCCATATTTGGCTTAAGGAACTTTATCTGTGCTCATTTCAATCTCTGGTTTTATGCAGCACCCCAACTCACCTTTACCCTTAAGCAAGCATAAGTTGGTTTTCTAAATTTGAGACCCTGTTCTGTTCTGTAATTCAGTTCCTGTGTAGCCAAGTTTCCATTCCGTGTATTACTGATATCTTATGATGTTTCTTTTTCTGTGTGACTTATTTCAGTTAGAATCATCATACCTGAATCCACTCATTGTGCTGCTAAGGGCCTGATGACACAGATTTCATTGCTGAGTGATATTGCTTTGTAAGTAAATACCACAAGTTCTTTATCCATTTTTCAATTTCTGCGATGTTTAACTTGTACTGTAAACGAGGTTCTTGTAAACAGAGCCGTTCCAAACTTTGGGGTGGCTGTGTCTTTTTGATTTTAAATTCCCTAAGCTATAGGACCATAAGTGGAAGTGCCCTAGGCTCTGTTGATTTGTTTTTTAGATGTTTCAGGAAACACCATACACTTCTCCCGAGTGGTTGTTGGCAATTTACATCCCGCCCATCAGCATAACAAGGCTCCCAGTTTTCCATGGCCTGTCCTGCCTTTCTGGATTTTACACTTTTTTCAGATGGCCCTTTTGACTGGGGGGAAGTGAGACTTCATTGTAGTGCAGATTTCCTTTGCAAGCTTGCTTGGTTGGCCAAAAAGGGCGTATGCGTTTTTTCCTGAATATATTCAGGAAAAAACGCATACACCCTTTTTGGCCAAGTGCATCATTGTGGACGTTCTGCCTCTTTTCCTATGCTTGCAATGCAATTCCAGTCTACCTCCTGAAATCGGTTTCCTGCAATTCTGCC
The DNA here is from genome assembly GCF_949987515.2 of Delphinus delphis. Classification (NCBI taxonomy): domain Eukaryota; kingdom Metazoa; phylum Chordata; class Mammalia; order Artiodactyla; family Delphinidae; genus Delphinus; species Delphinus delphis. The sequence goes on along the minus strand of NW_027192708.1, from coordinate 619,470 downwards.
CCGCTTTCAAGTCCTCTTGGCAGCCTTACTTCAGTCTATTTTTGGACGATAGCTGTCATTTATAACTCTGCAGGTTTGTGAATTACAGTGCCCCTGAGCTCCTTTCTTCAACTCGCTTTCTTGTGACCTGGCCGCAACACCGCAGGATGGCTTCAGGCCCTAATCTGGTTCCGGCACGGCATGCTGAGCCTTTGGTTATTTCCTCTTCCTGGTGGGAAATGAGAGTTAAATTTGCCCGTCCAGACACCTCCAGCTAGTCTCTCATTGGTTCTCGCTATTCCTGTTCATCTTCCGCAGAAATTGCAAACTGGGCCAAACAGGAGGTTAAAGGCGCTGACTTTCCAAGTGGAGAGAGTGTTAGTAAAGCGTCTGGAATGTTGCACCCGAGTACCAGGGGAGGAAAACTGAGACATATTTGAACACGTCTCCCGTTCACATGGTTGATCATACTTGGGTTCCACATGCATGTTTAGCTGAAGGAAGAATACCTTAAACCTGGGTAGTTGAAACCCGTGGAATGGGTACCATGCAATATGCCTTCAAAGGGTCTTCATTTGCTCACCGAACCTCTCCAATCCTATCACTGCTGCGTTTATGCCCCTGTACACATGCTTGATTCTCTTTCGGAGACATAGCAATCCATAGGTTTTAAGATACTTACTAGTCAGGTACATTCTTAGGCATTTAATATGCGGTGTTGAGTCCATTTCGTTGAGCAAGGAGTAGCTCTTGTCTATTCCATATTTGGCTTAAGGAACTTTATCTGTGCTCATTTCAATCTCTGGTTTTATGCAGCACCCCAACTCACCTTTCCCCTTAAGCAAGCATAAGTTGGTTTTCTAAATTTGAGACCCTGTTCTGTTCTGTAATTCAGTTCCTGTGTAGCCAAGTTTCCATTCCGTGTATTACTGATACCTTATGATGTTTCTTTTTCTGTGTGACTTATTTCAGTTAGAATCATCATACCTGAATCCACTCATTGTGCTGCTAAGGTCCTGATGACACAGATTTCATTGCTGAGTGATATAGCTTTGTAAGTAAATACCACAACTTTTTTATCCATTTTTCACTTTCTGCGATGTTGAACTTGTACTGTAAACGAGGTTCTTGTAAACAGAGCCGTTCGAAACTTTGGGGTGGCTGTGTCTTTTTGATTTTAAATTCCCTAAGCTATAGGACCATAAGTGGAAGTGCCCTAGGCTCTGTTGCTTTGTTTTTTAGATGTTTCAGGAAACACCATACACTTCTCCCGAGTGTTTGTTGGCAATTTACATCCCGCCATTCAGCATAACAAGGCTCCCAGTTCTCCATGGCCTGTCCTGCCTTTCTGGATTTTACACTTTTTTCAGATGGCCCTTTTGACCGGGGGGAAGTGAGACTTCATTGTAGTGCAGATTTCCTTTGCAAGCTTGCTTGGTTGGCCAAAAAGGGCGTATGCGTTTTTTCCTGAATATATTCAGGAAAAAACGCATACGCCCTTTTTGGCCAAGTGCATCATTGTGGACGTTCTGCCTCTTTTCCTATGCTTTCAATGCATTTCCAGTCTACCTCCTGAAATCGGTTTCCTGCAATTCTGCCCCGCTTTCAAGTCCTCTTGGCAGCCTTACTTCAGTCTATTTTTGGACGATAGCTGTCATTTATAACTCTGCAG